>NC_064753.1:6594929-7803679 GCF_011397635.1 Epinephelus fuscoguttatus
GTCGAGATGGTTTGGGGTGAGCTGGACCGCAGAGTGAAGGCAAAGGGGCCAACAAGTGCTAAACACCTCTGGGAACTCCTTCAAGACTGTTGGAAAACCATTTCAGGTGACTACCTCTTGAAGCTCATGGAGAGAATGCCAAGAGTGTGCAAAGCAGTAATCAGAGCAAAGGGTGGCTATTTTGAAGAAACTAGAATATAAAACATGTTTTCAGTTATTTCACCTTTTTTTGTTAAGTACATAACTCCACATGTGTTCATTCATAGTTCTGATGCCTTCAGTGAGAATCTACAATGTAAATAGTCATGAAAATAAAGAAAACGCATTGAATGAGAAGGTGTGTCCAAACTTTTGGCCTGTACTGTATATATATATATATATACATATATATATGTATGTATGTATGTATATATGTATATATATATATATATATATATATATATGTGTGTGTATATATATATGTGTATATATCTATATATATATATATATATATATATATATATATATATATATATGTGTGTGTGTGTGTATATATATATATATATATATATATATATATATATACATATATATATGTGTGTATATATATATATATATATATATATATATATATATATATATGTGTGTGTATATATATATATATATATACATATATATATGTGTGTATATATATATATATATATATATATATATATATATGTATGTATGTATAAAATACAGCTTGTTTCACAGTTCTGCTCTGAAAAATGGCTAACTTGTGTTCAAAATGAAATTAACAATAACCCATCTTGGAATTCTTATGTCAGCAGCACTACTCGAAAGAACTTAGTGCAAAACTTACCCGGCTGTAATACTGAAAACATTTAACAACATTCTAATGATTTCTCAAAATATACTGCTTTAGTTTTCCTCCTCATCTGGAGGTTGGTAGAACAGTGCTGAATGTGCTGAGGCCTGGCTGAGGGGTGCACGATGAACCAGATCTCGAGGGTGTGCTGGCGCCTGGTTGAAAGCCTGAGCCTGCTAACCGGCAATGGAAGGGTTAAAAATCCAACAACACCGAGCAGGAGCGCTAGTTTTAACTTCACTGTGTGAGAAACAAACCTGAAATAGGCTACTACAGGCAAATGATCGGAAAACACAGTGTCACAAATTTCCAGATTAAACACAGACAGACCATATGACAGGACAAGGTCTAATGTGTGTCTGTGTTCATGTGTGGGACCAGGCACCTACTGCACCAGATTAACAGAGTCAATCAGGCTTAAAAAGTCCTTCACCAGTGGCTCAAAAAAGGTCAGTTCAAAGCTGGAGAATGAAGATGACAGAAAACGCTGCTTACATTTATAGGCCTTTCTGTAGACAATCACCGTTCCTTCTCTGCCTGATGTCCATGGGGAGTTAAAATAACAACAGTCAGGCGGTAAAAGTTAAGACAGAGTGCTGGACTCCCCAACATTCAGTCATGTCTCAGTCATACAGAGAAAATCCAGAACACGGGAGCTGAAAAAGTCCCTGAGAATAAAGGTGTTATTTGCCAGTGATCTGGCGTTTACCAGGGCAACCCTGGCAGAAGCTGGGGCCTCAGCTTCAGCATACTGGGTAGCCTGGCACAACAGCCTCACGCCTGGGATCCACTGGCGTTTTTTGTGTCCGCCGTGACGCTTATGCCTATTCATTTCCTATGGATCGCGTCAAACCATTGCTGACGTCCCCGCAAAGCATTTGGGGTAGGCAGCGCGGCCGTTTGAGCAGCTCCCTTGACTACGACTCAACTTTATGCAAATTAACCCATCAGACGGGATGACACTACCCAGTGGGGAGCAAGCTCAGTGGTGGTCTGTCGTGACGTTTCGATTACTTTCCCTCTCTGGAACAACATGGCAATGGAAGATAAGCTAATCGTAGCAGTGGCGAGCTTTCCTATCCAGTATGACCCCTCTTTAGAGGCATATCGGAACACTGAAATGGAAAAATGCATGGAGGAAAGTGGCCTACATCGTTGAAAAAGGTGGTACGTGTATGACATAAATGAAGTGTTCAAGTGTTTCATTGTACAGTTGACAAGGTTAGCGGAGCTAGCAGTAGCCCACTGAAAGTTTTGCTATGCTACCTAGGTAACTTCAGGGAACAAATTTTAGAAAAATATAGAAGTCATAAACTGTTGTATATGCATATTTATTCAGTTGTGTACAGAAAATAGCCATGCATTCAGACATAATCAGTGTTGGAAGAAGTATTCAGGTCCTTCATTTGAGTAAAAGTACTTCCACACTGTGAAAACACTCAACTACAAGTAAAAGAAAATGCTCCCTGTTAATGTTTTACTATTATATATGATGATTTGGATTAATATTACTGCTGCATTATTGCAGTATTTTGATGCATTGCAACTAATTCATGATCCCTTTATATACAGTACTACAAATAGGCCCAATACACTGAGATGAAAACATGCCCATACTGTACAATAATTGCAGCAGTTATCAAAAGCAATTATACAATGAAATACTAGTTCAGTAATCTAAAGTTAGTCTAAATCTCATGCATTTCTTCAATTTAAATGTTTTTTTAAATGACTTAAGTGAGGAATATTGACACTGCTATATTAAAGAATACCCTCATATTTCTTTTCTTTGCTTCCTGCAAAAAGAATAATATTATATTAATATTATATGTGACATTATTTGATTAGGCATTGAATATGGAATGCCTGCAATGCATTCGAAATGTACAAATATTTTTAATAGGCCTTGTTGACTACTTATTCAGCTATTGGACACTGTTATTCTTCTTAACATAACTGTTGTATTTTAGTTACCTTCCTTCATCAGAGCAAGCCTGTCAAGACTGCTGGAAGAGCCTGCGGGATGTGTATTTAAAACTCCGAAAGAAGGAGAAGGATGAGCAGAGGAGTGGGGCGGAGGCCTCATCCAGAAAGCCATGGAATTCATGGCAGTAATGGGTTTTCTCGGCTCAATCAACTACCTCCAACCTCCCCAGCCTAGAAATTCATCCCATCCACGCAGCCCACCTACTCCTACCAGCCTACCACCTCCTCCCAGCCCACCACCTCCTACCAGCCTGGCACCTCCTACCAGCCACCACCTCCTACCAGCCCACCACCTCCTCCCAGTCTACTCCCCCCACCTGCTGCGTCAACCTCACCATCACCACCACCATCTCCTGCTGTGCCAGAGCCCTCACAGGAAGTGAATCCAGGCCCCTCCTGCACTCCTGACTTCTGGCCACCTGCAAGGAAGAGGAGGGCCAAAACCCTGACCTCCTTTCAGCGGGAGCTCATCGAGGTGCTTCAGGAGAACCCCACCCCCCCACCCCCGAACCTGCTCTGTCTTCACAGGATGAAGATGAGCTTTCCTTCATAAGCTTACTGCCGTCCTTCAAACAGCTGCCCAACTCCTTGAAGGATGAATTCAAATTTAAAATGTTTAAGATGGTGTATGAGGCAGGGCAGTTAGCCAATAGTCCACGTGTGAAATTGTAATTAGTACAAAACTATTCTGAAAGTGTTTGTTATTTTGTTATTTGAGCACTTTTTCACTTTTTTAGTTTAGTTTAGTTAGTTAGTATTAGTTTTTTTATTATACATTTTCTGTGTATTTTAAATTTATTTGTTATTTTTGTAATGCAGTCTAGTTTTTATTTTTATTTCACTCAACTATAATAACCTTGATATAATTCCCATCAATATGGTCCCTATTCTGTGAATTTTCTAAGCAAAGAGGTAGGTAGACAGCAGAGCATGTGAGCGGAGCGGGTGAAAATTTCCGCTCTTCGCTCGCAGACCTGTCACTTTGCGCCGCTCGTCCGCTCCGCTTGGTTCTGCGCATTCTTCGCTCCGCTCCATCATAAATTTTATCCCACTCCACTCGCTCACCACTCTGCTCACCACTCCGCTCAAAAAAACTGCGTCGTACTACCCTAACCTGTAATCTTCTATTCACAAATAAAACGGGGTCTGCCCATTTTTCCGACAGCCCATTGGTCCAACATCCCATTGTTCCGACCATATTAAATCCATTGTTCTGAAGTCCCGTTGTTCCGAAATCATCATGATGCCCTGTGGTTAAGGTCTGGTTAGGTTTAGGCACAAAAACCACTTGGTTAGGGTTAGGAAAAGATCATGGTGTGGGTTAAAATGAAAAAGAAAGTGACAAACACATAAGCTGTGAGCCTGCTTCGCCTCAAGCCTTTCTCAGCTGACCCAGAGCCGGTCGCGGCGCACCATCAAGGCAGAAATACGCCCACCGGGAGGCCGTTCAGCACCGCGGAGTGCTCCCCACACAACCTGGACCCCAGAGTTAATAACAGGAGGTTATGGTGTTTCATTCTCTCCTCTCTATTACACTCGTATCTCGACCAGTAGCCTACTTTTGTTGCGTTGCTGATCCTCTATGGTACACAAATACAGTAATAATCACATATCGGAACAACGGGACGTCGGACTAATGAGAGGTCGGAACAATGAGAGGTCGGAACAGTGCTATGGCACCAATAAAACATGAGCTTGGTAGATTCTCCGGGGAAGCCCTCTCCCCGCAGTTAGGGACCGTTCTACACGGTACCCCTGGCAGGGTGGAAATAAGTCAAAGTGTAGAGGAGACGGACCAGGTTAAGCAGCCGACCTCCGAAGCCTTCTCGTCTCTCCCTGCAGTTATGGACCGTTCTCCAAGGTACCGCTGCTTCTCTTCTCAGTTTCTTTTCAGAAGTACACAGTAAACTCCATAGTTTTGAAAGAAAATAGTGTGGGTGTGCGCAGGTGCAAAGATGAATTCTGGGTGGGGCATGAGCGACCGGAGCAAAATTGGAGCGAGAGATAAGGCTCCGCTCCACCTTTTAAAAAAAATAGCCGCTCCTTGCTCAACACAAAATCCTCCCGCTCCCCGCTCCACTCCGCTCCCGTTCCGCTCTGCTCACATGCTGTGATAGGCAGGCAGGTAGATAGAAAGTCTGTTTGATTTATTCATATATTTATTTATGAAACATAAAGGTACAACACATATATAACATAATATAAATAGAAATCACAAATCCATTAGAAAATGGGACATAAAATAGCTATGGCAGTGTCAAAATAATTCAGTCCCTTCATGACAAATGGTATGAATAGCCAGCAGTGTTGGGGAAGTTACTTTTAAAAAGTAGTGTTTGCTCGTTACTCGTTACTTCTTTAAAAAAGTAATCCCTTACTGTACTTAGTTACCCTCTGTGAAAAGTAACTTTTTACGTTACTCGTTACTTTTACGTTATTTTTATGGTGCTTGACTTTGGGTAGAACCCCATCTCATTTCCTAAATGTGAAAAAATCTGAGTTTCCCACTGGTATTTACCACTTTGGTGATAAAATAAAGATTAAAGAGTGAGAGTTAATTTGTGTTAACTAGGCTACATGAATTTGTTACATGACAGATTACTACTACTAATAGCCTATTTGCCAGAGCTGCTGCATCACTGAATGAGGAAAATATTAATATTCACAGACACTATCTTTGAACAAATAGTGTCATATTCATGAATAAATCATTTTCTGTTCTGTTATTACGTGTGTAACTGTGAGACTGTGTCTGTGTAACAGACTCATACTTTGGAGTAAGCTACAGACCTGCACGAATAAATTAATTCATTTTCTCTTCTGGTATGGTATGGGAGGTACTTTATTAAAGTACAAAATTATACACATCAAGGGATTTATATGCCTTGAGTTTTTCATGTGTATAAATGCTGGGTTTCTCCACAAGATATAAAAAAATGTCCGGCCACTGTAGCTTAGGCCATTTCGTTGGGTCAGTGACCCACTGACCCGACATTAAGTACGGGTCAGGAAACCACACTCCGTTGCTAATTGTTAGCTTATTACAATAAGCTAACCTGTCTTCGGTTGACAAGCCGTTAAAATAATCCGAGGAGGCGTGTGTATATTCCATATTCCTCATACGACTCTTGATTTTGGCGCTCCTGTCTGTACTGTTGACATGGCAACTGCCACAGTTCCTGCCTAGTGCGCAGCTTAGGTAGACAGGCAGTGTCACCGTCAAATCTGTCCCCGGGAAAAGTAACGTTGTGCCCAACTGACAAAGTAACTACGTTCCGTTACCATATTTTCAGTAGTAATGCGTTACACTACTTTTTACCCAATAAAAGTAGTTACGTTACGTGTTACAGTTACACAGAACACTGATAGCCAGGAATTAATCCTGGTAGTGTTCCAGAGGATACAAAGCCCATTTCTCTTGAGCGACGACCTCCAGTTTTCTGACTGTACATTTTTATAGGTGTTTATGGATATGAGGTTTTCCCCTGGGTTTTCTAAATATCTGTTATCCACAGAGACCCAAAGAAATGTACAGTTAGAGAACTGGAGGTCATTGCCCATTTGAATTGTGCCTTAATTCCTCAAGAATACTACAAGAGGTGATATCTGGCTATCAAAAAAATGTAGTACATCATTACAGAAAAATGTATGTTAAAGGGCTTCCAAAAAATAAAATCTCAAAAGAAAAATTCATGAGGGAAACCACCGTGTGAAGCAAAAACACACATTAAATGCCTTAAAATGCACTTAACAGCGCTCAGTAGGCTATCAAAACATGTACACTGAACAAAAATATAAACGCAACACTTTTGTTTTTGCTCCCATTTTTCATGAGCTGAACTCAAAGATCTAAAACATTTTCTATACACACAAAAGACCATTTCTCACAAATATTGTTCACAAATCTATCTAAAATCTGTGTTAGTGAGCACTCCTCCTTTGCCGAGATAATCCATCCCACCTGTGCAGTTTTGCTTTATTGGGGGGTCTGGGGGGGTCAGAAAACCAGTCAGTATCTGGTGTGACCACCATTTGCCTCACGCAGTGCAACACATCTCCTTCGCATAGAGTTGATCAGGTTGTTGATTGTGTCCTGTGGAATGTTGGTCCACTCCTCTTCAATGGCTGTGCAAAGTTGCTGGATATTGGCAGGAACTGGAACACGCTGTCGTATATGCCGATCCAGAGCATCCCAAACATGCTCAATGGGTGACATGTCCGGTGAGTATGCTGGCCATGCAAGAACTGGGATGTTTTCAGCTTCCAGGAATTGTGTACAGATCCTTGCAACATGGGGCCGTGCATTATCATGCTGCAACATGAGGTGATGGTCGTGGATGAATGGCACAACAATGGGCCCCAGGATCTCGTCACTGTATCTCTGTGCATTCAAAATGCCATCAATAAAATGCACCTGTGTTCGCTGTCCATAACATACGCCTGCCCATACCATAACCCCACCGCCACCATGGGCCACTCGATCCACAACATTGACATCAGCAAACCGCTCACCCACATGACGCCACACACGCTGTGTGCCATCTGCCCTGAACAGTGAAAACCGGGATTCATCCGTGAAGAGAACACCTCTCCAACATGCCAGACGCCATCGAATGTGAGCATTTGCCCACTCAAGTCAGTTACGACGATGAACTGCAGTCAGGTTGAGACCCTGATGAGGATGACAAGCATGCATATGAGCTTCCCTGAGACGGTTTCTGACAGTTTGTGCAGAAATTCTTTGGTTATGCAAACCGATTGTTGCAGCAGCTGTCCGGCATTACATCAAGCCCCCCATAAATTCAACCCCAAACACAAAAATGCTACTTCAAAAGACACATGTTTTGCACTATGAAATATACATTTTTCTCAAAAGATAAAATGAGGGAAACCACTGTGATGAGAAAAACACACTTTTAATACTTTAAAATACACTAAATCTATTTTTTTTTAAACACAAAAGCGCTCAGTAGGCTATCAAAACACACAGAGCAGGGGCGGAAATCCTGAGGGGGACAGGGGGGACATGACTCCCCCTTCAATAAAGCTGTACCCCCCTAGAATCATTTGAGACACAATTAATAATTTTTGAACAATGCAGTAATATTTATTAAAAGAACAATGTAAGCGGTGCTCATTGTAAAAGCGCTATAATGTGCTATATAAATCTTAAAAGATTTAGTCCCCCCCTCCCATTCCTAGTAGTGGTATATCCCACACTCTTTCCAACGGGCGGGGCTAGCAGCCGTTAGTACATGGCAGCAGTTGCAGCATGTGGCTGGACCCGGCTGCCCACATCACGCGGGGTAAGATGTACACTCGCAGATACAGTTTAACTTACACAAGTTACAACACATCCCATTTACTGTTACAACAAGCCCCAGGCCCAGGCTGATAATATAAACTGTCTGCAACATTTCTCCTGCACTGTTCAAAAGCCTACTCAATTACAAGTGCTGCTAAGCTAAAAGCTAATGATTAAGCTCAGAGTTTAGTGATAGTCAGAGAGGACAGGAGAGAAAGAAGAGGGAGAGGACAGGACAAGAGCAGTCAGTGACAGAGCAGCTCGTAGTTAATATCTGTAGGCTCTCCACCTGTCAGTGAGACAAACATGACAGACGTGCAGTTTAACTGACGAGGAGCGGTCATTACGTGTGATTATTACGCATGGTTTTGAGGTGCGCAGGGGCAGATCTCACACAGGGGCAGAAATCCCGGAGGGGACAGGGGGGACATGACTCCCCCTTCAATAAAGCTGTACCCCCCTAGAATCATTTGAGACACAATTAATAATTTTTGAACAATGCAGTAGTATTTATTAAAAGCACAATGTAAGTGGTGCTCATGATAAAAGCGCAATAATGTGCTATTTAAATCTTAAAAGATTTAGTCCCCCCTCCCATTCCTAGTAGTGGTATATCCCACACTCTTTCCAACGGGCGGGGCTAGCAGCCGTTAATACTTGGCAGCAGTTGCAGCGTGTGGCTGGACCCGGCTGCCCACATCGCGCAGGGTAAGATGTATACTCGCAGATACTGTTTAACTTACACAAGTTACAACACATCCCATTTACTGTTACAACAAGCCCCAGGCCCAGGCTGATAATATAAACTGTCTGCAACATTTCTCCTGCATTGTTCAAAAGCCTACTCAATTACAAGTGCTGCTAAGCTAAAAGCTAATGATTAAGCTCAGAGTTTAGTGATAGTCAGAGAGGACAGGAGAGAAAGAAGAGGGAGAGGACAGGACAAGAGCAGTCAGTGACAGAGCGGCTCGTAGTTAATATCTGTAGGCTCTCCACCTGTCAGTGAGACAAACATGACAGACGTGCAGTTTAACTGACGCGGAGCGGTCATTACGCGCGATTATTATGCATGGTTTTGAGGTGCGCAGCAGCACATCTCACAGCACACTGTTTATAAACCAGTTCACCAGTTTAATTGCAGGAAATGTTTATCTCACTGCCGGTAAAAAAACGAAAAAAACAAACAAAACAGCTTGCTCCTGCAGCCAGCCAGAGATGAAGGATCCATTCCACACACCTGAGCCAGATGAAAAAGAGGGAGAGAAGGAGAGAGAACTGCATGTATGTTTGGGGTTGAATTTATGGGGGGCTTGATGTAATGCTTGTGCAACTTAGGATTTTGCCTTTAAAGAGCAATGAAGGTGGCTCTTAAAAGGGCCGTTGTGTCACGCAGCTGGTGCTGGAGTGTTATGGCCAGACCTGCCAGGGGACTGGGCCTTCTTCATTGAAGTAGGAGGTAAGCTGGGCCCTCAGTCTCAAGGCCTCCTGTGTGGTGTTGTTTGATGCCAGCCTAGAAACGCCCTGGAGACAATCGCCGCTGGAATTCCCTGACTGCCTGTAACCACCAGCCCTGCTCCTCCTCCGCAGGGTCATGATGTACAAGTAGTTGTGTAGAATGCAGGTGGCTCTGACATACACCTCAGTAGTGGTGGGACTGACACCCATCACTCTTCAGCGATGACTGAACCCTTCAGCAATCCCACGCCGGTCTTCCATGGATGGTACTGGCATGGAGTCGGGCAGCAGCACATCCCAGATGGCAGTTGTCACCTCTCTCACCACTCCCCCAACAGTGCAATGGCCCACCCTGCTGAATGCTATTGTCTTGAACGAATCCCCTGTAGCAAGGTATCTGTGAAGCACACAATATAAAGGCAGAAAATGACATGTTAATATTTTTACACTGGTTCAAGCTGGTACTGTACCAGATTCACTGTTGTAGTATTCACATAAGGATGTAGAACATTCTTCCATATTGAAATAAAGGCATTGAAATGCCTTATTACAAGCAGTTACAAACAAATTGCACTAGGCTAATCATACTTAATTATTACTGTCCATCAACACAGTCATAATCAATCATAATCAGTCAACCTAGCATTATCATTGAATTGAAAACTGAATTATCAGTAACTTTAATTATTATCAATAAAGCTGATGAAGACAGCCTACCGTAGACAGATAGCAAGGCGCTGAGCGGGGCCGATTGCCTGCCGCAAATAGGTGTCCATTAGAGTGTGGCTACCCGATCCGAGCCCGATGGTACCCAACAGGTCGGGCCGGGTTCAGGTTGGATTCAGTCAGCTTTCAGTGAAAATGTAGTGTAAAAATAAATAAAATCGTATTGTCTGTCCTGTTTATTGCTTGGGGACTGTTATTTACGTGACAACACCTGAACAGAACACACACACATTGGCTGTTTCTGCCGGAACTTTGAGGTGGGGGTCCCGCCGGTACTTTTCTGGCGGACTTTAGTAGTTGTCAATCACCTCATGCAGAACGAGAGGGATCTTTTGAGCTGGTGGCGAGAGCACCATTTCACCTACCCAAAGCTCAGTGTACTTGCCCGGGGCATCCTTGCCATCCCCGCGAGCAGCAGCAGCAGCGAGCGCAACTTCAGTGCTGCTGGGAGAACCGTCGACCAGAGGAGGACACAGCTGAAACGTGCAGACAAGGAGCGGTCATTACGCGTGACTATTATGCACGGTTGTGGCGGAGCGGCTCGTATGGGAACCTGTCTGTAGGCTCTCCTCCTGTCAGTGAGACAAACATCAAAGATGTGCAGACGAGGAGCGGTCATTACGTGTGACTATTATCAATCAATTCAATCAATCAATTTTATTTATACAGCCCAATATCACAAATCACAATTTGCCTCACAGGGCTTTACAGCATACAACATCCCTCTGTCCTTATGACCCTCACAGCGGATAAGGAAAAACTCCCCCAAAAAAACCCTTTAATGGGGAAAAAAAACAGTAGAAACCTCAGGAAGAGCAACTGAGGAGGGATCCCTCTTCCAGGACGGACAGACGTGCAATAGATGTTGTACAGAACAGATCAGCATAATAAATTAACAGTAATCCGTATGACACAATGAGACAGAGAGAGAGAGAGAGAGAGAGAGAGATGCAGGTAATGACAGTAGCTTACAACAACATTATTGAAAGTAATAATATTATAGTTATAGTTCTGGCTACTGTGGTACAATATGTTGAAAGTATGTATTAATATCTGGCAGTATACATGTGTGACAATAGTCATGTATAATAACAGTAGAAGTATGACTAATGACTAATGATGGCAGCAGCAGCAGGAGGCATCTGGCAGGACCACGGCAGCAGCACAACCACACACGTCACGCTGTCCAGGCACCGCTGCGATATGAGTTAATCTGAGAGACAGTGGATACAAAGGCTCCGGAGAAGAAGCCGAGTTAGTGACATCCAGAATGGCCGAGTTAGCAAGATGCAGTAATAGAATACCAGAGAGAGAGAGAGAGAGAGAGAGAGAGAGAGAGAAGAAGAAGAAGAAGAGAAGGTGCCCGGTGTATTATAGGGGGGTCCTCCGGCAGACTAGGCCTAAGTCAGCCTAACTAGGGGCTGGTACAGGGCAAGCCTGAGCCAGCCCTAACTATAAGCTTTATCAAAGAGGAAAGTCTTAAGTCTAGTCTTAAATGTGGAGACGGTGTCTGCCTCCCGGACCCTAACAGGAAGATGATTCCACAGGAGAGGAGCCTGATAGCTAAAGGCTCTGGCTCCTGATCTACTTTTGGAGACTTTAGGGACCACGAGTAACCCTGCGTTCTCAGAGCGCAGTGTTCTGGTGGGATAATAAGGCACTATGAGCTCTCTAAGATATGATGGAGCTTGACCATTTAGAGCTTTATAAGTTAACAGTAGGATTTTAAATTCAATTCTGGATTTTACAGTGAGCCAGTGCAGAGAAGCTAAAACAGGAGAGATATGATCGCGTTTCTTAGTTCCTGTTAGTACACGTGCTGCTGCATTCTGAATTAGCTGGAGAGTTTTTAAGGACTTACTAGAGCTACCTGATAACAGAGAGTTACAGTAATCCAGCCTAGAGGTAACAAAAGCATGGACCAATTTTTCTGCATCTTTTCGGGTCAGGATAGGCCTAATTTTCGCAATATTACGCAGATGAAAAAATGCAGTCCGTGAGGTTTGTTTTAAATGAGAATTAAAAGACAAATCTTGATCAAATATTATTCTGAGGTTTCTTACGGTAGTGCTAGAGGCCAGAGCAATGCCATCAAGAGAAACTATGTCATCAGATAAAGAGTCTCTGAGTTGTTTGGGGCCAAGAACAATAACTTCAGTTTTGTCTGAATTTAACATCAGGAAATTGGTGCTCATCCAGGTTTTTATGTCCTTAAGGCAATTATGGAGTTTAGTTAATTGATTACTTTCTTCTGGCTTCATCGATAAATACAACTGAGTATCATCCGCATAACAATGGAAATTTATAGAGTGATTTCTAATGATGTTACCTAAAGGAAGCATATATAGAGTAAACAGGATTGGTCCGAGCACAGAACCTTGCGGAACTCCAAAACAAACTTTGGTACGTAAGGACGATTCATTATGAACGTGAACAAATTGAAAACGATCAGATAAATAAGATTTAAACCAGCCTAGTGCAGAACCTTTTAGGCCAATTAAGTGATCCAGTCTCTGCAGTAGAATTTGATGGTCAATTGTGTCAAACGCCGCACTAAGATCTAATAAAACAAGTACAGAGACAAGTCCTTTGTCCGAAGCAATTAGAAGGTCATTTGTAATTTTAACCAGTGCTGTCTCAGTGCTATGATGCACTCTAAATCCTGACTGAAATTCCTCAAATAAATTATTATCATGGAGAAAATCACACAGCTGGTCTGCGACTACTTTCTCAAGGATCTTTGACATAAAGGGAAGATTAGATATTGGTCTATAGTTGGCTAACACCTCTGGATCCAGGGTGGGCTTTTTTAGTAGAGGTTTAATTACAGCTACCTTAAAAGACTGTGGTACATAGCCTGTTAATAAGGATATATTGATCATATCTAATATATGAGTGTTAACTAAAAGTAAGACCTCCTTAAGTAGCCTAGTTGGGATGGGGTCTAAGAGACACGTTGATGATTTGGATGAAGAAATCACTACAGTCAATTCTTGAAGAGAAATTGGGGAGAAGCAATCTAAATATATATTAGGTTTTACAGCTGTGTTTGAGGTTAGATAGGTACTATCTGAGGACAGGAGGTCATGAATTTTGCCTCTAATAGTTAGAATTTTGTCATTAAAAAAGCTCATAAAATCATTACTGCTAAGGGCTAAAGGAATACAAGGCTCAGTAGAGCTTTGACTCTCAGTCAGCCTGGCTACAGTGCTGAAAAGAAACCTGGGGTTGTTCTTATTGTCTTCTATTAATGCTGAGTAATAGTTTGCTCTGGCATTGCGGAGGCCCCTCTTATAAGTTTTGAGACTGTCTGTCCAGATTAAACGAGATTCTTCCAGTTTGGTTAATCACCAATTCCTTTCAAACTTTCGTGATATTTGTTTTAACTTACGGGTTTGAGAGTTATACCAAGGAGCGAATTTTCTTTGCTTTTTTAACTTCTTTTTAAGAGGAGCTACAGAGTCAAGTGTTCGCAGCGAGCCTATGGCGCTATCGACAAAATGATCAAAGTCGGTACGGGAAACCTCTGTTACTGAGGGACTTGGTATTGAATTTAATGACGGAGTAATCTTCTCCTTAAATTTTGCAACAGCACTATCTGATAAACATCTAGTATAGTAACTGTTGCTGAGTGGCGTGTGATCGAGTAAAAAGAAATCAAAAGTAATCAGATAATGATCCGATAGCGAGGGATTCTGTGGAAAGACTTTTAGGTTATCAATTTCAATTCCATACGTCAGAACTAGATCGAGGGTATGGTTAAAACAATGAGTGGGTTCATGTACACCCTGACTGAAGCCAATGGAGTCTAATAATGAGATAAACGCGGTAGCCAGGGAGTCATTATCAATGTCGACATGAATGTTAAAATTGCCTACAATAATAACTTTATCTGATTTAAGAACTAAACTGGATAAAAACTCTGAGAATTCAGATACAAATTCAGAATACGGGCCAGGAGCACAGTAGACTATAACAAATAGAAGTGGCTGCGAGGTTTTCCAGGTCGGATGTAAAAGACTAAGAACAAGGCTTTCAAATGAATTATAATCTAGTTTAGGTTTAGGGCTGATTAACAGACTAGAGTTAAAAATGGCTGCAACTCCCCTTCCTCGGCCGCTGCCTCGAGGAATGTGGGTATTACTATGACTGGGAGGAGTGGCTTCATTTAGACTGACATATTCATCTTGACACAGCCAGGTTTCAGTGAGACTGAGTAAATCAATATGATATCTGATATTAATTCGTTTACTAACACTGCTTTAGACGATAGAGACCTGATATTTAACAGTCCGCATTTAATTCTCCTGTTTTGTCTTTCTGTCACAGAAGAGGTTTTAATTTTTATAAGGTTGTTATGCACAACTCCTCTTTGTTTAATTTTAGATTTAAATAATTTAGGTGGTCGGGGGACAGGCACCGTTTGTATAAAACTATGAAAACTATTATGCACGGTTGTGAGGTGCGCAGCGGCAGATCTCAAAGCACACTGTTTATAAACCACTTTACCAGTTTAATTGCAGGAAATGATTAAAGCGTCAAATTGCGGTAAAAGATGTTGTATAAAAGACAGGCTACAACTTTTTTCCTTGCCCCCCCTGGAATTATTCTCTGAAATTTTACTGTTTATTGTCCCCCCAACTATGAAATGGGATTTTCGCCCCTGCCTGTTTGAAAGACCTGCAGCCGCCACTGTAATCTACTAACAGAATAGCACAAATCAGTGCCTTTTCACAGTCATTTACAAGGTGTAACCGGGTTAAATAGCCTGTGACCATAACAACTGTGTGACACAAACTCAGTGCTTTAGTAATTAAATAATGTCAGGCTCGGTTTGGTTTCGGACATAACAAAACAGAATGACTGTCGGGTTCAGACGGGTTCGGGTACTTTTCTCTGGGGCTCGGTCGGGTTGGGACAGAAATATGCGACCCGTGCCGCACTCTAGTGTCCATCCTGGTGATCTGAGGTCCCACTCGCATCAACAGGTCATCAAAAAGCTCCCTGGTCAGTCTTCATCCAGTCAGAGCTCCAGTACCAGATGGTGGTATTCTCCATGCTGCTGCCAGCTAAGCAGGATAGGGTGGACCCAGTGGCGAGGTCGCTGTCTCCTCCAGATGTAAAGTAGCGCTACAACGAGAGCTCTTCTCTGTCTTCAATTCATGGCTAAAATGGCTACTCAACAAAAACACAAATATATAGATATGATTTCTCCCTCCCAAATCACTGTGGTTGGTGTTTTATGGTGTTTAGCATATTCCTTGCTGCTACAGTAGCCGCGTGCATCTGCATTTACGCATATTTCCGGGCTCCGCCTCCAAAGCTTCCTTTTCAGGGTAGGCGTCGCATCCAGCAACGATTCTCGGTGACGCCAGTGGATCTGAGGCGTCAGGCTCCGGAGGTTCACCCCGCACAGGCTGAGCCGGGGAGAGCAGGGGCAGCGGGGCCCCCGCACGAGGACACGAGGAGATAATCCGGGAGAACTCCGTTGAAAACTGGACTAGGCGGACTTTCAACTTCACCAGCCGACCACTGTGTTTACCGCGGCGATGGTGACACTTCTGCCGGGAGGGTGGGGCCGAAGCCCGTAGAGGTGAGTCGGGATGTCCGACAGGAGCTGAGGAAAGGATTTCTGTCCATCAGGATTAAACCTTTGACCTGAAGTCGAAGGTCCAGCAGTGTTTGGCGATCGTAAGTACACCAATAGAGACTTGATCCCTTGGATGCCAATGGTCAAACAACAGAATAATAAACATAACCGACAGTGACAGACGGCTAGCCACACACACCGGCACCATCTTGTCATCACATCACCACATCACTTCTGTCAAAGTAATATAAATAAAACACGTTACCAACAGGATTTTGGGTGATATTATTACATTTACATTTGTTTTTGTTATTAATAATAATAATAATAATGATAATAATAAAAATACATTTGACCTTGAGTGCCTTTCAAGACACTCAAGGTCACCTTACAGGCAAATATAGTTTCATGCTAGGAATAAACCCACTCCTCCTTAATAAGAACTTGTGCTCACTATTGCTTTGCACATATTTTTTTTTAATCTTTATTGCCAAAATAGAAAGAGCAGGGTCAGGGAGGAGACAGTGGACCAGAGGCCAGCAAGGATGATCATGTAGGGTTCTCATAGGTGAGGAGAGATTATAACTGGCTGAGAAAAATATCTATAGCATAAAAGTGACTTTGAGGTTATTTTCCATAGCTATGTCACCACTACTATTCCTAATTCTATTTATGAATTTTGCTTTGCACATTTATTATCTATATTATTGCAATAGGTAGAAGAGGGACAGGGAGAAATCAGGCAGGTATCAGGACAGGGACCTGACAGCAGCGCCAATTATCAGCCCAAGGCTTCACAGGTAAAAGGAAATTGTAACTGGCTAAGAAAATGTCTATAGGATAAGAGTGACTCCAAGATTAATTTTCACAACTATTTCAGAACTACTCTTATTTGTACTCTAAAATGTTTTTTGTCTGTATTGCAATAGGTAGCACAGGGAGAAAGCTGAAAAATATTTGATTAATTTTGCACATCTGTGCTGTCATATTTGACTAAAATGTAAAATACATCTTGATGTTGATATATTTAGTGTTGTGTCGCTTTCTGTCTTAATGCCATTAAATTAAATTATGTGGCTTATTACTCTGCTACCTTGTCACTTCCATTCCATTTTGTGTGCTAATAACTTGCTAACAGGAATGGTGTTTTACTGAATTGTTCATGTTGAGTGTTGTCATTTGGCAGTTATCTGGCTCCTTACCCTGTAGATGCTCGAGGATCATTCTGTGTCAACTCAACAAGAGTTTGGCAGCTAAAACTTTAGATCTTGATAGTATATAATTTTAAAGAACTAAAGTCGGTCCCCTGGTGCTGTACTGTGGCTGTGTTATGTGGTTCTTTAGCTGCTAAGGAGAGGTGCAACTGAATGCGAAAGGATTATAAATCACTCAATAGACCTCTGAACAATTTGTCCCCCTCACTTCTGAAATGATGGCTACACCCCTGGAATAAAGTAACATAAAATAAACAAATAGATAACAACAGCATTCATCTACACTGTGCCACTTCCACCAGTGTGCGACCAGAATAAAACAACCCCTGAAAATTTTTGTCTTTTGTCATTCTATTATGGGCTATATTAGTGAAGGGTGATGCCATATTGTATGTAAGCATGTTTCCATTTGTACACCTACTATGTCTATGACGTATGCCATTCTGCTTTGCTTCTTAAGGCTGCTTCAAAACAGCGGGGATAAGGAGTTGTGCTCTGGTTTTTCTCGTGCTGATGATTGATACATCTGGGTGAGGTGAGGGACCATTGGCAACCCCCCACTTTACACCCCTGGCCCACATTAATTTTCAGTCATGGATCTCTGATGCAAGATGGTCTATGTTCAATCGTGTTTTAATCTTTATGCTTTGTATAGGGAAAAAATCAATTCATGTCATAAATCATTGACAAGAATGAACAAAAAACCAAGCCTTGACTCCAGGTTAACCAGCTGTAAAAATTACACTCCTGCTGTCCTTTAAAACACTGGGATGTGTTCTCAAGCACGGAGATGTCAGCAAGTAAAGAGAGTTTGGCAGTAACAGTTCTGCACTGACATTCCTCTTTATGCTTCGCTGAGGAGAAAGACTTTGTGTATAGCTATAAGAAAATTACTGTAATGTGGTGTAACTGTGAGCAGACTTAGTGAATAAACTTACTAATAGAATTATTATTATTATAGCCAGTGGGAGATGAGCTCCCATAAAGAGGGCATTAGCTCCCATGAAAGCTGTAAAACCATACATCTGCGGGGGTCTCTAACAAAACATTAACAACCACTATTTTATCACAAATTATGTATTTTTCAATGTAATGAATATTATTTACGTTAGCGAGACAAAAAACTTGTCCAAAATAAGGACATGTTTTCCAAAAGAACGACGATATTCTCCCATGAATGACAGGCCTTTGGCTGCAATGACGGCACCAAGATACCATGGGGCACTGTAGGCCTATATTGTTTTATGTGCTGTAGATGTGATTTAATATGTCTATGGTGAAATAGAGTTCCAGTAGCTGACATCACGCAATCCCGGCATGCAACAGTCAAAATCAAACCACAGCCGTTTTGGCAGGAAAGTGCGCTGTTCAACTGACTGTTTAACTGACAGCTAACAGCTAACTCGTCTCTTCTTTGGGCTGTATTCATATAACAGTGAACATGGTGGACAGCTGTTGTGCCCCTGGGTGTCAGAACAGTCGATACGTGAAGGGGAGGGCGTTTTATTGAATCCCAAAACATGCCTAAAGACAGCGGAAGTGGATTACTGCCATAAAACGTGCACGAGGCGAGCAGAAGAAAACTGAGTGGTGGGAGCCCAAAGGCAACAGGTTCCGCTTGTGTAGTGATCACTTCATATCAGGTACAGATTCCGAAGCTCACGAACTTTAATGTTTACATGCTTTTATTGTGATTTCTAACCGTTTAATATTCATAAAAGGCAAGTTTGACCTGGCCTTGGCTGTGGAGCGAAGCCACAGAAAAAAGACGGGACGTAGGTGTCAATCTTGTGTTTTGATGCTTGGAGGAGATAAGAGCGGCCTCCTCCAATACAAAAGAGGCTCTTGTTTTTCTTGAAATCTGATTGGCTCAGCCGCAGTCATCAGTCATTACTCATGGCAGACCAGGCTAGTTTGACCGCTAGACAACAAACATGGATAAAGCCAGTAAAAAAAAAAGTGGCGTGGAAAAAACTCAAATAAAAAAACTTAAATCTTTACAAGAAGAGGCAGCAAAGTGCTCCAAAATAACCGACCTGTTGGGCCGCGGTGTTGGTTGACCGGCCGAGGCTGCTGGTGTTGCTAACGACGGAGATGGAGCTGGAGCTGACAGTGCCATTATAGCAGATGTATTAACATTAGCTAACGTTTTTGAGTGTGTAATGTGCAAGGTTGGCTTTGGCAAATTGCGTATTTCTTCTTATCCTACTAGGTATTGCATTAGGTCATTATAATTTAAACCTGTACTGAAAGAAAATATGTGCTTGCTTTTTTCCTGTGAATGCATGCAATTAATGTTGGTGCTCCCAGTCCCAAGGACAATGAAGCTGAGGGACAGACTAACCCCAGTCGTGATGAGGAGGAGGATGAGACCAGATATATGACAGGTGCAAAGTGAAGGCATAGCCTACTATGCATTACATTTTAGCCAGAGGAAAACCTTTTTAGTAGTACTAAGTGGGATTTTTTGTGGTAGTAATAAGTTGACTAAAAGTTGACTATAGAGCCTATTGCCCAATTTATACCTCCTTAGTTCATGGCTGTGAGCCATGGAGATATAAATTGGGCTTATGTAATACAAGAGCAGGGCAGGGCTGGGCAGGACAGGGCAGACAATTATATTGTGCATAAAATTAGATGCATTAGGATAGAGTCATATGCTCTTATTTTTAGTTAAATAATAAGCACATCGCCATTTGTGGCCAATTCATTATTGCATTTTTTTTATAGTCTGGAATTAAACAATAACTGCTGATTTTCTGATGCAGTTGATGAGGACAGCGTTTGTGTAGTGTGTACAAGCATATAGAGGATTATAGGTAAAAAGGTGTGGGTCAGTGTGTGGGCCGGTGTGTGGGCCGGTGAGCCTGAATGTCCCGGGCTGAATTTGTGTCCCAGTCCGCCCCTGGTCTCGTCTCTTATACAACATATATATATATATGTATATACACAAATACAAAATCCCTTGTATGGAAGAATATTTTTGTAACAAAGACAATTGACACTTGTTAAATTATTTTATTTTCCATAACACATACTCTCTTCCAATAACAACTTAAAAACACACCAGTACATACTTTTAGTTACACAGAACTGGCACTTTATTATTTCTATTAAAAACTTTGTTCACAGTGTGTGAATGTTATGTTCAACAGTGTCAATTAAAGCTGTTGATATTAAACTAGAAGTCATGTGATAATTAATTAAATAACTAATGATGTTTCCAATTTGCACGTGTCTATTTCTAAGGGTCAAATATGAGTAAAGTACTGTACTCACTACTCACACTGTGGAGCTCTAAACAGCTCTTTCAAAATATAAGGATAATAAGCATGAGCTTGTCAAATTCCATGGTGGGGTGAAATGAAGTGAGCAAGGGCCAAACTTGTATTCTTACACCCCTAAACGCTGGCTATAAAAGATCTCTTTCCGCATCTCCCTGACCCTCCCTGGGTGAACATCTTGTGCAGGGCCTCCTTCTGCTCCTCTCTTGTCCTGAACAGCTTGACCAGGTTCCTCATGGGCCTCACCGTGCTTCTCACACATGTTGTGGAGAGTGCAGCATGCACTGATAATGGTGGAGATGTCCACATCCAGATGTTTCCCTTGGCACCTCCACCTCCCTTTTAGTCGTCTGAACCCACATTCCACTGTCATCCTGGCCCTGCTGTGTCGCTCATTGAAGTACCGTTGTGCCTCTGTCAGGGTCCCTGTGTCAGTGTATCCTTTGAGCAGCCAGGTTCTCAGGGGGTACGCAGGGTCACCAAGCAGCATAATTGGTACTTGGATACCACTGATGTCCTCACTGTCCTGATATGATGGGAATGTATTACATCAGTTAAATTTATTTATTATTTAATTATGTGTAAATTATAATGCGTAAGTCTACCCATATTGCCAGGGCATAGATGTGGGAATTCTTGAGAACCCTGGCATCATGGACACTTCCAGGCCATCCAGTGTAGATGTTGGTGAAACTATTGAGGGGACATGGAATGAGTTGAACTTTTCAATACCATGCAAACAATTAGACCATCTAGAGAAATGCCAATTGTTTACTCATCTTTAAAGCAGTAGGCTATTGCACGGTGATACAACATATTACAACTAAAAGATATAGAAGAGAGGTTCTTTCATAATGGGCTTACCAGAATTGATGATCTACAGTCCCCTGTAGAATGACGGAGTGCCAACATTTACGATTTAAGTAGTTGCAGGGCTGTCCTCAGGAGCAATGATGGGGATACGGCTCCCATCTATCGCTCTGGCGCACTGTGGGAAACCCCTTCTTTGGCGGAAGCCGTCAATCATCTCCCGGAGATCATCACCCTGAGGTGTTTTAATGTACTCTGGCATTAGGATTTGGCGAACGGCCTGGCATAAGTCGCGGATGATGCCAAAGACACTGGACCTTGCAGTGCTGAAGAGGTTGGCCAGTGTGCGGTAACAACTGCCTGTTGCTAGCCTGTTGCTAGCCAGTAGAGCACAACTCTGACTCGCTTTGTCAGAGGGATGGGTTGCCTCATATTGGTTTCTTGCCACTCGAGTCTTGTGGAGAGGCGCTGATATGTGTAATTAAAGGTGGCCTTTGACATCCTAAAGTTTTTGATAAACTCTAGGCAAGGCTAGGCAAGATAAATTTCACTGTTTTGTACATTTTAACGCAATTTCATTCCCACGTTTGTGAAAGAAAAGCACAACGCTTTTTTAGAAAAGTCTGTGACGAAACCGTCATATCTGATAAAGGCCACAGCAAAAGAGGAATGGATTGGAATCATAAAAGAAACATATCGTAACCCTAATTTCTGGGGGAGGATAACTCATTTTGATGCAGCAGCTCCTCAACATACACATAAACAGTTTGTATGTTTATGTGTATGTTGAGGAGCTGCTGCATACACATAAACAGTATGTATGTTTCTGGAGTAAACCAGCCTCCTGTAGTGAGTACCACAAATACAAAAAATACTAATAGGAATACTAATAAATGAAGTCCTCTCTCTCTGCTCCTCTCTCTCTCTTTGTACTGTCAACCAAAAGGCAAATAACCAAACAATGCGTTTTATATCTAATAAGAGATATAAACTGATACATTGATCCAACTTACAACATCATTCTAGATAGATAGACTATTTGATCTTACACTCTTACCTGAGCCTGGCTCTTTTTTTTCGAAAAAACAATCTTATATCCATGATGAGGCTGTCTGTCTGTCTGTACACACACACACGCGCGTGCGCACACACACACACACACACACACACACACACACACACACACACACAATAGGAGTTATAGGGCTCTAGTTTCGCAGACCGGACGAGGCAGGGGCGCAGCGTACCTGCGCTTCGCCAACTGGGTGTGGCCAGGTGGATTTTGCAAGTTTGGCACACCGTGCGCGCTGGCACAGCTACTCATCTTTCCCACCTCCGTCCCTCCTACCTGCGCAAATCGGAAAGAGGGAGGAGAGAAGGTGTGGAGTGGGTTTTACACAGCCCATTCACATAACACCAATCAAATGAGCCCCTCTCCTCGCCCTTAAATGCACCGTGCGCAGGCGTAATGAGAGTTTACTCAATTCGCCATGGCAGAAGAGAGCAGCAGCATCAGACAGCCAAACTTCTCCCAGGAGGAACCTGATGTTTTGGTCCGGGTGGTCCAAGCTCGCAGTGTCCGAATATACAGAACTGCGAGCAGACCTCCACAGGCTGATGATGCAAAGGTAGCCTGGGCCGCGCCGAGAAACTAGAGCCCATAATGTTAATGGGCATCCAGTCAGTTAGCTAGTCAGTAGCACCTTGGCTTTAATATTAACACATGCACATGACACAACAGCTAGCGTTTCTCATTCCAATTCAAACAGAGGACAGTGGTACTGACCACCTGTAACGTTTCCTAGCTGGAAAAAACGTCAGCTAACTCCTACCTAACAATATAAACAGTGACCTACTATTAAATGCAGCAAAAATGAGGACTGGTAATGATAATAATGTGTTGGTATTGAGTGGTAGAAGTTAAGAAATGTGCCACATATCTTGGTTTCAGCCAGGTATTTACACCACTACTGCATATCACCCACTCTGGAAGGCAGCGCACTGCTCTGTGCAGATAGAGCGCTCAGAGAGAAAAGTGGGAGGGATGGGGTGGATCAAACCATTTTTGAGGCAAAGGGGGCAAAAATCTCTCAAATTTTAGGGGTGCTGGGATTCAATTTAGGGGTGCTTCAGCACCCCCAAAAATGGGCTAGAAACGCCTATGACCCGTAGTAAAGGCTAACTTCAGTTGTGGTTGTAACGTTATACATGGTTAATGTTACTTCCGTAAACAGTGCACTGTGCGTGACGTCCTGACGTCTTTGTTACTGTTCTTCAGCGCATGCGGATATGTTTAGGGCCGTGGGCTGTTCACATGGGAGTCAAATATAGGTCAAATATAGGTCATATTTAAAAAGTAATGTGAACAGCCAAACAAAAAAATCGGATCTGTGTAAAAATTCAGAATTGAGCATTAAGACCTGCCCCCTGAACAAAGCCCATGATATCCTGGAGGTTTTTCAATCTGGTTTCGAAACCCTCCATAGTACAGAGTCAGCATTGTTAAAGATCTTTAATAACATCCTCTTAGCGCGTGATTCTGGTGACTCTGTGATTCTTGTCCTGCTTGACTTAACCGCAGCCTTTGATACAGCACACATTCTAACATCTCGTTTACAGCACCTAGTGGGCAATTGTGGTACTGCTCTAGAATGGCTTAGGTCTTACCTGGCTGATAGAACCATGTGTGTAAGCTTTGGTGGATTTGAATCCTCCCCTGCTCCCCTGTCATGTGGGGTTCCACAGGGCTCAATTTTAGGGCCCCTGCTTTTTTCCCTTTATTTACTTCCTCTGAGATCCATTCTTAGAAAACATGGTATATGCTTCCATTATTATGCTGGTGACAGTCAGATCTATGTACCTTTAAAGCGGAATGGATGCATTCTCAGTAAAACCACTTCTTGCATGTCTTAATGACATGAAAGCTTGGATGGCCTTAAACTATATAAATTTTAATGAAAAGAAGACAGAAGTGGTGGTGTTTGGACCCAGTGGATCCTGTGAATCCCCCCCAGTTGATTTGGGCCCTCTGACACCATATGTGAAACCCACAGCTATGAATCTGGGTTTTAGGATGGACAATGATTTTAAACTGGATAGTCAAGTTAGTGCAGTCGTGAAGTCCAGCTTTTATCATTTAAGGCAGTTGGCAAAAGTCAAACCCATTCTTGCGAGGCAGCGATTCGAAACAGTAGTCCATGCCTTTATTTTGTCTCGGCTGGACTACTGTCATGCACTGTACACTGGAATCAGCCAGTCTTCTCTCTCTCGTCTGCAGCTGGTTCAAAATGCAGCTGCACGACTTTTCACTTGAACACAAAAGAGAGAGCATGTGACACCCATTCTGGCCTCACTCCACTGGTTGCCTGTGCATTTTAGAGTCAATTTTAAAATTATTTTATTTGTTTTTAAATCTCTAAATGGTGTTGCCCCGCTTTACCTCTCTGAGCTGCTTCACCCTTAACACTTCTTCCCGGTCCCTCAGATCAGCTGACCAGCTGCTTCTGGTTGTACAGAAATCTAAGAGGAAGCTCAGAGGGGACAGAGCCTTTTCTGCTGTAGCTCCTAACTGGTGGAACAGTCTGCCACTCCAAGTTAGACAGGCTCCTTCTCTGTCCATTTTTAAAACCCACCTTAAAACCTACTTTTACTCCTTGGCCTTCAGCCCAGTATGAGACATTGATTCTTTGTTTTTATTGTATGAAATTGTTTTTATATGTTTTATTACTTTTATGGTATGACTGTTGTCTCTACTTGTGTATTGTAATTTGTAGTTGTATTTTATTGTTTTGATTCATTGTGTTATTGTTTGTTTTTATGTCCTATGTTTTAATTTTTTTTATCTATTCTTGATGTACAGTACTTTGTTTCAGCTATGGTTGTTTTTAAGGCGCTTAAGAAATAAAGCTGGATTGGATTGGATTGGACTTCTAAAAAGTAATCTATTACTTTAATGCTTTATGCTTGGAACTTTTGTAATGCGTTACCCTCAACACTGGTGACCAACCAAGACACTTTGAGCAGGAATATAGCCTCAGAGCCACATAATGACTCATTCACATGCCAGTGAGGATAGACCACTGCCTGGATTTCACGTGTTTCACCAGTTTTAGTTATGCTGCAGCTTGTTTGACATTGCAATGTCTTTTGTGGCACAGAATTTCATGGCTCCTTCCCTCAGAGCATATTTTAGTTGTCAGACAGTTCTCTATAAGATTATTTTTCATCTGTTGCTAATGGGGCTTTAAACAGACTGATTCAACAGTAAAAAGGTGAATGAAGAACATAATCTGCTCGTTGATTATGAAATCTTTTGCCATAAGTCTTGTGAGTTCTCTTTGAACCAGGGCAGACCAAATCTTAACCTTCCCATGTGGCCCCTATCAAAGGTGGTTTCATTGGTTTAAATGAAATGGACCAAAGGACACTTTAAATGTAACCATGATACTGATGGTTTCAATTCATATTTGTCTCACATCATCCCATCTTTCTTCACTCAAATAAAACTTAAAAAACAAAAAAAACCCAAACATTAAAAAAGTAAAATCAAACCAATATCAGGAGTCAGTGACTCGACTGTGGAGGGAAATGTAAAGCAATGTGAACTTGTAATTGTCTTCATCAGCCAATCACAGCTGAGTACAGAACAAAGCTGTGTAATAACTCTGTAATTAGAGGCATGCTTTCCTCTCTGCTCTTCCTGATTTCACCAAATTAAGACGATTATTCATAATTTTCTTCATCTCCTGGCTGCACAGATGCAAAATGACAAATTACTAAGAAATGAACTGCAATGATTAGTTTTGCGTGTGGAACATGAAATATTGTAACACAAGGACAGAAACTGGAACAAGAGACTGTGCCACATATCTGTCCACACATATTAGAGCATCCTGAAACTTACAACAGATGGAGGAGATAGGAATATGTCCCTATAAACCAAAGAATGTGTTGTATCAAATCTGTGAGATAGCAGAGCTTTAAAGAATAAATGGAAACAAATTTAAATCACTATGCAAAACTCCTACTCCACTAATCTCTCTGCATACTCTGCAGGCAGCTTTGATTATTGCCAGCTGACATGTGAATCATTTCCCGTTGGTGCAAAATAATATCATTGGTTCATTATGTTATCTGAATATCAGCCTACCCTGATTACAAGATGACCCCAGCATGCACATGAAGCTTAGTGAAAGTTCAGTCAGGAAGACTCTTTTTACACTCTTTTTCATTCACAATTTTCTCTGCTCCTCGCCAGCTTCTACTCTATCAGCTGACCCTAAATTAACCTAGCCAGAATTTGCCACGATCTTCAAGCCAATCATGTCATTGTTGTCAAGTTTTTATGAAATGTTTTCTTCTCTGCTGCCCACAGTTGTCCATGTAGGTCGAATAGATGCAACCCTCCTCCACCCCATCCACCTCCAGTCCTCAGCTCATCACTTCCCAGTTCTGCTCCTCATCCCATCATCCTCTTCCTTGAGCTTTCCCTCTCTTCACCTCTACCACCACTGGTCTAGACTCATTTAAGGAAATATTCCTAAATTAACCACGGCTTCTCTCCCCCCTAAATATTCATGTCACATTAGGGTCTAATCACCAAAGAACTCTTCACATTCATCATATTCTGGATTTTGTAATAAATTATTGTTCACTCTGAAATATGTCTCACCTAATTGAACTTCTGTAACACCTGCTTTTAGAGACCAGCAACACTTCTGAAACACAGAAGCCAAATATAGCATAAGTCATGTCATTTAAATAAAACTGCATTGAATCCATAAAAAACAAAATAACCATTTGCCATTGTACATTCTTGATCAACATCAACTACTCCACTGGGTTATTTAATGGTTTCCAAATCTTTTTGCTACCTCTGCTCTCATTAGATAAGTCCAAGGCTGCCAGGGGGTTTATAACGTGTTTAGGGTATAAGCTTTCCCTTCTCTTTACTGCTGCTGGGAAAGTGTATACCCGAGATATGTTTGCCAGACTCATCTGTTAGTCCTCAGCCTTAAGGCTTTATAAAAAAGTTTTATCAAATGCCTCAGGTAAAGTATTATGCCCATCTTCATTTAGCTTATCTAAGTTTGTTTTTAAGAGTTGCAGCCAACAGACATTTCTGGCTTCATTCTGTTTTCCACTTCTGTGCTCACACTGGTAAGAAACAGTTTGGGAACATAAAGAGGTTGTCACTATCTTCTAACATGACATCCTCTGAAAGCATTTATTGTATGACAGCTGACGCTGTCCAGTCTGCTCCATTTCTGCTGTAAAAAAGTGTAGCACTTGTGTTCAATTTAGGTTATAATGCTTCTTTGTTCCCTATAAGGTGTAAATATAAGAGAATATAGATTGAGTGGTAAACAAACAGTTGGCAGGCTTATTACAGTGCATTTAACATTTTCCCTACAGCTTACTAGAAACAAATACTCTTAAATATTAAAACAGGTCCCAGGTCGTCAAATACTGAACCTTTGTCTCTACTGTCTGTAGGGAGTGAGCAGCTCACTGTGAGCTCCAGAGGGTGGGAGCAGCAATGGAGAGGGCCCTGTCCCCCCAGGTGTGCTGTGTAGTCCTGGTAAGGGGGGGCAGGAGGTTGGCATCAGCAGAGCTGAGAGAACCAGAGGGAGTGTGCCAGTGGAGGAGCTCAGACAGGTAAGTATGTAAGTAAGTTTTGTGTCCATGTCATGTACTTGCATCACATTATGTATCTGTATCTAATCCTAACCCTGTAAGAAATGCACTTATTTTAACCCAAATTATGACCTGTTTTCTAGTCCAAACTACTAGTTTTGTTGCCTAAACCTCACACCAGCACAGTGAACATTTTACATTAACCCCTGATACATGATTCATCTAGGAGACAGTTGTGCGTCTTTTACGGTACGGTACAGTTCAGTTCGGTATGCTTTTTTTCCATTTCCACTGCGAAAAGTTGTTATACAGGACGGGTGGCAACCCTATCCTCTACATGCCTTACTGTGGCCCTGACGTCAGTCACATTACTTATCCTCAGTGTTATTATTCTGACTTTTATCCAAACCTCTGCAGAAAAAAGTCCGCTGCACTTTAGAGAACTTCACTACTTAAAAATGTTGGGATTCACTGGACCACAGATGATTTGTCATTTGTTAAAATCTAAACTGTGAAGGCTTCTTCTCTTGCCATCTGAAATGGTATGACGCTTCACATTTTTTGTTCTTCAAAGACAGCTATTTGACACTCATGGTCACACCCAAGTGAGAGTAGTCATCAAACTTGATTGGACAGTACTTTTACGGTGACATGCCCCTCTGTGATGTCACCAAGCAAACTTCAAGAGAAGTCCTGCTCTCTCACACAGTCTGTCCTTTTTCCTCCTGGGCCCTTGACCAGCCCAGGCGGGCTCTCTCTTGCCCCTAGGCCCTTGACCTGCCCAGAGCTCTTTGCTCCTGAGCTGTTGACCAGCTCAAATGCCCTTGCCCCTGAACCACTAAAGGGAGGGGCAATTGCTCTCCAAACTTTTTTCTTTTTCTCCTGGACCACGACATGCCCTCGCTCACTGCAGAAGTAAACCCGGAGATCAGAGAAGTTAGTGTACCAAACACAAGGTTTGCAACTAACCTACCAGCAACAAGGAGAACCAAGTTGACTTCGCACCCCAACATCTAACTCTGCACGGACCCTGAACGACCGGCTTCCTTCGATCTGCACCTTTGAAACAAAGGATACAAGAAGACTGTTTCTGGAGCCACAGCTCTTTCCAGCCTTCCTCTGCTGCCTAACAAAAGCAGCATGCCTCAAACCAACTCTTCCCTCCATCCATTCAAGGATTGGTAATGTAACAACTGGGCATAGGTTGTTTGCAATTAGGTCAGTGGTTAGTTGGCTTCACCAAAGCTAATTGAGGTTATTTTTTCTAATGCCTTTCTCAGACTTGTCTTGCAGTCCTGCATGCAACCAAATATCCTCTGCACCAGTGGCGGCTGCTGGTCTTTCAAACAGGGGAAGCTTTAAATTTACATCATAAAATTTATTATATTGTAGCGAGGCAGTAACTTATAAAAGGAACATTTAAGACATAAGCCGTTTTTCAACCACACTCATGCCATAGAACCACAACAAAACACACGTCAAAGATTTTCAGATGGGTGTAATGGTGAAAAAGAGCTATATCGTTTATGGAAATAAGGAACTCTGGACGGCACTCCTGTCAGAAGACTCTTCTCGCAAATATTCGCATGGAACTGAGCTTGAAATGGGACGATGCCGGTATGTATTTCAAAAGCGCTGTCAATCTTAGGACCCACATGTAAACGAGATGGTTCATCTCAAGGGGCTTATCCTGCTTAATAAAGGTACATATACATACATACATATATATATATATATATATATATATATATATACAGTACAGGCCAAAAGTTTGGACACACCTTCTCATTCAATGCGTTTTCTTTATTTTCATGACTATTTACATTGTAGATTCTCACTGAAGGCATCAAAACTATGAATGAACATATGTGGAGTTATGTACTCAACAAAAAAAGGTGAAATAACTGAAAACATGTTTTATATTCTAGTTTCTTCAAAATAGCCACCCTTTGCTGTGATTACTGCTTTGCACACTCTTGGCATTCTCTCCATGAGCTTCAAGAGGTAGTCACCTGAAATGGTTTTCCAACAGTCTTGAAGGAGTTCCCAGAGGTGTTTAGCACTTGTTGGCCCCTTTGCCTTCACTCTACGGTCCAGCTCACCCCAAACCATCTTGATTGGGTTCAGGTCTGGTGACTGTGGAGGCCAGGTCATCTGCCGCAGCACTCCATCACTCTCCTTCTTGGTCAAATAGCCCTTACACAGCCTGGAGGTGTGTTTGGGGTCATTGTCCTGTTGAAAAATAAATGATCGTCCAACTAAACGCAAACCGGATGGGATGGCATGTCGCTGCAGGATGCTGTGGTAGCCATGCTGGTTCAGTGTGCCTTCAATTTTGAATAAATCCCCAACAGTGTCACCAGCAAAACACCCCCACACCATCACACCTCCTCCTCCATGCTTCACAGTGGGAACCAGGCATGTGGAATCCATCCGTTCACCTTTTCTGCGTCTCACAAAGACACGGCGGTTGGAACCAAAGATCTCAAATTTGGACTCATCAGACCAAAGCACAGATTTCCACTGGTCTAATGTCCATTCCTTGTGTTTCTTGGCCCAAACAAATCTCTTCTGCTTGTTGCCTCTCCTTAGCAGTGGTTTCCTAGCAGCTATTTGACCTTGAAGGCCTGATTGGCGCAGTCTCCTCTTAACAGTTGTTCTAGAGATGGGTCTGCTGCTAGAACTCTGTGTGGCATTCATCTGGTCTCTGATCTGAGCTGCTGTTAACTTGCGATTTCTGAGGCTGGTGACTCGGATGAACTTATCCTCAGAAGCAGAGGTGACTCTTGGTCTTCCTTTCCTGGGTCGGTCCTCATGTGTGCCAGTTTCGTTGTAGTGCTTGATGGTTTTTGCGACTCCACTTGGGGACACATTTAAAGTTTTTGCAATTTTCCGGACTGACTGACCTTCATTTCTTAAAGTAATGATGGCCACTGGTTTTTCTTTAGTTAGCTGATTGGTTCTTGCCATAATATGAATTTTAACAGTTGTCCAATAGGGCTGTCGGCTGTGTATTAACCTGACTTCTGCACAACACAACTGATGGTCCCAACCCCATTGATAAAGCAAGAAATTCCACTAATTAACCCTGATAAGGCACACCTGTGAAGTGGAAACCATTTCAGGTGACTACCTCTTGAAGCTCATGGAGAGAATGCCAAGAGTGTGCAAAGCAGTAATCACAGCAAAGGGTGGCTATTTTGAAGAAACTAGAATATAAAACATGTTTTCAGTTATTTCACCTTTTTTTGTTGAGTACATAACTCCACATGTGTTCATTCATAGTTTTGATGCCTTCAGTGAGAATCTACAATGTAAATAGTCATGAAAATAAAGAAAACGCATTGAATGGGAAGGTGTGTCAAAACTTTTGGCCTGTACTGTATATATATATATATATATATATAATCACAAAGGGGTTCAGCCTTTTAGACAATTCCTCCAATCATCATGCATACACCGAGCGTCCTCTCCTGACTACTGCTCCATTAGGTCCCACGGAAGCTAAGTCCAGAAGTGATGATTTTGTAGCATTTATCCAGTGACTGTTTGGCTTTGCTGCATGAAAAAACCTGCTCAGCGCTGTCTCATAGGAATGCTTGGAGGCTCCGCATCCACCGTGCTGACATGAGAACATATGGCAGGGAGGTCGCATTTGAAAACTGGTGATAAACAGCTGACATTTGAACATCATAGTCATGATGTGAAATGCATCCTAGCGCACATTTAATGCAATGTAAATTCTTATTTTAATGTAAATTCAATAGTGCATATTTGACCATTTCTTTCTTTCTTTCTTTTAGGGGAAGTTCAGCCTCCCTTGTTGTCTCAGAGCAATCGCCCCTGCTCTGCACTAATCCAGACCCTTTGCAACACAGATCACTTTCACATAGACTCACTTACAAATTGGTTTTCAACAGAGCTACACCCAAAGAGATGACTCAAAGTTCCCGCTTCTTTTCCTTTGTCTTGGTCCTGACCACACAGTCAGGCAAAACCTCCCCCGATCTGAAGCCAGCTTTGTTTCCGCCATCTTGTAGTTCTCTGTTGTCAGCCATTTTGTTTTGTCGGCCCTTTGTTTCACACACCCACCTTAGTTAGATAGGTAGAATTTGTGTGTTTTGATGATTGCTTCCTTTATGAATAAATATATTTTTGGAATCATACCTGCTGTCTGTTTAATGTTACAGAAGAGTGAATGAATAGTCAACCTCTGCTATGTCAAGAGATCCGAAATCCTTCAGGCTTTACTATTAATATAGTTATGATAATTAATTTAATTACTAATCATTTCATTTTTCCCTTCACAGGAATGGTGTCCCACAAGGTGATTTAATGTAAATTAAGTCACATTATTTAACATAATTATTAATTATTAATTATTACAGATAGCCAGTTTGATGCTTTTAATGGATATCTATTACGAGGTCAGGCCCGTGTTAAGGCTTAAGCCCCAACTAATGGTGCTGCCATATGAAACATAGCACTGGTGCCTATATCACAATGTTTTGGTGTCTGTGTGTGACACATAGTATTGTTGTAGATTTCCAACAAATAGTATCCCAAAAATACATTTACATTAGTTATGTTGCTACTTGTAGTGACGCTACTGCCCAACACTGGCCGACACATACACACAACACATTTGTCCAGACTTCTACAATACACAAACATTTGTAGAAGTAATAAAACTGTAAAACTCACTAACTGCGTCAACTGACTTGAGCGCTACTGGTTAAGTTCTTCTTTGGGTTGTTGCACTGATGAAGTTTATTGGCAGCTTGAGGTCAAGTGCATTACAGCTATCTAGTGAGTGAAGTCTCCAAAATAAAAACAAAATCAAGGGGGTGTTAAGTGGTTAGTTTGAGGTATGCAGAGTGACTATTGCCACCCAGAGGCAGGGGGATTTGGCGCAAATTACCACGACATTACCCCCATGCAAAAAACAAGCTAAGGTTCCCGAGTAGAATCTCAATCTGTATTATTTTTGACAGCATGAGAAATAGTGGCGTAGCTTGAGTGCATGTGAAATTTGCATCACTTGCGTGACTCACGCTGATTCCGTGAGTTGACAGCTCTGGGAGTCGGTCAGTCTGTGCCTGTTGGTTCGTGTTTACTTATTCAAGTAACACTCACATTCCCACAGAGTGAATGACCTGACATGGTACGTTTGTAAGTTCAGTCCAACACTACATTAAAATGAGAGTCCTGTTGGTTGAGGAATATTCATTCATTCATTCATCTTCTAACCGCTTCATCCTCTTGAGGGTCGTGGGGGGGGGCTGGAGAATTGTATTTCTATATGAATTAATGAAAGGTTAAGTTGATCACACATTCAATCTGCTGGGTGCTCTGCCGCTCTGAGAGTGCCGTGCTCTGGATAACTGAACGGTACATTCTGAAAACACTCAGAATTTAGGTATGGTCCAGTCTGTGGCAGAGTTGTGCGCTCCAGCACTCAAAATGAATATTTCTGAATGCACCACTTGCATCATCTTCCTCCATTGTCTAAAACAACCCAACAGCTAACCACTAAAAAATGTCACACTTTTTACCAACAGTGAAAGGGTCTATAGAAAAACAGATTAAAACAGTGTTTCACCTTCTTGTTAAATGAGAGGACTCAAGCCACTGCGATTCAGCATGTAAGGACTCTGCAAGTTGGTCAGTGGCCTTACTAGATGTTCTGACAGATGTACCTATCTGTAACAACAGCAGTACAGTTAAATGTCTGTTATCTAAACTGCTCAAGTCCGTTGAACAAGTAAAGTAAACATATCAATGTCGGAAGCCTTTTGGTTACAAAGAGGATCTGTAGTGAGCAATATGTTAATGTTCTGATAGATTCAGTGTTTTGGGGTTTTTAGACCAGAGCATATTGGGTTAAAACAGATCATTCATGCAGTTTAAACTCATTGCTCTCCATGAAGTTTGCTGGAAATGATCCCTGTTATCCCTGGTGTGTTTTATATGTAGTGAACACTGTGCAAGACTCTGTTTAAAAAAAAATAAATAAAAAAGCCTTTAAATGCCACGTTGCTCATCAGGCATTTGGCATGCAGTTAAAACACCAATGATGATTTTGTTTAAATGAAAACTCAACTCCTGGTGTTATTCACCACTGTTTTGGAAGAAGGAAATAACAGGACTAACAGGCAAACCAGTTTATAAATGACATTTTTTCTGTTTGAAAAAAGTGTTGTGTGGTGAATCTAATTTATGCTGATGTGAAGAAAGGTTCAAGTGGTCTACCTAGGGGAAACACTGGTGGTGTCTATATACTTTGATGTGGGTTACAGAAGTCTGGAATCATTTTCCTCTTGGAAGAAATATATTTCATCCTTGGCAGCAAAACATGTAAGATTAACTGTCCAAAAAATCCTGGAGGTTGAACTTTATTGAACACAAAGCGGCTCTGCTCACTTCACCAATTGGTGCACTTACGCTGAATAATTCATTCAAACTGCCTGCTGATGTGTATTTCTTTACACTTCTTCACAGTTCACTTGCTTGTAGTGTTGAATCTTTAGAGGGTGTCAGCGCAAACTGCCATCCAACAGTTTTCTGTGGCTGTCAAGGCTCGACACTGACAGAGCTGAAACAGGTGACAGGAAATTCAAAGAATATCAGCCTTGCGTGTTCACAGACACAGACGTCTGGGCTGGCCACTTTTTATTGAGCACTTCTAATTGGATGAAGCCGTAGTCAATGACTAAGACATTACCATGGCAGATATATCTGCTCTATTGTGCTGTACCTGGTGCTTTTGAATAGAGGGGGCAGACATGGGAGGATGAAAGGAGGACGGTAGCAGATGAAAAAAGAAAGATGACGGCAGATGTGAATCTCCCTCACAGCCTCTTTTGGATACCTATTGATTTATTCCTTAAAAACATGTCCTTCTGCACACCAGCTGTTTTTCCCTCACCTCAGCAGAGACAGAAAGTCACAAGAGGACTGAAATGACAGAAGAGAAAATGTTAGGATTTCACTGTGAAAAGAGAGACCCTCTGAGAGATGGTCCCCAAACAACAGGAGTACAATGAGAAGGGACTCTCTGCTGCTGTCTCATAATTCACTCCAACGTCTCTTATGTGGTGTAGCTTATTTTGAACTCTTCATTACCTCTAATACTGGCCCCACCAAGATGGTTTCCTGCTGGTCAGCAGAGGGAATTCATGTGTAAGAGTTCACTCAAGTTGAATTTTACATGAAAGACTTAAGTGCAACACACACCGCCGCCGTACGCCGCGCGTCAGAATGCCCGTCTCCATTATATTCTATGAACCGACCCACACTGGCGCGTGACGAAAAGCCTTTTATGTACGTCTCATCTCGTAGGATCAACTCCGGTTATTTCAAATTTTTAATAAGACGACTTTGATAAGAAACTCACCCGTGAAATTCAAGTTGTTGCCTCAAAGTTTTTCCTCTTCTTCTTCTGTTACTAGCAGTTGGCAACCGTTGGCAACTGGTGTAGGTACAGCTACTACAGGTACTTTTGTTTATGATTTGTTCATCACTTCTACAAATGCAAATGTGGCCAGTATCTCACCATCACTATTGTGATTCATATTTTAAGAAGCTACAAATCATATTAAGCCACAAAATAAGCCTGGAAACCTGGAAAACAGAATGGAAGAACAGTGAGTTGTTGCATAAAGATTATACACAGTCTGATCTAGTTGACTGGGTGTTTTTTAGAACATTGCAGAATTGTGCATTGCAAGTAGCTGCATGTTTCAACTCATCTCATCATGAGTCTTTGGTGTGAACTGGGCATAAGGCCTGGACCACACAGAAAGCAATTTGCAGGTTGCACAGCGAGAGGTGCACTGCACTACCTTTTTTTATTTTTTACCACTAGTAAAAAAAAAACAAACAAAAAAAAACACTTGCCTTGCCATTCTATTGTTGCTAGGCAACCAACCAATTACCTCCTCACCTTAACCTTCTCTTGTAATCAATCTACTCTTTTTTTTTTAAAAAAAAAAAAATTATAATTCTAGAGTTTTTTAAATGTATGTTCTAGTTCCATTATACTAAGGCAGAGAACTCAACTCACACTAAAGCAATCTGGATTGATAAATAACACTACAGGTAAGAGGAAAATACCATTTTTTAAATTTGGGGGTTGTGGTGATGCATGACTACAGTCTACCATAGTCGCAGCCAGAGTTGGGTATAACGCTTTACAAAGTAACGCGTTAGAGTACTTTGATTACTTTTTGCAGTAACGAGTAACCTAACGCGTTAGTTTGCTGTTTGAGTAATCAAATACTTAAGTACATTTTCAAACAAGACATCAGTTACGTTACTTCTAGAACGCTGGTCCTTCAGCTCCGAAACAGCAACGGCTGTCGTTTGGTTCTGATAACAGAGATAACGTTAAACCTATCAGTCTGAAAGAAGCCACAGAGCTTGTGGCTCGCTACGTGGTCGGAGAAATGCTGCCGTTGTCTACGGTGGAGTCTAAATAGGTGGAGTAGGACTCGCTGACAGACATATTTCAGACTCAGGACTTGCATTATGCCTGGTACACGCTACACTCTGGTACTCACCAGTTATCCCTGGTCGTCTTTCACTGCGTGTGTTTTATGTCATCGGGTTATTCTTGTGCTATTTTTATTTTACGATTATTTGAGTCACTGTGTCTGTTCATGGTCGCTAAAAGCGTCAGCAGATGGCAGGAGCTACATTTGAAGCGCCATATGTAAACTATCAAGCTACTGTATCTTCCACAGGAAGTTTTGAAAAATGTTTCAGAATAAAAGCCTATTTAGAAAATGGAGGGATTCTCTAGCCGAGGTTATAAGGGGCTTTTAATTTGAAACAAGTGTTGAATTTGAAAGGGTGCGATATGTTAACTTTACAAAGACAACGGAGCGGATAAAAAGTAAATATATAAACACACAGTGGGATTAATAAATAACAGACCGTCTATGATGTAGTTTGTTTCAAACTACTATATATATGATGCCATTTAATGTAATTCATTACACTATACTTACATCTGCCAAAAGAAAGATGGAGCCCTCTTGCTCCTGGAAGTGCTTCATCAGAAGAAGCACTGCAGCTATGCCGGTCCGGCTCTGCTGTATGGCTGTTGTGTTGCTCTCAATGTCTTGTAGAAGACGCTGAATGTCTCTGTTCTGGGTCTGTCTTTGGAAGAAGTTGATGATCCTCGTCCCCTTGGATTGAAGAGCCTCCCCCACTCGATCACAGATATCAATACCTGTGAGAGCTTTGAAATGGTCACAGAGTCCTCTTTTTGTAAAGAGGAAAGGCCAGTGTTCTTCAATCACACTAATACTTGGAGGAGGACAGGAGTTTAGCATGTGACGCTGATAGATGTATGTCAACCTCATTGACTTGTCAACATCTGGCCTGTCCACAGCTCTGGGGCTGGCAGACTGGAAAATGGCCATTATATCTTTTCTTCTGTCTTCTAAAGACTCAGAAGTCTCTCCTTCTGGGACACATTTTGGCTACCAGTTGGTGCTACCATCATCACTGGTTTGTGACATTATCCTCGGTCTTCGTATTTTCTCACTCACATTATTGAGATTCACGTGTTCAACTCTAGTCTTAAGTTGTTTTGCAAGTGAATAATACCCTACTCCTAGCTGTTCATCTTCCTCAGTCATGTCAGCAAAGGTGGAAGGATATGTTGACACGATCATTTTTGCGATTTCATCACAGGCAGCCTTGTTTAGATTTGGACAGTGTTCCTGCATGGCACTCACCACGGTTCTCTTCCAGGCTCTTCTGTCCTCAGGTCTAGCCCTCTGCCCTCTTAATGTTGCCTTCAAGAGTGAGGCAGGCATCTTGTTCCATGGGATCTCAAACTGGCTGATCCATGCGTTTTGTGGTCTTGTTGATGGAAATCTGGAGGAGTGGGATTGGGTACGAGGAGGTGTAGGTGTAGGTGTCAGTTGTGTGTCCAAGGATGGGAAGAGTGCCGTTTGTTCATCCGGTATGGTGCTGAGAATAATGGACTGATCAGTGTCCACTGCTCCATTCAGCACAAAAGAAGAAATATGTTAACGGATTAGTTTCGGTTATTCACAGTATTTACAGTTTACATAAAAGAGAACTTAAAATTGCTTTATAGTGAACCTTAAAATCTGCATCAGTAGAACTGCTGAACTATTGTTATGCTTGCTTATTGTTATCCATTTTAACTTTAGAGACAACATTAATAGTTAAAATCAATTTATTAATTAGCTCAAACCATAGAAGTATCAGAAAAAGCTCTATCTAGACTCATACAGTATTTTCACCATTTTACGTTCTCTTAGATTTATTTCCTCTCACCTACTGGCCTGAAGGCCTGGATAAGTCTGCGGCGTAGAATTGGCTTTAAATGCTGCTGCAAATCATCTGGCTGTTAGTCCAAGTTCAGATGATAGATGTTCAACAAGGGCCAAGAAATTCTCACTTTCCAATTCCGGTATCACTTTACGAAGTTCCTGAATGCATTCGGCCTCCATACCTAAAAGGAAGAACACACTGAGTGATACAAGGAAACAGCAGGGAGGCCCAAGATGTTGTACACTGGCAGTGGATAATAGTCCTGCAGGCTATCTGCATTAATATATGCATATTTATTATCTGACAACAAGTAGTAGACACCAAGATCAATTAACAGAACTGAGTGATGCACCAAAACAACAAAGCACACACTTTTATCATCAGCAAATATCAGACATATTTTCCCAAAAATCAGTGTTTCCCCAGTGTTCTCTAGAACAACAACAAGGCCTTTGGTGTACTTGGTCCCTTTGTAAGTCACTGCTGAAACCTCTGAGGTTTTATGTCTGTCAATATCAGCTGTGCTTAACACCATCTGTATATCCCTGTTGTATGATTGTTCATCAATTTCATTTGCTTCACCTGCAATCTGAATGGGAGCTGGGAATAACTGACCTTGCCATAAGTATGACTGAAGAAGCTGGTGTCTTTCAGCCAGTGTTTTACTTAAGTGAATAAAATTGTGAAGCTTTCTGGCACAGTCTTTAAAGTAGCAGTGCTTGCTCTCAAACCTCAGGGTCCACAAGCGTATTAGTGGCCCAAATTTTAGGATGAGGTCAGGATAATGCAAAATGTAGTGATGCTTTGGTTTGAGAGGGGAGTCAGGAAACATGCTTCACATATTCCTCTAGCAAAACTTTCAGATATGCCACCTCATTCTGATGAATTTTTGGAGCACAAATCAACTCCGCAATTTCCCTTAGTTTCAGGCACAATTGCCAGGCCTCACTGTCAATAGGGTTTTTGATCCACTGACTGACATAAAGTGGTAAGAGTCGTAACAGAAACCAATTTTGTGTGGCAGAACCACTGAGTTTTTTAGCCTTTTCCTTTATCTCACATGGTTTGTTGTGTGAGTCACTGCCCAGGAGTTTTGTCTGTGAGATGGCCCGATTTATCTGGTCATAGGTAAGTTGTTTTTCAACTTTTTCCAAATGTTCAATATAGAGAGCCAAATCATTCGCCACTACTCCCTCAAAAAGATCATGCCCAAGACACGGAGGAAGGCCAGAGCAGACATGAAAAGACTTCAGAGAGTTGAAACATGAATCAAATTTGATTCCATCTATGATGTTGTGTTCTGGGGTCAGTTGTTGAACATTGTCATTATAATTTGCTGGTGTTCTTTGTGGGCCAAGTACCAATGGCGAACTGACAAATGTCTCTCTGTCAATCAGGCAGTACCTGCAAAAGTGTTTGCTCAAGCTAAAATTTTCTGTGAATCCACCAACACCATGTGAACCAAGGTTGTCACCACATATGGCAATCAGTGATGCCATAAGTTGGCTCCTGTCTTCCAACTGAAAACCTGAATCCTCCAAGTCTTTTAGATCAGCAATAAGGCGGGAAAATACTTTGTCCTGACCAAAAGACTTAAAATCTTCCTCTCTGCAAAGCAAAACAAGCTGCGCTGGGTCAACAGTGGAACGATTATGTGGTAATATTTCCCCAAGTGTCATGTACATGGCCATGATTTTGTGTTTTCTCTTGCCAGAGCCTAGGGGGTTAACCACCTCAAAGGCATCCATGTACAGAATGACTGACAGAGAATGTGATGATCCTTATAAAAGAGCATTTTGTTTGAAGTATTTGCCATCATTAACATCATTTAGAACCATATCACTGTGCACATGTAATTTAGACTGTGCATACTGGTCTTTCACATTGGACTGCTTAAACAAGGCAGCAAGTGTATCCTTTACGGGTACATACTGACAAAAGAGCTCTTTACCAGTCTTGTCTGTTCCAAGGTACATCTGAACGGGTGCAATATATTCAAATTTTTCTTTGAAATATGTTTTCCTGGTTCTGTCTGATCTCAAAATACCTTTATTGTAAATAGTTAACAGATCCTCTTGTTCAAGTTCTGTAACTATTTTCTGGATTTCATCATTAGTGATGTTTAACCCTTTCAGTCTCTCCTCTACCTTTTTAAGCACATGCTTCATTCCACTGCTATGGGCCTCCTGAAATTCTTCAACAATGCACTGCACTGTTGTGGCTGGTAAAAGCAGTTTGGCCTGCAGTTTTAAATAAAACAATGCTACATTCTTTAGATACATGTCAGGGTTGTTATCATCAAGAGCATCTGTCATCTCGTCTTGATCGTTTTGAACTTGGTTGTCTTCAACTTGGATTTGGGTATCTGGGTATCTGGGTGGTGGCTGGGCTACAAACGACTGCTTATGTTTTTGTGAAATGTGTGTGGCAAATGATGTCCTCACTCTAAAATACTTTGAGCATCCTTCAAAAGGACAATTAACTTTTTTGCCATTCCGTATGTGTAATCTTAAATGAACACACAGCAAGAAAAAATTATCAGCCACATAATCACATCCTTGAACACTGCATTTGAGGTCACCACTATGCTGACACCTGCTTTGTTTTTGTGACACATCAGGCATATGATTTCTATGCATGTGAGACTTTAATGCAGAAAATGTCCTGAAATTCCCAGGACACACATCAATGCCACATGAAAACCTGTAGTTAGCCAAGTTTCTATGACTTTTTGCATGGGCACAAAAAGTTTTAAAATTGGCAGTCTTGTGGTTACAAAACTTACAGCTATACATGGTGTCAACACATTAAAATAGTGTAATGTTACTGTGAAGGGCAAAGAAATGCACCTGTGAACTGCCTCTGTTGGACAGTGTGCACTGTAACTTAACTTATTTAGTCACTGAAATGTTAAATTCTAAACATTTTTTGGTAATTTTTACTCCACTATCTCTGTTTTTATTTGTTATTGGCCTATGTGACATGAATTTATACACATCTGTTGAACCCCATGAATAGCTGCGCGGGCAGTACTAACTAACCTCCAACTCTGGTGGTAAAAGGAAAAGTCGAAAAGCTCTCCTACGTGGCTTCTTTAGTATGCGTGTCCTGAGCAAGGAATGGTGAGACAGAGATGTGTTGAAAAAGTTCTGTGATCATGAATGGCCTAACAACTTCAGTATGTCGCAGCGATCGTTTGTAGCGCTGTGTGAATTAATGTGGGTGGTCATAAGCCTGGCTCCGGGGAGAGGACAGTGCGTCCATGGTGCCTTTAAAAATGCCAGTGGCTGTAGTACTGTACACGGAGCTACACTGTCACCCGCTCCAGCTTTGTGGCTATGGTAACCCGAGATTTACTCACACAGTCTGTATGCCGTCGGAACCATTACGATGTAGAAATAGAAAGACAATTACCGGATAAAGCTCTGTATGCACTACGAGAACGGATTGTTTAAAAAGCTAGGTGTGTTAAACCGTTACCTCAGAAAACTTCAACCGCCTTAATCCCTTAAATATTTCCGTTTTATACCATTTACATGACGACTCAAATAATCCAAAAACGCCAGTTTTCCGATAATAATCGTTGTATTAGTGCGCATGTAAACTCACTTAACCAACAGTATTAATCAGCAGTAACGTTAGCTAACGTTACGTTTCTGTCACAGTTTAAATTAGCTAATGTTGTTAGCGTTAGCCTCAACCTGAGACTACGACAGACTAACGTTACTCGGACTAATATTTAATCAGTTGATGCAGGGAATATTTATCACATAACAACACTAACCATTTCCCTTTTATGCTTCTCCTTCTTACCTGCTTGCATCGTTGGTGGTCTCACCACGCATCTCACGGATCCATTGGGGGGGTCTTCTCAAACGGTGTCCGTCACTGAACTGGCTCCCTCGGTATATGTTGATTCCACACACAACGAAAAATGAAGGGGTCTGGTAAAACGCGCTAAAAGCAGCCGTTAAAAAAATACAGTATCATACATCATTTTTAAAAAACATAGTACAGTACTGTATATTGTGGATGTTCCCACTAAAACTTCCCATGATGCAATGCAAATTACAGTAATTTACTACAAAGGGGATTTACAGTATTATACTGGCTGATATGTGGTAAATAACTGTTTATATTACAGATCTGTCTAACAGTTTAAAAGTGCTTGAGTTACTTTTTTCAGGGAGTAACGTTGAAAGTACTTTTAAAGTAATTGAGTTACTTTACTCAGGGAGTAATGCAGTACTTTTTTAAAAAGTAACGCCGTAACGTACTTTGATTACTTTTAAAGTAACCCTTACCCAACACTGATCGCAGCATGGTGTCATCAGTATATGCTGTTGTTCCCAATGAAGTGTGAGCGCTCGTTAATAAAGCTACAAGCTAAAATGCAAGTTAAGTGACTCAGTCCATTTTCATTGCAACCGCTCATGACATGGTTTCAGAAGTGGCCGACAGGACGCCTACCAGATAAACTATGGCAAAGTTCGGACCACCGGAGGCATTTGACTTCGCCCGCCCAACTGATTGGCCGATGTGGCGCCACCGTTTTGACAGCTTCCGAGTGGCATCGAAGCTGGACAAAGACAGCAATGAGGTGCAAGTTAACACGCTCCTCTACGTCATGGGAAGGGAGGCGGAGGCTATCTACAACTCTTTTGAGTTCGGTAACGCCGATGAGCATCCAAGCTACACAGCGGTAATGGATACATTTAATGATCATTTCGTGCCGAAGAGAAATGTCATATATGACAGAGCATGCTTCCACAAGTGCGTGCAAAAGCCCGGTGAGTCAGTTGAAGCTTTTGTCAGGAGCTTATACAAGCTGGCACAGTACTGTGAGTTTGGTGGGACTAAAGATGATCAAATAAGACACCGAATTGTTATTCAGATATCAGACAGTGATGTTTCCCAAAAGCTACAGCTGGAGCCAAACCTCACGCTTGAAAGAGCTATCCAGATTGCCATTGCATGCCAGAATGAACAAATCAAGCAGCAGAATGTGGATCTGCGCGTGGACTGTGCTGTGGATGCTGTGAGGCAAGGGAGACAGCAGTTCAGTGCTAAAAAGAGCTGCAATGACGGACAATGGCGGAGAAAGCAAGAAGACAGTGAGTCAAAACACCCTGCATGTTCTCGCTGTAACAGACAGCATGGGAAAATGCATCCTTGCCCAGCAAAGAACAAGAAATGCAGAAAGTGCAGTAAGATGGGACATTTCGAGGTTGTATGTCAAACTAAAATGCTGAAAAAGGTGACCGTGGAGACCAATACTACAGCAGACGGAGAGGACACATTCTTCCTTGGAGCAGTAAGTGAAACTACACCTGCTATAATTGAACAACCAGATTCAGATGAGGAGTGGCTTGTGGAGATACCTGTAAATGGCATCACTGTGGAGTTTAAGATAGACACAGGCGCAGACATCACTGTAATGTCACAGACTGCATTTAAGAGACTGCCACAAAGCCCTCGTCTGGTCACAATAAGGAAGAAATCACCGGTAATCAGCCCAGGTGAAGTGCAGTGTATTGGCAAGTTCCTGGCTACAAGTGAGTTTAAAGGACAGAAATACTGGTAAAGGGACCATATGCTCACAATCTGCTCGGAGGGAGTGTTGCCAAGAGGATGGGTCTGGTCACAAGAATTGACGGCATCAACACAGACATGCTTAGTGATGTATTTGGTGAGATAGGCTTGCTCAAATGTGACCCTGTAAAAATCGAACTGAAAGCCGTTGCAGAGGCCTACACTCTGACGACGCCACACCGCATCCCGTTTCCCCTCCTGTCAAAAGTTGAGGCTGAACTGAAGCGTATGCTGACCATGGGCATAATAGTGGAGGTCACTGAGCCTACTGATTGGTGTGCCACCTATGGTTCAGGTTGAAAAGAGAAACAAGGAGAAAGTGCGAGTTTGCGTCAATCTCAAACGCTTAAATAAAGCAGTAAAGCGAGAGAGGTACATCCTGCCAACTTTGGAGGATATTGCTCCGAAGCTGGCTGGGGCAAAAGTGTTCTCCACTCTGGACGCCTCATGTGGATTCTGACAGTTCCCTTTGGATGCGAGCAGCCAAAAGCTGACAACATTTATAACCCCTATGGGCAGATTCTGCTTCCGACGGCTGCCATTCGGAATCACATCAGCTCCAGAAATCTTCCAAAGACAGATGTCGACACTGTTAAAGGGCCACGAGGGAGCTGTTGTGGTAATGGATGATGTACTCATCTTTGGCGCTACGAGGGAGGAGCACGACAGCCATCTAAATGCGGTTCTGAAGATCATAAGGGACAGTGGCTTGAAGCTAAACAAAGCTACATGTCATTTTGGCAAGTCACAAATACAGTACTTTGGCCATATCATCAATGCAGAGGGCATCCTAACAAGGTGAGAGCCATAACACAGATGCCAAGCCCAACCAACGTGGAGGAGCTTCATCATAAATTATGTTGGGAGGTTTCTGCCTGACCTCTCCACAACACTGCATACTGTCACAGATTTGCTCAAGAGGGAGAGTGAGTGGGTGTGGGGTCACGCACAAGAACAGGCATTTGACAGGGTTAAAGCTATGCTTGTGTCAGCCCCAGCACTAGCATATTATGATGCCAACCGGAAAACTGTAAGTGCAGACGCCAGTAGCTATGGCTTAGGAGCAGCATTACTCCAGGAGCATGAGGACGGGCTAAAGCCAGTGGCATTCTGCTCGTGCACGCTGTCTGACTCTGAGAAGAGATACTGCCAAATAGAAAAGGAGTGCCTTGCTGGTGTATGGGCGTGTGAATGTTTTGCACGCTATGTGCAAGGCATGGATGGTTTCCGGTTACAAACAGACCACAAACCACTTGTTCCTCTCATAATCACGTATGACTTGGACAAAGCCCCTCCAAGGTGCCAAAAGCTCCTCTTGCGCCTCCTGAGGTTCCACGTAGTAGCTGAGCATGTCCCTGGGAAACAGCTGGTCATCGCTGACATCCTCTCCAGGAGCCCATTGACTGACGAAAGCAATGGGGATACAGATCATGAGGTACAAGCATATGTGGAGACAGTGGTAACTAATGCACCAGTCTCATCACAAAAACTCTGTGTGATACGCACAGCCACACAGCATGATGGAGAGCTGCAAAGGATCATGGGCTTCATCAGGAACGGATGGCCACCAAAAACAAAGCTGTCTCCATCTCTGCATGGATATTACTCTGCAAGAGCACACCTCTCAGAGACTGATGGGCTATTGCTGTATCAAGACAGGCTTGTCATTCCTGCTGCACTATGATCTTATGTATTAAAACAGCTGCACGAGGGACACCGAGGACTGAATAGGTGCAGAGCACGTGCCAGGATGTCAGTGTGGTGGCCGTGCATCAGTGCTGAAATCACACATATCGTGTCGGCATGTAAATTCTGCACTGAAAACAAACCTGCCCAGAGACACGAACCACTCCTGACCACACCCCTGCCTGGAGGCCCTTGGCAGCGCATTGCTGCAGATTTGTGCGAGTAAGTTATTAACAGGCTCAAGAGTATGTTTGTGAGATGGGGAGTACCGCTGGATCTGGTAAGTGACAACGGCATTCAGTTCATGTCCGCAGAGTTCCAGGACTTCAGTCAAACGTATGGATTCAGGCATACAACTTCTAGTCCCCATTATCCCCAGGCTAACGGCGCTGCTGAGTGAGCAGTGCAGACTGCTAAGCACATCTTGAAGCAGCCTGACCCACACCTTGCTCTGATGTGCCACAGAGCGACTCCTAGTGCCGCTACAGGAGTAAGACCAGCTGCACTCATGACTGGGAGGCACATTCGAACGACACTTCCCATGTTGGAAGACAACCTACAAGCTTCTCCTGTGGACAGACATCATGTCCAGCAAAAGGACACCCAGACCAAGTCAGCCTATCGGTTCTTCTATGACTGTCGCCACTCTGCACAGCCGCTTCCTGACCTACGCCCTAGGCAGTGAAACTGGATGGAGAAAAGGGTTGGAAATTCTCAGCTGCAGTTATCAGCAAGTGCAGAGAGCCCCACTACTACCTGGTGGAGTTGGACACCGGAGCAGTACTGAGACGCAACAGGAGACACCTGCAGGCCGTCCCAGCACCTGCCGATCCAATAGACCAGCAGCAGCTGCAATCAGAGGGATCTCCGGTGCAGCCACCCAGCAGTCCACTCCCTGTGGTTGGTTCTAGCCACAAAGACAAGCCCCCCGACCTGATCCAGCTGTGGGATGTGCACCACAGCATTCAACTCCACACAGGGCCGTGCATGTGACTTCGAGAGGCCGTGAGGTTAGGGTTCCTCTCAGGTATAGAGACACTTAAGCACTTAGTGTTGCTCAACCTCACACCTTTTTTTTCTGTTCATTGAGTTCCTTGTGTGTGAGAGAGAGAGTAGAATAAATTTGACAGTTAGCCTGATGTCAGATTATAAGTTCAAATGGTGATAGTATGTCATTATTTGTAGTTATTCAAAATATGTGACTTTTGCTTTGATAAACTGGGACAATTTTATTCATGTCAGAGTCACACCATGTGTGGACGCTGGAGATACATATTGGCGATCCAAGGACTGTTCTAACTGTATAAACTTAAAATAGGAACAGCAACTGTCAAGGGCAAAATAATCCCTATGTTGCTGCGGACAGAGGGCTGTCTACCCCAAGTCCTAGAGTTAGATTGTTATGTTGTTGGGATCTATGTTCATGTAACGAGATGTGTATCTCAGGTTAAGCACTTAAGTTTCTAACCACTAAAAGGGGGAGATGTGGCGATGCATGACTACAGGCTACCGTAGTCGCAGCTGTGTGATGTCATCAGTATGTGCTGTTGTTCCCAACGAAGGGAGAGTGCTCGTTAATAAAACTAAAGGTCCCCTAGCACAAGACAATTTATTGGATTAAAATAAAGACCTGTAAAAGGTGCTGTTTTGTTTTAACAGAGTCGACAGAACAAAGACCTGTAAATAACAACAAAGCATTACCTAAAACAAAATGAACCCAGCACTGTTACTGATTCCATGTCTGAAAGGGGCTTTAGAAAGCAATTTATTCCTCCTTCTCTTTTTACTTTGAAAAACATACTCACCAAAACTATTCATTATGTTTCAAATCTGCTGCTTTATCAGCCCCAATTTGCTGCTTTTTCCCCCCCAAGACATTTATTCAGAGCCGCTTCCTTCCTTCCCTCTGGTTGTATTTTTTTCACTTTATAACTTTGTTGTTTTTGTCTGGATTCTCCACACAAAAATTACCCCCCATAGTTTCTAACCACACACACACACACACACACACACACACACACTTTTCCTGCCAGTTTGACACTTCCCTCCTGCAGGCTTTCTGAAAATATGATTTTTTTTATTTGTCAACACAAAATGAGATTAAATAAGTCAAAATCAGTGCAAATCACACAGTTCAGCATCAGATAGGCACAGAGTATCACCGCGATTATAGCCAATATTATGTCATCTACATTTGTATGTGCATTCTGAGCAAAGCGGCACATTCAGTATTTCCTCCAAAATTGTACCTGCATTTACTGGAGGCAGTGTTAAGCTGGTTACTCAAAATAATGTAATTTATTACTCATTACTTGTTACTCTTTCCAAAAGTAATAGTATTTCTTTTACATATTACTCCTTGTTAACATTATTTCATTACGCTCCTTGTTGTATTTGTGGCGAAACTTAGGCAAAGTAATATAGAGAAGATTGTCAGCACCGCCACCTGGGGGAGTTTCACCCCTCGGAAATTATTGAACTTAACCCCTCCAAGGGACACAAGAATAAGGCACTCAGGTTCAACTAAACACTGGCAGAGACGAGAATCCACAAAAGTACAAAACTTTATTTTTAACAATACTAATGACAAGTTCTCAATACTAAAAGAGCAATGACCAGAAATTTACTGTGTGTGGGGGAGAGCCTAAGGAGCGAGGCCGGGGGCTTACCGCGGAGGACAGACCAACAAAGGAGCGGGGACGGGTCCACAAAAAAAAAAAAAAGAACACAACACACCACACCACACCACACGTGAAGACAAAATAAACCAAACAAAACCAAAGCACGGCAAAAAGGGGTGAGTGAGGGAGGACACCACCACCAAGAGGTCCGCCTGCCTCCGGCTTGCACCCCGCTGCTCCTGGCAACAGAGAAACACACAGTTAGTTCAAATCAACAGTCTCCCACACACTCCATAAAACACACTCACACAAGACACACACCCCAATTTACCCAAACAGTATACCCCAGAAACTAAACGATAACCAAAATTACAAAAGAAAGTAGGCTAATAACAATCATCTAATTGAATCAATAAACAAAGAGTCTAATATAAATTACCCAAGAGTTGGAAAACATGCATATGAATAGTGTATAATACTTGTAAGTCTACCAACCCCCCAGAAAATGAACAAACCTCAAAACAAAATGGAAAAAAGGAATAAAGAATCAAAAGAAGACATAAGACTCCTTACTGTAAATTAAATCAAATAAACAAAACAGCAAGGGGTATAAATGAAACCACTAGAACGGGGCTACCAAATATAGTCCACTTGTCAATGAGGAGAAGAAAAAAAAAAGACACCAGGTAATATTGTAAACGGAAAGTTCTGAAAAGTCTGGTGCAATCAGAACCATCCAGTCATAAATGACTCAGAATAGACACACTCTGCACTCAACAAAATCCAAAAGTCACTGGAGACAGAACAGCAGCAAGTGCCAGGAGGTGGAGGCTGATGGCTTGTAAAAAAACAGGAGGCACTACACCATGGTGCACAGCCTGGCCTTTAAGGGCCTGCAATGTAAATACCATAAAAAAATGAACATTACCCATTTGAAATTACGCTGAAATCAATAGTAGTATGAACTCAAATATACATACCACTGGGCAGAGGGCAGTTTCCAACAGTGGAGCGGAGAGGAGGGGAGGACGCACGGCCGTTGTGCACTCTACCAACTGCTGACCAGAAACCCCAGAAAAATACAATTTATTCAGGTGAAGACCAGACAGAGACAGGCCACAACTTAAAACTAATTCGAGCCAGCCTACCTCAACACTGAGTGGCGTAACAAACTCGAAGCAGGAGACCGTAACTCCAGTCTGCACTCAAGACGCCAAGGGAGGGAGAGACAGCCACACTGCAGAGCGAGGAAACTGGCAGGTATAACACCAATTACGCACGCAGTAAATGTGCGGCACCAGGATTATTATGAGAGCCTACTTTATGCTTATGTAGCGTGATGCAGAGTGAAGCTGCCCTCCACTACACATTTAATTTGAGGTCTTTTATTTTGTTCTGCCAAGAGCAAAAATACAGTATATTAATCATCACAGTTCGCCACACTCACAATAATTTTACACTCAAGTGTGTGTTCTCGTTTCCTGAACGTATTCAATATTCTAACACAGGAAAATTATGAACATCTACACCAACATCAAAACAATAAATCATGTATGTTACATCTCTATTCCAGACCAGTTTCATCATGTACCTTCAATATCAACTTGTCTCGCAAATACACAGTCAGCCAATCATGTCTACTTAACACTCTGTCACATTAACCAAATCAATTATGTATCTATTTTAACATCACATAAGTTATTAATTTATTCACCTATGAACTGTACGCAAACAGCGTGAACTCTTAAGACCGGCTCATAGTTCTACTCTCCAGCCTCACGCTCACTCAAGGCAACGAGGTAACCAGGCACCCAGTGCTAACTACTGGCTAGCTGCCATTTTCAGTACGTTACGTTCGCTGAACAAATAGCGTTCTTAAACATTCTTTTGTTTTGGAACCACATTGAGTCCAACCAAGATTGTAAACTACCACATAACATATTCATTCATTACTTATCCAATTCTAACTCTCCCTGCTTACCTGCCAAGAGCAAAAATACAGTATATTAATCATCACAGTTCGCCACACTCACAGTAACTTTACACTCAAGTGTGTGTTCTCGTTTCCTGAACGTATTCTCGCGATCCTTCCCTTGTCCCTGCACACACAGTGTAGCGAACGCACCCTCTGCTGGTCAGAGTTATACAATGTATACTACTAGATAACACTACATTTTTCAACCAATAAACCACTCTCTTACCTTATCAGAAAACACCCAGACAATAACACCACACTCTGAACACGAGCTGTACAACATGAAATGCAAATTAAACATATGAATAATATTTATGTAGGTATATCAACCCACTGATTGCTCTGTATGCCACCCCCTCCCTCCCCCCCCCAATAATAAATGTCTCCAGACATTTCAGACACCCAAAGTGCACCTTTTCACAGCACATTGACTTTTCTCACTGAAAACATGGTATTGCTTATTTTAAAATGGCACTTGATATTCAGTTCAATTAGTACCCATTTATCAAAGTATCTGGCTTATCTAAACCTTGACCACTAAACATCAGTTACTGTACTCTGGATCCCAATCAGATCAACTCTCCAATGTAACAGAACTCACAACGGCCTCAGTTCTTTTAGTCTGTTACCAGTCTCTTCGTTTGTACAGTACCAGTTCAATATGTTCCCCCGGAATTGTCTCTTCTTCATATCCACAGTCCATACAATTCCACCACTCTACTGCTCAGAGTCCATTTTCTCCGAACTAGAGTAATGTTTGTGTAATGTGAGTTCAACCCATTACCTCAATGTCCGGTGATGCCCACGGTCGCCACATGACTGGTGGGTTGCAGGCTGGGGACATACTCACGACGTGCAGGTTCTCTGCACCAACTTCCACCCACGTCGGCTCACCCAAGGCGTTGTAGGTCAGCATTCAGGGACGGTGCCTGTGTTGCTGCGGGTAGCTGGTCGCTGGCGGAGGGTCAGGATCATCTTCCCCTGATGACTCGTGTAGACTTTCCCCAGGCTCTGCAGTGTCGTTCTCACCATCTTCATCAGCTGTGATGTCTCTGTTGTCACTCTCTGCATCCTCTTGAACAACCGTTGCATCTTCCAGATCTGGTGCCCCGTCTTGCATCGTCAGAGCTGGTGCAAATGGCTCTGCCTCTGGATTCAAGTCTGCAGCTCTGTGACTTAGTTCTTGGTCGTATGGGAAACGGCACACCAGCTCAACTTCATCACTGCTTTCACTGTCTGAGTCTTCTACTGGTTCGTTGATTTGGTGTTGTCTTTTTCTTGTCCGAGCCTGCATTTTTCTCTCTCGTTTTGCAGGGGCTGATTCTGGTTTTCCCAAAGGCAGGCTGTCACATGGGAGTAAGAGGTTCCTGTGCAACACATGACTTTTTCCTCCTCCCTCTGGTGCTACTTCATACACCGGACTGTCACTGCTCCTTCTCTTCACCATCACATGCACTTTACTTTCCCAGTAGGACCGCAGTTTACTAGGGCCGCCCCTCTGTGACAGGTTACGCACGAGCACCCGTCCACCAGGTTGCAGGTCGGCTCCATGTACTCTTTTGTCATAGTCCTTCTTGCCTCGTAGAGCTTCTCGGGCCGCTGTTTTGGATGCAATCTCATAGGCTTGTCGCATTCGGTTTTGCCAGTTCTGTACATATTCAGTGTAAGTCTCTTTTGCCTCTCTGGGCTGCAGGTTGAAAAGCAGGTCTACTGGCAAGCGAGGTGACCTTCCGTAGAGCAAGTAATAGGGAGAACCCCGTGACCCCACTGCGAGTGCAGTTGTAGGCGTGCACCATTTTCGTCAATGAGCTCTTCCAGTCAGCCTTCTGTTCGCTTGTGAGGGTGCGGAGCATTGATAAGATCGTTCTGTTGAACCGCTCACATTTTCCGTTGCCTTGGGGGTGGTAACATGTTGTGTGGGACCCCCGCACATCACAGCTCTTCTGTAGTTGGTCCATCAGCTGGTTGTCAAACTCTCTTCCCATGTCGTGGTGAATCCTCTCTGGAAATCCGATGCACAGTGCAAAATCATTGAATAGTTTGTCAACAACAGTTTTGGCAGACTTGTTTTTCATGGCGTAGGCTTGGGCGAAACCAGTGAAATGATCGATTACAATTAGAATGTACTCGAACCCCTGTTTGCACGTCTCTAGGTGTAAAAAGTCAATGCATACTAGCTCACCCAGGCGTGTTGTGACAATGGTTGTCATGGGAGCTCTGGTTGCTTTGTGAGGTCGCTTTGCCTTGAGACACTCACACTCTTGGGTGACACAGTGTTCTATGTCAGAGTACATACGGGCCCAATAGAATCGATCTTGGATCAGGTTCAAAGTCCTCTCGACCCCGAGATGTCCCATTTCTCTATGAAGCTTGTGGAACACTGTTTGACGATGCTCTTTTGGGAGAACGAGCTGTTGTTTATCTCCTGCTTTCCTGTTGAGAATCCCATCCTCATTCACATACAACTTTGTCCACTGTCTCATTAACACTCTGACGTCTGCCGGTTCCACTTTAAGAGCTCTCCGGGGCGGATGCTGATTGTCTCTCTTGTAATGTAGGACTTGGCCTATGACAGGGTCTCTTTCCTGACTGTCTCGTATCTGTTCTGGTGTCAGGGACTTGGTTCGAGGGTGTGCACTCGCATCTCTCACTAAGTCTAGTGTCTCTATGGGGACTGTTGCTACCCAGACCGGAGGGGTGTCTCCCTGCACACTGACCCCCTGCACTGCTGCACTGAACACCTCCCGACCCACCTCCTCTGTACACTGTGTCATGAACGCATTTATGTCTAATGGCATGCGGGATAGGCCATCTGCATCGGCGTTACTCTTTCCCGGTCTATACTTAATGGAAAAATCAAACTCAGACAGTTCACCCACCCACCTATGACCTGTAGCATTAAGCTTAGCTGTTGAGAGAATATAGGTCAAAGGATTGTTATCTGTATAAACTACAAAATGTGGGGCATGATACAGATAATCTCGAAAATGGTCACATATTGCCCATTTTAGTGCTAAAAACTCTAATTTCCCTGAGTGCATGTGATAGTTCTTTTCAGGTGGCGTTAGAGTTCTGGAGCCATAGCCTATGACTACCATCTTGCTGTTCTGTCTCTGATAAAGTACTGCTCCCAATCCCTCCTGAGATGCGTCTGTGTGGAGGACGAATGGTTGGGTCATCTCTGGGTACCCCAGAATGGGAAGCTCTATCAGCTTGTCTATGAGAGAGTTCAATGTCTTTTGGTGGCTCTCTGTTCACTGTATAGGAGTGTTAGGTGGGAGGTAGTTGACTGATGAGATTTGAGATGGTGTGGGAGGGGGGGCAGGTTGCTGCATGTTGAGACTGGATGATTCACGGACTACCGAGGGTCCCAGCTCGGCAGCCCAGTCTCGTTTCCCTGCTGCTCTCTGGTCCGTCGACATCCTCTGGAGAGATGCCCCTCTTGCCCACACTTGAAGCAGTGTCTGCAGGAGTCACCTATCTGAGCTTCCTGACACGCCCTACAACCCCTGGGCCGACTACGGCTGGGTGTGAACGTTTTCTTTGTCGGTCTGACTTTTGTGGCCTCCACTGTCTGTAACATCAACTTTTTCATTTCTAGAACCTCAGCCTTGAGCGCTTCTATTGGATCTGTCTCTGCCTTGGGTCCCTGACTTTTTTTACTCTTCCCCCCTGCTTCACGGTTAGTAACAGTGTCAACTGCTGCCACTGAGGCGTCAGGTGGGTACACCTCAGCCTGCACTTCACTGACTTTTGGGGGCTTGTTTATGACTGTCTTATGACAGCTTTTGCTGTCTTTCCTGTTCTATGTTTGCAGCCTCACTGATTCGCTCAATTAACACTTCATCTGTGACAGTACGGTTACTGAGATATGGCTTGAGCTGGAACTTAACTGCATCACTGTAAAGACCAGTCTCTATGGAGCGGAGGCATTTTCTCTGGATTAGCTCTGGACTAAACTGCTCACCTTCCTCACCTACATCATCATCACTGGATTTTCTCATTAACTTCTCTTTCAGTTCTATTGCTCTGAACAAGAAATTCTGGGCTGACTCTTTTGGATCTTGTGTCATGTTCATCAGGCGATGCAGTAGGTCAGAGGAGGAGTCCACTTTGTAGTGATCCTTAAGTATTGTCTTGAGGGTGTGCAGCGTCAGTTCTCGCTTTATTTCCAGCATCTCCCGCAGATGAAGTCCTGGGCTCACAGCACGTGTGACTGCTTCAACGATCTCTGCTTCTCCATGTCCTTTCCGCTGTCCAGACTCGATCTGGTTGATGAGGCTTGTGTAGGACAATTTGTCCTTTTGACCAGCTTCACCAATCTGTCCAATTATCTGGAACTCCCGCCTCAATGTTACCTCGGGCAGTCCGGTTGGTGCCGTGGTGGCAGTCCTTGTGTCCTCTTTCTTTGCGGTCATGATGGCAGGCGTGGCGTCTCCCCCTGCTGCTTGTGTTTTCTGCTTAATCTTTTCCTCCAACGCCCCAATTTCCTCTTCCATCTGCTGTTGTAACTTCTGGTACTGCATTTTCAAGTTCTCTAACTCACTTGTTCCCTGAACTCCAATCTCAGCCTGAGCCGGCACAGGCTTCAGGGAGGCCAGGTAGAACAGTACACGCTGCAGATACTGCTGCTATGATTCTGCGGACTCTTCATCCACCTCGATTTCATCTAACGTCGTCTCCACCAACCTGATGAGGGCGCGTCTTGTTTTGCTGGCAAACCCTCCAACAGGCGCATTACACTTTAGATGCTCACACAGGGAAGAGAGCTCCGTCTCCTCCAGCGTCAGCAGTATCCTGCTTACTTCATCCCTAGCTTCCTCCACGGTCCTCCTCTGTCTTTCTATTCTTCTATGGGGCTGGGCCGTGGGCTGAATCAACCATCCTCTGCTACCAAAATATGTAGCGTGATGCAGAGTGAAGCTGCCCTCCACTACACATTTAATTTGAGGTCTTTTATTTTGTTCTGCCAAGAGCAAAAATACAGTATATTAATCATCACAGTTCGCCACACTCACAGTAACTTTACATTCAAGTGTGTGTTCTTGTTTCCTGAACGTATTCAATATTCTAACACAGGAAAATTATGAACATCTACACCAACATCAAAACAATAAATCATGTATGTTACATCTCTATTCCAGACCAGTTTCATCATGTACCTTCAATATCAACTTGTCTCGCAAATACACAGTCAGCCAATCATGTCTACTTAACACTGTCACATTAACCAAATCAATTATGTATCTATTTTAACATCACGTAAGTAATTAATTATTCACCTATGAACCGTACGCAAACAGCGTGAACTCTTAAGACCGGCTCATAGTTCTACTCTCCAGCCTCACGCTCACTCGAGGCCACAAGGTAACCAGGCACCCAGTGCTAACTACTGGCTAGCCGCCATTTTCAGTACGTTACGTTAGCTGAACAAATAACGTTCTTAAACATTTTTTTTGGAACCACATTAAGTCCAACCGAGATTGTAAACTACCACATAACATATTCATTCATCACTTATCCAATTCTAACTCTCCCTGCTTACCTGCCAAGAGCAAAAATACAGTATATTAATCATCACAGTTCGCCACACTCACAGTAACTTTACACTCAAGTGTGTGTTCTCGTTTCCTGAACGTATTCTCGCGATCCTTCCCTTGTCCCTGCACACACAGTGTAGCGAACGCACCCTCTGCTGGTCAGAGTTATACAATGCATACTACTAGATAACACTACATTTTTCAACCAATAAACCACCCTCTTACCTTGTCAGAAAACACCCAGACAATAACACCACACTCTGAACACAAGCTGTACAACATGAAATGCAAATTAAACATATGAATAATATTTATGTAGGTATATCAACCCACTGATTGCTCTGTATGCCACACTTACAGCAGAACTAACACACCAAAAAGCCTCGGGAGGCACACCAGCCACACCAGACTGCACAGACGCCAGACTCTGGAGGTTAGGAAGAGGAACCAGAGCAGTATTGCCTTGCCTAGATATAAAGGTGGGTGGCACCGCCCTGCAATCAGCGCTGATGGCTGATTGAATGCAGTCTGCTGCCCGTTGAGTGAAATGGAAGAAAGGAAAGGAGGAGGTGGGGGGGGCGGAGAAGCTCAACCTGCCACATACTACTTTTCTGTTACACCCTACAAAATTGGTAATTGTTTCCTTTCTCCTCAAAGTTCAGATTTGTCATGTGTGCCTCTGTGTAAATGTCAGGCTAATGTCCAGTAAGCACAGCTAAAGCTAGATGGCTTGCAAATTATTTTTTACCAGGAGGTCTTCTCCTGTGACTGGTATTTTCCCAAAGATCTGTCTAAAAGATTAGAGTCAATCATGGAGCGACACTTTATCCACCACATATCCAGCCAAGCTTCATTAGTTCTTTGTAGCCTACAGCTGTCCACAAGTAAAATCCAGTTTTGATTGTTTAGCCAAATTGGGCAACAGCCAACCTCTGTCATCGAAGAAAGCTCACCTTTGGTGGGGTGGGGTGTATTTCCACATAGTGAAAGTTGTAGTAGTTCCTCATAGTAGGTGTTTCAGAAAGTTTGAGTTTGTGTTATCAGAAAGAGTTTAAGTACCACTACCTGAAACGACCATGTTCTTGTCATCTTTCTTCCTGACAAAATGTAAGTAAAAGGAATATTTCCAGCCACAGAATGTAACTGTTTTCATCTTCCAAGCTCGCTTGCTGCTTTGTGACATTCGTGCACCACAATTACAAAAAAAAAATGTGTGGATGTCAGTGAGTTTTGGATTTTTCAAATCAGTAGGGAAGTGACGACAAAAGTAAGATTGTTAAAGGAGCAATAAGCAAAATTCATCATTTCTAGATTGAAGGAATTAAAAAATTGCTATGTGAAGAACTAGAGGTGTAATTTCATCTGGAGTATAGCATGACCTCACACACCCTCTCTCTGTGTTGATCTCCAGCCCCTTGTTTACAAGCCAGTCCAGCTGCGTGTTCATGTATGTTCATGTGAATGACCCCCCCCGCCACCACCCCCCAGAGCCCTTGGCTCTCCCGCCCTATAAAAGTCTACAGCCAGTGAGCAATGGCAGCACATATTTTTGAAATGAAATGGCAGAGAGCGGAACGAAACTGGGGCTAACTGGTGCTTCCTCCTCAGGCTCCACTTCACTCAGCTGCCCCACAGATCCGCTGCCTCTCCCACTTTAACCTCAATAACAATCCGGAGCTAGCTGGGAGCAGCTGGTGAGGCGTTAGCCGCAGCCACAGCCAGTTAGCCTCCACTAGCTTCCCAACTAGCCCCGGCTCTCTGTTTGGATCCAACCGTAGTACCGAGCCCTGGTTTGTTATTCAGGTTAATGTGGGAAGAAGCAGCGGGTTTATCAGGCAGCTGAGTGAAGCTGGGTGAAATGGAGGCTGCGAAGGAAACACCGGGATGGGTTAATGTCTGGAGCTTGAGTTATTAGCGGCTCAGTCCCAGCAATGGGTCAGGCATTACCGCTGTGTTAAGTGAGTAAGTTAGCCCAGCAGCCCAGCTAACATTTTAAATTAGCATTGTAAAATGTAGCCTCCCCACGAGGCTACATTTTTGTAATATATTTGCTGAGATGGATGCGAGGCTCAGTGACTAGAGGAGCTGATAGTAGCGCTCCATAGCTGTAAGTTACTCCAGTAGCCGGTGGCAGCCGACTCGGCTAGTGCTAACACCGGGAGCTAACGCTAACGTTCCTCCTCTTCTCCGTGAATGAGAGCGATGTTTTAGCCTAGCGGGCAGCTGGCTCGTGGGCTGCCCACTAGGCTAAAACATTGCTTCATGTTAAAGTTGGAAGAAGCAGCGGGTTTATCGGGCAGCTGAGTGAAGCTGGGTGAAGTGGAGGCTGCAGAGGAAACACCGGGATGGGTTAATGTCCGGAGCTTGAACAGCCCGTGAGCCAGGCGGGCAGCCTGGTGGGCTCTAGCCGACCCGGCTAGTGCTAACACCGGGAGCTAACGCTAACGTTCCTCCTCTTCTCCATGAGTGAGAGCGATGTTTTAGCTTAGCGGGCAGCTGGCTTGCGGGCTGCCCGCTAGGCTAAAACATCGCTTCAGGTTAAAGTGGGAAGAAGCAGCTCCGGACATTAACCCATCCCGGTGTTTCCTCTGCAGCCTCCACTTCACCCAGCTTCACTCAGCTGCCCGATAAACCCGCTGCTTCTTCCCACTTTAACCTGAAGCGATGTTTTAGCCTAGCGGGAAGCCCGCAAGCCAGCTGTCCGCTAAGCTAAAACATCGCTCTCACTCACGGAGAAGAGGAGGAACTTTAGCGTTAGCTCCCGGTGTTAGCACTAGACAACACAGTTTGAGTGTAGGCAGGGAGCTGTGAAAATTTGTTCATCCCCGTTCAGTTCAGTTCAGCTCAGTTGAGCATTAATTAAGTTTATGCCTCAAGGCACACTAACTTGAATGTTTTACGTAACTCTCTGCTTTATCATACCTAATTTGATTGGTGAGAACATTTGATCAAGTTGATGAGGATAAGATTAAAATGTGTGTGACTGGATGACAGAAAACAAATTTACATTAAGAATAAACTGTTAATGTAAACCATCTAAGATATTATGGTTATCAAGGAAACTTAGACATATTTATTTTAGTCGGCAGAGAAGGTAACGTTAAGCATTCAGGGGGGTAGGCTTCTTCTAGGAGCACAGTTCAGTAACAATGACATACTGTTTGACTCATAATAACCTCCTAGCTTTTTTTCACCATGTTCAGAGGTTACATTTCTATTTTTTTTCTTTCTTCTTAGGTCAAGCTTTGCGATTCATCACTAGTTGTGGTGACTCACACACAATGCTCCTGTGTGGCAGGCACTGTTGTGTGCAGTCATACAGTAGCATTGCTGTTTCAAACAGCACATTACTCCCAACTCAAGATTCCAGTCGTGCCCCCTGTGCATAGCTGCACAGAATCTGAGCAGCAATGGCACAAGCCGCGAACAATGGTAACTTAAAAAGAGGTTAAGTTATGTTTATTGGTCTCATTTTTTTAAGTGAATCTTTCATTCAGACAGTCAATGTCTTCTCACATAGGGTATGAAGCCAGGACCAATCAAATCCATGGTCTTGACTAAGCCAGTACCAAACAGGGATAAACACTGAAGAACACTGAGGGATACTTATGCCGGCATATTTAAGCCGCATGTTACGGATTGGACATATTGAAAATCTCACATACAGTTTTAGCTTCTGAATAGCATGTTGTTGTATTTCAGACACTTTTTCAGATTCTTAAATAAATACTTGAATGCCAAAAATATGAAAAAAAAAAAACATTTTATTCATGGCAAAGACAATATTATGACTTGTTTGTTTTCTTAAAGCAGCTGTGTGGAACTTTACATTTTCGTTGATTATAGCACCCCTTTGGTCGAAGCGGTATGACACCCACAGCCTGGTGTCGTAAAATTCCGACTGCAGCCGGCAATTACCACATGCGTTTGTTTTGGAGAGCGAGAGGATTAACTAACGTCAGGTCAGTCCAAGTAATTAGTGGAAACAGCAAAATTACTCAGTAAATTCTCCTGTCGTGTTTCTGTTCTGATCTAATCTAATCTGTTGTGTATTTTGAGCTACTAAGGCTACCATAGTAGTGTGAGCCTCAAGTTATTCTGGGTAATGTAGTAACCGATACAGCCGTGTACATTCGGTATAAGGAGGAATAAACAGTTAACAAGTCATCTGCTGAGTCCGCATTATTATGTGAAAAGAATACTCCAACGATTTGGGAGTTATGCCCTTTCTCTATCATTTTCATATTGAGACAACATGATGGCTATCTTGGCGCTTGTAGGGGGTCAGTACATCTTGCGCGGAGGGATACACCGGTGAGCTACAGCTGCAGCTTGCTCTGGGACAGGTACGCTAGGTCACTTGGTAAAAGCAAACAAAGAGACGACACGGACGATATTACTCACCCGACTGAAAGCTGTCCATCAGCTCCTGCAGGCCTGGGTGTTTTTTCCAGTTCATCTTAAGAACATGAAAAAAAGTTTCAATCACGCCAGGATTAGTGATTGCTGCAAAGTTTTCACTCCTTGTGATGCACTCTCTGCGACGCTTTTCCTCCTGATGATATATCTTCACAACGATGGTAGCACCGAATCCCATTCTGTGCAGCAAAATGGGAGCGGAGGATTCAGCCTGTCTTCTCGCCCGCTCAGCATCCAACACATGGAGTTCCTCATCTGTGTACTCCGGCTCAAACAGGAATGGCTCTGGGTCTGTGTCCGCTACAAGAAACTCTTCAAAATCGCGTTCAAAGTTGTCCATTGCAGCTACTATAGTCCGGAGATATCGCTAGGCTAAATAAACAGCTGAGTTTTGTTTACAAGCTACGTCTGTGCCTGCTCACTGGTGTATCCCTCCGCAGATCACAGCGCAGGACGTACTGACCCCCTATAAGCGCAATGCTAACTGCTGAGACCCAGCCACTGGACGTAGAGACACAAAAAAGATATCGATCATGTTGTCTCAATATGAAAATGATAGAGAAAGCACATAACTCCCAAATCGTCAGATTATTCTTTTATGTTTAGATACACAGTGAAAACATAACATAATCCTAACACAGCAAAGCTGTTACCTGCAGCCTTCGCTTGCAAAGCTAACGCTACTAAGGTTAGGTCACTCCAAGTAATTAGTGGAAACATGCTAACATGCTAACGTTACACACAAATTAGTAGTAAAGTAAGACCTGTTCATAAATGTTCTGGTGTAGCTCTGAATTTCTTATAAACTGAGGACAACTGCCTGCTGTATATTTGTGTTCATGGTCACAGTCACAGATAATTTTACATGATGCTCCTTTGTTATCCGCCATGACATCAAAAGTACAACCAAGTCCTCATAGATACATTTCTGGTAAAACTGTTAGGTGTTATGTGTTCAGCAATGCCCGTTGCGTACTGCTTACTCGAAGAACACTGTAAACACGGCTCCTTCTTCTTCTGTGGTTTAATTGCTGCGGGCCGCTGCGGGCGAGCAGAATCACTTCCGCCTCGGGTGCCGTATTCTGGTTTGCTGACTTCTGCTGTGTGTCCGACCCGAGCGAGGCTACGCTAAATAGCCATATAGAGAAAGGCTTTTTTGTCACTGTTGGGTTCAAATAAATATGTGGATCTTCAAGGGGGGGTGATACGAACTAGGGACAGTCTTATTAATGGTAAAAAGTTCCGCACAGCTGCTTTAAAGCATTGCACTTGTGGGGAATTAATAAAACATGTCATATTAACAATAGTCTCGCTCACCAGACCTTTCTCAAGAAAAGAAAGGTCTGGCTGGGCCGACTCTCACTTTGTGATTGGTTGAAAGAAGTACAAGCAGCCAGGGCATTTTTTTCTCCAATCTTAGTCGTTCTGGGCGGTGCCACAGCAACAGTGCGCTTGCAAAAATATTGCCAGGGGGGAAACAGGTTTTGGTGTAACACGCCCACAAAAATATCACCTACAGGATGCGAACCATGGCAGAAAAATGGCTACATCCCCGCAAAATCAAACACCACAAAAGTTAGTAAAGGACGTGTTGAAAACGGTTGAAAACTGCTACACAACCGGAGGTGGTAGGGCGGGACTTCAGCGGGTGGCTCGTTCTGCCCAATGATAGGCTGATCTCAGACTATATTAACAATGATATTAAGTGAGTTGCATATGCCTGTTCAACCCTTAATAACTGCCTTTAATACATGTCCTCTGATTCAACATTTAAATGTAACTTATTTAATTTAATTTACAGCAAACCAATCTACAGCAGTTCATAAAAAACAACACTTTTGTAAAAGTTAAACTATATTTGAACTGTAACACATTCATATTAAAGCACTTTGATTAGCATCAAAGTATTCGATTTGTAATCAGATGTTGTTGGCTGAGATGCAGAAAATTTACAGGTTTTAGTGGTGATCTTGACCGCAGATATAAAAGTTACTTTTACGCACTTTTCATAAGCTGCTTGCACCAGATATGGAAGGCCCTGCATCATAGCTATTGAATTGATGACTTTAGATTATTGATATGTGAATTAAGTTTAACTGTGAGCTACTATGGACCAGGATTAGGAAACACTGACATAGAGCACAATAATAAAACAACAGTCAAGTTTTTACAGTGCTAAGATAAGTAAAAGACACATAAGTTCATTGCAAAAATCCAATACAACAAATATATATGTGGGATACAAAAGGGAGTCCTTAAAATTGTTATCATACAGTCCTCTTATAGCTGTCTAGCTGCACCTTAATCTTGTGCAGTCCCTCAATCTCATGGTGGTGATACTCATGGAGGAAGTCCATGAAAACTCCCTTCACCCATTTTTTGACTAATGCCTTGTTCTGGTAATTTGACAGCAAACATGCTACTGCCCACAGTTCATTGATGTTATAGGCATGTGATAGGGTGATGGTGCCATCAAAAAGTTTGTTCTCCTTTATCCTCCTGGTGACACACTCCACATGTACCCTCAGTCTGGCTATGGCCTGTGTCTCCTTTACCTGGTATGCTGGCATCTGCGTCTGCTTAGACAGAAAAGGTGGGCAGTACACCTCGCATTTGCAACAATCACTGAATTGGAAGCCCTTGTCTGCCATCACTGCCATGTCTTCTGTCAGCAGCTCAACTGTTCCTTATTGTTTGAATATCTCCTTATCACTAACTGAACCACCATACAGCTTAGAGATGAATGTCACTGCGCCATGTGGGGCTATGCCAACCAGGGCTTTCATGATGCAGTGGGATTTGTATGTGGAGTACATCTCACTTTGGAGGAGGGGTAAGGACGGTGTTTGACACCTTTGCTCTGTGCAGTCTAGGCTCACCTGGGTGTCTGGAAAATCTTGGAATTCCTCAGGGAGGTTAGCTTGCACTTCTGCAGGTGTAAGCCAAATGCATACAGACCCCAGTGCAGTGGCTAGAAAACTTGTCCATGTTGCAATAATGCGGCTCACTGTGGATTGGTGTATGCTGAATCGATTTGCCAGGTTCCTTTGCTTCAAACCAGCTGACAGGTAACTGAGGAAAAGAAAGAACTCATCGATGGGCTGGAGAACCTGTCTCTGGGAGGTAAAAAAGGTAATAAACAGAAATAAAAAAGGTTACTCCTCAAAGGAATTGTTCGGATTATTTGAATTGTGGATGTATGACGTACTTCTCCACAGTCACTGTATTAACTACAGTAGATGGTGGTCGACATGCCCCCACAGTTTGTAGAAGCAGCAGGAGTACTGCTGTAGGACGTTAAGCAATGTACTGCTGTGGACAGAGTCAGCAGCAACACGGATTATAGACACCTAAAAAACGTTTTCAGTGTAGTGTACACCATATGTAGAATACTTTCACCGATTTGCCTTGCTGTCAGACAGACTTTTCTGATGGGAAAACCCTATATGAGCCAAATATCACTCTCTCCAATTGTGTGACTTGTGATTTGAATGGTAAGTATAGATTCATCAAAGTCACATAGTAACACAAACAAACTAACAGATGGAGGCAACAGTGAAAGTGCAACTCCTGTATTCTGTGAAGTAAAAATTTCTGATTTTGTCAAAACAATATGGTGGCTTTGGACGGTGATTTTTTTAGGTGTCTAAAATACGTGTTGCTGCTGATACTGTCCACAGGAATACATTGCTTAGCTTCTTACAAAAGCTTGTCAATGGCCATCTACTGTAGGTAATACACTGACTATGGATAAGTATTTCATACAACCCCTATTAAAACAATTGGAACTACTCCTATAAGATATGAAATAGTAAGGCGTGTAGGTGTACCATAACATGGAGAAAAACAGTGAGTTACAAGGGCACTGTTGTATTTAAGTGTGACTAAGTCCTTTAATTTACCCTTTAGACTCACACAAAAAACGCATTATCACATCTGTAACTACCAATAAAGCACACACTGACTATAGCCTACCGTTGATGAACGTGCAGGAATGACGACTTCTTCATTTCTTTTGGCAGCTGATTTGGCTCTTGTGACCCGGAGCATTTTATAAATGCAAGACTCAATCAAAGACCAAAATGACAGCAGGTGCTCATAGCTTCACAAAAGACACATATATCACACACACCATATCATTAATTAACAGATAAAATCACACACTGTACCCAAAATAATGTGAACTGTAACAACTATGATTACAGTTCATCTCGTGTGCTATTTATCATTCACATAGACTGGTTAAGAAGCGATTTGGTGCTATCTGGTATTTATCTGGTACGTTAGGCTACTTTCTAACAAACAATACGTCTCTATGAAACATACAGCAATCAAGCAGTAAGCAAATTAACATTCTTTATTAAGAGTGATGACAGGATTGTTTATAATTAACTGATCATAGCCTTGGTGAATGCTAAACAGCTGGAATATATACACCTTAGGTTACCTGGTATAGAATCGGATGTCTGTGTCAGAGCCGGCAAACCGCTGTAATCCAAACTTTCGCTGGAGACGTAACTCCTGTATCTCCTTTCTCAGCTCTTCCACTTCTGTGGACACATCCTCTGCGGCTGATGTGGACATGTCCATTGAAGCCGGTTCAGGAACTGAGCAATAATCGTGATCATTTGTGACACCGATGTGCTCTTCTTCCTCTTCAGGAGGGGCTACTTCAATGGGCCGCTCTACTCTCTCCCACACACTGTGCCGTGGTGGTTCAACAGTATAACTATTCCACTCAAAAAGTGTCGGTACAGCACCTTTAACAAGCCGTCTTCGACCCTCAAGGGTTGTTGGTTCAATGAGATGATCAGTGGCAAAGTGTCTGCTACAGACCTTGGAGTGAGAGGAGATGGTGAAATTATCACAGCGTATGTTTACTAGCCATTGTCCTCTCTGGTTGGGCTGGGTTGGAAAGCTTTGAAAACTTAGTACTCCGTTAAATTTCAATGATGCTGTACAAAGTGGTCAACAGCAGTGCTCTGAGTATTTCTTCTCCTGTTTTTGAAAATGTCCCGTTTTGAACATGTTCCTCTTCATAACCACGGTGAAATGATCTAAACATTGCACTTTCTGAAGCTGCTAGCTAGCTAGTGCGATGTAAACACACGGACCGGAAATGACCAAGCAGTATTTTTTCAAATTGGAAGTACATCACAAAGCCTAGTGCATGTAGTGCATTCTGGCACATCCACGTATTGATTTTGTCAACTCACTTATTTAGCAGATGTAGGGGACTGTAGTCATCTGGTGACACTGTAATGTAAAGTTGTGTGTCATCTGCATAAGTATGGTAGGAGATGTTATGATATTCCATAATCTGAGCAAGAGGGAGCTAGATGTTGAACAGAAGAGGCCCAAGAATGAACCCTTGAGGAACTCCACATGTAATTTTTGTTCGCACAGATTCATAATTGCCAAGTGACACAAAGAAATCCCTGTCTTGTAAATAAGATTTAAACCAATTTAGCACAGTGCCAGAAAGTCCCACAAACTTTTCTAGTCTGTCGAGCAGTATCTTATGGTCAACTGTGTCGAATGCAGCACTGAGGTCTAGTGATACCAGAACCGAAATCTTTGATGCATCACTGCTCGGATGAATGTCATTTAAAACTTTTACAAGTGCAATCTCAGTGCTGTGATGTGCTTGAAATCCAGACTGAAAGGCATCAAAGGAATTGTTTTGCTCCAAGAAGGTGTTAAGTTGCTGAAAAACAACCTTTTCAATGATCTTTCCTAAAAATGGTAGGTTTGATATGGGCCTGTAGTTATTTATTACTGAGGCATCCAGATTAGGCTTTTTTTAAGAGAAGTTTAATGACTGCGGTCTTCAGGGCCATTGGAAAAAGGCCTGACTGAAGAGAACAGTTGACTATCTGTAGTATATCTGATGCTATGCAGTTAAAAACATCTTTAAAAAAGCTTGTAGGCAGAGTGTCAAGGCAGCAGGTAGTGGACCTAAGGTTTCTAACTATGTCTGTCAAAGTAGCATAATTTAATGGGTGAAAAAGTGCCAAATTAACTGGAGTAGTCTTATGAGGCACAGGTGAAATAGCCACTGTGTTGGAGTTACAGACTGTCTGTGTTATCTTTAAAATCATGTCTGTGAGAAAAGAAGCAAAGTCATTGCATGCCTTGGTGGATAGCAGTTCAGGAGGGACTGACGCTGATGGGTTTGTCAGTCTGTCAACAACAGTAAATAAAGTCCATGCATTGTTGTTATTTTTGTTGATATTCTCAGAGAAAAAGGACTGCCGCGACCTTTTTAGCTCCAAGTTATAGATGTGCAGACTTTCCCTTTAGATGTCATAATGAACCTGGAGTTTGTCCATGGTGTTTTTTTCTTACCAGAGAAAACTTTGACCTTCATGGGGGCAATATTGTCCATAATATTCATAGCTTTAGAGCTGAAACTATGAACCAGATCATTGACAGAGACTGAGGGCAGAGCTGGTGTGAGTGTAAAATCCTGGGTGAATAGTGTACAGGTGTTTTTGTTGATATAGCGTTTTCTGATTACCTCTGTTGTAATTTTACTGGTGTCAGCGGAGATGGCCATTTTAAAGAAAACACAGTAATGATCAGAAAAGGCAACATCAGTCACCACAACCTCAGAAATGTTGAGCCCTTTGGAGATAATTAAATCTAAAATATGTCCCTTATTGTGTGTTGGCTCTGTTACATGCTGGGAAAGTTCAAAGTTGTCTAGGATGTAGAAAAGTTCTTTCGCGCTGCCATCTTTGGGATTATCAATATGAATATTAAAATCACCCACTATAACAACACAGTCAAAATCAATATAAACAACAGACAATAGTTTAGAAAGGTCATCAACAAAGTGTGCACTATATTTTGTAGGGGTGTGCCAAAAAATCGATTCACATAAGAATCATGATTCTCATTTGCTACGATTCAGAATCGATATAAAATGTCCTAAAATCGATTTTAAAAAATTAAAAAAAAATCCGCTGGCTGCCCGCCTCCATTTTGTAACTACGCGGAACGTCCTGGCGTCACCACGCAGCCGGTTCTGGAACGCACGCATGCGCGGAAAGCACCAAAACAAAGAGGAAACTACAAAGATGGAGGAAAAGGAGATCCAACCAGCCCCGTCTTCGCTAAAGGCTAAAATTTGGCATCATTTCGGTTTTTACCGAATGCCCGGAAACACCGAGCTGGACATGACGCACACAGTGTGCAGGCATTGCAAAACTAAGATCAAGCACTTCGGCAACACAACAAATGCGCGGGCTCATATTATGAGGCATCACCCGGAGATTAAAGACACAGAGCAGAGTCAGCCACCAGCTGTAGACCAACGCACACTGCAGTGCTTCACAAAGCTCTCTGCCAGCTCCGAGCGGGCAAAAAAAATAACTCGGTCTATCGCCTGCTTCATCGCCAAAGACCTACGGCCTTACAGTGTGGTGGAGAACGAGGGGTTCATCTGCATGTTGCAGACAGCGGAGCCAAGGTACGCCATGCCGTCCCGTAAGTTTTTCACTGAGACAGCTGTGCCACAGCTTTACCAAGAGACTAAAAGAAAGGTCGCCAGTGCCCTAACCAAAACGACCAGAGTGGCACTAACATGTGATGCATGGACATCAAGAGCAACCCAGTCTTTTGTGACATTCACCGCTCACTACATAACTGATACGTGGCTGCTCGAATCTCGTGTTTTGCAAACTCGTGTGATGCACGAGAGCCACACAGCCGTGAATGTCAATGCCATGTTTCACTCCGTTGCTGATGAATGGGAGCTGACGGTCCCGGATCTGGTGATTGTGACTGATAATGCTGCCAACATGCTCGCCGCTACACAGATTGACAACTTGGCACACATTACATGTTTTGCCCATACTCTCAACCTGGCTGCTCAACGAGCTCTGAAGCTGACTACAGTGTTACGACTGCTTGGGAGGATCAGGCGAATCACTGGTTTCTTCCACCGCAGCGCCATCGCGAATCATGAACTGCAGGAGAAACAGAAACTTCTACAGTTACCGGTGCACAAACTGAAACGGATGTCGCTACGATGGAACAGCGCGCTGGACATGATCGAGCGATTCCTAGAGCAGCAGCCTGCTATTTGTGCCGCGCTGCTCTCCCCACAGGTGAGAAGATGTGGAAGTGACATCTGCACACTCAGCGACATGGACATTTCCACTGCTGAGGACATAGCATCGGCGCTGAAACCAATGAAAGATGCAACCCACATCATGTCAGAGGATTCTACGCCTACACTCTCAGTTATTGCTCCTTTGCATGCTCAGTTGCTGCACGACACAGAGGCAGCTGGCGTTGGTGCTGACACACCAGTTATTCGGGAAATCAAACTGGCAATCCATGAAGATCTGGCAAAAAGATACAGTTCTGCACAGGATAAGCGCATGCTTCACTCTGCTTCCTTTTTGGACCCCAGATTCAAGGCCCTGCCTTTCCTCACCAAGGAGGACCAGCTGGAAGTCCATGCCAATGTAGTTGCAGAGGCTGCAGCACTTGAGGTAAATTACCTGTTCTTGAACAATATATATTTTTGTAAACTGCGTAAGACATTTATACTTGTTAAAAATGGATAGTAATGTAGGCCAAAGTTAAATGATGCCATCTCATACACCCATCTTGCATGGTTGTATATATGCATTTTTTTTTTTTTTATTTTACCTTAAAATGAGGGACTGGTGTGATTATATCGTACATAATGACTGATATGATTGTTGATTTTTTTCTGTAGAGTCATGTGAACTCAGAGGAGGCTGAGGACAAGTCTGAGACACCACAGCCAGACCCAGAAGAAGGCCCTGCTCCAAAAAGAAGGCCCTCTGCACTGGTTACGCAAGACATTTACTGAGGTCAGTGTTGTCCGTAGATCTGCCAGCACCAGAGCTGAAGAGGAGCTGAAGAAGTATCTTGAAGCCCCTCCACTGTCTCTGTCAGAGAACCCCCTCAGCTGGTGGAGGACCCATGAGACAGCTTTTCCTCTCTTGGCTAGACAGGCTAAACGCTACTTGTGTATCCCTGGCACTAGCGTTGCAGCTGAGAGAGTTTTCTCCACCGCTGGAGATATAGTGACAGCACAGCGAAGCAGTCTCACTCCAGCACATGTAGATCAGCTTCTTTTTCTACAAAAGAACCTGGATGTTGCACCTGCAAATGGACAGTAATCTTGGACACAGTTCATGTCCAGTTTTCTTTCATGATTTGTTGAAAATCATACAATCAGTTGCACAATTGTGAACAGTTCTATTGTTGTAAGAGGCACTTTGATGAAAAATTCAGAGGCAGCTAGCTTACGGGTACTATTTTTCATTTAAAAAGAAGCACTTTTATTTTCATAACTTGTTATTCTTTAAGCTACTGACTGAGAAATATTAATGTTTTTCATTTGTGCAACGGTTGTGTTCCACATGATATTTTTGGTACTGCAACGTTCCTGTGAAATGAAAATGCATCTTTTTCAACTGTACCATTTTTATTATACAGAAGCACTTTATTTTTGTTCCAACTTATTTTATAGCTAGCTACTTAGAGTAGCAGTTGAGGACCACACACTGTTTTTGGTAAAGGCACTTTCCTCAGAATTTAAAAGACAGCATGTTTAACTGCACTATTTTTTTAATAAAGAGGCACTTTTATTTTTGTTACTTAAGCAGTATGTGATATTGCTTTTATGTAACAGTTGAAACAATTCCATCTAAGCATGGATAAATGTTTAAAACTTAATAAATGTGAAAAAGACACTTTAATGTCTCCATTTGTCATTCTGTCTTGCAAAGCAGATGGGAGTAGATCATGATCGGAAATCAGATCAGAAATCATTATGAATAAAATCGTTATGAATCGAAAATCGATTTTAAATCGAATCGTGGCCCCAAAAATCGTAATCGAATCGAATCGTGAGATAGTAAAAGATTCCCACCCCTAATATTTTGGGGGCCTGTAAATGGTTACTAATACTGCTTGACAGGAGGATCTGAATTGCAGTGCAACATATTCAAAAGACTCAAACTTCTCTTATGACAACTGTTTGCACTGGTAAACATCCTTAAATAAAGTGGTTACTCCACCTCCTTTCCTAAGTTCTGAGCTGATAAAATGGAAGTTTGGGGGGGTTGACTCAATAAGTACTGCTGTGCTGTTGTTTTCATTTAACCAAGTTTCAGTTAAAAACATAAAATCAAGGTTTCTCTTGATAATAAAATCATTAATTAATAGTGACTTGCCAGCCAGAGATCTGATATTTAATAAAGTTTAGTGTACTAACATTGTCTGACACAGTCTGTGGCTGACGCATAACTGGAGTCAGATTAGATAGAGTAGCTGTGCGCTTCGAGTACACATTGTTTTTCCTGATGCTAGTCAAAACAGGAATGACAGACCTTGGAGATGACTCTGGCTGATACTTTTCAATTTCAAGATATGTTTGACCATGCCACCGGCTATGTAAGATCACCGGTATGTTTAAGGAAGCGGCATGGCGTCTGTCTCATCTCTGACAGGCACCTGTGATGTCTTGGGCTACTATTCATCTATCATAGCATATACATATGGAGCTAGAACAGTCACAAAATGAATAAATGCACACAGAAATTAATTAATTTTGGGGATTTATATATATATACATACAGTACAGGCCAAAAGTTTGGACACACCTTCTCATTCAATGCGTTTTCTTTATTTTCATGACTATTTACATTGTAGATTCTCACTGAAGGCATCAAAACCATGAATGAACACATGTGGAGTTATGTACTTAACAAAAAAAGGTGAAATAACTGAAAACATGTTTTATATTCTAGTTTCTTCAAAATAGCCACCCTTTGCTCTGATTACTGCTTTGCACACTCTTGGCATTCTCTCCATGAGCTTCAAGAGGTAGTCACCTGAAATGGTTTCCACTTCACAGGTGTGCCTTATCAGGGTTAATTAGTGGAATTTCTTGCTTTATCAATGGGGTTGGGACCATCAGTTGTGTTGTGCAGCAGTCAGGTTAATACACAGCCGACAGCCCTATTGGACAACTGTTAAAATTCATATTATGGCAAGAACCAATCAGCTAACTAAAGAAAAACGAGTGGCCATCATTACTTTAAGAAATGAAGGTCAGTCAGTCCGGAAAATTGCAAAAACTTTAAATGTGTCCCCAAGTGGAGTCGCAAAAACCATCAAGCGCTACAACGAAACTGGCACACATGAGGACCGACCCAGGAAAGGAAGACCAAGAGTCACCTCTGCTTCTGAGGATAAGTTCATCCAAGTCACCAGCCTCAGAAATCGCAAGTTAACAGCAGCTCAGATCAGAGACCAGATGAATGCCACACAGAGTTCTAGCAGCAGACCCATCTCTAGAACAACTGTTAAGAGGAGACTGCGCCAATCAGGCCTTCATGGTCAAATAGCTGCTAGGAAACCACTGCTAAGGAGAGGCAACAAGCAGAAGAGATTTGTTTGGGCCAAGAAACACAAGGAATGGACATTAGACCAGTGGAAATCTGTGCTTTGGTCTGATGAGTCCAAATTTGAGATCTTTGGTTCCAACCGCCGTGTCTTTGTGAGACGCAGAAAAGGTGAACGGATGGATTCCACATGCCTGGTTCCCACTGTGAAGCATGGAGGAGGAGGTGTGATGGTGTGGGGTGTTTTGCTGGTGACACTGTTGGGGATTTATTCAAAATTGAAGGCACACTGAACCAGCATGGCTACCACAGCATCCTGCAGCGACATGCCATCCCATCCGGTTTGCGTTTAGTTGGACGATCATTTATTTTTCAACAGGACAATGACCCCAAACACACCTCCAGGCTGTGTAAGAGCTATTTGACCAAGAAGGAGAGTGATGGAGTGCTGCGGCAGATGACCTGGCCTCCACAGTCACCGGACCTGAACCCAGTCGAGATGGTTTGGGGTGAGCTGGACCGCAGAGAGAAGGCAAAGGGGCCAACAAGTGCTAAACACCTCTGGGAACTCCTTCAAGACTGTTGGAAAACCATTTCAGGTGACTACCTCTTGAAGCTCATGGAGAGAATGCCAAGAGTGTGCAAAGCAGTAATCAGAGCAAAGGGTGGCTATTTTGAAGAAACTAGAATATAAAACATGTTTTCAGTTATTTCACCTTTTTTGTTAAGTACATAACTCCACATGTGTTCATTCATAGTTTTGATGCCTTCAGTGAGAATCTACAATGTAAATAGTCATGAAAATAAAGAAAATGCATTGAATGAGAAGGTGTGTCCAAACTTTTGGCCTGTACTGTATATGTATATATTTATATGTATATGTATATACATATATGTATATATGACTCAAAACACGAACACATTTTCAATGTGCACAAAAATATGTTTCATTCCGTATATAAGTAAAAGAAAATCCACATATAAAAAATAAGATTTATAAACATATTTGTGATGCACACACAAATATTTTGTTTGAAATATGTGCAATTGAAATTCAAAAATGTACGCATGTAAAATTTTCATCAAATACATATTTGGAGGTTGTTAGATTGATATATGAACTGTCAAACCTGCATTTACAAAGTGCTTTTAATTTATAAAGTTACCTGCATCTGTGTGTGCGAGTTTTGAGACCCTGACATGACTCGATTCACAAATGCATTTTCTCTAAGAGGGGATTGTCTGCAGCCAATCAGATGTCTCACTCCTTTGCAGCCAATCACATGAGTGCCTCCCCACGAGGGGTCTTATATGACATCATTAAAGCACGCGCAGGTGGGAGAAAGGTGAAGCTGCAGTACCGGAGGCTGCAGTTTCAGGGCCGTAGTTTCAGGACCATTTAATTTTCCGGCGGAGGCTTAGTAACAGAGTAATGTAATGCGTTATAATTTCAAAAATAGGAGAAATTAATTAGTAATAGTAATTAGAAATTTACAAGCCCAGGTTACGTTACCATTGCTGGTCCTCCGTGGTCCTCTCCGCTCCTCTCACCCACACTTGAGCATCCGTCCAAGGATACACAGTGTCGGCCCGCCCCGCCTGACCTCTGCGTTCCTCTCCGCTCTTCTCACCCACACTTTAACACCCATTCTGGGCTACACAGTGTTGGGACACTCCGCTGTCCTGCTAGAGTTTGTTCTGTGTTGTTTTATATGAAAAGAGGGAAAGATCGCCGATCGCTATGCCAATCAATACAATGTAAAATGCCATAGGCTTGTGCTAATAATGTTAGCATGTTGTATTTGTTTAAAAAAAAACGTGTTTAATACAGGACAGTAGTTTGTCAGTGAATTTTGTGAGTTGTAATGGAGCCAAATTGTGTGCTGTTACCTTTGTTAAATGTTGCTGTTGTCCCTGGTTTTATATGAGAGGATGAGACAATCGCTAGTTGCTAGGTTAATTTATACAATGTAAAATGCCATAGGCTTCTGCTAATAACGTTAGCATGTTGTATTTGTTTAAAAAACGTGTTCAGTACAGGACAGTAGTTTTGTCAGTGAACTTGGTGAGTTGTAATGGAGCCAAACTGTGTGCCGTTACCTTTGTTATATGTTGTCGTTGTCCCTGGTTTTATATGAGAGGATGAGAAGGTTGCTAGTTGCTAGGTTAATTTCTTCAATGTAAAATGCCATATGCTTGTGCTAATAATGTTACTGAATTGCCAGTGTGCCTCCATTTCATCAGAGGTGGACAAGCTGATTTTATTTTTCTCCAACATGAGGAACTTACTATCCTGAAAAGTTCATGCTGACATGCCACCACCACCCAAACCCCCATCCACAACAGATTTGCTTTTACATGTCATCTCCTCACTGCTCGCGCCCAATTAAAATGTTGAGTGGTACAATGCCAAATTGGTGAGAAAATGTGTTGATGGTCTGGTGGCCCCTGAAGCCCCTCAGTGTGTGTTTGTGTGTGTGTGTGCATGTGCATGCTGTCAAGCTGTTCGTTTTTTTGTCTAGACTTCATTAGACAGCAGACTCTAATTTGAACCAAATGCCAACCAAACTGACGCCTAAAGTTAATGTCATCATGGTGAATTCCATTTACATGTGTCTGATATTACCATGGGATATCAACATCTCTGTGTGGGGGTGTGTCTGTATGTGTATGTGTGTGTGGCTCAGTCGTGACCATTGCAACCAATAATGACTCCGTATGATAAAACAGATTCATCAGGGTGCTGAACTCAAGGCCAGTCAGGGGGCTAATGAAGCCTGTGGTGTAGTGAGGAGCCAAGTAACGACGACAAGCTCTCAGAGTGACTGACCTTGACAACTTTTTCTTCCTGTCTTCATCCAGCCTGAGAGGTTGCCACTGAGACCATTAGGATGGCAACTGATCGCAAGAATCTGCCCTGACTGCCTTCCCTGACATGGGGGCCCACAGGTATTGCTTATTTTTCACAGGCTACTTGATCTGAGTATTATGATTCAAAACTATAAAGTTGATCATGTTAAACATGTTGTATTTTGCGACCATTTCTGGAGTCAGTGCGAGTATTACAACTAATCGCTCATGCGTGACCTGCAAATTTGCAGATTTTTTTTTTCCTGTTGTAAATCGAGAGAGCCGCCAGTCGTGATTAGTTAACTTGCGAGTCTACACTCATCAGTAGGCTCGTTAGAAATGAACTGCACTTCGCCTGGAAAGTGGAGGAGAGCAGGTGGCTGCGGGAGGAGGCATGACAACGAGTTGCGGTCGAATTGGAGGCTGAATCCAAATGTTCACCCTCTGAACTTGCAGATTGAGCCCTCGTGGACTTCAGTTGTACATACTGTGATGTGTCATCACGTAAAGTCTGCGAGGGCAGAGATTGCAAGCGGCTGATAGTCAGCCCTTGAGACCATTTTACTCATTGCTGTGGAAACGTTCAACTATTGCTGCTGTCTTATATGTCATATATGTTGATGAACAGTTCCTATTCATCTGTTCCTGAAGATAACAAGATATAAATACCATGTAAAGCCTTTTTGTGACTGAACAAAAATGTATTAATACATCTCTATAGAACCTACAGGCGACACATGTTCAAAAACCCAAATGTGTGTAAATAAGGACAGGACTATAACTAAATAAACTGGGCATGACTGACATATGAAGACCTTATTTTGCTATTTTGTTCGTCTTTTGCTTTTGCTTTTTGCATTTTTTTTTAGCATATTTCACTGCACAGCCTCAGCAATAATAAAATGCATTTTCACTCTCTCCACAGCATATACTTATAGGCCTACATATTTCTGTATCATAATGTTGTTGGGATTCACAGGACCACATATTATTTGTCATTTGTTAGAATCTAGGCTGGACAGGCTTTTCCTCTCTGCATGATCTTTGTTCTCCAAACAGAGACAGCTATTTGACACCCATCTCCAGGATGTCTCACCTCACACCTCAGTGAGACACAAGTCTCACAACTTGATTGGACAGGACTTTTACAGTGATATGTGACTCTGTGATGTCACAGGCATCTGTAGAAGGTCTGCTCTTCAGACAGTCCGGTCTCTTACTCAGGAACTGCAGAGCAGCCCACATCTCTTTCCTGCTGGGCCTGGACCAGCCCAGATGCTCAGGCCCTTGCTCTTTGCCCTGAACCATCAAAGGTGGGGCTAATTGCTAACAGACTCTCTTTTTCCTGGACCACGACTTGCTCACGCTCAAGGCTGAGGCAAACCTGAACCAGAGATGTTAGACTTGCAAGCACAAGGTTTGCAACTAGCTTTCCAGCAACAAGGAACTAAGTGAGTTAGCACCCAGCTTCTAATTCTGCAAGGACCCCGAGCGAATGGCTTCCTCGGATCAGAACCATTGGAACAAGGACACAACAAAGACTGCAGCTGGAACACAGCCCTTCCAAGCCTTCTTCAAAGCAGTACACCACCAAGTGACTCTTTCTCCCATCCACTCAAGGATCGGTAAAGTAACAACTGGGCATAGCTTCATCACAGCTTTACAGGCTAAGTAAGACTGTTTAACTTGTTGTATGTGATTTAAAGGGATAGTGCACCCAAAAATGAAAATTCAGCCATTATCTACTCACCCATATGCCGATGGAGGCCCTGGTGAAGTTTTAGAGTCCTCACATCCCTTGCGGAGATCGGCAGGGGCAGCGGCCAGCACACCTAATGGCATACGGCGCCCCAGACTAACATCCAAGAACACAAAATTGAATCCACAAAGTATCTCCATACTGCTCATCCGTAGTGATCCAAGTGTGCCACAGCCCCGACATAAAAAGTTGTTTCGAAAAACGTCATGTGAACATCATGTTTTTAGCCTCACTGTAGCCTGTAGCTCTGACTGCTTATATGCTCCGCGTTAACTTGTGCGCGCAAGTGCAGGCATCGCCAATTCCCAGTCTGAGCAGCAAAGACTTTCCTCATCCGTTGGCATTGCTTTGCATTTGAAACAACTACACCACCAGGTTTCCAATACTCGACTCCAGTATTCTGCGGCTGGCTGAGGGTTAGGCTCATGAGCTGCGGCGGCTGCTTCGTCCTGTAGCCTGAGTTCCGTCCATATACTCGGGCTCAAATAAATATGGCTCAACAAAGAAATGTCGTTCTTCTTCAATTTCAAAGTCGTCAGACATGTTGGGCTGTCCTTTGCTAAAAGACCATAGTGCAAATGATCTTTTAGCTACTGTGGTTTCTGTTGTCTCCCCGTGCGGTGCACGTGTCACGTGATGTAAACATGGGTGAGCAAAACTCATGCTTTCACTGGTCTCGCGCAGGCGTGCACACGTGGGCACAGAGAAGCAGTCAGAGCTACAGGCTACAGTGAGGCTAAAAACAGAGCTCATATGACGTTTTTCAAAACAACTTTTTATGTCACGGCTGCAGCACACTTGGATCACTACAGATGAGCAGTATGGAGATACTTTGTGGATTCAATTTTGTGTTCTTGGATGTTAGTCTGGGGTGCCGTCTGCCATTAGGTGTGCTGGCCGCTCCATCCGCCAATCTCCGCAAGGGATGTGAGGACTCTAAAACTTCACCAGGGCCTCCATCGGCATATGGGTGAGTAGATAATGGCTGAATTTTCATTTTGGGTGCACTATCCCTTTAATGCTATTGAGTTATTGTTGTGATTGTTTGCAGTTAGGTCATTGATTAGATGGCTTTGCCAAAGCTAAGTGTTTAGTTTGCTAATACTGTTCACAAACAGATTCTTGCACACAACTAAACAATCTCTGCACTAATCCAGACTGTTTGCAACACAAATCACATTGACATAGACTCATTAACAAATAGTCTTTCAACAGAGCTACACCCAAACAGGCATCTCAAAGTTCCCACATCTTTTCCTTTGTCTTTGTCCTGACCACACGGTCAGACAAACACATTTTGTAGTTCTCTGTTTGTCAGCCATTTTGTTTTGTAGGCCAAATGGCACTTTGATCACCACACCCACCTTTGTCTTTCTCTGGGTCCGTCCCAAGTCTTTTATTTTTATAGCGCTAGCTCCTCGCTTGAACCAGAAGTCGTTCGAGGTCCGCCATCTTCTAGGCCTTCCCAAGTCTCTTATTTGTGCAGTGAGGAGCTAGCACTAGGAGCTAGCAGCCAGCTTTAACCAGCTACGAGCTAGGATGGTCGAGAGCTTCCTATCCGGAAGAGTTTTTCAGCTGAACGCCATGACGTATAAATACCCGCCCTCTACATCTGGCTCATCTGAACGAGATGGCGGAGAAACAGCTCAAGTGTACCCGTTACATGCATTCTTTGCAATGAAACACTGTAATTCACATGCCTATGTGACTACAAAGAGTAACGTTAAAGATATTTCATGCAAGACTGTAATGTTGTAATTAAGTTTATTTCATTCACAACCCGTTGCGTTGTTCAGCGGACTGTCGGTGATGTGTGACTGTTAAATGTGCAGCTGCTCATGTCCAGAACCACACGTGTTGACATAACACCACAAACACAAACACACACACACACACACACACACACACACACACACACACACATTTGCCCATCATTAATTGTCCTGCATGTCATGTGAGTGGAATAATGTTTAATAGCCTGTAGGTAGTATTAATTATTAAAATTAATGTTAATTAATATTATTACTTTCATTAATGTTGTTGTAAGCTATTGTCATTACCGTCTGTCCTGCATCTCTCTCTCTCTCTCTGTCTCTCTCTCTCTCTCTCTCTCTCTCTCTCTGTCTCTCTTTCTGTCTCATTGTGTCATACGGATTACTGTTAATTTATTATGTTGATCTGTTCTGTACGACATCTATTGCACGTCTGTCCGTCCTGGAAGAGGGATCCCTCCTCAGTTGCTCTTCCTGAGGTTTCTTCTGTTTTTTTCCCCGTTAAAGGGTTTTTTTGGGGAGTTTTTCCTGATCAGCTGTGAGGGTCCTAAGGACAGAGGGATGTTGTATGCTGTAAAGCCCTGTGAGGCAAATTGTGATTTGTTATATTGGGCTTTATAAATTAAACTGATTGATTGAGGCAGACTGACAGGTCTGATATGTCTTATTCACTCAGCAGCTGACTTGTTGAATGATGGTGGGTGGATTTAATAATGATGATGATGATGATAATAATAATAATGATAATGATGCTCGTGACAGTGGAATAGCAGGGCTACAGACCGTTCTTTAATTGCACAAACTTGAGACAAATGACTCAATAACAATGGTAATACATACAAGTGTGACCAGAGTCATGACGGCGTGAGGTAGGGGTTACTGTTTTGGTCAGCGAATATAATGAGACTTGGGATGTACCCATGGTAACGCCAGACGCTGGCTGCTTTACGGACCAGATCCAGCGGTGCCGCCGTCATCAGGAATGGACATCGCTTCACGTGACGCTTCAGTGGAAAGGACGTCTCATGTCTCTTAAACCGACAATGCTCGCTCATCGCTCCTAGCGCTAGCTCCTCGCATTTTTTCCTAGGTGGGAGGGGCTAAACAGCTAGCAAAGTCGGCTAGGTAAGAAAACTAGCAGTAATTTAAGAGACTTGGGACTGACCCTCTCTCTTTCTCTCTCTCTCTCTCTCTCCTCTCTCTCTCTCTCTCTCTCTCTCTCTCTCTCTCGCACACACACGCACGCACATACACACACACACACACACACACACACACACACACACACATACACACCAAGCTTGTAGTTAGTTAGAATTTGTGTGTTTTGGTTTGCTTTGCTAGTTGTGAATAAATATAATTCTTTGGAATCATACCTGCTGTCTGTTTAACGTTGCACAAGAGTGAATGAATAGTCAACCTCTGCTGTGTCAAAAACTCTGAAATCCGTTACTGTTAAATTAGGTTTTTGTTATTAATTTAATTATTAATCAAAACTCTAAATTAATAGTTTTGCGTATTTTATGAGACCGATATCTTTAACTGGCTATCACTTTCCCTTTATTGGAGTGGTGCCCCACGAGGTGATTTAATATTAATTAAGTCACATTATTTAACATAATTATTATTTATTATTAATAATTATTAATTATTTCCGATAGCCAATTGACCCCAACATATTTGGTGCCGCCGTGAGAGACCTAAAATTATGTTCCCAACAATGTGGTTGAATATTATTTCTGGCCAACATAATTCACGTAACATTTCAATAGACCCAACTATCAGTAACTACACGTTCATACGTTTTTATTTTTTTAGGCAGATCAAAAACCCACAACATCACATCCGTGTGGCAATGAATTGTGGGTTATTAAATCAGTGAAGTCTGCTGAAGTCTGCACCCCAAGCGGACTCTCTGGAGGTCTGCAGAAAGTCTGCTTTAGGCCCCTTGTGGACTGGATGAATTCTACAGATGTTATTTTAAGAATCCTTATATCCCACTGACCACAAGTCTCTATGATGCTAAATACTTCAATAATTAAAACAGTCCAATGTTAATATACAGTAGACTACATATAGTTTGTGATAGTGTTGAAATGGCCAAAAATGTGAATAACTGCGTTGCAGTACAAATTAAGCCTGTGGATATTTTCATTCTTCCAGGTCATAGTTATCTCAAGGCAACTGAATCAAATGCAACTGGACTTGGTTTTGTCTTAGAAGACGTTTCACCTCTTATCCAAGAGGCCTCATCAGTCCATGCTTGTCTGACTAGGCTGGAACTAGTCTGACAAACTGGTGTGGAAGCACCCAGGTATTTAACCTCTGGGGAGGTCTTCACAAGGCCAATGATGTCACTGGTTCGTTAGTGCTCCAATGGTGTGTCAGCGACAGTCGTTGAAACTCCTGCTGCAACGCTGCAATTGGAGTCGTTAGAGTCACATGAGGCCATCTGTGAATGACCATTGTTTTTAGAGGTTAAGTTGTTAAACCTCCTGGGCAAGGATGAAAGGACAGCATTATAGGTGGGGGATAGGTGGTGTCGCAGACCTCCTCCTCTATTGAGAGATGGCTTTTCCAATTTCACATAGATGGCTTCTTTTACGCCTCTTTCAAACCATCTGTCTTCCCTGTCCAAAATGTGCACATTGCTATCTTCGAAGGAGTGTACTTTCTCCTTGAGGTGTAGATAGACAGCGGAGTCTTGCCCTGACGAGTTAGCCCTTCTATGTTGGGCCATGCGTTTGTTTAGTGGTTGTTTTGTTTCACCAATGTACAAGTCTGGGCATTCCTCACTGCATTGGACAGCGTACACTAGGTTGCTCTTCTGAGTGTGTGGTGTACGGTCTTTTGGGTGTACCAGTCTTTGTCTGAGTGTGTTACTGGGTTTGAAATACACAGGGATGCGGTGTTTGCTGAAAATCCTCCTGAGTTTTTCAGATAACCCAGACAAATAGGGGATGACAATGTTATTGCGCTTGCTCTTTTCTTCCTCACCCACCTTGTTATTTCTGGAACAGGCTGCTGATTTCACAAAGGTCCAACTGGGGTAACCACAAGTTTTTAGAGCCTCCCTCAGATGTTCATGCTCCTTCCCTTGGGCCTGAGTGCTGGTAGGTACGTTATCAGCTCTGTGTTGTAGGGTCCTGATAACACCTAGCTTGTGTTCCAGTGGGTGGTGAGAATCTAACAGTAAGTACTGGTCTGTGTGAGTGGGTTTCCTGTATACCCCAACGTGGAGGCCTCTGTCCTCTGTAATGTGCACGTCACAATCCAAGAAGGGCAAACTGTTCTCCTTAACATCTTCTCGTGAACTTCTGTCCACTGAATTGATGTGTTCAGTGAAAGCTTGTACCTCTTGAGTTTTGATTATAACCCATGTGTCATCCACATATCTAAACCAGTGAACTCAGCAGGGAAGTCAACAAACTCACCCGACGAAATAAATCAAATATTCAGAGAATTTTATGCCAACCTGTACTCCTCAGATAATAACCCTAAGGAAGAAGACATCAGACCATTTCTCACCAGCCTCAACTTACCCCAACTCTCTCCTGAACAAAGAAACACATTAGATACAACCCTATCAACTGAAGAAATCCAATCTGCCCTCAATAGTATGCCTAACAATAAAGCACCCGGTCCTGATGGCTTCCCTGCTGAGTTCTACTAACACTTCTGGTCCATCTTAGCTCCACTTTTCCATAGAATGTTAACCGAAATACAACAAAACTCCAGACTTCCACCCAACATGAATACAGCATCCATCTCACTCCTTCTCAAACCAAACAAAGACCCCATCCTGCCTTCAAGTTACCGTCCCATTTCACTCCTTAACGTCGACATAAAAATTATCACCAAAGCACTCTCCCACAGATTAGAAAAAATAATTCCATCCATTATTCACCCGGACCAAACAGGATTTATCAAAGGAAGAAACTCATCCAATAACACACGCAGACTATTCAATATAATGCACCACTCAGCCACACATAACCATAATTCAATCATAGCCACCTTAGATGCAGAAAAAGCCTTTGACAGAGTTAACTGGTCATTCCTCATCCACACCCTACACAGTTTTGGCTGTGGGGAATCATTTATTAACTGGATTAGAATACTTTACACCTCACCTACGGCCACAGTTATTACTAACGGACAAACCTCACAAAGCTTCACTCTTCACAGGGGGACCAGGCAAGGTTGCCCACTCTCTCCCTCTCTGTTCACCATATTCATTGAACCCCTAGCAGCAGCCATCCGTCAGGACCCCCTCATTACAGGAATCCAAACCCCCAACATGTACCATAAAATCAGCCTCTATGCAGATGATATATTACTTTTTATTGAGAATCCACAATCATCACTACAAGAAGTAATCAGAGTCATCAAATCATTCTCCCTTCTCTCTGACTACTCAATAAACTGGAACAAATCCTCCATACTCCCATTAAACAACAGTCTGGATATGGCAGCCCTTACAACACCCATCGCCTTCTGCACAAGTCACAACACTTATTTAGGCATCCACATTTCCCTCAGGCTGTCAGAGTTGATTAACCTGAATTTCACTCCACTACAAAAAACAATTCATGACGATCTCCAACGATGGATGAACTTCCCACTATCCATTCTAGGCAGAATAGCAACAGTTAAAATGACAATCCTCCCCAAAATCAATTATCTCCTCTCAATGATCCCCACTCATCCACCTCCTACTTGGTTTCATTCCCTCGATTCATCCATCAACAAATTTTACTGGAAAAATAAACCCCCACGAATTTAGCTGACCACTCTTCAAAAATCAAAAAGATTAGGCGGACTCAGTGCTCCAAATTTTCATTATTACTCACTAGCAAATCAACTTCAATACATCTACAAATGGACCCACCCCACTCAGTCAGATAGCACTTGGTTAGACATAGAACAAACAGTTAGCAAAGACATCCATATTTCAGATTTACCATTCCTTAGTCAAACTATCAAAAAACACCCGTTTCAAAAACCCCACAATATCATTGGCCCTGACAACCTGGTGGAAATTCTGCAACATTACTAACTCCACTCTGGCACCTTCACTTTTCACCCCGATCTGGCACAACCCGGACTTTATCAGCAATAAACAATCACTATACTTCAGCACTTGGGTAGATAAAGGGATTACTCACCTCAAACACATCTTCAACAATAACATCCTGGTTTCATTTCCCCTCCTGGTCCAGAAGTTTGGCATCAGGAGCCATCAATTTCTACAATATCTACAGGTTTCATCATCCATCCAATCAACAATGAAAAACAAGAATATAAACTTAGACCTCCCCCCTTCAGCCTCTACATTTATTAACATCTCTTCCCCAAAAAAACTTTTATCTATACAAATTATTATCACAGGCCGATACGTCACCCTGCATACCTTCAAAAAAATGGGAAACTGATCTCTCCATTGCTCCTGATGCCGACTTCTGGCCCCTTGCCCAGGAGGTTTAACAACTTAACCTCTAAAAACAATGGTTGTTCACAAATGGCCTCATGTGACTCTAACGACTCCAATTGCAGCGTTGCAGCAGGAGTTTCAACGACTGTCGTTGACACACCATTGGAGCACTAACGAACCAGTGACATCATTGGCCTTGTGAAGACCTCCCCAGAGGTTAAATACCTGGGTGCTTCCACACCAGTTTTTCAGACTAGTTCCCGCCTAGTCAGACAAGCATGAACTGATGAAGCCTCTTGGATAAGAGGTGAAACGCCTTTTAAGACAAAACCAAGTCCAGTTGCGTTTGATTCAGTTGCCTTGAGAGGACAAATTAAGGTGTGCCCCTAAAGTTTCTGCTTATGCTCCTAAAAATTTTCAGTTAGGGGCTATAGTGCTCCTACTAAAAAATCTTAGTTTGGAGCCCTGTTAAATCATGATATGACTGTTTAAACGGGAGGTTTTGACTTCTGGAATTGACACGAGATTGATTGTTTTGCAAGAGAAGATGAACAATTCTGTGGGCGTTATTGGAACAAACACTCCTGACTTTGACCGTCCAGTGGAGTTACAGAGTGGAGCTTCTTTCTGAAGAGATGATCTTTGGTGTCATAACAGACAGTGGCTACAGAGTGCACAATAACTGCATAACAGCCAACTTTAATATCGGCAAGTTACTCATGTAATGAAAGGTCCACTGTGTAGGATTTAGAGGGATATATTGGCAGGGATGGAATATAATATAGTATGTAATAAGTTGTGTTGTGTATGTTTGCTTTAGTGTATAATCACCTGAAAATAAAAATAGTTGTGTTTTAATTACCTTAGAGTGAGCTATTTATATCTACATACGGACCAGGTCCTCATTTATGGAGACCACCACATTGCACCACCATGATTCTACAGTAGTCCAGAACAGTCAAACCAAACAACTGGCCCCAGAAGGGGCCATTTGCATTTTACTCTGCACCTCTGATTGGTAATGTGAAACTGCTTTATTCAGTGTTTTTACCAGTTTATGTCACTTTCTCTATTTGGTTTAGAGGAATTGACCTCTGTGGATAATTCAGCTCATGGTAAAAACTTTCTGAACATCTGGATCTTCAGTTATCAGAGAAAAAAGGTGAGCAGATATTCACCTGTGGTGGGTGAACCACCTTTCTCAGACATGCCAAACAACATCAGAGAAACACTGATTTGTGAGACTGCTTTATTCAGTGTGTTTACTGGTTTTTAATCACCTGGTCTGTTTATTTTGGAGAGAAAGAGACCTCTGTGGATCATTTGACTCACTGTTAAAATCTCCACATCTGTGAACACTAAAGGAATTCTAACCAGGAGAAGTTTCAGCTGGTTGCAAGCTGCAGTGGCACCGCTAGATGCCACTAAATCCCCTTAAATCTTACAAGCTATTTATTTAACACTAATTACAGACAGCTAATCTGAACCGCGGCCTGATTTGTGGGTAAATGTGTTTTGACTCAGATGTCTCAATGGACCCTGAAGCCCCTCAGTGTGTGTGTGTGTGTGTGTGTGTGTGTGTGTGTGAGGCTGTTGACCTCGCTGACTGTACTGACCAGTAATGACATAAACAGATAAAAAAGATTCATCAGGGTGCTGAACTTGAGGCCAGTCAGGTGGCTAATGAAGCCTGCAGTGTGATGAGGAGCTGCCTAACAACAACAAACTCTCAGAGTGACTGACCTGACAAAAACTCTCACTCACTCACACAAACATAGAAACACATATACACACATTCCAAGCTCAGTGGACTCGCTCAAAGATGAAAGAAGGTTTTGAGGAGGCCTCCTCAGCCCTCCTGTTCTACTTCATGTTGCACTCTAACAGCCAATATAGCCAGGATCTGGCTGTGTTGTGACTGCTAGATGTGATCCATTCTAGCTGGCATGTGTGTGTGTCTGCCAGTTCTGTGACCATAACATCTCACTCATGGTGCTTTTACCCACTCCCTTATTTTTATGTGTCTGTACTATTTTTGTCAAAGCAGCTCGTGGCCTGAAACTCACCTTAACTGACAAAGGCTTGCTGTGTCCCTGTTTCCAGTCTTCAAGCTTATTCCAGGTTCACTTTTTTAAAGATATTTTTGGGGCATTTTGGCCTTTATTTGATAGGACAGACAAGCGTGAAAGGGGGAGAGAGAGAGAGGGAGTGGCATTCAGCAAAGGGCCACAGGCTGGAGTCGAACACGGGCCGCTGTGTCGACAGCCTTGTACATGGGGTGCCTGCTCTATCACTGAGCCACCGACACCCCTGCCAATGTTTTTATTTCACTTGACCAATTGTGCAAGTGGGTTAGAAATCTATTTTCCTGAATTAATTTTTATTTGCCCTTTTTCTTTATTAGCTTTTTTAGAAACATGATATGCTGCTGCAACCAGTTTTGCGTTAACCTGACTTGCTGCAGCATTCATGTTTCATACACGCACCAGCAAGACCCCACAGGATAAGTTGTTGGCAGGTCTCTTAGCTGCTGTTGACTGTCGGCTCTTGTTGTGGTGCTCCAGCAATGTTTTTTAGAAACTTGATGAGCTTTTGAAAAACAACCCCATTTTATCCACCTGCTCTCATAGGTAAAGTTTTATCCACATCTTTAAACGCCACCCAAGTAAACTATTTCCAGGATTACTGAAATGATCGCTAATCTGTATCCACCACAATTTTCTCAGATGAGTGCTGCGTCTGTGCCACTCACAACAGAGATGAGACGGAAGCAAGATGGCTCTCTCTTTAGCTTAAAAAAAAAAAAAATCGTTTTTTTTTTTTTTTTAATTATTATTCTTTATTTTCACCACTTGCACTTTCAGGCAAATTAGTTGCTAGATTTACTAAACTGACATGACACTTTGCTTGCCCCAGGAAATTGGGCAGTCCTTATAATTGAACCCTGTAAACTAACCATCTTCCCACTGTACCTTCATATTTAAGAGACAGATATTGTAAAAAATTTTGTACTTCAGGTGAGTCTTCACTTGGATGAATAAAAGAATAAAACAGGATCCACACTTCTGAGTCAAATTGACATCATATCTACTGTACAGTGTAGGCTCTGTGTAAACACGTACTCTACACTGTAATCTGACCTGCACCTCCCCAGAAGTGTAACTAGAAGTCACGGCAATGCAGACCGCCTGTTTGTTGTTGTAAGGGGAACATGATAATAACATTATTTATCCCTACCACAGTAAATACTTTTTCCCTAACCTGACATGAAGTGTGCGCTGCACATGTGAGCACTTTTGATGATCGCCTCCGTTCAGTCCTTTCGACTTACCACATTTAGCCATATTTGTCTTAATTTTTGTCTAAAGACAGTGGCAACTGGTATGCAATAGAATTGAATTGAATAGAAAAAGTTTTGAGCCGTGATTCCTTCTATTCTGGCTTCCAATAACACAACAAGATAACGTTTTAAGACTCTCGTGTGGCCTACAACCCTGTGGTGGCGAGTCATGTTTTGCCTCCAGCTAATGAAATGTCGTCATTGTGATGTCAACCCTAAAAGAGTCTTTAAATCTGCCTTAACTCAGTTGCCCTTACTTGAATATATAAGTTTATATATCTGACATCAGAGAAGATCTTGGTACTGCATGTATGCATGGATACAGTCATACCAAAACTAAAGAAACTATATTCACTCAGCTTTGAAAAGCATGTCCCTCATCATAGAGAACCACATACAATCACTCAGCCAGGGAGGAGCCAAAACATTGTTGTGTAACCCTTGGTCCAGACTACATATCATGGGACTCTACCTTATTTTACCTCCAGACTCCTCACATAAAGCATGCCAAGTGTGAAGGACTCTGAGGTCTCTCAAAAAAACAAACCATACATTTATTCATGTGTAATAATTTTCCTACCAGCATTTCTTTCATACACATTTTATATCTCTCTGATGGGAATCAACAGCAGCTGTGTGGCAGTGCAATAAAAAGACAGGATGGATTTTCACAAGCCGCTTGTCACTCTTTACAAAGTTTGTGAGATCTCGGGGGAAATGTGTTCTGACTCGGAGCAGACGGCTGCTGCACCAATGCGTCTCTACCATTGCTGCAACAAGATCACTGAGCCACAGAGAGACGGGAGGAGACGGAGTTAAAGTGCTAATGTGTGCTGCGATGAAGGTGTACAGTCTGTTCGGTTCTGATGAGAAAATTGTTGCTACCATACTGTTATTACATGTACAGCTATCCAGCAGGTCAGATTGAGAATAATGAAAAAATGACTGGTAATTGTGCCTGCAGTACAGGCTCTCTGCTCTCTCCTGCCCTTTGCTGTGTCTCTTTTCACTCTTATTTTCATTTTGTCGCCACTCTTTGTGCTTCAGGTGCATTTGTTCAGCCCCGTCTGTGAACCTGCTCCAATTATCTAAAGCCTTTCATCTGTGGAAGAAGTAACTGCCTGATGACCTTTCACTTCAAAAGGTTCTACTACAATGACTTTGGCTTAGACTGTAAGACATTGCTCTCTGTAAATATAATGATCCACACATGTTGCAGGCTGTTTGTCAGTCAGGAGCACACAAGGAGAAGTGCTGTTTCAGATGGGACTATAAGAATACTGTATACACTCCGGGTGCTGGCAAGAATCCTGTGTTATTTGTGTGACTGTATGTTCACCATGTAAACACTAAATGGGGTTCTATAGGCTATTTACGCTGTAGTATAATTAGCATTAGTTGTTGAAAAGCATGTTAAACAAGGTGACCTCAGCTGTTCCTCTTGTTAAAACAAACTAAATGTGGCAATGCTACGAGGGTTGGATTTATTTATTTCTGTTAATAAGTGTCCGACAACGCCACCTAGGGGAATTTCACTCCCAGGAAATATATCAGAGGGGAAACGCCTCTCTAATACTGTAAACAAGGTCACACAGGTACGAGAGACACAGAGACTGACGGATTCCAAATAAAATATAAAAGAAAAAGTTTATTAACAATATTTCAAAGTTTAAAATGCTGACCAATCTCAGTGATGATGCAAGCAAGATTACAATAATAATAAGAGGCAAATTATTGCACAATCCTCTGGGGCCTCTTGACAGGTTGGTTAAGTTTGCCAAAAAAAAGTGCATGTGCTGTGTAAAGGGCTGAGGGCTCACCAGGCAGAGACGACTGAGGGGGAGGGGAAGGGTCCTGATGAGGCACACCACACGTGAAGAAAAAAAGAAACCACACACCATCAACTGACACCCATGTGCACTACTGTACAGGGAGTGAGGGGACCGCCACCGCAGGGATCAGTCAGTCGCTCGCCACACCAGCCCAACAGCTCCTGTCCAAAAAGAGGCAGATATTAGTCAAGGCAGGGGCAAGAAAAAAACAGAACCAAGCCAGAAACTGCCCCAACACCACACTATGCCGGGCCCAGGAGGTCTCCACCAAGGTTGATTGTGCTTTTGTTGATATAACAAACAAATAATAAACGAAAAAAAAAGGAAACCAAAACCTATGCAAAAATAACTGGATAACTAAACACACAAAAAAAAAATCTACAGAAAACAACAACGGTCACAAAATCCACCAATGATCGAAATAATTATCTAATTACAATGCAAAGAAACAATAATCAACCAATACTTAATAGATTGCTGACGTGGATCAGTCCTCTTGGTGTAGCTTTAAGTCCTATGCTGCATTCATTTCCTCCACATGAGCAGCACTGCATACAGTTCAGCCAACACTTGAGTTTCATCCAGATTGACTTACTCCAGGCGTGCGAAACTCCAAGCACCCGCGCACACACACAATGATGATGTCAAAAAAAACAAAACAACGAAAAACAATAAACACAAATGTAAGAGAACAATAAGCTTGCTGAGGTGAACCCGAGACAGAACAGGTGGACAGAACAGCAGCAGCAGCGCAGCGGCCCACGTCAGAGGAGGAGCCACCTGCTGTGATACAGACTAAAATTAATACGTGACTTGCAATTAAATGGATTAAAACAATCACACATACATACCCGTGAGTGAGGGCGCAGCGTCACAGGCAACAGGAAAGATAGCCACCAACCAACCACCTTTATAGCTGCTAACAGCAAACAGAGACCAGAGTCACATAATGTGCAGCCCGACAGAGCACATGAGACACACCAGACACAAACGAGCCAGCCTACCTGAGGGTTCCCAACGCGGTGCGCGGATTATTGCGCACGGCTCCGAGGCCACGCACTCCCAACCCCCGGCCAGAGTACAGGCCAACTCTGCCGGAGAGCAGAAAGCGCATCAGACACGGCACCAATACGAGCCAGAGACACAATAATAGTGTCCGAGCCTACCTGGCAAAGTGAGCAGAGGAAACGTGCCAACCTGCGTCTCAAGACAGCCACGTGGATCAAACTCTGCCATGCCAAACCACACTGCCGACACACACGCTCAGGTTTCCGGATGAGGTGGGAGGACGCACATCTGAGAGGCGCAGCCCTCCCCCATATATAGCTTTGGCTGGCCTTGCCCAGTACGCTGGTGAAATTGGATAATTGCTCCCAGCCCAGTGTCACTCAATGGGCGGGGAGCAAAGGGGCGAGCTTACACAGCTATCCACCTGACCCAGCACATACGCAACATGAGTGGAGACGGGCTGTGCCGTCACATAAATATAAGCTACTTTGAACTGCTCATCATGTCCACCTTTACAGTTTCATAAATGAATCCCATTGCCATGAGTAAACGTAAGTCAATATTCTGAGCATTTGACAAGTTCACACTTTTAGGACCAAAATTTACTTTACTAAAGTTCTAAGTTTACAGCCATACCTCTGTCAGGCTAACATCAGCATGCTAACATACTCATAATGGCAGTGCTCACTTGCTTACTTTTATCAGGTGAGATAGTTATCATGTTCATGTATCATGTTTAACATGTTCAAGATGGCGCCCCCAGTACGGATGCCTGTTACAGCAGCTCCTGCTCACCGCTGAGCTTTTCTCAGTTTATTTTCTTTATAATTTTATTATTTTTTTTGTCAGTTTAGCTAGCTGGCACTTATGTTTTGTCTGGGTATGGAGATGATGACTGCTTTCTTCACAGCGGTCTTTCTCCTATTTTTCTATGGACATGAGCGTGTGCGGGGACCCGGCGCCCAGCCATGGCTCCTTTGTTTACACTTGGGACCAGCTGTTAGCGCTGCATCACACCGCAGTGTGGCCCGAGGATAGGCACGATATTCTTCGCGAGCTGCAGAGAAGTGCAGCACCGATACCGGAGGAGACGGTACAAGCCTATCTTCCCGTCCGTCGTTGTGGGGAATGTAAGATCACTCCCCAACAAGAGGGACAAGCTGTCTGCGCTGACTTGCCATCAGGGAGATTACCGGAAGAGCAGCGTGTTGGTGTTTACAGAGACATAGCTGAACACGGAAGTACCGGACATGATCGCCGCGCTGGACAGATTACAGCTCATCAGACATGACAGGACAGCAGACAGCGGTAAAAGAGGGAAGGAGGAGGGCTGGCTGTGTTTGTGAATGATAGATGGTGTAACTCTGGGCACATCACTATCAAGGAACAGCATTGCTGCAGGGACATTGAGCTGCTGGCTGTTGGCATGAGACCATGTTATCTACCCAGGGAGTTTTCTCATGTCATTATGGTAGCAGTGTATGTCCCCCTGTCTGCTAAAGCTGAGTCTGCTTGTGTCATTCTCCACTCTGTTACAAGTAGGCTGCAAACACAGCACCCTCAGGCCCTTCTTCTGATCTCTGGGGACTTCAACCATGCCTGTCCATCCACCACCCTGCCCACTTTCACCCAGTATGTTTCCTGAAGGAACAGCTGCAGCAGAGCAACTTCAGCGGAGAGGTCTGAAAACCGTCTCAGGCACAAACAACCAGACTCCCAGGCCAGAGGTGACCAGAAGTGGGTGAATGATCTGAATCTGTTCTTCAATAGATTTCACGGTTGCACCCCCCCCCCCCCCCACCCCTCCACCTACACTCCTGACACACTGTTTCAACACCTCCCCCACCCCCAAAACATCTCACCACCCCCTACTCCTCCCCCCACCTCATCACCCCCAAGCACACAGCCGCCCTGCTCCAGCTTGTCCTTCACTACCTGTCAGGTGAGAGATCAGCTGAGGAGGATAAAGACGAGGAAGGCTGCGGGTCCAGAGGGCATCAGCTCCAGGCTTGATTGTGATTGTGAATCGGACTTGGTTAGGGGGGCACCGTTTCTCTTCACCCTCTACACTGCAGACTTTTCAGCAGAAGTTCTCTGATGACTTAGCCGGCCTCATCACAGATGGGGAAGACAGGGAGTACAGAGGACTGAACCAAAATTTTGTGGACTGGTGCCTGAGGAACCACCTCCAGATCAACGCGGGGAAAACCAAAGAGCTGGTGGTGGATTTCCGCAGGTGCAGACTCCTCCCCCCAACAATGGTGAACATCCAGGGAAAGGACATTGAGATGGTGACATGAGGTTTGGAGTGCAGGGGGCGCTCCTGAAGACCTTCTTGACACTGTGGCATCAGTCATGTTCTACGGAGTGGTCTGCTGGGGCAGCAGCGTCTCGGTTGCAGATAGGAAGAGACTGGACAAGCTGATCAAGAAGGCCAGCTCTGTCCTGGGATGCTCTCTGGACTCTGTGCAGGTGGTGGGAGAAAGGAGGATGACAGCCAAGCTGTCATCTCTGAGGACTAATGACTCTTAAAACTCTGGAGAGCTCCTTCAGCAATAGACTGATTCACCCAAAGTGCATGAAGGAATGCTATCGCAGGTTACACACCACTATAAGCATTGCTGTCCCCCTTGTTGTTATTTCCACATACAATTTTCACTTTGCACTAAATTTGTTCACTTTAATCCATTGCTTACTTTTTATCCACTGCTCATTATTATTATTATTATTATTTATACTTTTTTTGCATGCCTAGTTTTTTTTTTTTAAGTTTTTAAATTTTGAAATCTTTAATCTGACTCTTTTCCCTTGACGGCTGTAACACTGGAATTTCTCAATTGTGGGATCAATAAATGTGTATCTTATCTTATGTTCACCATCTTAGTTTAGTGTGTTCTTGTATTGATGGTTATCACACTCTGTACATTTGCGATATTGAAAAACTAGAATTACCGCCCTGCGATCATATGCCTCTGCCCACCAGTCAAGTGTTTCTTACAGTTTACATTCAGGTCTGTGAAAACATGGATGCTTCACATTAATCTTCTCCTCAGCAATACAAAAGATCTATACAATCAGCACAGTATCAAGATAAGTGTCAGCAATTCAGTATCTGACCATTGATCCCCATCTGTTCCTGAGATATGATGTTAAGTAATGGCCAGAAAGGTGTTTTATACAGAACATTATGATGTCACAGTGATGTTGACCTTCTACCTTTTGGATATAAAATGTCATCATCATCATCATCATCATCATCATCATCACCATATCCTGTTACACATTTGTTACACAATTTTGTCATAATCAACGTAAGAATTCTTGAGTTATGGCCAAAAACATGTTTTATGACATCACGCTGACATTGATCTTTGACCACCAAATTCTGATGAGTTTATTTTTTAGTACAAGTGGACATTGTGTCAGATTTGAAGAAATCCCCTGAAGGTTTTCTTGGCATATTGCATTCACAAGAATGAGATGAATGCAAGGTCACAGTGACCTTAACCAATGACCAACAAATTCTAATAGTTAATTATTGACACAAAGTCAACATTTGTGCCAAATTAGAGGAAAATGCCTTGAGGCAATCTTCAGAGAGTTCACAGAAATGGGATGGACAGACAGACAACCTGAAAACATAATGCTCTGGCGCAAAGGCATAAAAAAGGGGGGGGCTGATGGAATTGTCATTTATTTTGTAGATAGTTGGTCATAAAACAAAGTATTAGACACATTATGCAGACCTGCCAACCTTGAAGAAAGGTTATGAGTACCACCTTACCAGACACTTGTGCATGGTCATGAACATATGTGGACACGGCGGCACTTTTTTGTTTTTGTTTTTGTTTTTTTTTACCATAAAAGTCAATATGCACATGTGGCAAACAGAAGAAACGAGCGTACGTTTACATATTCATATCTATAGGCCTAAGCCCCACATACGTCCATAGACGCCCAATATTTGTTTTATGGCGCAGATCAAGGTCAATTTCATCAATCTGATGGTAGTATTGATCATCTGCTTAAAAAATACAGTAATATGTCCTGTTGTGACAAAAAGAAAGATTTCAAGTGGGATTCGGGGGGTTCTCCCCGGAGAAAATTTTGAAACATCACATGGCGAAATCCTATTTTCATGCAATTTCATACAGAAATAGATAATAGATCATAGACAAGTGCATTACATTAGCATTCCTCATCATGTTCTTGTGTAGTACGACACCTATTAGAACTACTCTCTTCTTATTGCCTTGTTTTTTTCTTATAGAAATTCAACAGACTCATCAAACAAAACGTCTTTTTATCATAAGTGTGTTATAGTTATTCAGGCAGGGCACATGCTTTCATAACACAGTTGAATGTAAATTTGTCTGCAATTTGCTTACCTTGGTACAATTCTCACCAGCAATGTATTGACGACAGGCGACTTTGACACTATTTACTTCAGTGTTTGCCCTACCATTTTATTAGGGGGGCACCCCGCCGTGCCCCCCCTTGAAGGTCAACTTAATTTTATTTAATTTTATTTTCTATATAGTGCCAGATCACAAAGAAGTCACTTAAGGTAACCTTTCCTATAGAACAGGTCTATACCTTGTCCTTTATTAAACAAACTAAATAGCCTTATGTTATTTATCTTATTTACAAACCGCGTGTCATTTCTGTCTCTACATGGTCGCGCGTTTACAATCCTCCCCTGCTCTCTGTATCGCGCACGGCGGAGTTTGGCCCCGTTGGGCGCGCGCACACACGCGTGCCCACACACACACACACACACACACACACACACACACGAGTGAACACACTAGAGGGCGTAAAAAAATAAATAAAAAAGGACTCGGTGGTGGAGTGAGATTTCTTAAACAGGCGTGAGAAGGTGCTACCGTCTACCGGACTGAACACACGGTAACTCCGGTCTGAGCTGACGGTGAGGAGCTAATAAGAGCTAACTGCTAACAGACAGAAGCTAACTGCTATGAGACTGTAGTTAACTGTTTACAGACAGAAGCTAGCTCTAATAGACACAAGCTAAAGCTAACTGTTTACAGACAGAAGCTCTCAAAGCTCTCAATTTTTGCATTTCTTACGTCATTTTACCTGTCAGCGTTGTTTGAATTGATAGAGTCATCATTGAGGACTACCCAGAGGTGTGGGTGAAGAGGGTTCATCTATCATGACGGTGAGGGCGACAGTTTACTGTCTCTAACTGGATGGAACTGAATCAAGCGCATCTTTCTTAGTCAGCCGTGGGTGGGAGGGCAGGGGGAAATATGCAGCAATCTGATTGGCCGAAATCTTTTCGTTCCGCCTACGCACCTATATTCACCGGGTATCAACTTGAGTAACATCTTGCATAGACAAATACACTGAAACCGGCGAAATGCGCGATCGAGTGATATGCGTACTTTTAGAGCATCAAATCGTAGCAGCGTACTTTGATGTCAAAATGCGTGCCCTGTACGCAAAATGCGTACAGGTTGGTAGGTCTGCATTATGTTGACGTGATAGTGGAGCTAGTTATTGCACATACATCCTGTGGGGGAGAATGAATGTCAGAACCAAGACTCATAAAAATCCATCCAATATTTGTTTAGAAATTTCAGTATCGACTGACCAATGCTGCCATTTGACCCAAACTGAATCTGTAGATGTGTTTTTGCAGTTTTCAGCAATGATCCAAAATGGAAATCTGCCCAAATTAGTTGTTAGAAAATATTTATTTCATTTAACTTTTTTTTTTTATCATTTTTATTCTATGGAGGAGAATCTGTGAAAGTGTAGTCGGAATTCTGCAGGTGGGCTTGCGAGTACTTAGCCCTGCCAGCCTCATGGCTTATAATATTGAGATGATTATGTGTCTTGCTATATCCACATCTGTGTCTCAGGTACCCCCTTTCCACCAAAATCAGCACGGATACACCCGCTAAAAATAGGCAATTGATTCCTTTCCCATTGGCAGTAGATCAGCACTGTGTACACTGCTCTGCAACGCATAAAGATGCCTTTGTGTGTGTGTGTGTGTGTGTGTGTGTGTGTGTGTGTGTGTGTGTGTCACTCTTTCAAAGTTTGTGCAGACAAATCTGGATCTATGTTTAAGTGCTGGACGGTATTTTTTGATGGCATGTTATTGCATTTCACCGATAAAGCAGCTAAATTTAGCGCATTCACCTGCATTTTGTGTTCTCAATGCCAGTCAGAGGCAGAGACCATAAAGACCCGTGACTACTGCAGTCATTTGACCCGTGTGTGAATGCTGATTAAAACCTTTCCCATTTTATTAAAAAGCCAGATGTTAGCGGGTTGGGTTGGGTTTTTTGTACAGTGTGAAAGGACCTATACTGTCACCTGGGAGTCAGGGAAGTTCTGACTTGTAAAGATGTTAGGGAACATTCTCTTGGCCTCATATTTTTCCATCAAACCAAGCTTTTTATCACAACTTACTCCGTGTCAAGGTCAAAAACTTCTGTACAGACAGTTTCAAGCTTTTATCTGCATATCTTTTATTCACTGATATAAAAGTGTATTAATCAGCAAAGCCTTTATGTTGCCTATGGAGCAGAGTGATACCAAAGCAGAAGATCCTGTGTGATTGACCTTGCACTCCCATCAATTTTCCATTAATTTCGAGAACAAACTCAGGTCTGAGCTACTGTAAATTTTCTTCACCGGGAGGTAATTATGATTGATTTGCCTCTTTTATTAGTTTTGTGCACTGCAGGTGTCTGATGTCTTCTGGATGTTGGTGATAAAACACAAACACCTTTCACAAAAAAAACCCTCCAAAACTCCCTGATGGTATTTCTGCATGTTTAGTATGCAGAGTGAAACTCTTTGATAATCTCACTTGCATTACGGAGTCACAATATTAATTAAAACTGACCTTTTGGAGGCAGCAATTAAGTGGGATGTCTTTACTCCTCTAAATCAAATGCTGTGAGTTTAAAAGCTGTTAAACTGAATCAATATCTGTGTTAATTATAATGAGGTGCAGGTGGGGAAATGAGGCTGAATAGGAGGATGGATGATAAACGCGGGCCTGTGTGACTGACACAGGTTTTATGTCTCACAACAATGTTTGGAGAATTAATAGTTCAGATCACGAATAAGACATGTAACTGCTGATTTAAGACAAGGGTGCTACAACAATGTTGTTGTTTTTTAATGTTGAATGTCATTGTACATAGTGGAAGTAAACGCCTTAACTCTCCAAAGTCACAGCTGCTGCTTAAAGTTTATGAGCTTTTTTAATGACAAAATTCTAACTATTAGAGGCAAAATTCATGACCTCCTGCCCTCAGATAGTACCTATCTAACCTCAAACACAGCTGTAAAATCTAATATATATTTAGATTGCTTCTCCCCAATTTCTCTTCAAGAATTGACTGTAGTGATTTCTTCATCCAAATCATCAACGTGTCTCTTAGACCCCATCTCAACTAGGCTACTTAAGGAGGTCTTTCCTTTAGTTAACACTCATATATTAGATATGATCAATATATCCTTATTAACAGGCTATGTACCACAGTCTTTTAAGGTAGCTGTAATTAAACCTCTACTAAAAAAGCCCACCCTGGATCCAGAGGTGTTAGCCAATTATAGACCAATATCTAATCTTCCCTTTCTTTCAAAGATCCTTGAGAAAGTAGTCGCAGACCAGCTGTGTGATTTTCTCCAGGATAATAATTTATTTGAGGAATTTCAGTCAGGATTTAGAGTGCATCATAGCACTGAGACAGCTCTAGTTAAAATTACAAATGACCTTCTGATTGCTTCAGACAAAGGACTCGTCTCTGTACTTGTTTTATTAGATCTTAGTGCGGCGTTTGACACAATTGACCATCAAATTCTACTGCAGAGACTGGATCACTTAATTGGCTTAAAAGGTTCAGCACTAAGCTGGTTTAAATCTTATTTATCTGATCGTTTTCAATTTGTTGGCGTTCGCAATGAACCATCCTTACGTACTAAAGTTTGTTTTGGAGTTCCGCAAGGTTCTGTGCTCGGACCAATCCTGTTTACTCTATATATGCTTCCTTTAGGTAACATCATTAGAAATCACTCTATAAATTTCCATTGTTATGGATGATACTCAGTTGTATTTATCAATGAAGCCAGAAGAAAGTAATCAATTAACTAAACTCCATAATTGCCTTAAAGACATAAAAACTTGGATGAGCACCAATTTCCTGATGTTAAATTCAGACAAAACTGAAGTTATTGTTCTTGGCCCCAAACAACTCAGAGACTCTTTATCTGATGACATAGTTTCTCTAGATGGCATTGCTCTGGCCCCTGCCACTACCGTAAGAAACCTCGGAGTAATATTTGATCAAGATTTGTCTTTTAATTCTCATTTAAAGCAAACCTCACGGACTGCATTTTTTTATCTGCATAATATTGTGAAAATTAGGCCTATCCTGACCCGAAAAGATGCAGAAAAATTGGTCCACGCTTTTGTTACCTCTAGGCTGGATTACTGTAACTCTCTATTATCAGGTAGCTCTAGTAAGTCCTTAAAAACTCTCCAGCTAATTCAGAATGTAGCAGCACGTGTACTAACAGGAACTAAGAAACGCGATCATATCTCTCCTGTTTTAGCTTCTCTGCACTGGCTCCCTGTAAAATCCAGAATTGAATTTAAAATCCTACTGTTAACTTATAAAGCTCTAAATGGTCAAGCTCCGTCATATCTTAGAGAGCTCATAGTGCCATATTATCCCACCAGAACACTGCGCTCTGAGAACGCGGGGTTACTCATGGTCCCTAAAGTCTCCAAAAGTAGATCAGGAGCCAGAGCCTTTAGCTATCAGGCTCCTCTCCTGTGGAATCATCTTCCTGTTACGGTCCGGGAGGCAGACACCGTCTCCACATTTAAGACTAGACTTAAGACTTTCCTCTTTGATAAAGCTTATAGTTAGGGCTGGCTCAGGCTTGTCCTGTACCAGCCCTTAGTTAGGCTGACTTAGGCCTAGTCTGCCGGAGGACCCCTCTATAATACACCGGGCCCCTTCTCTCTCTCTCTCTCTCTCTCTCTCTCTCTCTCTCTCTCTCATCCTATTACTGCATCTAGCTAACCCGGCCATTCTGGATGTCACTAACTCGGCTTCTTCTCCGGAGCCTCTGTGCTCCACTGTCTCTCAGATTAACTCATATCACAGCGGTGCCTGGACAGCGTGACGTGTGTGGTTGTGCTGCTGCCGTGGTCCCGCCAGATGCCTCCTGCTGCTGCTGCCATCATTAGTCATTAGTCATACTTCTTCTGTTATTATACACATATGATTATTGTCACACATGTATACTGCCAGGTATTAATACATACTTTCAACATATTGTACCGCAGTAACCAGAACTATAACTATAATATTATTACTATCATTAATATTGTTGTAAGCTACTGTCATTACCTGCATCTCTCTCTCTCTCTCTCTCTCTCTCTCTCTCTCTCTCTCATTGTGTCATGTGGATTACTGTTAATTTATTATGCTGATCTGTTCTGTACGACATCTATTGCACATCTGTCCGTCCTGGAAGAGGGATCCCTCCTCAGTTGCTCTTCCTGAGGTTTCTACCGTTTTTTTTTTTCCCCGTTAAAGGGTTTTTTTTGGGGAGTTTTTCCTTATCCGCTGTGAGGGTCATAAGGACAGAGGGATGTCGTATGCTGTAAAGCCCTGTGAGGCAAATTGTGATTTGTGATATTGGGCTTTATAAATAAAATTGATTGATTGATTGATTAAAGTTGGAGTTGCTAACTTTTATCGAAATACTTTTGAGAATACCACCAGAGAAGCAAGATACTTCAAACCCCTCCAAACAGTTAACTTCTCTCATCTTCTCCTTGATGTAGGAATATATAGTCATCTGTTATTGTAATTGTCATTTTAAAGATGATGGGTTATTTGCAACTATTCATTGTGACATGTATGCAATGCAATATGTCTAATTATTAGCAAAACTGAATAAGGCCTGGGCAAAGCACGTCGTTTGTAACATTTCAAATGAAGATTAAGTTAAAAGAAGAAACAATTCATTCCTCTTGTGTGCAGTGCATCTACTTATTCCCTATCGATCTAATGTTTCCTGCCATCGCCTGCATCGAGTTATAAGGACTCACAGTTCTGTACACAGGGCATGTGCTTCTGAATGAGTTCATCTAACCTTTTGTCATATTTGAGTGACTCTACAGCTACCATAATTTTTGTGTCCCTGCCAGAAATAAGTGTGACCAGAGGCCTGTGCTATGAAGCCGGTTCAACTCACCCAGGATATTTTTTTGTTATCTGGCTTGACGAACCCTGACATTAGCCATTTGGATAACTGGTACTACAAAGCTGGTTATCAACTAGGTCAGTCAACTCTGGATTTTCCTATCCACTTCAAAGTGTTGCCAGACCGTTTCTGCTACTGAAGTTAAGGGCGGAAGGTAGCCTAGTTAATGACTGATGAGGTTTGTCTGCCTGAAATGTTGCATTTATACTAATGGGAGCCAATTAACAGTGTGTGAGTTCTAAAAAAAATATTGTCTTTTTTATCCTACTTCTCATCTAACAGATGTCTCATGTTATTCTGAGCTACAGTGATGAAGAGTGTAAAATAGCAATATTTTCACAAATCACTGGGGACTGAAATAAACATTGTATAAGTTAAGGTACTGCTAAAATTACACGTTTAGTGTCGTCAATTATCTTTCTGTTAGAAGATCTATTTTACAACCAGCAAGCTAAGGTGACTCAAACCACACAATAAACCACATGCAAGATGGCTGCCACCTGCCCCCCTTTGACACAGCAAAAAAAACCCCAGCAAGAGAAATACAACAGAAAATGGTTATTCACAGGCCTCTAGTTACGCAGACCGGGCGAGGTGGAGGCGCAGCGCACCTGCGCTTCGCCAACTGGGTGTGGACAGGCGGATTTTGCAAGTTTAGCACACCGTGCGCGCTGGCGCAGCTACTCTTCTTTCCCACCTCCGTCCCTCCTACCTGCGCAAGTCGGAAAGAGGGAGGAGAGAAGGCATGGAGTGGGTTTTACACACATCACACCAATCAAATGAGCCCCTCTCCTTGCCCTTAAATGTGCTGTGCGAAGGCGTAATGAGAGTTTACTCAGTTCGCCATGGCAGAAGAGAGCAGCAGCATCAGACAGCCAAACTTCTCCCAGGAGGAAACTGATGTTTTGGTCCAGGAGGTCCAACCTCGCAATGTCCGAATATACGGACCTGTGAGCAGACCTCCACAGGCTGATGATGCAGAGGTAGCCTGGGAAGAGGTCACCACAACTGTAAATCAATGTTGTGTTTCTCTCGTGTGCGCGTGCTCTCTCTCTTTCTCTCTCGCAGTCTCACTCTGTTTCTTTTCATTTAACTTTTCTAAGATGACAGATGCTGAATATATACTCCCTATCTGATGCTGTGGCTGTTTGTGGTTGGCTGAGAGGGATGTGAACTCATTAGTTTTGTTAATCAAATCAGGTTGGGTTTCCATTATGCGTGCCAAACGTGCCAAACGGTGCCAATCCCCTTTGATCTGACATCAGATGTGACGGGACAGTCGATATAGAGATAGATTTATGTGCTGATTGCAGATAGTTGCATTGAATAGTGGTTTTGTGGGTATTTATTGCATTGTTAATGTGCCTGATATTCTGGAAACCTGCCTGTGAGGTTTTGGTGACGTGTGCGCACTGTCTGCCGGTCAGCCAAACTTTGGGCTACACCGGTTACACTCCGCCTGCGCTGACAGTAGACCTGGTTTCAGCTGGCGAGCTTTTAGCGCACCTTTAGCCACCTTCTGACACCTCCCCCTGCTGCGCCGCCATACCCATCTCAGCGCACCTCCGTCTGCCAAACTACTAAACTGAGCGCGCCTCGGGTTGTGCTGCTTGAAACTAGCTCTGCGCGGGGTTCGCCACCCTGCACCACTCTGTGCTGCGCCGGGAAACTAGAGCACACAGTGTTGGTTTATCCCTAAGACTTTATTGATACTACTGCTTTTATTGATACTCCTCATGGGTTCAGTACTTTTATCGGTTCTTTTTCATTTCTAAATAATTGCTTTTTAGAAAATAAATTAAACTACCACAAAAAGTAAGGAAATTTGTGTCCATCAAGGACCTGTACTGGTTGAGGGTCAGAAAATGGGCAGGAAACATCAGTGTAAACTCCTCACACCCCGCACACAATCTGTTTGAATTCCTTCCCTCCGGTATGTGCTACAGAGCACTGTTTGCCAAAACCACCCATCACAAAGACAGTGGGCCCTATTTAGATGGTCTAAAACGTGAAGCCCCAGGCGTGTGGCGCATGGGCGTGTCCCAGTCACTTGCTAGTTAGACTTTTGCATATGTGTGGCTGCTCCGTGTGTGTCTGAGCAGAGTGCACGCGCGATGTGCACCCGCCTAGAGACGCATATTACTAACTTGTTTAACAGTGAAATACTACGCCGTTGACTTTAGACCAGGTTTTTGTTGGTCACTGGCACATTTGCTTTATACATCATCTAACTAGCAATGCGCCATGACTGCGCCTGACCACTCCTCATTTTAGGCCAACACACCCAGAGAAGAGCAAGTTCATTTGCTAGTTAGACGACGAGGGCACAGGGCGTAAAAATGACAACTGCGCCTGCATCTAAATAGCAATGAGACTTGCAACATGGATTGTGCGCCCTCCGCCATCCACTTTAGACCATCTAAATAGGCCCCAGTTTCTTCCCCCAGGCTGTTGCTCTGATGAACTTGAACTTGTAACAGTCACAGAGTGGTAGGGCAAACAACATTTGCATCCTTATATATTGTAATACATACATGTTTTTGGCGAATAAAGCTGATTCTGATTCTTTCTTTGTTGTAACAATGCTATTGCCAATGCTCTTGGCAATAAATCTTTTACAGTTGGAAAGGCTGTTTATTTCACTTTTAAATGGTGTCACATTTGTAAGGAACATGCATTTGTGGGATGAGCAGCAGAGCTGAGTATGTGGGTTGTTACTGACTCTTGTTTAGAGCTTTTGGTACCCCCAGATGCTGACAATCAGGTGCCAGTCAGCACCTGTGAGCATGGGCCCTGCTACAGTTGTCATCTGGTGATTCGCCCTGAGATGCTGAAGACTCTGGACAGTGTTTGGGTGTCTTGGCTGACTCGCCTTTTCAGTGTTAGGTGGAGGTCAGGTACGGTGCCTGCAAAGTGGCAGTCCTGGGTGGTGGTCCCCATTTTAAGAAATGGGGACCGGAGGGTGTGCTCTAACTATCAAGGTATCACACTGCTCAGCCTCCTGGGTAAAATTTACTCCAGGGTGCTGGAAAGGAGGCTCCAACCGATTGTCAAACCTTGGATTTAGGAGGAGCAATGCTGATTCCGTCCTGGCCGTGGAACAATGGACCAGCTCTTTACCCTTGCGATGTTGCTGGAGGGGTCATGGGAGTTTGCCCGTCCAGTCTACATGTGCTTTGTGGACTTGGAGAAGGCTTACGACCAAGTCCCTTGGGGGGTCTTATGGGGGGTACTGCGGGAGTATGGGGTACCGGGCTCGCTGCTACGAGCCCTACGGTCCCTGTATGACCAAAGTGAGAGCTGTGTCCGCATACTTGGTGTAAAGTCAAACACCTTCTTGATGGGTGTTGGCCTCCGCCAAGGTTGTCCCTTGTCACCAGTCTTTTTTTGTGATTTTCATGAATTCTGCTTTTCGCAGATGATGTGGTTCTGTTGGCTTCATCACACCATGGCCTCCAGCATGCATTGGGGGGGTTTGCAGCCGAGTGTGAAGTGGTTGGAATGAGAGTCAGCACCTCCAAATCTGAGGCCATGGTGCTCTGCCAAAAACTGGTGGATTGCTTGGATTTCATCTTCTAACCGCTTCATCCTCTTGAGGGTCGCGGGGGGGCTGGAGCCTATCCCAGCTACATCGGGCGAGAGGCAGGGTACACCCTGGACAGGTCGCCAGACTATCGCAGGGCTGACACATAGAGACAAACAACCATTCACGCTCACATTCACACCTATGGACAATTTAGAGTTATCAATTAACCTAGTCCCCAATCTGCATGTCTTTGGACTGTGGGAGGAAGCCGGAGTGCCCGGAGAGAACCCACGCTGACACGGGGAGAACATGCAAACTCCGCACAGAAGGGTGCTTGGATTTCATTGTCGACTAATCTGTCGATTATTTCTTCGATTAGTTGACTAATCATTTTATCAAAAAATGTGTTGAAATGTTGAAAAATGTCAGTCTGTCTCTCCCAAACCCCAAAATTATGTCATCTAATGTTTTGTTTTGTACTCACACCAAAGGGTTTTAGTTCACCGTCAATGGGAGAGTGTGTAAAGCTGCTAATATTTGAACGTAAGAAGCTGACTACTACAATAGTCACAGATTATTTTAATAGTCATTGATTAATCGTTGCAGCCCTATTTGAAAACAAATAATATACCTAGCTAGACTGCAACATAATCTCCTCTATATAGAGAACTAATTTTAAAAGCATGGTCTGCCTGAGTTTACCTTGTTTCTTGGCTGATGTGCCTAAGCAATCAATCCAAGATTTAGTCCCTCACCAAACATGCAGAATCTACCAAATTTTTAACCAATATTTATTAAATCTTTAATATTGTGACCAAATAAAAATGTCATTGTTCTACAGTTTTAGTGTTAAAATCATGCCTTTAAACACATTTCAAAAAGGGACGCTACCAAATCAAAGATGAAACATAGACTGGCCTCAGCTGCCTTTGCTCAGGTGTGTCTCAGAGTTTCAAGAAAGGTGCAAGTGAGCTTCCTGCCCCTTTTTAAAGACTCTGTTTCCTGCCTGGGCCGACTGCCTGTCACCTTCCCTTCCAAATAAGAAAAACAAAAACACTTGGGTTTTTTTTTTTTTGCACTCTTACTTGAAACCAAAAGTAACAAAGAAGTCATTATTTTTTATTAACAAAAAGCAGCCTTTCATGTGTGTTTTTTGCTATATGTCCTTTGTCCCTGAGCCAGCTTTTGAACATTCAACTCTGCTTAATTTTGAACTTAATATTTATCTAACACTAACTTCAAATTCAAATTACACAACTACCCATTTTAATTAAATTTATTTTATGTCTTTTTTAATGAAAAGAACACCTGTAAGTTGGGGTTACTGTAATTTTCACCAGACTGCACAAAATGTCAATTCAGGGAGTTTTGTTGTTGTTTGTTTGTTTGTTTTGTTATTGTTTTGCATATGCAGCCACAATAGTCATGTGACAGGAGAGCACATGGCTGGAGGTCAGTTAGCTCCATGGGGAGACTGAAATAACAAAAAATCAAGGTCAATTTTTGTTATATATGAAGCTCAGCGTAAGTTCCATCAGGAAGACTTTCTTTGTGCTCATTCATTCATAACTCTCTCCATCCCACTCCCACTGCTTCCCACTGCTTCCTCCAATCAGTTGACTATGGGTGTTCACTCTTCTAGTTATCCAATCAAACTTTGCCACAATCTCTCTCAGCCAATCAGGATGCCACTGCAAAATTTTAAATCTGCTCTCTCTTCTGCTGCTGTCAGCTGTCATTCTTTTCTCTGCTGTCAGAATCTTTGCGCCCTCCTCCACCCCGGTCACCTCCAGCCATCATATCCAGAATGTTCCCTATTTGACTATGGATTCATCATCCTCCTTAAATCACACCATCTCTACGGGGTCTAATTGCCAAAGACTTTTCACATTTTGCATTCTTATGTGCACATGTTAATAAATATTCTTTTACTATAAAAACGTGTCTCTCCTGACTGAAATATATATATATATATATATATATATATATATATATATATATATATATATATATACAGTACAGGCCAAAAGTTTGGACACACCTTCTCATTCAATGCGTTTTCTTTATTTTCATGACTATTTACATTGTAGATTCTCACTGAAGGCATCAAAACTATGAATGAACACATGTGGAGTTATGTACTTAACAAAAAGAGGTGAAATAACTGAAAACATGTTTTATATTCTAGTTTCTTCAAAATAGCCACCCTTTGCTCTGATTACTGCTTTGCACACTCTTGGCATTCTCTCCATGAGCTTCAAGAGGTAGTCACCTGAAATGGTTTCCACTTCACAGGTGTGCCTTATCAGGGTTAATTAGTGGAATTTCTTGCTTTATCAATGGGGTTGGGACCATCAGTTGTGTTGTGCAGAAGTCAGGTTAATACACAGCTGACAGCCCTATTGGACAACTGTTAAAATTCATATTATGGCAAGAACCAATCAGCTAACTAAAGAAAAACGAGTGGCCATCATTACTTTAAGAAATGAAAGTCAGTCAGTCCGGAAAATTGCAAAAACTTTAAATGTGTCCCCAAGTGGAGTCGCAAAAACCATCAAGCGCTACAACGAAACTGGCACACATGAGGACCGACTCAGGAAAGGAAGACCAAGAGTCACCTCTGCTTCTGAAGATAAGTTCATCCGAGTCACCAGCCTCAGAAATCGCAAGTTAACAGCAGCTCAGATCAGAGACCAGATGAATGCCACACAGAGTTCTAGCAGCAGACCCATCTCTAGAACAACTGTTAAGAGGAGACTGCGCAAATCAGGCCTTCATGGTCAAATAGCTGCTAGGAAACCACTGCTAAGGAGAGGCAACAAGCAGAAGAGATTTGTTTGGGCCAAGAAACACAAGGAATGGACATTAGACCAGTGGAAATCTGTGCTTTGGTCTGATGAGTCCAAATTTGAGATCTTTGGCTCCAACCGCCGTGTCTTTGTGAGAAGCAGAAAAGGTGAACGGATGGATTCCACATGCCTGGTTCCCACTGTGAAGCATGGAGGAGGAGGTGTGATGTTGTGGGGGTGTTTTGCTGGTGACACTGTTGGGGATTTATTCAAAATTGAAGGCACACTGAACCAGCATGGCTACCACAGCATCCTGCAGCGACATGCCATCCCATCCGGTTTGCGTTTAGTTGGACGATCATTTATTTTTCAACAGGACAATGACCCCAAACACACCTCCAGGCTGTGTAAGGGCTATTTGACCAAGAAGGAGAGTGATGGAGTGCTGCGGCAGATGACCTGGCCTCCACAGTCACTGGACCTGAACCCAGTCGAGATGGTTTGGGGTGAGCTGGACCGCAGAGTGAAGGCAAAGGGGCCAACAAGTGCTAAACACCTCTGGGAACTCCTTCAAGACTGTTGGAAAACCATTTCAGGTGACTACCTCTTGAAGCTCATGGAGAGAATGCCAAGAGTGTGCAAAGCAGTAATCAGAGCAAAGGGTGGCTATTTTGAAGAAACTAGAATATAAAACATGTTTTCAGTTATTTCACCTTTTTTTGTTAAGTACATAACTTCACATGTGTTCATTCATAGTTTTGATGCCTTCAGTGAGAATCTACAATGTAAATAGTCATGAAAATAAAGAAAACGCATTGAATGAGAAGGTGTGTCCAAACTTTTGGCCCGTACTGTATATATATATATATTTCAAACAGGAATGTGTGTGTTTATTGGTTGTGTTGGGATTCACTGGACCACAGATGATTTGTCATTTGTCAAAATCTGAAGCTTCAGTCAGTAGTTGCTAGCAGTCAGCACAACGTTAAACTGTTGCTGCTGCACCTTTAAACGTGAGGATTTATTTTCTGCTAGCTGGAAACAACAACAGTTCTCCATTATACTGTATATATGAATAGTATTAGCAAGTTACACTGGTGCTCCATGGTTGCAAAATACTTTGCCCTGCTCACACACTGTCGCTTGGGAGAAAGTGGTCTGGGTGGGTGAAGGAGTGTGTGTGACTTATAGTGTTTGTGAGTTTTCTTTGTGTGTGTGTGTGTGTGTGTCAAGTGAGAAGGAGAGAGCCAGAGAACAAAAAACGCTGAAGCGAGTCTCATGCTGGTGGCTTAAAAAAAACTATGTGACCATTTATATTGGAAGGTTCCCAGCATAGTAATTTAATACATTCCTCATGGAACTAGCTGGGATTAATAGAGTACATTTGATAGATCGCCCACCCCTGTTTCCAAGCGGCTTTTTTGAATGTACAAATAATGAGGGGAAAAAACATTTAATATTGTGTATTTTGTGTATATTTCAGGCTAACGCTGAAACAGACAATAGCAAGCTAACATATCATTCATATCATCATTTTCAATGTGACAAAATTTAATTTCCACAACAGTCATTTCCATCACTTTGTCTACTGTGATGGCAAAACCATATGGTAATGGAAATGACAATGGCAGTGTTTTATTTCAGAAGATACTGTATCAGTACATTTCTCTAAAAATGTGTTAGATTTGCTAAAAAAAAAAAAAAAAATCACCATCATCTTCATCCACTGCTCCCTTGTTCTGCACAGTGGCAATTAAAGTGACAGGCAGACACCAGTCAAAGTCGAGGACCTGTGTAAAATTTCCTATCACTCTTGTCTCCCATTGAAGCCATCAGGTTGAGAAATCCACAACGCTCTGTGGGCATTTAATAGTGCAAAGTCTGATAAAACTGAAAGCGGATTCACTTTAATTATTTTAAGTATGTTTTGTTAACATCACCGCCCCTGTACAAACAGAATGCAGTAATCAGTAATTGGTATACTAGTATTTATCATGTAGCTATAGGGGGAATATGAATAACCTGATTTCTCTGTCCTTATATAAACACCATATCCAGAATATGACCATAACTGGAATAAGCCTCATAAACAGGTTATTCACGTACATGGAAATGTACTCAGTGAAGTAAGCCTGCTTGTATTAATGGATGTTAACAGTAACTTTAAAGTTAATGCTAATGAGTCATAGCCGATATTTGTATTTACAGCTAGTGAGCTGAAAATACCGTTATGTGGACTATGACAGAGTTAAAACTCTGCAACAGCTCCAATCATTTTATTGCTGAGCTGGATCACCGCAGCCGGGCCTTCCACTTCATGAAGCTAAGTAATTTGAATGGCAGCCAGTGTTGTTAGTGCTAAACAGTAACGTTAGCTTGCAAGCTAGGTAGCTAGTGTTAGCGCGCTCGGCGGCTTTGTATTTTGTAATTAGCATCAGCTGCGTGCACAGGCATTAAACTAAAGCAGTAACATATTTTGAAATCGACTACTGTTCACCAGATAGACACTTTAAGGCATTTTAATCGGCTAATGGGTGGCTGAATGCTCGTTGGCTCTCGTGGAGCTAGTTAGCTTAGCTAGCGGCCTTTCCTCCGGGATGTCGGTGTCCTACACTCACGGACCTGACTTTGGCTCTCAAATTATAACTTTTAACCCAGTTTTATGCCACTTAAAATGGACTATTTTTAAGGTTTTATTTGTTCTAAAGTCTGTACGTTGGCCGGATGGCTGATCTTGTGTTTTCAACCGGCGGATTTTAAGCTTTTGGGACACTTGTGTGACTGGTGCCGACACAGCTGAACCCCAAACTCCTTTAGTGCTTCGCTAACTTTTAGCAATAAACTAGTTTTTCTCCATTCTACAACTGGATCGACCACAACAATACTGCTCATCTGAGAGGGAAAGACCCTGTGAACACTTCGGCCACCCCAGAACCCATTTTGTACACTCTCTGTGCTGTTTTCTGGACACCGGACTGACTGCAGCTACCTGGCAAAATTCCCTCGTTTTTTCCGGACACCCATTCATCTCAACAGGCCCAGTGTTTAGGCCTGCGCCGGCTACCCCATCTGGCCCCCATGCCTCCACTCACCTCTCCACATAACAGTGACAGCTGTCTCCACAAATCCCAGAAGATCGCGGAGCTGGAGCAGCGCATTTCCAATCTGTACTGGATCAGGGATGAAGAAGCTCTCCTCGACTCCGTAGTTGCCATAGGTGCCGGCCCCCCTGGTAACCCTGCAGATCTGGACTCCACCGTCGCAGAGCTTGGACCCTTTACCATGGTCCACAGTACATGGTAAAGGGCGAGAGAGGTCCAGCCCGATACCTGCTCCACTTTGTGAGCTCCAACTGGAGAACAGATATAGCGTCTTGAGTGTTGAGGAATTCCCTCCGCTCCAGACTGTCCATTCCTCTCCTGTTTGCCCTCTAACTCATCCGCTGCCAGCAGCCCAGGGGGTTAGGGGATCTGCCCCGGGACCCTCGTTCAGGTCCGCGACCTCCTCCTCCCGGCGCAAGATCGTGAAGGAAGCTGCTCTCGGGGCAAGACGCTCCGGTGCTCTTCCCTGCCGTGAGCCCCCAGCCACCGCTGAGGCTGTGACCCCACCTCACACTTTGCCAACAGTCCCCACAGAGCAGTGGTGCTCGCCTCCTCGTCCACGTCCCTTGTTCCCCCCAACTACCGCCATAGTGGGTGGCTCCATAACCAGGAACATTCGCTTTTTTACTTCCACCACCGACTGTTTTCCAGGAGCCACCGTCACAAAAATCAGAGATAAACTCCCTCATGAATACACTCTAAATCTGCACCATATTCTATATGCATGTGAGACCAAATGCTAGGCTACATTAAACATTAAAAACATATTTTAGTTTAACTTGGCTGCGATGTTAACATCAAAGACAAAACAAAGTCTGTCGCTGGCCCCTGTCACTTATCTGCTGGGCTGTGGCAAAAAATATTCGCCACCTGGCTTAACAACTTAACTGCATTCCCTGGCCACATCAGGCCTTGCTATTTAGTACCAAAATCTAAAAAAGACTGCAGTTACATGATGAAGTTCTGCTGTGCCTCTAGAAAAACCCTGAGATCGTAATTTGTATTGAGTTTTTTTTTTTTTTTCACTGGGAGTAATTATACTGTTACTTGAGTAAAGATTTTCAGTTCTTGATCCAATGCTGATTTAATGCAATGTGGAAGCTTGAAGCCTGCAGATCACAGACACAACGAAAGAACCTCTTAGCCACATCTTGTGTGCAGTATTTAAACTTCTGAAATGAACAATATTGGCATATTCATTAATTCTAGATATTTTATGAGGACTAAGAAATAGTTGTACTTTTAAGATGTTTTAAATCTACAATTGAACTTTATTGGCTAGATAACCATATCAGACATTATTATCTTTAAAACTGGAATGAAAAAAAAATAAAGTAAATCTGTGTGTGAGGCATTCAAGGATTTTGAACAAAAACATTGATGAATCTGTGATTCTGCTAAAGTGATTAAAATCCCCACTTTGATTGCTGCAGTTTTGATGACTTTCCACCCAGGCCTATCGTAGTGCTGTGAGTTACAAAAAAAAGGATCTTAATGGTGTTTGTCAGACTTGTGTAATGGGACTCTACACAGTTGGAGGACAAAAAACACTCTGGCTAAAAAGAGGACTTGATTACTTGTGGTTCTCCAGAGTTCTCATCAGTGCTGTCCGATCCACATAAAAACAATCTGCTCATTGGCAACGAGCGAGAAAACAAAACTGCTAATGAGACATTAAAAGGAAGAAGAACAGCGTTCACGCAGGAAATTTGAGTTTTGCTGCAACTTCTTTCATGTAGAAGGTTCAAAGCAAATAATAAATGATAAGGAGTTTGAACTAATTCAAAGCAAAAGTATTTAAATGTGACACAAAACCTTTGTCAAGTCTGAAATCTGAATTCTAGGATATTTGTGCGTGTCGCTCTGGGGACAGCAGCAGGAGGTGAGGATGAGGAGGAGGATTTAGGGTGATGATTGGCGTGGCTCCCTGCTGATCTTGGGGTCGAGTTGAGCTCGTCTTTGTGTTTGTGTCTCCCTCCTTCATTAAAAATCCATTACACTCCCGCTAATGGAGACTTAATGAGGACAAGCCTGGTGGAACGTCCTTCATGTGCGGCTCAGAGGAGACTAATCACTGCCTGATTCCCCAGTTGAGCTGTTTGGCAGGACGGGATGGAAAAGGCAGACGGAGCAGATTCACAGAGTCTTTTCTGGTGATTCACAGTGCTCTTGCCTGCGGCGCTCCTTCTGAATACAAGAGGTTGAAAGGTGCGAGCGGTGATGCTCGCTCGAGGGGAGAACACCGACCTTGGAACCTGGATTTTTTAAAAAGAAAGTTATTCTACCTTCCATGCTCCGGATACCCTTTCGAGTGGATAAAATTATCATCAGCGTGTGCTCAGCAGAGCTCGGTAGCTCGTTTGGTACATTAACATGCACACATGCAGGCGAGCCGCTTCGACCTTCCAAGCAATAACCTGCTGACTACGAGTGTAACAAAACCAGCTCACTAAAAGTTCGGCTGTTCCTCAACTTTTTCCACTCTTTGTGAATTCTGAATGAAATGAGCTTTGTGATACTTTCGACCTCCCACTGTTGATTCGTCAACCCGGTCCCTGGAAATTTTGTGAAATGAGTACCACATCTGAAAATGCAAATAACCTGCATGACGTGCTAAAAGTGAGAGAAATTCATTTTCCCACAGCAGGAAGATTCAGGTGGAGGAGACACAGCTGGAAAAGACGAAATTACGGGTGTGGATGTTGGAGGTTGAATCAGCAGAGTCTTTTACCTTAAGTGCTTAAAGTCTGGGCTCACACGGCAACCTGTGTGTTAGATTTGCTAGGAAAGTTACCTATGCTGAGTCTTACTCAGTTAGTGAAGTACATTGCAAATCACTAAGACATGGGATCAGTGTCGCCAGTTTGGACAATTCAGCTTTTTGCTTAACCTTTAAATCATATTTTCATTTTTTATTTCCTTTGAGGAATAATAACAAAAATCAATGTTTTCCTTTCTGAACATTTTTTTTAAATATAGGCCTCTACCAAACAGTTGGGATGTCACTTCAAGCTTTTACAGGAGAAAAAAAATCTAAATTACAAATCATGTGCCATTATTATGCTTGTAATATGTACATTACATGTATTAATTGTAGATGTTTACCATTACAGTACTTTGAAAACATCTGAGAAATGGTGAAAAATCATACTGATATATTTTCAAATATATCACAGAATAACAATAAATATATGGAATTAACAACAGTGAATATTCATCCTTTTTTATTTGATAAAAATTGCGAAGTTATATTATTATCTTATCCTTAGAAAGGCCACCACAAGAAAATGTGTTCTTTGTTTATGCTAATGTATAGCGTATAATGTATGTTTAGATTGGTTCCCATCTGCATCCAGGCAGGGAAAATGAAAGGCTCGCTAACATAATCCAAAACACTAAGACAAATCCATACTTGACAAATGTGAGTTTTTTATAATTCCTTATGGTGATGAATTATCCATCACCACGTCAGTAATTCAGTTCATGTAAGCCAAACATACACTCCTCTACTTGGCGTCCAGCAGCCTGAACATTGAGATTCTAATTAACTGGAAACAGAACTTTATTTTCTACTACATGTAGATTATAATGTATGTATGTATATATCTATGGTCTTGCAATAACAATCTAATCCTGAGCAATGCCAACGTTACAGTGGCCGGACCTCTTCATAAACCTTGTGGAAAAACCCAGCATCTATACAAAAGAATAACTCAAGACATAGAAATCTCTTGATGCATACCGTGTTGTACTTTGCAATGACGTCCAGGATATTTCATTCTGAGATTTGTCAGAATATTTTTGTTTGTTAGGGAGAGACGTGCTGCAGAGCTGGTGACAAGGACATAAAATTAAGCTTTACAAGACATAAACAAATCAAACCACTTGGTTAGAAATAACTTCTAGTCATTGTTTAACAATGTAAATACTGCTGCCAGTAGGTGTATGTAAAAATAAGGCCTAAATATTATTTCATGTTGTAACTGTAGGGCTCTATTAATTGCATATGTTGAATATTATGTAGATTTTTTGTTTACATCAAATTCTAGCAAACATAAAGGTTTTCATTTAGCTTCAAACAGTGTCCTCGGTGACGGTTTTCTGTAAAAATGGAGGTTATCTTTTTTTTTAATTGTTTTACTGTTTTAACATCCAATGGCACAAGATGTTTTTATTGTGGGTATCTCAATTGTTTCTCTCCGGTGTCCACTGTTTTTCTGCCACCAGTATAGGTGTGCAACTGCTGTGACATAGCTGTGACATCCAATCAAAAACTGGTCTGTTACAGTTTTATTTTTTGTATAAAGTTACATAAACATGTTCAGTAAAATCTGTGAAAGCATACCATGTCCAAAAAATATGCCTACCTTTGAAAATCCTACCACACAGAGCCCTCAGGTCTGGAGTGACTTATTCTGTTATTTACCTTCCGTAGGAGGTGAGCTGAGAAGGCATATCATTTAAAGACACAGCAACATCTAGTGGATTTGTTTTAGTATAACATACCTAAACAGAATGGCAGAGATAGCTATATCAGGTTGAGTTAAGTTCAGGACATTTTTCATTAAGATGTAGTGACTGAGAATGTGCTCTACCAAACGGGTGAGCAAAGGTTTTAATAGGGCGGTAAAAATAGAGTTTGTCGTGAGCATTTAGCCCAGTTTCTGTACTATCTGGGCAGTTTCCATCTATGAAATGTTGGGTTGTTTTCCCTCAATACACCTTATATTAGTGTCAGATTACATATTGCATGGAGTCAAGAACTAAACTTCTTACTATGAATGCATGCTGCAGAAGCCCACTGCACTGCACTATGGTTGTATCGCTTTTCTAGTCTTCCAACCACTTCAAGTCATATTCACACATTTACACACACATTCACACACTGGTGGCTGAGACCACCTGCTACTCAGTGACCATTCAGCACTCACACGCCAATGGAACAGCCATCAGGAACAACATGGGGTTCAGTATCTTGACCAAGTATACTTTGGTGGTTTGATCTCCTGCTCAGCCAGTCCGCATGTCAGTCTTCTGATTAGATGACCCACTCTACCTCGTGAGTCACAGCAGTCTCACTAAACCATCCAATTGGTAGTAGTGATGGGTGATGTGTACAAAGGGCAGGAACTTAATCAACGCCAGCTTTCTGGGAATTCCTCGTTCATGGGAAATAATTGCAATTCCCAATCCCTATCATGAGTGGGGTGCAGCGGGTGATTTCTAATGATGTTACCTAAAGGAAGCATGTATAGAGTAAATAGGATTGGTCCGAGCACAGAACCTTGCAGAACTCCAAAACAAACTTTAGTACGTAAGGATGATTCATTATGAACGTCAACAAAATGAAAATGATCAGATAAATAAGATTTAAACCAGCTTAGTGCAGAACCTTTTAGGCCAATTAAGTGATCCAGTCTCTGCAGTAGAATTTGATGGTCAATAGCGTCAAACGCCGCACAAGGGTAGACACACGCTGATCCACTCAGTGTGGCGCGCACGCAGCCCCGGACATCTAAGGGCATCACAGACCTGTTATTGCTCAATGTCGTGTGGCTGAACTGTGGTTGGTGGTGCTTGGAAGCTTGCACTTATTTTCTATCATATAACCACACATACACAAAAACATGGCAACCCAAACTATATTTATATGGTGCTGTGCAATTTCTTTCACCCACAGATACAGCAAAGAACAGTTTTACATAAAATATGGGCTTTGTTGTCAGCTGATATCATGACTTCAGACTGAGGTAACTTGCTTCTAGACAGGGATTACAGCTGACATTACTCACTGACATTAGCTCATACTGTCCTCAGAGTTTATGACAGATCAACAGTTTTTTGAAGGTCAGTAAAGATGGAAAAGCAGATCATGATCCTACGGCGACCATCAGAGTTACACCTGAAACATCTGTTGTGAAGTCTGTGGTGAGATATTTCACATTGAGGTTCATACAGTCAGGCATTATGTAATAAACCCAAAGTGTGAGGCGCTGGTGTTCTGTGCCATCAGGTATTTTTTTTAACAGCTGTACTTGCCACATGTGTAATGTCTGATAATTTCATACTACAGTACGTTGCATTGCATTTTTTTTTTAAATAGGCAGTAAAAGACAACCTCTTGCTGCATACCTAGCGTGTGTCGAGTATAAATAACAACAATGTCACCTGTGACCCCTGCATGACCCCCAGGAGGTTACATCTTCTGGCATCTGCAGGTGTTTGGTTCCTAAAATCTTCTCGCGAGAGCACAAGACTTCTGAGTGACCAAACGTCCTGGTGGTCATCCGGGACTCATAGAATGGTAGTTACAGTTGTAAACTTTGTTCCATTTTGTCCCTCAGTGACCGTGAGGCGGTGCTTTAAGCACTGGTTGACATATACCAGCAGCGTCACAAAGAGGCCCAAGCACCTACCTCATTGAAGAGGCAGAAGAACCTGGGAGCAGGACCACACCAAATGGGTGGGGAGTGGCGACATTGATTCTGTAAAATCGTGAGCATGTGCCAGGTGATGTCCAGGAAGCTGCAGCACGTCCAAAGGTATCCTCCTCAGGGCAGCCCATGAGGCAGAGATGCTTCTGGTAGAGTGGCACCTCACTCCCGATGGTAAGGGGCGGCCACTGACCCTGTAGGTGTGCTTGATGGTATCGACCACCCAGTGGGACAGGCGCTGTTTAGAAAGAGCACAACCTCGGTTAAGGCCACCATGACAAACAAAGAGCTGCAACGATTGTCGTACAGACACGGTAGCATCAATATAGGCAGCAAGAGCCCGAACTGGGCATAACAGGGTTGATTCACCCTCGTCTGATGGAGAGTTAAATCGGGCAAGCTGGATTGGCCGACTGACATGTGCATGTGGCAGTACCTTGGCGAGGAATGCCACGTTCGGCCATAGTGTAACCCCTGAGCCATCTGGGTTCCATCTAAGGCAGGACCCGCTGACTGACAGGGCATGTAACTCCCCAACTCGCTTTGCTGATGTTACGGCAAGGAGAAAAGCCGCCTTCATCGACAGCCATTTCAGGTCTGCCTGGGCCAAAGGCTCAAAAGGTGGAGCAGACAGGGCACCCAGCGCCAGGCACAGATCCCATGCTGGGATCCTCGGGGCACTCGGGGGGCGCAGCCTCAAAGCCCCCTTGCGAAAGACAGAAACCAAGCGATGTGACCCCACGGAGCCATCCCCAACCAAGGCATAGCATGCCCCTGGTGGAGGCATGCAAGTCTGCAAACTGATTCCGCTCCCCTGGCAGGTACATTGCCCGCAGGCTGGACAGGCGAGGAGCGGCCCAAGTCAGAAGGCACCGGAACACCCACAGCAGCCGTGCTGACCTGGTGCCCTGCTGATGATTGATCTGGGAGACAGCAGACATGTTGTTAAAAATGCTATAAATGTAAAAAATGCTGGAGTGCTAGATACACAGCCCAAAGCTCCAAGACATTGATGTGGCTCTCACAGTCCTGAACAGACCACTGTCCCTGAGCAGGCCTGCCTCGCCATACTGCACCCCACCCCGAAAGGGAGGCATCTGTGATGACAGTCTCCCTGAAGGATGGAATAGCTCCCATGGGCGTGCCCCCCAGCAGGTACGCCTTGTCCTTCCAGGGTGTCAAAGCACGAACACATGCCTGTGACACCCTGACCAGCCTGCGCCTGTGTCTCTTGGCGTCTAGGAGAAGGCTGTTCAGCCACATTTGCAGGGGGCGTAGCAACAGCAGGCCCAAGGGTATAACAGCTGAGGCAGCTGTCAGTTTGCCCAAGAGCTGCAGAAACTTGATGTGATGCAGCTGCCTGCCCCTCATGAAGTGGGGGAGGAGCTGCAGAATGTCGCTCACACGCCGTGGCGAGAGGCAGGCCCTCATAGCAACCAAGTCAAGCACCAACCCCAGGTAGGCGACCTGCTGAGAAGGAACCAGGCAGCTCTTCTTCCTGTTCACCATGAGGCCCAACCTGGCCACATGTACCAGTAGGTGGGCTGTATCCCGTACCACCTAATCCCAGGATGGCACACATACCAGCCAGTCGTCAAGGTATGGCAGAATCTTCATTCCCTGCGCCTGCAGAGGTGCAAGGGCCGCTGTCACACACTCGGTAAAAACCTTGGGGGACAGGGAGAGCCCGAACTGTAAAAATGTAAGATTTTAGTAATACAGATTGGTTTTTTTTTCATTGACATAAAAATTAATATAAAATACAGGCACATAGAAGGACATGTAATGATGGCTAATCTGGTTAGCCCAGATTGTCCTGAAAAAAACAAGATATAGCATGTATATGTAGCCTTTACAGTGACAGCTCACTGAAGCAAAACAGATATAACAAAGCTCAGAGAGGGAAGCGGACACGCTGCCTTCACCAACAAAGTCACTATACATGTAAAAAAGAAAAATGAAAAAACAACCACTTCAACACAGGTGGCAGAGGGGCAGCTATTGACGGTTGACAGTTGAGAGGCTATTCAGTCTGTGTACTCTTGACGCGTGATCGCGAGAAGAAATGAGGAACCAAACACCTAGACGCTGGAAGATACAACCTCGCGGGGGTCACACAGGGGTCACAGGTGATGTTGTTATTTGCACTTGACACACGTTTGCGCGAGCGGAGATATCCAGTGCTTAAAGCACCGCCTGGCAGTCACTGAGGGTCGAAATAGAACTGCCAGACCTCTTCCCATAACTGCGACAGTTTTTTTTCTTCTGTTCTGACCACTTGAATCTGCTTTCTAATACAACCCAGAGGAGTTTGGTTTCCTCTACCTGTTCCACAGGCACTCCCTGTACCGACATGTTTAACTGTGGTTTAGGTTTAAGCCTAAAAGATGTTCCAAATAGGCTACTATACTTTTTGCTTTTGATAAATTAAGAACTAACTTACTCCATGCCCACATTGCAACAGACTGTAATTCCCTGTCCAATGCACAAGACAGCTCCTCAATAGATGCTGCTGGTAAGTACAATGTTGTATGTGACATCCAGTAGATGGATGTCACAGTCCCACAAAACCTCTTAGGGAAGGATTCAGGGATGGATGGAGGACAAAACGTGACATTAAAACCACGTCTCACCTCCTGTCACATTATTTCCTTTTAACCACAGCCATAGGAGAAGCTGTGAAAACAGTCATATAAAACATTTGAACAGTTGTATGGGTGGCACGGTGGTGTGGTGGTTAGCACTCTCGCCTCACAGCAAGAGGGTTGCCGGTTCGATCCCGGGCGTGGGAGCCCTTCTGTGCGGAGTTTGCATGTTCTCCCCGTGTCAGCGTGGGTTCTCTCCGGGCACTCCGGCTTCCTCCCACAGTCCAAAGACATGCAGATTGGGGACTAGGTTAATTGATAACTCTAAATTGTCCGTAGGAGTGAATGTGAGCGTGAATGGTTGTCTGTCTCTATGTGTCAGCCCTGCGATAGTCTGGCGACCTGTCCAGGGTGTACCCTGCCTCTCGCCCGATGTCAGCTGGGATAGGCTCCACCCCCCCACGACCCTCAAGAGGATGAAGCGGTTAGAAGATGAATGAATGAATGAATGAACAGTTCTATGTAACGGTTATAAAGGGAAGTGACAAACTGTGTTGACCCAAAGATCAGAACACACTTGTGTAGGAAATAAATAAGCAAATAAATAATGATAATTAACTAAATAAGGGTGGACAGAAAGACAACATAGTGAGGGTGATATTAGCAAGATTCTATTAGCTTCTCTAATTTCTATTATTATTAGTTTCTCTAATGTATCAAGTAACCATTAACTCTTGCATTCAGATGAAAGCAGTGTAGTAAAAAGTCCAGTATTTCACGCTGTAATGTGGTGGAGGAAAAGTAAAACATCACCAAATAAAAAACGCTGAAGTTAAAGAAACAGTATAGGACATAGTTCACATCAGGAAGGATTTTACTGACTCCATTAAAGCATGTGTACATGTGTCTGTTCATCTGTCATGTCAAACTCAGAGAAAGTGCTGTGGCTCTAAAATGAACCACCTGGACATGATAGTTGAGTAAAAGGTGATTTTAGTTGAACAGCGTCTCCCACAGCATGTTCTCCTAAACCTTATTGGCTGTTTGACGGATTATTTGGCTAACGAGCAGATTCTGGTTAATTAACGGCGGATTAGGAGCGGCGGGGAGGAAAAGCTGCGGGTGGACAGCTGAAGGTGACCTCCACTTCGATACCTGGAGTTTCCATCACTGCAGGCAGATGCTGCGTGGACCGACTTCAGATTTCTATGTTAATTCTCTGTGGTGGGTTGTGAAGATACAAAAGTCAGCAAAGTAAAGGAGAAGATTGGAGATTGCTTGAAGATTAAGTTTGACCTTGTGGTTTTTCTGAACTTTCTTAAAATAACCAGTCGTCATAATTAGGATTGCTCTTTTTTTAGGTATGACATATTACAAAAATAAACAAATAAAAAGATTAAAGTACCTCACAATAAACTGTACAGAAACTAAATAATATGATGACATTACATCATGGCTAAAATGTGAATTATTAATATTTTGCTATAACTTAAACTTAATCTTGATTATTCATCCCAGTGATACATCAAAGTCTGGTAACATACTGCTCTTTTTCATTTGAAAATTTGAAACTGACACAAACCTGGGTTTATTTTCTCACTGTCCTTTCAGACAAAATTTAAAATGCACAAATCGTGAAATGAAAATATGACTTGTTTGACTTGAAATCAGTATTCTTAATTGTTTAGTTTCTAAATGTACATTTACATTCCACCTGCATGTTGTCTTTGGCTGCGTTTCATTACTTGTTCAACATGGCCTCGTTGACCCTGCTGCCATCATAAGTGCTGTTCCATTTGTCTGAAAAACTGAGGTGGACTTGGTGAGATTGGAGGGCTGAGGGAGCGAGTGAACAATGATGGTCACTCCAGAGAACCATGTCACCCACAATGCATCGAAATTATGCATTTGATGCAAGAAAATACATGCATGGCTAGGTGGCAGTAATGTATGTAAAACTGTGATTGCTTACCATCGAAGAAGGAGAAGATGAATAAATTGGAAAATAAATACAATAATAAATACAAATTAAATTAAATAAATTTACTCTCTGACATGCTTCTCAGTTTAAGTTTTTCTGTATGGGTAGATAAACATGTCTAGATTCACTATGAGCAAATAGTTTGTTAAGAAAATCTTACTGATAGCTTGATATTTTACTGAAAAATGTCATAGAAATAACTGCACTTAATAAATATTTAGATTGTTGTAGGGATGCATGATAATATGCATATCATCAGAATCGGCCAACATGCTTTTTCTAATTTTGCACAATGAATGAATATCACATACATTGATAAGCATTATATTCATGTCTCCATCTGCTGGTGGGCCAGCAAGATAGAATAAACATGTAGCAATAATAGTATAAAATTAATAATACAGATAATAAACATTTTCAAATCAGAAACTGACGCAGTTAATTGACCCTTCACCAATATCAAATTTTTGTAAAAAAAAAAAAACCCAAAAAAAAACAACTTAAAGGTGATTTCAGAGAGAAACAGGCAGAGGGGTCTACAATATGTTTTTGAAGGATCCAAGATGTCAAAATTACTCAGCAGCAAAAACAAATTTAAGCCATACAGAAGAAGCTAAAGAAGCTAAATCCTAACTATAGGCTACAGATCACAGTGTAAAACTGATCCACCACATCACTGGCGATCGAGACAGAAGACAATGAACATAAAGGGAAACTTCTAAGTTCTGTGTCACTGCACTGTATGCAGATGAACGGTGTTTGGTCTCTTCCCTTGTTGCCACCAACTGCCGGACCTCCGCAGGCAGACGCACAGGGAGCTCCAGGGGAAGCCAAATACAATTCATCTGCATGCACTGCAGTGACACACAGCTGGTTTACTATTGTCAAAGTTTCCCTGTTTCCCTTCATTGGTTCTTGTAAAGCAGGGTATGTCTTCAGTGTTAAAATCATTACATTTTTATATATATCTCACCATAGCAAGTTGGAAGTTGTAATATTCTGCCATATATGAAGAGGGGAGACTCTCTGGAATCTGGCAATATAAGAACCATGATGCTGGGACATTCTGTCACTTCCCAGCTGTCCAAAACATGTGGTTTGTGCCAGGCGGACATAGTTGCCAGTATTTTTACATTATTGCGAAAAGAAAGAAACATGCAATATTTACATCTAAGATCATAGAAAAATAGTCAACCAAGTGCAATGATGTCCTCCAAGATAATATTTGCCACTTTGATTGCAGTAAACAAAAATTCTGGACGTTTTCTTGTTGACATGATCTTGACTTACTTCTCTGTGCTGCTCTTTGACCTGACCTGAACGTTTTTTTGTTGTTGTTTTTCAGTTTCAGTCTTGTCAACTGGACAATATGGAGATATCTGCATCTTGAAAGCCGGACTACAAATGTGGATAGACAGGGAGAAACACACTCAAGCCTAAGACGTGGTAAGATAGATATTCCTCACTATATGAAGTGACTGACAACAAGATCTGTATAATGGGTTGTAAAGAAATTTGTCAGGTTTTTATTTTGTAGACAATTAATCTGGATTTATAGTGTGATGAGATGACAGCACAATGATGTGTGTGGTATCATTGGAAAGCTCTGGTCCTGCGCTTTCATGTGATATGTGTGGCATTTCTGTGCGAGCCTGCGTTCGCGAGTAATCCATCCAAGAGTAATGTGTGTGCAGAGCTGTATGAAAGCTCTGTTATACATAATTTTAGTGTAAATTTATCTTTTTTTTTTCACGGTGAAAACACTGGACTGCCAACAAGTGCTTGGCCTTGTTGGAAAGCTGTGGTTCCGCTGTTTCACGTGATATGAGTGGCTTCTGGCTATGACAAAATCAATCAATAGAGAAGAACAGAGTTGGGTAAGGGTTACTTTAAAAGTAATCAAAGTACTTTACTGCATTACTTTTTACTTTTTAAAAAAGTAACCAGTTACTTCACTGCGTTACTCCCTGAGAAAAGTAACTCAAGCACTTTTAAAGTACTTTTGAGTATTCTACATTTCCTATTGGGCAATGGACCACAGGGCGCTAAGCCTACATTTTTTTGTCTCCAAAATTAAAGTTATGGACCACTTGCCCTTCACTGAGATCCAGTTCTCCCATCACAGCCGTCACTTTGACCAGTAGAAACACAGAACGATCTGCTGCCGTAGACAACTGTATGACAACAACACCCCAGCATTTTTAATATTTCCTCTAGGGATGCTACCACACAGAGTAAAAGGGGGAAATGATGGTGTGAAACAGCAGAGGCACTTTGTCAACCCGGTGAGTAACGTTACTGTCATTAGTTTCAAGCTAGCAAACAATGGTACATCCTCACGGTCGGACATAAAGTAATAACATTAACAAATAGCGGCGGGGCTTTTACTCACCACAACTGCAGAGGCTCCCAGCTTCATTTGAAAGAGACTACATTATAGACGGTCCGTCATTTATTAATCCCTCTGTGTTTTTATTTACTTTTTATCTGCTCCCATTGTCTTCATAAAGTTAACACATCGTGTCATCATTTCAAACTCAACACTTCCTGATTTTCTTTCAAATTAAAAGCCCCTTAAAACCTCAGCTGAGAGAATCCCTCCATTTCCTAAATAGACTTTTATTGTGAATCATTTGTAAGAACTTGGTTGTGGAGGATACAGTAGCTTGAATGTTTGCCTATGGTACTTCAAATGAAGCTCCTGCCATCTGCTGACACTTTTAGGTGACTACAACAACATTTCAGCTGGCACATGAACAGACACAGTGACTCAAATAATAGTAAAAGTAATAAAAATAGGACAAGAACAACCCGATGACATCACACACGCCGTGAAAGACGACCGGGGATAATTGGTGAATACCATCGTTTAGTGTGTCATGTCTGTCGGCCAAGTCACGGCACGATTTTATGACTCCACAATCGTGTAATGTGACACAGTGACTTTCAGAACGGGCAGAAGAGTCCTGCAGTGTGTACCAGGCATAATGCAAGTCCTGAGTCTGACCTGTCTGTCAGCGAGTCCTCCTCCACCTTTTTTTAGACTCCACTGTAGACAATGGCAGCATTTCATCTACTACGTTATTAGAACCAAAAGACAGGCGTTGCTGTTTCGGAGCTGAAGGACCAGCGTTCTAAAAGTAACGGAAGTAACTGATGGCTTGTAGAAAATGTACTCAAGTATTTGATTACTCAAACAGCAAACTAACGCGTTAGGTTACTCGTTACTGCAAAAAGTAATCAAAGTACTCTAACGCCTTACTTTGGAACGTGTTACACCCAACTCTGGAGAAGAACAGGTGTGAATTTGGATGCACTATGTGTTGTTCTGGCCCGCAGGGCTAAAAGGCAAAAGTAGCATGTGTGTGTTCAGTAACATTAGCTAGTTAGCTATGGGGTGCCGTTTGTAAAGTGTCTCACGCTGAAAATAACATCAACATTTTGCCACATTTAGCTTCAAACAATGTTTAAAAAAGTATTGTGATTTTTTTAACGTCACCTTTTACCACATTTACAGCAATATTTGTTAACTTAGAAATATATTAAATAGTTAAATCTAAATATTAAATGTGGCACCTAAATGTTAAATGTTAAATCTAAATATTAAATCTAAATCTAAATCTAAATGCTAAATCTAAATCTAAATCTAAATGTTAAATCTAAATATTAAATCTAAATGCTAAATCTAAATCTAAATATTAAATCTAAATCTAAATCTAAATGTTAAATCTAAATGCTAAATATAAATATAAATGTTAAATCTAAATATTAAATCTAAATCTAAATCTAAATGTTAAATCTAAATGTTTTGGGTGAAACTAAATATTTAGCTAATATGCAAATTCACACTGCCGGTCACCGGAAGTACCAAAATAAAAGCTGGAGATGGTCAGACTGTTTATAGAATCAAATAACGAATTAAAACCAACTTATTGGGGGAAATGGACACTTGAACATACATTAGCGTGATAATAACTACCTAAAATAACAAGAAACGTGTTTGGAGAAATTTTATTTGATGTGTACTTTGAGCTGTTAGTGTCCCTTCTGAGGGATTCACCTTGTTGTTTACAAATACTTCCGGGTAGAAAACCAGCAGAGTTTAGCTACATATATATGCACATCTCACGTTTTTCACGTCACTGTATCACCGTTTAGACTAATCTGGTGTTTGTAAAGTCTATAAACACTATGACTGAACAAACATTACTATCACGTTCTGAAATTAATAACATGGTTATCGTAGATTAGCGGGCTAACTGTTAGCTGTTAGCCCTTTAGCGTGTCTGTAATGACTCACTAACTCTAAGCGGTCCGTGAAGAAAATATTTGTCCAGCGGATGTCTTAGTTACAACATGATTGAGCTAACTGGAGTAGTTTAATGTCGTATCCGACAATGGGAGACATTTAACAGATGACGTCCTGATAGCTTTGCTGCTGCTGTGGCCACTGGTGCTTTCTAGACATTGTGATTTCCCAAAACTGAATAAATACCACACATCGCAACACAAAACTGCTTTGCTAGCTCAATCATGTTGTAACTAAGACATCCACTGGAAAAAAATATTTTTTTCACGGACCGTTTAAGAGTTAATGAGTCATTACAGACAACACTAACGGGGCTAAGAACTGACGGTTGTTAGCTTAGCTTAGGTTGTTAATCCCTCCAAAGGGACACTACCAACTCAAAGTACACGTCAAATAAAATTTCTCCAAACACGTTTCTTGTTATTTTAGGTAGTTATTATCACGCTAATGTATGTTCAAGTGTCCATTTCCCCCAATAAGTTGGTTTTAATTCGTTATTTGATTCTATAAACAGTCTGACCATCTCCAGCTTTTATTTTGGTACTTCCGGTGACCGGCAGTGTGAATTTGCATATTAGCTAAATATTTAGTTTCACCCAAAACATTTAGATTTAACATTTAGATTTAGATTTAGATTTAATATTTAGATTTAACATTTATATTTATATTTAGCATTTAGATTTAACATTTAGATTTAGATTTAGATTTAATATTTAGATTTAGATTTAGCATTTAGATTTAGATTTAATATTTAGATTTAACATTTAACATTTAGGTGCCACATTTAATATTTAGATTTAACTATTTAATATATTTCTAAGTTAACAAATATTGCTGTAAATGTGGTAAAAGGTGACGTTAAAAAAATCACAATACTTTTTTAAACATTGTTTGAAGCTAAATGTGGCAAAATGTTGATGTTATTTTCAGCGTGAGACACTTTACAAATGGCACCCCATAGTTAGCTAGCTCATTACCTGGAGAGGGTTGGGGATATACAATTCTTCCCCATTCCAAAATAGCTAGCTAGCTAACCCTACTCTTCGACCCTTGTTGGAGCTGGCTGATGCTACACTTTGAGAGGCAGGTGCTGTATTTTTGTTGTTAAAATATTACGTTTCAACCAAGTACGGTATGGTTTTCACACTGTTCTAGCTTGTTAAAAAAGGACATACAGTAATAAATAAATAAATAAATAAAAATCTCTCAAATTTTAGGGGTGCTGAGATTCAATTTAGGGGTGCTTCAGCACCCCCAAAAATGGGCTAGAAACGCCTATGTGCCTATATATTGCATTTATCTGCAAAAGAAGCCTTCATCTTGCTGAAAGTAGGCTGTAGGTCTGGAACTGGTGGTCGATCGATGACTGTTGGGCTGAAAGTGAACAATGGCAGGTGAATTCCATTTTAAAAAAGTGGTTAATCTGAGCGTGCTCAGAACAAACACCTGTAATTAGTTAGGTTAAGTTCAGTTGACATATGGAGGCAAAAACTGTGATCGTAGATATAATGTTAATGGCTTTGTCACATTAAAAAAAAGAAAAAAGTTGATGTTAAAAAAGGCACAAACTACATTAAGAGCTGGAACATGTAACAAGACTTCTCTCTTACTAGTTTTTTGTTCAGGGATAACTATTCCCATTATTCCCATGATTTAGCAGTTTGTCTGTAGATAAGACTTATGGGATATGTCCTTGTTTAATACCAACTGTTTGTCAAAATGACTCGGTACTGACACGTCACAGACCAAGGCCTTGTTTCCCAAAAGCACCTTCAAGCAAAAATGATCTTAAAATCCATCTTACAAACCTTCCAAGAGGTGTTTCCCAAAAGCATCGTAACTGAAGACACTTATAGAAATGTTGGTATATTATCAAGAGAGTACTTCCCACTCTTAAGAGGATAATATATATTTTTTAAAAAAGGCCCAGGACCTGCAGGTGGAACCAAAAATGATGGGATTTATCTGTTCGAGGATAGAGAAATAAAAAAAAATAAAAGACACTCCTTCAGACACATAACTCTGAACTTACTGTCTCCAGTGATAGCAGTGTCTCTGTCTGTTGAAGATAAATGTCTTGCTATAAGCAAGGTGCTTCTGGGGCATCCTGGGGGCCTCATGGTTAAAGGGACAGTTCACCCAAAACAATATAAATGTATGTAGTAGACCTACTAACCCATCTAGACTCTCTGTGGTCCCAAAAAAGTTTTCTACTGGATGGCTAAACAATTTTGAGTTCATCCTTCTGTATTGGAATTTATTGCACATTTACATGCACAGTAACTTCCTTCATGCTTTGTTAATCAATAATTTAAACTAGTTGTGTTCAGATTTTTATGAGCTGAAAATAAACAAGACATTTGGAAAATGCTGCACAGACATTTCCATCAAGTTTTTTGGCTGATGTGTGCCTGTGAATAACAGGAGTAAACAACAGGCACATACAGGCATGAGGTTAGACAGGGGCAGGGCTGTGGCTGTGACTGACTATTAACAATTGTCATCATGTGTGTCATCATGTACTCTGAGGTTAAACTGGAGCTGAGCTCTGCGACAGATTTCTCTATGACACAACTTCCTGCTTCTCTCACAGATTATGCAGAGAAGCATTACCTCCGCAAGTCATGAAATTGACTTCAGGGATCAATCCTGGCTCACATTTCAGACTGAGTCACTCACACACACACACACACACACACACACAAATCCTGCAAACAGAACCTGCAAACAGAAATCCTCACACAACTGTACACGATTCATGATTTGGTTCCTCTCCTGTTACAGGCGCTCCTCTCTGGCAGACTTGCAGAAAAGCAGATCACATTCAATTTAAATTCCTTCATGGATTCATTCCTGCTCACATTTTAAACACACTCACACAAATCCACACAGATAGCAGCCCTTTCCTCTTCCCGATTTAGCTCCCCCCTCCTCTGCTGTACCTCTGCAGTGTAAATCACATTAAGCTCTAATAGGCAGCTTAGACGAGCACCCAAAGCACCATGGGCCATTACCTACTCCATTTGAAGAAGATCTGTTCAGTAATAACTGCCCGTTACTGGAAATTAAGGCACCTGCCTTCCGGCCAAAAGAGGTAATGTCCGTAGAGATTGGCAGATTATCGAGCTTTCCACTGCCTCTTCAGCCAGGATTCCACATGGAGGAGGAGGAGGAGGAGGAGGAAGAGGAATGTCAGAGAAAAAGCCACAGTATGGTTGAAGCTTAAAAAACCTGTCCTGTAATCACTGTGTCACAGTTTCAAAGTTTAGGTTGTTTCAGGAAAAGAGGAAAGCAGAATGAGGTGCAATGAACCAGTTTTACCAGTTTTGCTTGAATTTTCCCAGTTAGTTCTTTGTTGTTGTTGGGGTTTTTTTTTACATTTTTTGAGAGTTACATCAGCGGATTTGGGATTTTTAAAACCATAATGAATTTTCTATAAGGTCCTGTGTGTAGGATTTAAAGGGATATTTTGGCAGAAATTGAATATAATAAGTTTTATATAGGCTAATGTATTATCTCCTGAAAATAAGAAGTGTTGTGTTTTCATTACCTTAGAATAAGCATTTTATATCTACACAGGGGGCATGTCCTTGATTATGAAGATCGCCATATTGCCCTGTTATGTTTCTACAGTAGCCCAGAATGGACAAACCAGACACTGGCTCTGGATAGGGCCATTTGCGCAGCACCTCAGGGAAAACATGGATTTGCAATGTGAAACTACTTTATTCAGTGTTTTTACATCTTAAAATCACCTGCTCTGTTTGTCAAGTCTTACAGTTTTCATCCATGTCTGCAAAACATGGATGCTTCATACACATTTTACCCCCAACAGCACAGAGGATCTATACAATCCGCACAGTTTCAAGATGGACACCCAAGATTAGTGTCACCAATAAAGTATCTCGCCAAATCACTTTCACAAGAATGACACAGATGCAATGTCACACTGACCTTGATCGTTGACTACCAAAATCCAAGCAGTCGAAGTCAAACTAATCATTTTTTTCTTGAGATATCATGCTCACAAACATGGGGCGGATACACAGATGTGCACGGACAGCCAGACAACTCAAAAACCTAATGCCTACGACCACAGCCATCACAGATGCATAAAAAAAGGTGAGCACACTTCAGCAGATGCTGGAGTTGTGGTTTCTGACTGCGATAAGCCAAACAGCATTGGAAAAATGATGATTTGTAACATGAAACTGCTTTATACAGTGTTTTTACCAGTTGTTATCATCCTGTCCATTTGTTACGGAGAGGAGAAGACCTGCAGATAATTTGGCTCTCGGTACACCCCCCCTGAGCAATGATCATTGTAGGAATCCTAAGAGTTCACGCCTGGCACTTGAGAGGAGAAATCTGCAGTCTTCATGGCTTGATGCCACTAAATCTAATGAATCCTACAGACTGCTCCTTTATTATTGCTTTTTACTTTTTCAAATAAAACAAAACAAGACTACTGTATTTTTTACTCATATGGTTATTACCAGTTTGTAATGTTTATCTTATGAGTTAACTTACAAAGAACATTTAATCAACTTTGTGCATTACAAAGGGGCCCAACAGCGACAGCTCTTGTAGGACTACACCTATACTGCTATAAGCTTCACCATTTAATAGGTGTCACTTAGAGGGCTATGTCTATAGCTACTCGTAGAATCTGTGGTTATGATGTGTGTTATGAAGTGATTTCAATCTTTTTTTTTTTTTTTATCAGTTTTAGTCTAGCAGCTTTAAACATGTCTAATGTGAAGTCATGATCAAACTTTGAGAGCAGCCTGCCTTTTTAGTTTGATGATATAAACCAGCGGGGACTGCACCTTACTGTACCTGTTAGAGAGAATACTAGTTTGAGAGAATCTGTAGAGGTTCATGCTCTCCACATTGACACTTTCCATCAGAACATTTTAGCCATACTCATATAGCTCATATTTGGTCTAGATTGAAATAGAACGACAGATATTGGCTGGATTGACATCACATTGCTAGAGATGTTCAAGGTTCCCAGGGGACTTGCCCTACTGGACTTTTTTTGCTGAACCCCACATAAAGTTGGTTAATGTTGGTTTAAATGTGTTTTCTCTCTCTCCACAGTACATGGCTGATGTCCGTATACTTCTGACCTGGGTCTGTTTTCCCTGGTTTGAGCCATTAGGCCTAGTTCCTGTGATGATTTGAACTTTGAAGAAGCCAATATGGGCACATTTGAAAACAATCACCTAAAGATTATGAGCATTCAACATTACCAAAAAATTCCACTGTAATGGTGTGAGTTTACTTCTCTAAACAGAATAATAGAGAATAATTTCAAAGTTGCTGAGCTCAAGTTTATAGGAAAACAACCATTACAACTTTATTCTGTGACCTTGTCAGTGTTTCTTCTTGGAACAAGCCTCAGCCTGTGAAATGCTATAAATGATGCAGCCGAATACATGGCATGAATGAACTAGATTCATGCAATTTGAATAATTCAAATGTGACCAGACTTTGCAGTTTTATTGTCCCATAAATGTACAAATAAAGAACCAGAGATTCAGCTCCAGAGCTGTTAGATGCTCAGATATTCAGACAGCATGAATGTTTAACGTTTATGTGACCTGGCTGGATGTTTTCTGCTTTGGTCAGCATTGTGTTGCTCAGTTTACCATTCCTTCTCTCGCTTGCTCACTCCTTCAGTTTGCACAGTCCTGGGTCAATTAACACCTGCATATAATCCTATTATTATTATTATTATTATTATTATTATAATACCATCTCCACTGAAGAGCAGTCATTCCTGTGTGAAGGTCACTGCTGCTGTGTAGGACACTTAAGAGTTTCTTACATCTCTCAGCTTGCTGTCTTAATGCCGATGTGACCTCTGAGAGAGCGCCGGGATCGGAGGCCCATCTGGAGGACGCTGCCATAACTCTGCTGTGATGTTTAGGTGGACAGGAGAGGACATTGGACACCTGCAGGGAGGAGAGAAGGCTGATGGGGAAAGTGACTCAGCAGCTTACTGTACCGACACAGCAGAGAGACTATGTGCATAGTCAATGAGTAGCAGGTTGGGACAAGGACAACTGAGTCTGAGTCTTACAGTGGCAGCAAGTGAGTTTAAAATGCTTCCACAGTGACTCAGTGACAACCTGGCCAGGTGTTACCTTCAAACATTATGTTTGCAGAACAAACTGTGTGGGACAATGAGAACACTGTTGGAATCCATTAGTGCTCAAATAACTCGACAACTGACAGAAAATTGGTTGCTTGGGAAAAGTCCCTTGCGTAGAAGAGATGCTGGTAACTGTAAAATGAATGAAACTAAAAAAAGAAACCCCAGTTACCAAACACTTAGCCCATAGAAGTATATGGTCAGATTTTTATGCCTCCACACTGGCAACAGCTGAGGCATTTGTTTTTTGGTTGTCCATCTGTCTGACTATCCCAGTTTTGTGAAAGCAGTACCTCAAGAACTCCTTGGGAATTTCTTCAAATTTGGCATAAAACAACTGCTTGGACTTAACAATGAACTAATTAGATTTTGGTGGTTAAAGGTCAAAGTTCAATGTCAATGGTAACTCCCGTCTGTCGCATTTTTGGTAGTGCAATATTTTAAGAAAGGCGCAGGGAATTTTCTAAGATTTGGCACAAATGTCCACTTGGGCACAAGAATGAACTGATTAGAATTCTGTTGTCAACGGTCAAGGCTACTGTGACCTCACAAAACATATTTTTGGCCATAATTCAGGAATTCAACAACCATCACCAGTGTTCCCTTTCTATAAGATTGTAAAGGCAAATCCTTTTCCTTTTTTTCCTAAACCCAACTACGTGCATGTGTTGGCAAAACATAGCCATGTGCCTTTGCTGCTGAAGGGTAATCAAAAACATTAATTTGACATAGTGTGTTTATTTTGAAAGACATTGTATGCCAATTGTACATTTCCTATGAAAATGGAAGTGCATTTTGAAAACAGACAATGACTCTAACAGGCAGAAGTTGACACAGTGTTCCAGAACATCAACCACCAACGCACCCAGGACACCTTGTTGATGTGGAAAGTCCATGACCATACATGTGTCATTTGGCCAGATGCTGAATTGGTGACACTAACTTTGGGTGCCCACCTTAAATTTGTATACATCGTCTGTGCTGCCTGGTTGAAAATGTTCATGAAGCATCCAGGTTTTAGAATATGTAGTGTCTTGCAGCAGTCTGGACAAACACAGATGTAAACTGTAACTGCAACTTGACTGGTTTGCATGGCAGTATGTCTAGCTTGTTTTCCCCCCAGTAGCGTTGACATGAGCAACACATCCCATTCAGTAATTCATTTAGCTCATGCATAGAGATACAACAACCCAAGTAGCAAGTCTGCTGATATATATTTTTTTCTCATCATTAAATATCATGTTCAGACAGTGAACATATAACGTCGCTATGGGCGGGCCTGCCCCCCACAATGGTTGGGCCCCCGCTTGAGGCACACATCTCTTTAAAAAAATTACTTTAATTTGTGTTTTATATTATCACAGTAGCAAATTTTGTGTTGAGAAATACGAATGTTGCAGTCTTTATCATTAAAACATTAAAAATGTAAAGAAACAATGGTGTGATTTTGATTGATTGATGGGAATCTACACTGCAACAGCCTATCATGGCCTTACTGAAAAGAAAGTTAGGCTGCGTACGTGACGTAGCCTATGTCAATGTAGCTGCTCAACAGTTACCGCGCATTTTTGAAAGTGAAACTGGATGAGTTTTCACTGGCTTACTATTTCATTTCTAGTTCATCATGGATATTTGTAAGTGGTTGAAAAGCCTTGGAGCAGAGGTGCGTGTCGAGGCTACAGGGCTGATTCGTGCCATTACGCAGTGCAATTTTCTTGTCATTGCACACCTTGTTATGAAACTGTCGTCACTTTTTGAGCCAACTAACAGACTACTACAAGCTGAAGATACGGACTTGTTCACTGCAGTGACACTTGTGAACAATGCCTCTGACTGCGTAAAGACACTGCGCACAGAAAACGAATTTTCTGCACTGTGGGATCTCTGCACTCCTCCAGCCACGGCCACCGAGGCTGTGCAGGTGACCGACCCCGGTTCAAGCAAGAGAAGATGCACAATTAACAAGAACCTCCAAGGATTTGCAGTTGAAGAAACGTTGGTCAGCCACAAAGTGACATAGACGAAAACACTGAGTTCAAGAGATTATTTTACAGTGTTATCGATGCTGTGCAAGGAGAGATGGATGCGCGTTTTGGAGAGCGCACAGACGCAAGGCCCAGCTGATTCAGCTTGCATTTGAAAAGGACCTCACTCACAAGTTCAAGTCCAAGTGGAAGGATACGTTGATGAGGAGGTTCAGCTCGCAGAAACGCCGCCTCCCGCTATACTGACAGGGGGAACTGGAGAGAGGACAGCGCTGCCTCCACGCAAAGTAGGTACAAAGTCTGTGTGTGTGTGTGTGTGTGATGCTTCTGGTGTTATCTAATATGTTGTATAGTCAAGTGTTTTGTGGATATTGATAACATTGCTTCTATGTAATGTATTGCTTTAAATTATGAGGACTGATGTTGTAGGCTATATTGCTGTTGGTTGTGTTTAATGTGATGAGAGTATAGGATTATTAAAAATATACGGACTGTAGGCTAATAATAATTGTGCCCTCCCATGTATTTCATATGCCCCCCTTAAAGGGAAAGTTCGGTTTATTTCAACCCGTTTCCTATCGTCCTATATTTGTTTCAAGTCACTAGTGACATAGAAATAATAGTTAGCACGTTAGCCGTTAGCCTAGATACAGCCATAGCGTCAGACCTGTTAAAACGTAATTGAACAGGCATCCTTTCAAGTGCAAAGTTAGTCCACAAAACAAGCTTTTTCTCGACAAAGACCGCCTCATAACGTTAGGATAAATGTCAGAGAACATATAGAAAACTACATGTAAACGTGTTGTCTTACCTTACCGGTGTGGTGCCATGTTTGTTGTTTACCATTTAGCTAAGGCTGCAACTGGTCCCATTCCTTGCAACAGAGGTATTCCTCTTCTGTGGGCATTGGGGTACAGCATTCACAGGTAACGTTACACCACCGATCTCCAGAGCTAAATCCTTCCAGCAGCCATTCCTCCTCTGTCATCCTCTAACGTTACCTGTTGTGCCTCTCTCTCTCTCTCTCTCCTCCTCCGTTCTTCAATTTCACGAAGCTCTTTGTCAGTGTATTCTGTAAATCTCCGCTCGTCGCTAGGCTAATGTATACCATGTAAAATGCCATAGGCTGGCGCTAATAACATTAGCATGTTGTATTTGCTTGGAAAACGTGTTTAGCATTTTACCATTTTTAAATGGTGCCGTTGTCCCTGGTTTTATATAAGAGAAAAAGACAGCTAGACACTAGGCTAATTTATACAATGTAAAATGCCATAGACTTGTGCTTATAATGTTTGCATGTTGTATTGGTGGGGGAAATGTGTCCAAGTGCTTGTTTGTCTGTCAGTTCTGCGATTTATAGTGAAGCCAATTTGCGTACTTGTGTTTGAAATGGTCTCTATTAAGCCATATTTAATGTGTGTCTTGAATCAACTATATAAATAAAGTTTGATTTGAACTAAACTTTACAGCACTTAACACAGTCCTCCACCGCCAACTAGTGTTTTGGAGGTGTAACTGCAGAGTGACACAGACACACCACCACAGAAGTAAAAGTAATGTGCAGATTTTTTTCCCCCGCAACTAATCGATTAGTTGAAGAGTATGTGCAACTTCAGTCGACCAAGATTTTCTTTGGTTGACTACAACCCTAGCATTTTGACTCAATCCCACATACACTGTCCTGCTGCCCCAAATATTCACTTTAGCACCAAATGTCAGTAAATCCACCACTGAAAATAGTCCCCATCAAAGGCATCTTCCCTCCTGTATGTTTAATAAAAACTACAGTGACCAGCTGTTACAGGGCAGGACTAAGTAAAGGAGTTTTACCACTTTTATTGTTGCGGGAATTAAATAATTAAGGAACAAAGATGACTCTGGAAAGTTTAACCTGTTGACTTTCTCTTGGCGAGCAGCTTTTCCACCATGGTTAGAAATGTTAAATGAATCCATAAAAGGCAAGCAAACAGTTAGAGTGCAGCATGAGACTGGTGCCTACACCGCCCACCAGGATTCTGCAGAGTACAGGCAGCTCAGAGGCGAGAGGGTGGAAGTTATATTCAGCGCAGCCTACCACTCTGTGTCTGAGAGATGAAGAGGAATAACTAGGAAGAAATAGAAAGTTATGCATACTCCAGGGACATTATGCAGCCTGAAGTGAAGGGCTGAAAGAGAGACACATTTAATTATGAGTTATAGCGAGAGAAAAATATATAGAGAACAATTATAGGTGAGAAAATACAGGGAGGTACTGAGAATGGGAGAATAAGAGAAAAAGGGAGAGGAGAAAGTGTCTGTGGGGGCGTGAAGGTGATGGGAGCCTGCAAAGGGAAGAGAGAACACAAAAAGGGGGGAGAAGAGCAGATGGTACTTTATCTCTCTTCACAGAATGGCATCACATTACCACCAAATTTAATCTAATCTCCACAAAACTGCGACAGATCCATTTGGATACGGCCTCCAAGAAGAGCTGAGGGGCACGACGGGCGTTTTTATCACTGTGAAGGAGAACGTTGTTCCATTAATCTCCTCCTCTGGCAGCCCTCAGACTCAGATCGGAGCCGACGATGAGGCGGCTGCTGAGCAAACAGAGCGGCTTCTCATCGGAGGAGGAGGAGTTTGCAAGAAGAGATGAAGGCTTGGACAGTCTGAAGTAGCAGAATCACACTGCTGACAAAACAAGTATTAATTCAGAATCATTGTACATCAGTTATGGTTTTGAGTGAGTCATAAATCTGGGAGTTCTTCAGAGCAAGTTCCAGTGTGAATGGTGCTGTGAAGCAAGCCTTATCAGATGACAGTGAGGGAGCACACACCAACACTGAGAAATTCCTCAACCCAGTAATGCACGTAAACACATCATTCCTATCAAAAACTGTTACCTAAATTTTACAGTCATGCTGGATATTCAAAGACTCTGGACGAGATTGCGGCTCAGGCTGTATATTTCTGCCCAAACCCTGAAAGAGTTGTTAGTGAGCTTAATGCAATTAATGATAGGAAAACACTCCACTCAGGCGTTGCTGCTGAAACTAATTTTAAAAAATGAAAATAAAATTATAGACATCATAGTGAAGAAGTAGCTTTTAACTAGGGAAGAAAGCATGAATTATCAAAATGACCCAAGCCCAAACACCATTTGTAAAAAATTGGCCACACCCGGCCCTGTTGAGTTGGGGTCAGGGTCTATCAAGTGGCAACCTCTGGGGCTGAAAAACTGGGAACTGCCCATTGGTTCGACAGCCCATTGGTTCGACATCCCATTGTTCCGACCATATTAAACTCGTTGTTCCGAAGTCTGTTCCGAAATCATCAAGATGCCCTGTGGTTAAGGTCTAGTTAGGTTTAGGCACAAAAACCACTTGGTTAGGGTCAGGAAAAGATCATGGTGTGGGTTAAAATGAAAAAGAAAGTGGCAAACACATAAGCCGTGAGCCTGCTCCGCCTCAAGCCGGTCGCAGCGCACCATACGCCCGCCGCGAGCCGTTCAGCACCGTGGACAGTCGGACTAATGGGATGTCGAACCAATGGGCTGTCGAACCAATGACATGGACCTGAAAAATTAGGCGAACACGGAAGTGCCAAAAACTGCAGTTCCTCTAATGGCCACTTGAGGCTGGCTCCAGAAGCTAGTCAATCTCCACAGACCCCCATGTTAAAATGCCCAACTTTCCAGAAGAAACAATCAGCCAGGTACAAAAAATGGTTTTGGTTTCTATAGGTAATGTCCCAATTCCTGACAACTGTACGAGGAGTGGATTTTTTAAACAACTCACCTGTTTACATGTTATTAAGGCTTCAAGTTATGCATAATGAGTAGGAGTGGGGGGAAAAATTGTTACAGCATAGTATTACAATGTTTTTGTGTGGCAACATTGAATCATTGCACAGACGCCTAGTGTTGGTTCTTTTATTATATAAGTTAGTAATATTAGAAATACAAATGAAACTTTTAGGAGATTACTGGCACAACACATTCTCACTCCGACCTTGTCACATATTAAAACACATATTAAATATAAAAGGACAGCTTTTTTTGTTGGTGTCTGACACTGGAGGTCACTAACCAGTGCCAGATTTTGACAAATTCGGCTGACCGGAATAATGTACTCAATTGCTTTTTCAGTCCACCAGATACATTTTGATGAAATAAAAATGACTGAAGAGGGATTAACAGATTAAAAAACTTTATCCTATTGGATGACACAGATGTTGACAAAGTTTTCCTTTGAGGATAAAATTTGTGGTTGAATAAGAGGTATTCTCAATATATCACAATATATCTTATGGCAATACTCAGCATATCACAAAACAATTTAAATCGCAGTAAGATTGTGTCATGACTTAAGTATCATGATAATATCGTATCGTGGGGCCTCTGATGATTTTCACCCTTAATAATATATAAGGACACAACATAACATAATAAGGTCGGGCCACAGACTGTCTGCCAATAGTGTACTCAGCTTCTCAGTCAGATCCACCCCTCGCTCCTCCACAGCTCCACCCTCTCATCCAAATATGGTCACATCTGGCTCCAAAAACCAAAATGGCGATGGCTGAAATGCCAGAATCAAGGCTACTCAGGACCACATCGCACCCTCTCTAATCAAGGATCTTCTGTCTGTATAGTGCCTTTTGTGTGTGTAAGGCTACAAAGGATTCAGCTGGTGCGTGTTGCACTGAAAGTGTAGGTTTCACTTTGAAGTGCAGCCAGGAGAAGTGACCAGGGTAACAACAACAACATCATGCACTTAAAATCCTTGGTTTAGAAGAATTAGACCACTGCAGCTTTCATTTAAAACTGAACACCATAACTCTTGCCTCTATTTTCAGCCCAGACTGTATGGAAATGTTTAATTTCCATGAATTATATAATGTTTGGTTTCATAGCCACAGATGGAATATTTAAATCTGCTAATAGTGGAAATGTGAGATCAGCAACAGAGGCGATCTGTCATTCAACTCTGTTGAAAATCTGTTGATAAGCATTTGAAGTGTGCTGCCGAAGAAAAGTCTTCTCATGAATACAAATTTTGTTTGTCAGATTTACAGATTTGCTATCAAGCTCCATAGCTACCTGAATGTTTTGCTCTAAAATACATAAGGTAAAAGTTTCAGTGAGAAATTAATTTGACTCTCAACTCATTTGAGTATTTTACCAACTTATTCCCGGATCCAACATGGAGCCAGTCAAGCCTAATTATAGGCCTTTATCCTGTACACAAAAATCATGATATATTCAATTTTTTATATTGTGTTTAAAGCTTTAAAGATGAGTTGTAGAGATTAAAAGTCTGTGTTGCCTTTTGTTTTCTCCTGGAGAGAGTACTTACTCTGGAGAGGTAAATTACATGCTTTGACTGAAGCTTTGGAATGAGCCAGTTTGTTGTTTGAAGTACAGCAGAAATAATCAAAGCATTGTGCTGGAAGGGAGGCAGTGATAGAGTGGAGCAGATTACGGTGGTATTATAGGCAATCCAATTCATTAGCTGTATTTACAGCTTAATACTGAGGAAATAACTCACCTCAAACACAGGTTGATTATTATTAGAATACAATATTTGGTGGGATTTCTCAGCATGTGGTACCTGTAGTGCCAAGCCATTGTTCCGACTGTTCATAATTCTGAAGCCCTTATAGCCAGAAAAATGTCCAATTGAGTGATCATTTGTCAGGGAGCCTGGTACCCCCAAAACAAATGTGCATTGTTCCAAAGGGTTGTTTCTCTGACAGCACTCTCCCAAATAAAAGGACAAAGCTAATTATTATGCAGAATGATTTCACTGGGTGCTGAAGGCATGACCCACCCCACTTTGCCTCTAATTATCTTAACTTGATATTCTTAATCCAACCCTAACCAATCTCACTCCTCATACCTAAACCTAACCAACCCAATTAACAAAGGCAACAAATACTAGCTAATTAGAGGCAGAGTAGTCCTACAGCAGGGGTCCCTTTACTATCAAAAGCAAAACATATTTGAGCCTTATGGTACACTGCTTATTAACAGGGATGCACAATATTGGATTCTTGCTGATATGTAACAACTCATTTGACTGGGTCCCATTTTAGTGGTCATCAAGTCTAGTGGACTTAACATATGAGTGAATACTCCTATCGTGATGGCCCACCAGCAGATGGAGACATTCAATAGAATGCTTTTGTAATATCTATTCATTGTGCCGATTCTGATTCTAAAGCCAATACTGGCAAATACATGTGCTGTACCAATATTATCAACATGTGGGCCAATTCTAATGGTTCATTTTAAAGCCACTAATGGCCGATACTGATGACGTGTCAATATTATCGTGCATCCCTACTTATTAAGTCTAAATTGGTCTATCGACATTTTTTAAAAAAAACAAAAAAACAAAAGGTCTAAATGAGCATTCAAATTATGTTTTACCACAAGATGGCTCCTTTGCAATCGGATATTATTTGCTACTTTAACACTGCAGCACTAACAGTGAAAGCAAACAAATCTGTCCATGTACTATTAAATACTGTATTTCCCTCTAAGACATTTACTTTAAAATTTTAGAGGAAAAGGCACCAGACTGTAGAGATATGACACACATTTTAGTTGACGAAATGTCAAATCTTTTTTTTTTTTTTTTTTTAATTCAGGACATAGCCTACACACTTTTACAACTGGAGAATATAGGGGTTTCTTTAGGCCTACAACAATGATAAATAAATATGAAAATGTTAAATAATAAATAACATGATAACCATTATTCATTTTCATGTGATATTTTTTGTCAAAGCTACAGAGAGCCACTGGTCAGGAGCTAAAGAGCCACTTATAGCTCCAGAGCTGCAGGTTGCCTATCTCTGTGCTATGAGAACATGAGTAGGTCATGCTCTTGCCAAAGTAGAAAGGTCAAATGACACCGTCCTGCATAATAATTAGCCATGTGCTTCTGTGTGGGAGGGCATGTAGTTTATTTTTAGAGAAACGGCCCCTCAGAGCAGAGCGTTTGTTTTTTTGGGATACAGTGCTGTTGGACAAATGATCTTTCAGTCCAGGGGTGCATTTTTCGGACTAGTGGGGCTTCGGAATTGCTCAGGATCTCAAGTCAACACTGTTTATCACTAGCACGTTGTTAAAGTCTCACCTACAGTATATTACACTGATGTACTGCAGGGAGGAAGTGCAGATGGAGAAAGTCAGTTCTAAGTTTGCATGTTGGTTTGAGGGTGAATGATTTTAGGGACATTTTCTGTCAGACAGCTCAACCCACATTCCCTGTCAGGGGTTGATGTGGGAGTAGTCTCGCTCACCAGACCTTTCTCAAGTAAAGAAAGGTCTTGCTGCGCCGACTCTCATTTTAAGATTGGAGGAAAAAAACGCCCCGGCTTTTTTTAATTCTTTCAACCAATCACAATTGTTCTTGGCGGTGCCACAGCAACGGTGCGCTTGCAAAAATATTGTCAGAGGGAAACAGGTTTTGGTGTAACACGCCCACAAAAATATCGCCTACAGGACGCAAACCATGGCAGAAAAATGGCTAAGATCAAACACCGCAAAAGTTAGTAAAGGACGTTTGTCGACAATGACAACTGGAGGTGGTAGGGCGGGACTTCAGCGGGTGGCTCGTTCCGCCTAATGAGAGGCTGATGTATGCAGCCCACTTCCGCCCACTCAGACTAATTTGGGAGGAATCATATTTTCAGCAGGGTTCTCTGCACATCATCCAGCATGTGGCTAAATCAGGCGTCTCTCAGCTCAAGGACTGAGACTTTCCAGGGATCATGTTTTTACTCAGTGTGAATTAAGGTATTTCACACTATGTGCTTGTCAAATCATTGAATGGTATCAGAGTCCCCATCCCCCCAAAAGTCAGTAGTCAGTAACAAAAAGGCCATCATGAACACAACACTATTTAAATCTTTTTAAATCAAGTCAGATTTATGTATTACGGAGCCCCTTAAAGGTCAAGTCGGGAGATTTTTTTTGGACTGACTTTTGCGTCCCCTCACAATATTTTTGCGTCCCCTCACAATACTTTTGCATCCCCTCGCAATAGTTTTGCATTCCCTTGCAATAACGTTTTGGATTCCCATGAGCCACCATTGTCATTTCCTCTTAGATGCCCACATTGATCGGTGAGCAACGTAAACTTGTATAAAGCTGGCGAGATCTCCTTTTAAACTGTAAGGTTGTTATTATTGTCTTTTATGCCGTTGTAAGTAGCCTACTTAATTAGGTTCGGGAACCGGCACCATGCCAGTTCTGTGTCAGTCACAATGCGCTATTTGTGACTGCGGGCCCAACTCATTATTATTATTATTATTATTATTTATCTTCCGCCAGTTTTCGGTGTGTATGTCTTCATAAAACATATAGATTCAAGATTCAAAGTGTTTATCACAACCCACAATCCAGGTGTAGCTGCGATTCGAGGGAATCTGTGAGACAGTGGAGCACAAAGACTCCAGAGAAAAAGTTGAGTTAGTGACATCCAGTAAAGCCAAGTTAACGATATGCAGTAACAGGCCATGATTGTTAGCAATTGAAGAAGGGCCAACTTTTCAGAATCTGAGAGACAGAGAAGGAGAGAAGGAGCTCTGTGTATTGTAGGGGGTCCCCTAGCAGACTAGGCCTATATCAGCCTAACTAGGGGCTGGACCAAGACAAGCCTGAGCCAGCCCTAACTATAAGCTTTATCAAAAAGTAAAGTCTAGTCTTGAATGTGGAGACGGTGTCTGCCTCCCAGACCGAAACAGGAAGATGGTTCCTCAGAAGAGGAGCCTGATAGTAACACCAGGGCCACACTGCCAATGAAGTGCTGCGCAGCGCACCAAAATTCTTGCGCGAGCCCATTCACATCAGACGTGCATTTCTCCACGCCAGTCGACAAGCGCTTCTGCTCCCTGCTGTTGTCTCCGTCACATTTGAGGCTGTTTTTCCATCATGGGTATCTCTCTCTGTTTGCGTGTGTGTGCCCCAACCCCCACCACCTGTAGCCAGCCCACTCTGTCTCTCTCTCTCTCTCTTTCTGTGTGTGTGTGTGTGTGTTCATCTCTCTCGCGCTCTGTTTAGATACCACTGACCAATATGTATGTAAACACACACACATATATACATCACATTTGTCAAACAGGGTGTTTTCTTTTGAAATTTGTTTTATTCTGAAAATTGACTGGATGCTGTTGTTGTTCTTTTGTTTGACTTCCTGCCCGGCTTGACACATTCGCTCGCGGCTCGTGCAGAAAATAGTCCAGACACCGAAACGATTGCTGCAGGGCCAGTCGCGGAGCTGCGCAGCATGGCCAGTGTGGATGACACAATCGGTTAACATGGGCGCCGAAAGGAAACTGGCTTCGCTTCTCGGCACTTTGAGGCTATTCACAGCACTTCCTCGTCCGGTGTGGCCCTGGCGTAATCCTATATTCTCAGAACGCAGTGTTCTGGTGGGATAATAGGGCACTATGAAATCTCTAAGATATGACTGAGCCTGACCATTTAGAGCTTTGTGAATTAGAAGGGTTTTAAATTCAGTTTTGGATTTTATGAGGAGCTAATGCAGAAAAGCTAAAACAGGAGAAATATGATCTCTTTTCTTGGTTACTGTCAGTACATGTGCCGTTGCATTCTGGATCAGCGGGAGAGTTTTTCCACACTTGTTAGAACAACCTGATAATAGGGAATAAGAATAATTTTCTGCATCTTTTTGAGACAGGATATGCCTTATTTTTGCAATATTACGCAGATGAAAGAACACAGTCCGTGAAGTTTGTTTTATGGGAGTTAAAAGACAAATTTTGGTCAAATATTACTACAGTTGTGCTTGAGGCCAGAGCAATGCCATCTAGGGAAAACTACATCAACACAAGAAAAGCATTGCACAAACATTTAAAATACAGTAAAATACTAATAGATAAATGATAACACAGTACAAACTGAAGTTGAGGTCTGGAATAATACAATGGTGTTACTTAACAATACTACCTGTTTATTATTATAAATATTCAAACTTTGTTCCTGAGATGTCACACATTTTTCTATGGCTCAAAATACTACACTGCTCAAAAATATTAAGGGAACACTGAATGGTCACAGTATAAAACCAAGTCAGTAAACTTCAGTGATATCAATCTGTCTATTCAAGAAGCACAAGTGATTGTCAATCACTCTGCCTGCTTTGGTGCAAATGGTTTTGCATGTGGTGGCCACAGACAGTTGCTCTTTCCTTATCCTTCCTGACTGATTCTTCTCTAGTTTTGTGTTCTGCTTGTGTCCTTGTCACTACTGGTAGCATGAGGCAGTGTCCGTAGACCAATCAGGCAGCACAGGTAGTCCAGCTCCTCCAGGATGGCACATCCATACAAAAAAGGTTTGCCGTGTCTCCCAGCACAGTCTCAAGAGCATGGAGGAAATACCAGGAGACTGGGGGCATCAGTGGCGTGGTGGATGGTGTACATGTACAGAGGCATTGCCTTGCTGCAGCGGCTGCGGGTTCGGGCCCTTTGCTGCATGTCAGTCCCCACTCTCTCTCTGTCTCCCCATTTCACTCTCTGTCCTGTCAATAAAGGCAAAAAGCCCATAAAAATAATCTTTAAAGAAAAAAAATACCAGGAGACTGTCCTTTCACGTGGAGAGCTGGACAGGGCCATAGAAGGGCATCAAAGGAAGAGCACTGCCAGAGTCCTACAAAATGACCTCCAGCACGCTACTGGTGTGCATGTTTCTGACCAAACTGTCAGAAACAGGCTCCATGAGGGTGGCATGAAGGCTAGATGTCTTCTACTGGGACCTGTGCTCACAGCCCAGCACCATGCAGTTCAACTGACATTTACCAGAGAACACCAGAATCAGCAGGTCCACCATTGGCGCCCTGTTCTCTTCACAGATGAGAGCAGGTTCACACTGAGCACATGTGACAGGCGTGAAAGAGTCTGGAGATGTCATGGTGAATGTTATGCTGCCTGTTACATCATCCAGCACGACTGGTGTGGTGGTGGGTCAGCAATGGTTTGGGGAGGCACATCCTTGGAAGGTCAAACAGACCTCTATGTCATGTTCAACAGTACCCTGACTGCTGTCATTTAGCAGGATGAAATCTTCAGTGCAATTGTCAGACCTAATGCTGGCGCAGTGGGCCCTGGCTTTCTCCTGGTGCAGGACAATGCCAAGCCTCATGTGGCCAGAGTGTGTAGTTCCTGGATGAGGGAGGCATTGATGCCACTGACTGGCCCTCTCGTTCCCCTGACCTATATCCAATTGAGCACCTTTGTGACATTATGTATCGATGCATCCAACACTGCCAAGTACTGCCATAGACTATCCAGGAGCTTACTGATGCCCTGATCCAGGTCTGGGAGGAGATCCCCCAGGACACCATCCAACGATTCCATCAGGAGCATGCCCAGAATTTTTGGGAATGCACACAGGCATGTGAGGGCCATACACACTACTGAGTCACATTAGGAGTTGTGATTTAAATTTTTTACAACTGTCAGTGGGTTAATGATTTTGGTTTCCATCTATTTCTATGTCATTTTGTTCTCAACAAATTATACAGTGTACATCAGTAAAGATTTTCAATGTTAATCATTTGTTCATCAATATGTGATATGTGATTTGAGTGTCCTAATATTCTTGAGCAGCGTACATCAGCCTCAGCAGCATAAAAGTGAACTGAGTTAATCTTTTGGACGCAAATTTTCAAGGCTGGAGTCCTCCATGCTGGTTACAAATGTGACGATGGGGTCAAAGGTTTGACTTGTGTCATTGACTTTCAGAAGAATGGTTGATAAAAAGTCATTTAGATGTCAAAATATTACACATATACTGCACATCTTTTTCATTTATTATATAAGGCATAAGTTTGAGTTGGAGTTTCTTACTGAAATATATCTTGGTAGTTGCTGACTGTATTAATTTTTATACCCACAGGTTTGTAGCTTTTTAATGAAATAACCAGATTGCTACTGCCATAAAAAAGAGACAATTGGCTTAACCTTGTGACCAGCAACATACAAAGAGGATGACATACTTGAGTATTAGTTTCCAAACAAAATGATTTTATGTTACAAATGATAATGCCATGAATTAACCAAAACTATGGGAGTCCAGAGGTCTGGCCAAATAGAACAAAAGAGTGCAGGAAGTTACTGGGCTATCATGTCTCGACTATCCAAAGAAATAAACACACAGTTGGAAGAAAGGCTGCTTTGTCTGGAAGAGAGTCACCTAGAATTGTGTGTGGGGAAAATGAGTGGTAAAATGACTTTTATCTCCAAACAGAATTGTATATTTCTGTGAACTCTCAGCAACAAAAAACCCTCATATATTTAACAGTGAAACTTTTACTTTCAGCTAAGTTAAGTCACTGCAGCAAATACTCAAGTTACTTTCTCTGCTTTCTCTCAGTTTTCACCTGCTATGAAATTAAGCCGGACGGTCAGCAAGAAACTCTGCTTTTATAAAAGCTGGACTGTGAAACCAAACATTTCTAACTTGAAGTAAAACCCCTGCCAAGACCCCTGCTGGGCCTCCCCCACTGCGAATCCCACTTATCTCATCATGAAAGTGCAAGTACTAAAGGGGAAGGAAAAAATGGGATTCTTTAAATGCGCCAGCTGCCTGTGTGAGTCAAGAGATCTCTGACTTCTACCAGCCTGATGTATACCTTCTGTTTACCCCATACTTACTTTATGTCATCATGTCTGTTGATAACAGTTTCACAGAAGCAGGGATAAAATAAAAATGTGTTAAATCTCATCCACTATGGTCAAATCAGCAGCTTCAGTCTTTCAGTGTTGCACCAGCTGTTTCAGTGCAATAAATGTAGTTACAAGTCTGACCAAGTTCTTTCAATATAAAAAGCTGATAATATTATGCTTTGATTTTCCATTAGAGGACCAAGTGATTGTATCACTAAAAGGCATTGTGTGTGTATCAAATATCTTCTTCCTCTGTGCCATAGAGAATGGCCAAAATGACCAAAACCTCTTAACACTGTATTACATGGTGGTGAGTCATACTATGTTGAATTTTATGGTGGTGGCACGGTTGGGTTTAAGTCCCAAAACTACTTAGTTAGGTTTAGAAAAATGTAATGATTTTGGTTAAAATAGCTACATTTGTTGTATAGGATGTAGGTGCATCAAAGCACTGGGATAAGTACCAACATAATACACCAAGGTTTAAACAAAAATGACTTTGTTGACACACAGTAAAAAATATCTTAAGACATGTATTAACCTACGTGTGTGTGTGTGTGTGTGTGTGTGTGTGTGTGTGTGTGTGTGTGTGTGTGTGTGTGTGTGAGGTGGGGCACTGTAAGCTGCACTTTAAGAAAATTGCTGTTACTCCCTGATCATCTTCTAATCCTGAATAAGTATCAGATTTATTTTTACATTTTTCCTTAACATTCCCACCCAGTTAGGCAAAAGCAAAATGAAAACTGAATCACATTTCATAATGATCATATTTGCTAGCTTGATCACAACTGCTACCAGTTGCTAACTTTAGCTATCACCCGCATGCACGCACACATGCACGCACGCACGCACGCACGCAAACACACACACACACACACACACACACACACAGTGTGTTAATAGTGTGTGTATTTGTTTCATATATTCAAATAACTACACAAAGGCTACACACAAAAATTAAGTTAGTAATTTAGCAACTGATCCTAAGGTAGCTTAAGCAGCAAATGATTTTAACCCAAATTTAACATTTGCCAACCAATCTTGTGATGGGGCTGGTTGGCACACCATGATTTAAATCATAAATCACCTAATTTTAGAAAGGATTTGTGTAAAATGTAAGCACATTGCTTTATTATATTACATTATCAACATACAGTACATGATTAAATTAAACTTTTCGGGAATTGCCTCTGTTGAAATAAGCACCAATTCAATCAAACAATACTTACAGTCACTATGAATTATTGTGCCATGATAAAAAATCACCCTGAGCAAGATACTAGATACTAGATATAGATAATAGTATATTATACATAGGCGGCCTTACCTATGTTTCAACCATTTCAGTTGAAACGGGCCCCGGCCACCAGGGGGCCCCCAACTGACTGACAAAAGCAAGGAAGACACAATAATAAATCACTGCCTGCCATCACCTAACTAGCTAGCTAACATCCCTAACATTACAAAATGAAACGCACATACCAGAGTGGTGCTGGAAAGCGAAAACTAGCAGACATCAAAAGGAAAGCTGTGAGTAGTCTTCCAAAAGTGACCTCTTTCTTTGGTCCTGCATCTATAACAGCTGCACCGACTACAGCAGTGGCTACCGCCCACTCATATAACGCCAGCCAAACAACAAATATGGGAGAAGGTGAAAATAAAGACCTTTCTACTGAAACAGCTGGTGATAATGATGACCAAACATTATCGTTTGAAGCACCACATGATGATAGCCCCACAACTGAGACAGGTGAGGGAGATGCCACCACCAGCACTGCCGCCAGGGAGAAAGTCCCACTGCCATTCACAGAGACAGACCCGGCATGTTGGCCAGAGCATATTACCAGTGACCAACGGATGAATATTGTTCGGAGAGGTCCCGTTCAGATAGAGGACTTTAACTTCCCACAGAGCCAAACACGCCGCCGTTTTACTTATGACAGATCATTTCATAAGGATGAAAAATGGAGAAAAAATACGCAGGTCATGGTTAATGTATTCAAAATCATCAGAGTCAGTTTTCTGTTTCTGCTGTACCCTATTTGGCAAGCGAAATCACAGTCTCACTGACGGGGGTTTCAGAATGTGGGAACGACTCACTCTCACACTCCAGGATCATGAGAAATCAAATGCACACCGTTCCAACATAGACAGCTGGCGCGAGCTGGAGACGCACGTATGAACGCACAGCGCCATTGACAAAACATACCAAGAAATACAAATGCTGGAGAAAAAACACTGGAACGACGTCATGAAAAGGATAATTGCAATAGTCTGTCACCTTGCAGAATGAAACCTTTCTTTTTTTCTCCATCTGTCTCTGTCTTTTCATGCAGGCAGTGAGCTGTCCATGGTGCTGAAATTACGCGGAGCACTCATTATTTTTGTTGTTAATTTAAGTTGAGAATTTTGAATTTTTGATTTTTTTGCTTAATTTTGAAAACAAATCTGTAGAAAGTTGTTTCTCTTTCATTTTCGTTTCTCTGACCGAGAGAGTGTTCTGACCACAACTGGACAAAAATAACGCGGAGCACTCATTATTTTTGTTGTTAATTTAATTTGAGGGGATTGTAAGGGACAATAAAGTATCCATATCCTTATTTGTTGCAAACCAACCTGAATCCTCGCCTTTTCTGCTGAGTCCCGGTTTCTTGCTTTGGTTATGATTTTGACACTTGGTCACAATGTATCGTTTTACATGGGAAAATATGTACGTCCTTGGGACGCATGGATGACTTTACTGCGTTCTTTCAGATTATAATGCGTCACGGACGCAGGACGTGTAGCTGGCAAACATAATTATGTTTATGTTTTACGTGGTAGGGCCCCATATTAAGTATTGAAATGCTAACCCTAACCCTAACCCTGATATTATATATAATAATATATAATACTAGATAACTATAGTATGCTTGATTTTGTTTTTTGCCTTTGCCTACAGGTGAAAGGAAGAGCAGGGATGTAAGGACAGTGCAGATGCATAACTGTTTGAAAATGGAAGAAATCGATCATTCAACAAATAGACAGACTACATGTGTCCTCCAGTGTGGCAGGCTTTGTGATGAAGCTACTGATTCCATTCCCTCAAATGAGAGGTGGGAAAATATCAAGAAAAAGGCCGTGTTGTGGAGCAATCTTGACAAGTTTGGAAACGTCTATCCAACTGTTGATTGGGATAAAGGTCCTGTCAGACAATGTGTCCATGATACATGTAGGTTGACCTTATGGAATGCCAAGAAATTGGAACAGGCCAAGAAAAGATAAAAAATGAGAACTTGATGAAAGCCAATTTCAGTCATTGTCTTTGTCAGATGTTTCTTCCCCAACTATGGCTCCAGCCACCAAGCGGCTGCGATCGAGTTTAGAGGTGTGCATGATAAAATGTGTCTGGTGCTGTAAGACAGACTCGGGCAGGCACCCAGAATCAAAGTTGAAGCTGATTTCATATGCTCACACATGGGCAGCTTTCAAGGGCCACACGGTGTGCCTGGAAGATGAGAAAATGCGAGACAGAATCAACTGTCTGATTGATTCTGCAACTGATCCCTGTGCACTTGAGATCAGATATCATCTCAAATGCTGGTTGAAATATGTGCGTAATTACCAGAAAATGAGTGAAGATGACAAACTCCCACACATGTACAATGTCACTCTCCATGAGGCTCAGACTATCTTCTTTGACCACATCAGAACAGTTATCTTTAAGGAACATGGGCTAAGATCACTGCAGAGTCTTCTCCGAGACTACAACTCCATCACTTGTCAGTAGGGCTTTCCAACATTTGGGGTCAAGTCATCCTACATCAAACACATCCTGACCCATGAGTTTGAGGGCAAGATCGGCTTCCATTCCCGCTCTCAGACGAACCAGAGTGACCTAGTGTATGACATGTCTGGGGCTGGTTCATATGTTGAAGCAGCACTCTCCTCCATCTGTGTCAGCAGTGAGCAATTGATGTGCAGTGTGGCTGAGTGGATCAGGGAGGACATCAAGTCAATCAAACTTGTCCCATGGCCACCAAGGGTCCAGGAGCTAGAGGAGGAGGAAGAGTTCTCGTCTCTCATGGTGTAGCTGCTATCTGCTTTGCGGGGGGAGAAGGGTGTGGATCTTTCTCCAAGCACACTTGCTGTCACCTCTCTCATCACACAGTATGTCACAAAGCGACCTACCTCTACCGCAATCAATGCCACCGTCACCCTTCACTGGATGACTCGCAGCAAGGAGCTTGTCGACTCTTACTACAAACTGGGCATGGGGATCAGCTATCCAAATTTACTTCTCCTGTGTGATGTCTGGACAATGCATGACCTCGAGCAGTGTTCAGTGTGTCCTAACGAGATCGCTGAGGGAGAACCAAGCATCAGTATCATTGACAATGATGACTTCCTCAATGACACCTTGACAGCTTGACACCAAGGCCTCTAGTTTTGCAGACCGGGCGAGGTGGGGGTGCAGCACACCTGCGCTTCGCCAGCTGGGTGTAGCCAGGTGGATTTTGCAAGTTTGGCACACTGCTCGCGCTGGCGCAGCTACTCCTCTTTCCCACCTACCGGCGCAAGTCGGAAAGAGGGAGGAGAGAAGGCGTGGAGTGGGTTTTACACACATCACACCAATCAAATGAGCCCCTCTCCTCGCCCTTAAATGCGCTGCACGAAGGCGTAATGAGAGTTTACTCAATTCGCCAGAGCAAGAGAGCAGCAGCATCAGAACAAAACTTCTCCCAGGAGGAAACTGTTTTGATCCAGGAGGTCCAACCTCGCAGTGTCCGAATATACGGAACTGCGAGCAGACCTCCACGGGCTGATGATGCAAAGGTAGTCTGGGAAGAGGTCACCACAATTGTAAATCAATGTTGCGTTTCTCTCGTGCGCGTGCGCTCTCTCTTTCTCTCTCGCAGTCTCACTCTGTTTCTTTTCTTTTGACTTTTCTAAGATGACAGATGCTGAATATATACTCCCTATCTGATGATGCGGCTGTTTGTGGTTGGCTGAGAGGGATGTGAACTCATTAGTTTGCAGCTGTGTTAATGAAATCAAGTTGGGTTTCCATTACGTGTGCCAAACGTGCCAAACGGTGCCAATCCCCTTTGATCTGACATCACATGTGATGGGACAGTCGATATAAAGATACATTTATGTGCTGATTGCAGATAGTTGCATTCAATAGTGGTTTTTGGAGTATTTATTGCATCGTTAATGTGCCTGATATTCTGGAAACCTGCCTGTGAGGTTTTGGTGACGTGTGCGCACTGTCTGCCGGTCAGCCAAACTTCGGCTTACACCGGCTGCGCTCTGCCTGCGCTGACAGTAGACCTGGTTTCAGCTGGCAAGCTTTTAGCGCACCTTCGGCGAAGCCTTTTGGCACGAAACTGTCACTGCGCCAAGCTGGATCTGTCGACACCTCCCCCTGCTGCGCCGCCACACCCATCTCAGCGCACCTTGGTCTGCCAAACTACAAAACTGAGCGTGCCTCGGGTTGCGCTGCTCGAAACTAGCTCTGCGCAGGGTTCGCCACCCTGCGCCACCCTGCGCTGTGCCGGGAAACTAGAGCCCCATGTCTTTTACCGGAGTACAAGGCAAACATCCAGGATGAGCATGTGCGTATCAAAGATGCCAAGGCTGTGTCTCAGGTACTGACTGAGAAGGTGTCTGAGATGCAGGCAGTTATGCCATATAAGACCATCAAGCGCAGTGAGCCTCCCATCCGCCCTAAGCCCACTACATTCTCCTCAAATACAGAGCTTCAGCGCAAGCGCAGCATTATTCATACCCTAGCTTGTGCAGACAATAGTGATCACCCTGATGCAGCTGAGCAAACGGTCCCTTCCTACAGCGGGTTTCATGCTGGTTTGAATATGGAACAGGCTAAGAGCAAGGCTTATTTTCATACTTCCTACAATCAACCACCCAACAAGTCAGCTGTGAATGACATCATGGACAAGCTGTGTACCATTATCACCACTAAGCACATGCCCTTCGCCTTCTTGGTAGGAGATCATCCTATGTATGTACTCATCACCCTGCTCAAGACAGAGAACCCAAACAAGTACCGTGACATTGTGCCCTTTCTTGGTCCCTTCCATACACAGTGTGTGTGATGATGAGTGCTATCTACAAGCGCTACAAGGGGAGCGAGCTAGGTAATGTACTTGTTGCGGGAGGAGTTATTGCTGAGGGCTCTGTTGATCGTGCACTGAAAGGCAAGCATTACAAAAGGGGGCTGTGTTGCTTGGGGCTCATGTATGAGGCACTCATGAGTCAGCTGGTTAAAGGGAGACTCATGCCCAACCTGACTGATGAGATGAGGGAGAACTTCGAGATTCTGAGAGATATGAGTCTTTCCCAAGAACCCCGTGCTGCTGCTTATGCTGCATTGGAGGATGATGCTGACCTTGAGAGTCTCATTACCAACCTCTTCACCAATGTAGAGACCAGTGACATGGCAGACTACTGGAAGGACTTCCTGTCCATGACAGATGCACTCATGCAGAATGTGCACGCAGTTCATATCTGCAACTGGGATGAGTATGTCAGCTCTCTCCACGCCATGCTGCCATGGATAATAGCATATGACAATAATAGGTATGGGAGGTGGCTGCCTGACTTCTGGGCAATGCTGACATCTCTCCCTGCTGATCAGGTCGCCTTCCTTCATACTGACTTCACTCAGTCCATCACAGGCAACCCCGACTCCAACATGGCCTGGGACTGTGTAAATCAAGTTTATATTGAACAAGGGCAGCAAAATGAAATCTGGCTGGCTCTCCATCCTCCAGAATGAGAAGCAGCTGCTGGTGCACTCCAGAAAAGTGAATAATGTGGCCCGGATTCGGGCAGCTCACAACACCCTGGCCAATCGAAAAAATGCCAAGAGGAAGCACATGGAATGTGGCCCTAAACAGATGCGAGAAGATGAGCAGTGTGTGCAGGACCTGGTTGCACGCATGCATGAGTTTGACTCCTTCCCGTTTGACCCAGCCTCATCCACCCTACGCACTCTACAGTCAGCCATACCCGCCTCTGATGAACTCATTGCGGACTTCAACTCAGCCCATGCTGCAGGAGAGGAGAAATTGACCAGCTTCTTGCAAGACCGGGTGTTCAGTAAAAACACCTCCTTCTATGCATCTTTCCCTCTGAGCAAATGTTTGACATTTGCCAAGGGGGCATGCATGGAGAAGCCTGGGCAGGAACTCAAGATGAGAGATGCAGAGATGGAGCAGAGTGCTCTCATGGCAGTGATTGACCTGGTTGAGGTCAGTCAACTTGTGAATCTCCCCGAGTTGCTGGAACATTGTGTTATAGAGGAGTGTGTGGCCTTATTCAAATCAAATGGCACATATAGGAAGACGCAGAAGAGCAAGCTCTTCCAGAAGCTCGCTCTCCAATCTGTGGATCTGCAAGAACCTTACACCACTCTCGTCGACATGGGCATGATCTGGAGGATGACAACACCATCAGCAGAAGATCGGCAGACACAAGATTGCATCAAGTGGTCGGACTACATCCACAAGGTGTCATCCATCATTTTTGCCCGCCATCGCGATGCTGACCATATCATCTGTGTGAATGACCCATACCATGCAGCATAGTCCACTAAAGACGATGAGCAAGATCTGCGGGTACAGGGTAAGGCACATGTCCCCAACACCTACATGAAATTGGATGACCCCTTCCCCTCTGCCAGAGCATTCAAAACCCTGCTGTGTAGCGTCAGCAACAAGGTACGGCTGCAAAAGCTAATATGTAGCTATCTGACTGACCTTGCACAGAATGTAGATGCAGAGATTGTATACTCTGTTGGCTCCCACTGCATCAACTTGTCAACCCAGCAATCAATGGCGAAATACAGCTTTGACCAGTCTGAGGCTGACACCATCCTCTTCTCTACTTATGCAGTTCTGCGTGAGTCAGGCTACAGTGGCCCTGTTGTCATTGATACAGCTGATACAGATGCCTATGTCGCAGCCAGTGGCGGTTCTAGGCCAGTTTCAATGGGGGGGCCAAGCTAGGGCCAGTCCTTTTGATACAGGGGCACATACAAGTACGGTCAAATATCTAAGTCTGAACAATAAGATATATATATATGTTTAAGGGGGTCCGGGGGCATGCTCCCCCGGGAGAAAATTTTGTATTTGATTTAAAGGCATCAATCTGGTGAATTCTGAGAGCAAAGTTATGATGGCAGAATATGCCTAGATTTCAACATCTTTGTGCTTTTTATGTGTGAAAAATGTTCCATTTTTACTGATAAAAACACTAGTTGTACTATGTTATGGTGAAGGGTTACACTTAAAATACGGTATAAAGTATTAGTGGTTAAACATTTCAGTAATCAAAAGAAAAATGACTGACGTACTGATCTGCCTCTGGAGGGCTATTTTAATATTTAAAATCATGTGCAGACAAAATATTCTTTTAAAATTCTCACACTCACATGTACAGTTCCAGATACGCAAAACAATACAAAATATGCAAAACGAAAGGAAAACAAAAGGTGAGATTCAAATAAATTACACACAAACAGGCACAAATTACTGCTTTCCTCCCTCCCTCTCGATTTGCAAGTACAGCACCCTGAATCAGAGCATTTCAAAAGCCCTCAGGTAGTTGAATGCCTCTGGGACAGGCCCATTTATAGCAACCCACTGGATCCGTGGCGTGCGCGATCCGGCCGAGGCGGGTGCCGGAGCTAATAGCAGCCATTCAAGAAGCTGCTCCACCAGCCGCGGCCTAGAAGCGGCTCGGCGCTCCGCTAAAATTACGCGCCAGGTCTATTTCTGACGGCGCGTCAATTTGCACAGACCAAATGAGTCAAACAGGAAGTCAGACACAGAAAAGACGAGAGTATCCAGTCGATTTTCAAAATAAAAGACCCATGAAAACTCCGGATCGTGTATCACATCACTGCATAAACATGATGTGACAGGCATAAGTCAAATGAAAAGGAAAAAGTTTTCAGAGCTTACCTCAATGGTGCTGTGTGTTGCCGTGCAGGCTCAGAGTTGTCTTAAATACAGCCACACAATTCTCTACTGATGTTTTCTGGGTGTTTTCAAGAATGCTCACGAAGTGTATTCCTCAATATTCCGCTGCTCTATCAACTCAGGCTCACATTAGCGCTAGGAGAGCGACGTCTGTGGTGAGGCCGGGGAGGGTGAGGGGGAGGGAGGGGGGAGCCGAAGAATTCCCAGTAGGAGCTCCAGCCGGTGCGTTACAGAGTGACGTTCATTTACCGGAGGCATTTTATATCTGGCCATTTTTTGGAGATTGTGGCAGGGCAAATTAGTCAATGTATGGGAAACACTAAACACTAGAAAACTCAGGCCCTTTTCCTTCTTGTGTGGTGTATTCTGCATGATTCACTGGGTGCGCCTCTTTAAGTGGTCCGACCGGCAACCTGTTGAGACGATTTAGTTCCGCGTTCCCCCTCCGACTCCTCGGCGGGGGGGCCACAGGGGGGGCCGGACTCGGAGTTACGGGGGCACTGGCCCCTGCTGGCCCCCGCCTAAAACCGCCATTGGTCGCAGCAGCGGCCATCTCACAGCAGTTACCTGGTATGCTTTGTGTCAAGAGAAAGCAAGAGACAGTCCTCTGCCGTGGCCTGGTGACTGAGGAGATGGCAGACTGTATTGTGCAGCTACACTGTATTACAGGTTGTGATGCCAACTCAGGCTTCTACACATGGGTGCAGATCTGATGACAAGTCTGGGGGGGACACAATCAGTTGTGATTTTTTTTTAATTGCATGCGTGCAAATCATGCCCACAGAACGCTTGAGATTGCAAGCATATTTCACGATTTCGTAGAGGCTCATCACCATCACCAAGTCATTCTAAAAGCACTACACAGAGAATCATATGCTTACCTTTACTGTTTATTTCTCTTAAACAGCCAGTAGTACATGGAACCAGCCATCACCCTCCTTTTCACTGCTTCGCTGTTAGTTAATGCTACTTCTAGTTTCAGGGTCTCAGGCATGTTATGTCCACTCACATTCTCATCTCTTGCCTCTCACGGATTCCCATTTCTCCTAATCATCTTCCCTTTCTCCCAGTATATAGGACTACTGTATACATTGTTCAATTTCAATCATTTAAACTATTTAGAATTGGGGGGGACAATTTGTGTTTTTCAGAATTTGGGGGGGACATGTCCCCTCCCGTCCCCCCCCCCCGGGATCTGCACCCATGCTTCTACGGCAAGGGTAAGTCAACAGTGTATGACAAGGTGGCGAAGAGCCCTGTGGCACGACAGCAGCTCTCACGGTGCGGAGATAGCCTTGACCTTGAGGAGGAGGTGATAGAGGAGCTCTTCAAGTTCACACAACATGTGATTTATGGCGACAAGAAGAGTAGCACCATGGCTGATGCCCATGCCGCCAAGTGGAAGAGAATGAAGAACAAATCATTCATCTGTCTCCCTCCAGATGCTGATAGTTTACGTCAACACCTGCCTATTCTGCCTAATGCTCTGATTCAGGCTCATGAAGATTGTAATTGATTCCCTGTTGAAAATACAGCTGTAAAGTAAAAAGGGTTTTGACTAACATTTTTTGATGCATCTTTACATTCAGTGGCCAGGGTTCAACACTAAGGTTTTTTTTCACTTGCCCGGTTGGGCAAGTTGGTCAGAGATCTACTTGCCTGAAGTCAGTTTTTACTTGCCCTATAAAAATTGTTTAATTTAAGCGGCTATCAAATAACAAAGACTGCAGTTATTACTGTAATTACAGTGTCAGGGCTTAAAGTGAAAAATTTGTCAATCGTTCTCCGTCTATAATTTTGTGCCCTACTTGAGCCATGCCCACCTCTATTTATTTTTCACCTCTCTTTCCAGTTCTGCTGTATTAACACCGGGTTTAATATATTTTGCTTCCATCTCTCTGCCCTGCTCTACTCTACTTCAATGCTACTTAGGTCTCTCTCTACTCTACCGGTAGACTACCGCATCCACCTGTTGCACAAAACACACACAGCAGTGTTTCCCCTAAGATAGAGTTGTAGCAGCAGAGGTGAAGCACACACATGAAAAATAATTTTAATTTTTTACATGCCCGACCTTGAGTTTTACTTGCCCCGGGCAATCGGGCAATCGTTATTGTTGAGTCCTGAGTGGCCATTCATTTGTAATTATAATAGCTATAGTTTACCATTGTTATTCTCCCCTCCCTCACCACACACACGCACGCACGCACGCACTCACACTAACATGGTTAAAACATGTCTTAAGATATTTTTTAGTGTGTCAACAAAGTCATTTTTGTTTAAGCCTTGGTGTATTATACATCATTTGAAAGGTATTGACATGATCTACCATAATAAAAGATCAAGTATAATTTAAAAAGTAAAATGCACTTAGGGTGTCTTTTATAAATAATTTTCATTGACAAAAACAACATTCAAAAGTTAAGTTTTCACACTACTGGATGGCAGCCATCTCTGGGTCAAAATGATGTCATAACGTCAAACTGATGTCAGAGTTGAAATCCTCATGGTCAACTTATATGAAAAAGTGTATTCATACATGATTCTATGTGCTCCAGTTCAAAAGTTAATTTTTCAAGAAGGCTGCTGGCAGCCATCTTGGATTTGGCGCTCTAGCAAAAAAGCCCGGAATTTTTGGGAGGGACCTGGGAGCTGAATTTTTTATAAAAGGTCTATAGATGTCAAATCAATCATCAAAACATGTAAGCCAGAAAATGGTCACGGAACTGAAGTTCTGGACCCTACTATATGTTTGTTCCACCACTTTATACTACCTGGAGTTGTAATATTAACCATAGCTTATTGCATGTTGTTGTTGAACCACAGAATTTCTGTGTGTTCCACAACAAAAGATCTTAATTACCTTCCACTGGCATTGTTTCCATGGTGCCAGCACATGCCACCACCCTGTAATGTGGTCTTAAAGTGGTATTTCACTGCTGGAAAGATGTTCTTGTCATAAAATTGGGCTGTCTATGCAGGAGAAATACATGCAAATACTTCTGAAGCTGGTACTTCATGACCAGATAAAGTGAGAAACAGGGCTGTGGCATTTGCTTTTACTCAAGCGCTGGATAACTTGCGGGCAGAACCAGCAGGAGAAACACTACCACACATATTCAGTGAGCTACATACAATGGAAATAAACCCAGAAGCTATAAACTATTTTTTTGGCATAATGTGCCAGGCAAGCAGTTCCAAAGGTCTGAATAGGCACCATCTTGGGTACCAATACAGGAAACAGTATGGTGCCCACTTCTTGTTCACAAATTCTCATATTACAGTACAGCCAAACAGTACACTAAAATATTTTTCTGAAGATATTAGGTGAGGAAAAAGGCAATGCAGTAACAGAATATTGGTTTATATTTCATCAGTGTGCCTAGTTTTACAGTTAGATCTGATTTTGAGAGCAAGTGAGACGGATGAGTGTCTTAATCGATCTGCTTCTTTACTCTTTGTTCCCATGCTGGTGGGCATACATGCAGAAGAACAACCTGCAGTTCAAGCAACAGCCCTAAAACCAGTGAAAGCTGAGAGATGAGTGGAGTGTTTGTCAGATGGAGGGAAATTTACCATAGTTCATATGAAGCTCAGCGTAAGTTCAATCAGGAAGACCTTTCCGTGCTCATTCATTCACAATTCCCTCTCTCTCACTCCCACTGCTTCCTCCAATCAGCTGCCTCCGGGCATGCACTCTTCTAGCTGTCCTATCGTAATTAGCTATGACCTCCATCAGCCAATCAGGTTGGCACTACGAGATTTTAAATCTGTTCTCTTCTCTGCTGCTTTCAGCTGTCATTCTAGGCAGAATCGCCGCTTATGGCTCATGCTATTCTTACCTTGTGCTGCATCCTCTCGCTCACTCTGAGACCAATGTCCGACTCCGACCTCGATCCAGTGCTGGAAGATTTCGATCCCGGCTTAGTCACCCTGCCGCAGATCGGCGCAACTCCTCCAAGCTGTCAGCACCTCGCGAGTGCTCCTGCGCATGAGTCAGAACTCTTACTGTCTCAGCTTCAAGATCATGGCATTTTTCCAGCCCCAGGCCTCCCTCTCTCTCAGCTCCGCGAGCTGGTGGTTGAAGCCACACGCCACAATCCAGCAGAGACCCCTCTCCCCTCTGCTCAAGCATCCAATGCTCCAGCCGGGTCCTCCACTGTGCCAGCTCGTGGCTGCAAAAGAACCAGGAAATCCAGACCTTCTAAAGCTCCTCAGCCGAAGAAGAGAAACATCGACTCTCTCCCTCCTTCTCCCACTCCCGCTGCTCTCACCTCCTCAAGCACCTCAGAAAATACTCTGGTCTCCACTCTGCAGTCCCTGGCTAATTCCATGAGCAATATTGACGCTCGTCTCCAGGCTCTGGAAACCACTTCAGCCCCTGTCTCTTCTTCAGCGACTTTAACCAGGGTCCAGGCTTCCATGCTGCAGCCACCCTTCATGCCCAGCCAGCCCTCCACATCCACTCCTGCTGAAGCCTCACATCATTCTCTGGCCACAGCCATCCCAGCCCCTCCTCTACGTAGGCCATTCATTCCTTATGCCGCTAACATTTCTCCCTTGTTTTAAAGCAAAAATTCTCCAAGGCAGAGATGTTAATCTCGTTAGCCTCATCCTGCCTTCCCCTGAGTGCGATAAATCCATTGCCACCGGCAGAGACATCACTGCGGTGTTCAAATCAGCTGATCCTCGTCTATGCAGAGACCTATCTATCGTGCAATTTGTCGCAGCTTTCGGCATTTTTCGGGATGTAATTTGCTCCGTCTTTCCAGAGAGAAGGCAGGAATTAGACACCTACTTACCCAATTTGTGACCTGAATCTTAAAAATGGCAGGACTGTTTTCTACCAGTATCATAAAGCCTTCTCCAGTAAAGCCGCACTGTATATCGAGCAGTTTAATATTCGTCTGGATTGGTCCGTTCTGGACACGGAACTATTAGTGATGATCGCCGGAGGCTCCCAAATCGTCTCCTGCACTTCCTGCAGGCCACATCGCCCCTTTCTGCCCCTCTGTCCCATTCCAGCCCTCTGCCGGGATTCCCTCGCTGCGTCAGCTCCAGCTCCTGCCTCAACCCAACAAGCTAGGGCGCCAGGTGGAGTGTTTTAATAATAACCAAATCTGCAATAACTTTAATTATAATGACTGCTCATTCCCCAACTGCAGTTTTCTTCATATCTGCAGCTACTGCAAAGAGGCTCACCCTCGGTCAGTCTGCCCCAGACGCCCCAGATCATCCCGTATTCCTCGTCAGCGAGCAACTCAACATGGTTCAAAAACATTCTGAACTCTCATCCCTCCACTCCACATAAATGTACAGTCTCTAGCAGCAGAACTGTCTTCTTATCCTGATTCAGTGTTCGTAGATCATTTCCTCACAGGCCTTTCTCAGGATTTTAGAGTAGGGGTTTTCTTTTCCCCCTCAGTCACATATGTCGCAAAAAATCTCCAGTCTGCTCTCAATGAGCCAGATATTGTTTCCCAGCTGCTAGAGAGAGAGGTAAACAAAGGTTACATCATCGGCCCTTTTAGGTCCTCCCCTTTTCCAGTGTTCCGTTCAAGCCCAATCGGCCTAGCCACTAGGAAGTATTCGGGGAAGAAAAGGCTAATCTTTGATCTCTCCGCACCTCGCTCCGGCCCGTTTGGAAGCGTTAACAGCCTCATCCCATTAGAGCCTTTCTCCCTCGATTATGTCTCTGTAGATAATGCCATCAAACTGATCAAGCTTGCAAGCCATGGTGCCTGGCTGTCAAAAGCTGATATTACCGACGCTTTTGAAACAGTTCCCATTCACCCATCTCAGTGGAATCCTTTCGGCATCAGGTGGGACTCAAAATACTACTTTGCCACCCGCCTGACTTTTGGGTGCAGAAGCAGCCCATACATTTTTAACTTAGTCTCGGAGGCCCTTGGATACTGTTAAACAGAGCCAGAATCCCCTCTGTCCTCCACCTGCTGGATGATTTTCTCCTCATAGACCCCCCTCGTGACAGCTCCGGCTCCTCTCTGTCCAAACTGAAACTCTGTTTCCAGGCTCTTGGCGTCCCCGTCAGAAGAAAAAACGTTGGGTCCAGATACTCGCTTAGAATTCCTCGGCATCAATCTTGATTCTATTGAAATGAAAGTATCCCTCCCCGCGGAGAAACTGCAGCGCATCCGCAATATATCAAAGTCCTTTTGTGATTTCGACAACATCACAAAAAGACAGCTGCTCTCCCTCCTCGGTCACCTGAACTTTGCCATGTGCGTCATCCCTCAGGGGCGATCCTTTATTTCTCGGTTACTGGACATTGCGTCCCCCGTGCCAAATCTTCTTGACGTCATATCTCTAGACGAAGGTTGCCATTCAGACCTGCGTTTCTGGTCTCACCTGCTCGATAATTGGAACGGCATCTCTTTTTTCTATGACGAGCTGGTGCATTCCTCAGACTCTCAAGTTTTTCACAGATGCTGCGTCATCTGTGGGTTTTGGGGGGTTCTTCCAAGGCCAGTGGCTCGCCAGCCACTGGCCGCCCTCCTTTTACAGTCTCGAGGCATCTTCAGCGCTGTTCAAAATTTATCCCATCGCCGTAGCATGTTATGTTTGGGGTCATAACTGGAAACGCAAGCGCATCTCAGTTCTGTGCAACAACCAAGCAGTGGTCGATATCATTAACAGAGGGCACTCTTCGTCAAAAGATATCATGCCTTTCATGAGAAGCATTACATGGTCCTCCATCAGTCACAATTTCATCATTACAGCCCGTCATGTGCCAGGCCACTTCAACACTTTAGCTGATTCACTTTCCCTCTTCAAATTTCAGACTTTCCAGAGCATCTGCCCAGAAGCCAGCTCAGTGCCAGTTCAGATTCCCCCTCTCAAAGTCATAGCTCTGCATTGAACCAAGGCCTCATGCCCAGATATTTAGAATCAGCCAAATTTTACATGAGACAGGGCTTAGCCACCTCAGCTCTAAATAAATATGATTTTGCTTGGTGCACATTTGCTATTTTCTGTATGTCCATATGCATCCCTCTTAAACCTGTTAAGATAAATACAGTCTGTGTTTTCATTCGTTACTGTATGGATGTCAGGAACCTCAGTACATCCATGGGTTGATTGCTGGTGTCCAATTTAATATAAGATGCTTCGACCCTTCTTTCCCTAGCTTATTTGCAAACCCAGCTGTAAAACTCATTTTAAAGGGCATTGCTAAAGCTTCTCCTCCCATCCCTGATAGTAGACCTCCCATCACGCTCGCTATTTTGCACAAGACATGCTGTCAGCTCTCAAAAACAGTATTTTTTCTCCTTTTATTGATGCCCTTCTTGACTCAGTGTTCCTGCTGGCCTTCTATGCCTTCCTTAGAGCCAGCGAATTCACTACGCCATCTCTCTCATTTGACCCTAGCAAAGATGTTTCTTTAGGTGATTTAAACTTTGACCCTGGCCACTACATTCTACGCCTTATACATTCAAAATGTGGAGGCGCCTTTTCCATAATAGTTGCCCGCATTGACTCTCCTTTCTGCCCATTTTCATCCATGTCAAAGTACCTAAAACTTAGACCTAAAACCAACGCTTCCTCTCCACTTTTTCTCATCTCTGAGAATGCCCCCTTATCAAAGTCTCGTTTTAATTTCTGCTTAACGCAAGTCCTCATCAAAAGCAAATTATCCCCTCAGCATTATTCAGGGCACTCTTTCAGGATTGGTGCTGTTACGTCTGCTGCCAATCAAGGCATTTCATCATCATTCCTGTAACAACTGGGGTATTGGTCTTCATCCGCATTCACCACCTACATTCGCCCCGACACTAACACTGTTCTCGCAAATCAAAGAGCTCTGAAGCCTTAATTTCGGTAAGTTTTCATATAGCTGGTGGTGGCCCCGTTCAGGGTTGTCTCGTCTGTTATTCTATTTTGCGTCTCAGTTCCTCATCTCATGCTCGACCACTGTTGTAGCACTTGTATTCTCATGCACCATCACCCTCGGTCTAAGGATTTCATGCATGCTCCATCCCGGTTTGGGACCACTGTTATGCACTAAATGCCCCGAGTCTGACCTCATGCAAATGCCCCATCATGGCCATGAGACCTCATGCTGTATGCCTCAACACCCTCGGTCTTCGTACCTCATGCTAATGCTCATCATGATCTGTGGACCTCATGTTGTATGCTCTATCACCCCTGGTTTCTATTGATGGTCTTTAGGACTCTAGCTTGTGCATCCAGGTCTACGGGACCTTGTGCTTATACACGGTAATTTCTTTTCGGCCGTCGGGCCATAATTTCTGTTTATCATGATGACTTAATTTCTTTGTGGTCGCCAGACCTTATTTTACTTTCACCATTTTATGATCTTAAATTTTGTTCGGTCTCATGACCTTTATTTATGTTTGGTCTTATTGATCTTTTATTATTATTTATTATTATTATTATTATTATTATTATTTTCCGCACACATAGGCTCAGGTCATTAGGAACTCGCACCAGTCACGTTAATCTCAGTTTGGTCATCAGACCCTGAATTTCTGTTGCCGTCATGCTGAAAATTGCTGACTTTAATTTCTGTTTGGTCGCTGGACCTTTGCCTTCTGTTTGCATTATATTAAGTTGTTCTTCTGACCTTAATTTCTGTTTGGTCTTACGATCTTTCATTTCTGTTGGTCTTCATTGACCTTTTATTTCATTCAACATATAGAAACCATGGCCTCCAGATTCATGCCCGTCCCTAGCCTCCCCTCTGCCATACGACCTCTTCCCCTGCCACTGCATTTCACCCCTGGCTCCTTTTCAGTGGTTAGACCTCTTCAAACCTCCCTCTGCCACTTTTCTTTTCCATGCTTATCTCACATCCCCTGCTTTCTAGACAGCAGCTCCCCAACTGTCCCAGTCTCATCCCTACCATATGTTCTCATTAAAGTTAAACTTCCCCATTCAAGAGTCATGCAGGCCATCTAATCTTTTCATTCACATTTCGCTGCCTCCTCGTTTCAGTTCGTTTCATGTTTTATTTGCAATGCATTCCCTTCTAATCTTTATTTGCTTGTTTCGTTAGAAGCCTGCTGCCTCCTGGTAAAGTAAGGATTGCCTCTCGCCAAACGGTTTGTCGTCCCTCTCTCTCTCTTTACACTGTTTTGGGGGGGTTCCCTAATTGGCTACGGATAGGCTGACCATACGTCCTCTTTTGCCCGGACATGTCCACTTTTCACGTCCCGTCCGGGGCGTCCGGGGGGGGGGGGGGGGGGGGTTTATAAACTGATGATAACGTCTGGTTTTCCGTGTGTTTGTGTGTGGAGTGCGGCATGGGTCGCATATTTCTATCCAAACCCGAACCGAGCCCGACATTATTTAATGACCAAAGCACTGAGTTTGTGTCACACAGTTGTTACGGTTACAGGCTATTTAACAGGCCGGGTGTGCTCTGCGGAGAGGGAGACCTCCGTGTTTGAGACGGGAGCGGGAGGCGGGAGCGGGAGGCGGGAGGTCCGACGGTTCCAGCGAGAGGAGAGGGAGAAATAAAACAAAATAAGATAAAATAGGAAAAACCTGTCTCCCTCTTTTATTTTCAGCGTTTAATCAAGGCGGAGGCGGGCGGCTGGAGGTCCGAGACTTCCAGCGAGGAGAGAGGTAGAAACAAACAACCAATGTGTGTCTGTGTGTGTTATGTTCAGGTGTTGTCACGTAAATAACAGTCTCCAAGCAATAAACAGGACAGACAATAGGATTTTATTCATTTTTACACTACATTTTCACCGAAAGCTGACCGAATCCGACCCGAGCCCGAATACAATTTATAGCTACATTTTTGACCAAACCCAGCCTGACCTGTCGGATACCGTCGGGCTTGGATTGCCACACTCTAGTGTGTGTATGTGCCCCCTATTGGGGCCTGTCTGAATTTCTGTCTTTGAGAGATATTATTTTGTAATATAACTGAATTTTCTAGCTCACCATCTCGAAGGGGTCTAATCGCCAAAGACTTCACATTTTCACATTTCATTCTCATGTGCACTTGTAATTAAATATTTTCTTTCCTAACCAAAAAACGTGTCTCTCCTGATTGAAGTACACATAATGCCTAAATTGTATGTAAAAAACAAAAACAAAAAAAGGCTGATGGAAAAATAAGTATAAAAAAGCCATACTGCTTCATTGGTGGCAAACAATATACATTTGTCAAGCGTCTTTAAAAAAACCCATTTTACTTAAACTGCATTGTCTATCATTTCAATACCATGTTTCTGGTTGTATTAGGAAATTGTGGGCAATTATGCAAACCAACAAACAGAACTACTTTACAGCAGTATTCGATTTTAACATAATTTTTGTATCAATCTGATGACTTACCTGAATCTAACATAGGTGTGGACGCTTCCAGCTTTTTTTTCAGGCTTTTATGTCTGTTTTGTGAGCCTTGGTGGAGCTGATGTGGTTAGTGTTGGATGATGGTGCCGTGCCCTGCTAGCCATTGTATAGACTTTTATCAGGAACTGCAATATCCTCTGACTCACGGAAACTTGGCTAAATCCTGGACAGCACCATTCAACCAGGTGACTCCTTTTCTACTGCCAATCTGACGGAGCAGCAGAGAAGAGGAAATTGCTTTACAGTGAATAAGGACCGGTGTGTTGGTGGAAGTGTGAGGTGCTCCCGGTCCAGCTGTGGATGTGCAAATGACTGCAGTGCATCGCTGCCGTGGACAGTGAATGTGTGGTGTGCGGACAGTGAAATCATTCCACAACCAGAAACCATGGATTATCAGAACCATCCGGAATCATGGACAATTATGAAGCAGCAGCTAATAATGTAAAAAGACAAAAAAGGACTAAATCAGAGTGCACAACTTGAAGAAGCTGATGGGTTCACATTTCACTGGAGTTGTAGATGTAAGGCAACTACCTGATTACACCAGTAGGAGGAGCTACTGGAGCTATTGAACCATGTTTTTTATTGTTTGATAACGATATTGAGGTGAGGTGCGTGCTGTAAAAAAGAAAACAATTTATACTGTGCACCAATCACCACTTCGCCGGCTCATCAACCGGAGCCTTTAAAAGCTGCTGGGAGTCGACGGCAATGGCTGCAGTGATTTAACCTGAGCAGTCCGCCTCGCTGTGACTCTTGGTAGCCATTGTTCGTTTGTGTCGTGGCTTCTGTGTCCTGTTGTACTGTGAGTATCCGGGAAATCTGGGGCATTAGGATCTAGCTTCTTAGCTTAGCCACATACCATTTTGCTCCCACATGTAGGATTTACCTTTGTTAACACACTAGACTTATGGGTGGCGGTCCGAGTGTGTTTTGTTTTGTCAGGTAAGTCTTAGAGCAGACAGGTAGGGTTTTTTTTTTTTTTGTCCTCTGGGTGGCCTTCCACTAAAGTTAGTTAGCTGGTGTGCTTTTGGTGACAGGTCAGTTTTGTTTTAATTGGTTTATGATTTGCCATCACCCGCAGCCCTTCCCAGTGTTTGTTTTGCTGTATTTCCTTTTGTTACAATTCACCGCTGAGGCTCCTCTGCTCAGGTCCAGTTTCCAGGTTGTGTTGTGTATAGCCAGTGTTTTTGTAACACTTTTGTGTAGCGTTCTTCTGCCAAAGTGTAGCCTGTATTTTAATTTTTACTGTGAACGAATAAATGTCAGCTTGTCTTATTCATTCTACTTTCGTTGTCTGGTTTGATGTTGCTTCCCTTACCCCCAATCTCCTATTTGGTTGTAACAAGTTCTTAAAAAAGGTTTATTTTCTCTTGACCTGCAAGGTTGATGATTTTGTTGAGGATAGTATGCCAGCAGCCACTGTGATAGAGAACATCAGAAATGTTACTGAGTGTTTCTGTGAAATAAAACTGCTAGCATTGAGCAGTACCTGCAGGAATCAGGATAAAGTCACACTATAATCTGATCACTGAATGTGCCAGCGAAATAAAGTACCCTATTTTCAAATATCTCAGTGGTGCATTTCTTAAAAACAATATCTTTCAGATGAAATGAGTGTTCCAAACTCTGTTTATGAGTGTTAGGTGCACTGAAGTTGTTTTTATGTATTCTCTTACCTCAGATTCACACAATGTGAACAAAAAATACCCTGTATTCTGATTAAGTTGTTTACCTTTGGCAAGCATTAATTTTCATCAAAGTAAGACCTCATTCATGTTTCTTTGTCTTTCTAGGCAATACCTACATATTTGAGGTTCAGTTGACGAAATACAACCAGTAATTTTGTGGTAGCACACTAGGAGTAAGTAAGTAAGATGTGCAAACTTGATAGTGATAATGAAAATGAATAACAATAATAAGGCAGCCAGACACCACTCAAATCAAGACTGTGGACATGAAACAAAGGGAGACACATCACACTTTTGATCACTTTCTGATCTTGTAAATACACAGTGTTGCTGATTTTTTTTATTTCAGTCAATACTGGGATCGAACCAGCATATTACGATTCTAAGCTTGCAAGTTTGTTTCAGGTATAAACTACAATTTACAACACCTGTAGAGGAAAGTTTGAGAATAAGCTTAGTTATATATGATTTACCATTGAAAATAATAATAATAACTACACACAATCTCTAGCTATAGATTCCTGTTACTATTGATTTTTATCTTACTGTCAAGTCTCAGAAAATGTCCGGAAAAACTCTGCTGCTCTGAAGTAGCAGCACACCAGGGACAATGTCAGGACAGCACTGTCTCTTTCATAAAGAACCACCTCAGCAGATATCTTCTTGAAGAGGACAAATTGACACAAAAAAGATTTCACTTTTTCAACATTTTCTATTAAAAGACATCATCTCCAGCTCCTAAAAGGTGCAGTATGTAATTCTGAAGAAAGCTAGTTTATTTAGTTGATTGTTGAATGTTGGTGGTTAGTTCCAACCCGAGGTCATCATATACTGGCAACCTCGGGTTGGATTGAACCACCAACCCAAAGCGCCTTTATTACTTATGGCTTGAGAACTGTATTCCGTAAATATTGGGGCTGGGTTGAAATAATCGATTCATCCGATTCAAATCGATCTTCACTGGAATGACCCGATATTGATTTGTAAAATCTGAGATTGTTATTTTAATATAAGCATTTACGCTTTTTTTTTTTTTTGTGTGTGTATTTGGTGAAGCTTTAACCCCATTAATCTTGCCGGTAGTAAACGAGCTGCAGTGCTAAGTTATGAACGACCGTAGTATTGAGAAGCTCTGACATTACCGGCTCTTTTATCTGTAACTTTTTTACATTTGGGTGTAATTTATTATCGTGCTGCAGCGTCTCCTCCTGCTGTCTGTGCGTCCTGGCCGCTGCGCCACTTTTACGCACGCGCACACACACACACACACACACACACACACACACACAAAAACAGAGTAAAGATGCCACGGTGGAGACAGAGAGGTGGAGATTACTTGAGCTGACAACAACTACTGGTTATTGTGAGTGTACCTCATAGAGGAAAAAAAAAAAACCTTAATCACAGCTGTTTAGCAACATGCAAATCAGTGAGATATTAGCTTTGCTGTTTTAATATCACTGTTGCTGCTCTAGAAACATCATTTAGTTATAAGATTTTCAGATTTATTCCTGTTGTGAATTCAGTGTTTCCACTACATTCATTTAGCAGTGGTGGCACGCCGCTGCTAAATTATTGCCACCACTGCTGCTCCTTCAAAACATTTATTTTGCAAATGCACCACCACCGCTCTGAGACATCTGTGCACTTGCACAGCGCAGCAGCCAGTGTAGTGAGGAGAGTAGCAGTGAGGGGAGGGGGGAGTGGGGGAAGGCTCCTATTTAGGGATGCACCGAATATATTTGGCCAAATATTGCAAAAAAACACACATTCGGTATTGAGTGGAATAAGTGAAAAGCAAGGCCAAATAATAGCGGCATGTTCTGATAACGCAATCAAACAGCAGGCGGTGACGGACGGATTAAAATGTCAGCAGTGTGGCGATATTTTACTCCGTCCGTCAACACACTCGCATTTGTGACTAAAAATAGTTTTGTGTGGACAAAATAAATCATTCAGCACGCTGTGAGTACAGATTTCAACCAGCAGCAGAAACGAAACGGCGAATCCCGCCGGTTGTGGGTTGAACGGGGGTCACAGACACAGACAGGGATACGTATTCCTGTCAAATACGGCGGCGCATGGTAACGGCTTACCGGCGACGGAGAAGTCCAGCTCCAGGTGAATAACTTGTTGTCATGACTGCCCAAAAGTACCTGAACAGCCGAGCCGTGGTGGCACACAGTATGTGGCATATCAGAGGAGAAAAGAGCCGTTCACATTTCTCTCTTTGTGTCCACAAACCTCACCACACTTTAGGGACTGTTCTTTACTTATGAAGGGACTTGACAGAGGAGGAGGTTGGCTGGTTGATTTTTATTTCATTTATTTATTTTATTTTGTATATCCCCCCTATGTTAATCACTTATTGATGCTGTTTTTAGTATGAATAAGTCAATAAGTAATTTATTCCATTGAAATATCATCAATGTACTATAGAAAAGTGATTTATCTTTTTATAAATGACAAAAGACACATCTGCCTCATTTTCACTGTGGTATCGTGATACTACTCAGAACCGTGATACTTTCACTGGTATCATACCGTGGGTCCCAATTTTGGTACAGTGACAACACTAATCTGGAGGGAGTTCATCTGCAAAAACTAATGAAAAACTAAAAAACGGCATTCGGTATTCGGCCAAGTGTTTAATATTATTTGGCTTCGGCTTTGGCCACAAATTTTGATTTCGGTGGATCTTGAAAGTGACATCATCACTGGAGCACCAGGTCAGAGTTTGTCGTCTTGAAGAATAGGGCAGTGAACCAGAGAAAAGAAAAAGGTAGATTTTATTAGCTGAAGATAACTTATAACATCAATATCAATATTTCAGAGAGAGAAAAAGAGAAAAAGAGAGACAGAGACAGTCCAACACAGAAACAACATTCAAACATGCGGTTTATCAGAATCAAACACTTTCGACAGTTAACCATACTCCAAAAATGGTAAAGCATGGTGAAGCACTGGACATGGGTAGGGCTGCTCGGTCCATCTCTGTCATATCCAGCAAAATTTGCATCTTTTTGTGAGACGACCACATGCAGAACAGCTGACTTCTGGTGCAGAATTCGTGTTAAGCAAAAAAACAGCAGTGTCTCTCTGCTGTTTATTTCAGTACCACCTCTCCCTTCCGGCTGGAAGAAGTATCAGACACCACCTTCCTTTCCCACCTTCAGGGTGCTGGGCACCATGCCTGTCAGCTACAGAACAGAAGTCTGGTGGGCGTTTTCATCGTCAGCAGATTCTGCACTGAGCCATACGGACCAACTGCCTGCAGGAGAAAACTCACTGCTGCCTCTAAAAACACATCAGTGAGCCACACTGTTGCACTGGGTGACATGGCCCTAAGTGTGAACACACACACTTAGTTTAATTTGACTTAATCTCACATACACCATCCTGCTGCCCTGAATTCTCACTAGGGCACCAAATGTGTATTCATCTGCATGCTGAGATAAAATTAGTGCTATAAAAATGAAATGTATTAATTGTTTTATTTTAGTAGTCTCACCACAGTCAACTTTAGTTTTTATGAGCTCTGTCCAACTTAAATCTCAAGTCCACAGCTCTGCCAAGACAATGTGAGCAGCAGAACATGGATGCATCATTTAAAATTAGTCTTGTAATGAGACACACAACTGAGTTTGTCCACAAAAAGATGGTTAAATTGGTAATCACATTTTGTTTTCACCCTTTCATCTGTCTGGCCCAAAAACAGAGCTTTTTCTCAGTGCCATCCAGACTGTGTCAGTCCTCTATCCCTAGCTCAGTCTTTCAGTTTAAATGCTGAAAATATAACTTTGGAGCACCAAGTATCCACCCCCTCCACCTCCCACAAAAACATGATGATTACTAACATTCTTTTGGTTTTAATTGGTTAATTTTTCAGGGAAAGCGCAGTGAGAATGTCCTTAGTAAACACATTAGAATGTCCTGCAGGTCAAAGCATCATTCACCTGTTTTGAGGTCAATATATTTCTGAAGATCAAAAAATGACGTATTCATCAAGGAACAGACCAAAGTATTTATCTGTGAATTTAAGATCCTTATGACCAAAACTAAATTATAATTCACTTCTTTTCTTACTAGGTTTTCTAAACAATATGGGGGGTTTGCCTAGGGCACCAAGTGTGCTAGAACCACTGACTGGACGGAAAGGAAAAACATCTTGTATTTCATGTTCTTTTTCTTAAAGACTAACCAGTTAGTTACTGGTTAATGGGCTATCCACAGCAAAATGAAACTTACACAAGACTATGCCCAGATATGATATACATATTTAGTTATTAGCTTACTTCCAACTTAATAAAAACGCTAAGGTAAAACAGGCCCAAATCAAATTAAATGAATTATCTAGGAAATGGTTGTCTGACATTTTATTCACCTGCTGGTCAGGGGCGGGTGCCCCCCCGTGCCACCATGGAAGAACTGCCCCTGGTGCTGGTAGTCTGAATGCAGCTCTACAAAGATGGGCTCCCCTTAGCTTTGTCCCTCAGCTCTTTTTCTCTCTACTGTCTCTCTCTTGCACGTAGCCCTCTACCTGCATGTTAGCCAGCTAGCTAACATTTGATTGGTTCATGTGATAACATAATATAGGCTGAGGCAATACTGCGCAATGTGATGCCATCGTGACAAGCTGTGCTTTGTTTGGAAGCATATATGGAGGTTTTTATCTCCACAGAGTATCCCACTGGTTATACAGCTTGCTGTTAATCATTTCCATAACTCCATAACAGTCTGCAACAACAGTGTCACATGACAGGGTCATAGGGCATTGCTTTGTGTCATGTTCTTTTACGTTGTTTGTGTCTTTGTTTTACAATTTGTTCTGACTTTAAAAATTATGAGTTACTCGTATTTCTCTTTCACAACAGATTTTTTTTTTCTCTAGAGGAGCAGCTCAGCCTAAGAGGGCAAATGGGCTGTTGCTTGGGCAACTTTCGCACGCACTTACACACTACTGACATGGTGTTAGAACCAACCAGAGGGGTACTTTGGACGAGCAGGGAGCAACTCTGGTGTTCTTAGGTATCAATTGAGTCTTGATATAGACACAAATCCTACAGCTTTCTCCCATTAATATTCTTGACAATGTGTGCACATGTATCAAGCAACAGCAAATGGTTAAATGTGCTGTCTGCCTGGAGGACCTGTCTGTCAGATGGTTCAGCTGCAGCGCAGATCACAGATTCACCAGCAGTTTGTTGCTTTTGTTTAATGGACTGTCAATCTATCAGAGCATGATGGGATAATTTGAGACAAACGCCTTCCGTCTGGCCCTAACTGCTGCAGACAGTAAAATCCCAGCTGGGATGAAAAGAAGCGCTTTTGAAAATGTTACTTCTTTGACATTGAAAGGGAAATGACCCAGCAGAGATAAATATCTGTTGAATTGCATACCTTTTTATTATCTCAAATCAATGCTTTCAGCACACATTTCCAATTGAAAAACCAAAATGTGGTACGGGGGACATTTTGTCCAGCATAAGCAGAACAAATACAGAAATAAGTATGTTTAAAATGCAAATTACACAGCAGTGTTTGTATGCAGGCCCAGCGGTCAGCACTGTGGCCTCGCAGTGACAGTTGGGATTTGTTCAGAGGACTGCAGGTTATTGTGTTTTGTTCTAACTGTTGTTTGCAATATTTATGTGTTCAGACACTGTTAAACTGTCTGCAGTGGTTACTGTGGAGACTGAGGTGGAGATGAGGAGGTACATGAAGATGAACAAAAGACAGAAGGTTTTAGCTCAACAAGTAGTTACAGATGAAGTGAAGCTGCAGTCCTTGATCTTACACATAATGTAAATCATTAAACTTGCATCAAAAGGACTGACTGTTGAGTGAATGGGGTCACTCAAAGTGACCTTCAGAAAATTACTTTATCTCCACCTTTGCAGTTCTCTGGAGTTTTTCAGCCTCTGTTAATTCAGTGTTATACTATAAATTAGGGAGACCTTAATTATCTAACTGCTGTTTAGCCAGCTACACCACAAGGATTTCTTTCACCAGCAACGGCAAAATTAGCTTACAGCTAAAAACATATGGTCAATTAATTAATCAATCCCCAGCAATTTTGCTAACTGATTTAATGTTTAAGTAAATAATTAAGAAATATCCCTAAACATTTTCTGTTTCCCAATTTGCTGTTTTTCTGTTTTAATTTCATCACAAATTGGGTTTGGGAGTGTTGGTGTCATATAGGGAACTGAAATTGCTTTTTTTATAGACTAAATTATTTATCAATAAAGCAAAAGTGGGGTGGGTGGGCATTGGTGGCATAGCACTGGAGTGGTTCAGGTCATACTTGGTGGATCAAACTTTTTCTGTGAGCCTTGGTGACTCTGTATCCTCCTCTGCTACTCTGTCGTGTGGTGTCCCTCAGGGCTCAGTCCTAGGCCCTCTTCTCTTCTCTCTGTACTTGCTCCCGCTTGGTTCCATACTGAGAAAGCATGGTATTATATTTCACTGCTATGCGGATGATACTCAGATTTATATGCCTCTTAAAAACAATGAAGCATACTCTGTCAGTCCATTACTTAATTGTCTTGAAGACAAAGGCCTGGATGGCTCTGAACTTTTTAAATTTTAACGAAAAGAAGACAGAAGTGATGGTTTTTGGTGGCACCACTAAGACCCTCTGTCTAGATCTGGGTTCCTTGGCCCAGGACATCAAACCAAATATCACTAACCTGGGAGTTAAAGCGGACTCTGATTTCAGACTTGACAATCAGATCAAGGCAGTCGTTAAATCAAGCTTTTTCCAACTGAGGCAGCTTGCCAAAATAAAGCCAATTCTTCCAAGACAGCACTTTGAGACAGTAATCCACACCTTTATCACCACTCAGCTGGATTACTGTAATGCACTTTATGTGGGGGTTAGTGTGTCCTCCATCAACCGTATCCAGATGGTTCAGAACGCTGCTGCGCGTCTTTCAACTGGCACCCGTAAACATGATCACATTTCCCCTATTTTAGCCTCACTCTACTGGCTGCCCATACACTTTAGGATTAATTTTAAAATTATTTTATTTGCTTTTAAATCCCTAAATGGTCTTGCCCCGCCCTACCTCTCTGAGCTGCTGCATATTTATTCACCTAACTGCTCTCTCAGGTCAGCTGATCAGCTGCTCCTGAGTGTGCCAAAAACTAAGCGCAAGCTCAGAGGGGACCATGCTTTCGCTGTGGCAGCTCCTAAAATGTGGAACAATCTGCCTCTGCACATTAGACAGACGTTTTCTCTGTCAATTTTTGAATCTCTTCTTAAAACCCATCTCTTCTCCCTGGCCTTTGACACACTTTAAGACGTTGATTTTATTTTATTTTATTGTTTGTTTATATTGTATAACTGTTATTACTAATATTTTTTTTTTTTTTTACAAATGTTTTATGTCTCTTAATTTATTTTACTTGTATTTTATGCCTTGTGCGAACTGTTTTGTCTTTTATTTATTCTTCTGTACAGCACTTTGGTACTCTGTGGTTGTTTTAAAGTGCTTTACAAATAACGCTGGATTGGACTGGATTGGATTGGATTGAAAAAAATAAACAAGACATAAATTGATAATGAGACCATGAACTAGCAATTTTTGGCACCTTTAAAATAGAGTTGGGTCAATTTCTGATTTTGCAGATTCAGTGTACGAGCTTTAACCATTTTGATTTTATGCAAACCAGCTGACAGGCATTTCAATCATGAGAGACAGAACAATGAAGTAAAGATTATATTTATTACAGAATATGAGTGTACATTTTAACAGACGATTTGTGCTAATTGAAATTTAACGGATGTCTTTGGCGTTTGGACACCAGAGGGAGATAGAGAGAAATATTTTGTGAAAGGAGTGAATGGTTGGGTAAGAAAGAAAACTTATAGCCTGAGCATGAAAACTACTGTCTTCCTGACTGAGCTTTTGCTAGAGCTACATTTGTCACATTCTGGCAAATTAAAATGTGATTAAAGTATTATGTTTATATGTGGCCTAAAGGAGCCACTAGTGTCCTACAGGACGAGTGCAATTAATTGCTTAGCCCAGAGTGGTGTCAGCAACATGAGAGCAGCGCACGCTGTTTGTTTGCTTGAGAGTTCATGTGTTTTTTGGGGTAATAGACTAGACATGGCAGAATTAGTCTCTCAAGAAAACTGAAATTGTGCCTATATAACAACATTTTGGTTTTGAGCCAACAAAAGCAGTGTCCTAACTGGCTACATCTGCTGTTTTGAGCTGAACTTTTGTTGGATGTTTCTATGTATTCCTGTTGCTGGCTTTGAAAGCACCATAGTGGAAAGAAACAGCTGATTCATGGAGCTGAAATGAGAAATTCTCGATATGATGCCTTCATATTTTAATACAAAAACCTAAATAAGGTTGCAGCTTACTGGAGGGAGTTAAACTAAAAGTAAATAACAATAACAAGCTAGGCTACTTGCTGTTGGCTATATTCTATTTCATTTTCAATAAATATCACAATATAAAAAGTTTGTTTTCTGTTTTAAAAAGTAACAGCACAATACATTTTAATGGATTCATTGTGGACAGAGAGCTCCTAAAACCACCCTACACGTTCGTTTTCAAAGCCATGAAACTCACTGAGTAGTCAGTGGTGTTCGTCAATGTTCTGACATAAAGCAAACTGTGGTTTCCGTGATGATTTATTTGACATTTTGTGTAATCCAAGCCTCATTGTCCATTGGTAGTAATCCGCCGCCGGAAACGGAAAGGGGGTTGTTAATGACAAGGTTGTAGTCATTGTAGTCTTTTAGCTGAGCGAAAGTGCTGGCTCGACTGCTGCTGTGCTCCTGGAGGATGAACGAGAACGAATGAAAAAGTTTTGTAATAAGTTTTAACAACTGCACAATGGATTACTCGCTCGTAAACAACTTTCACAGTGCAATGCCTTTGAACATAACGCCAACTAGGGCTGGGTGATATGGCCTAAAAAAAAATCTCCGATTTTTTCACAAAAAATCCGATTCACGATTTAAATAGATTTTTTTCCCCCTCCTAGTTAAAAAAAAAACATTTGCAGCCTGATTGGAGGGAAATAGCCCAGGGCTTCAGGGAGAGGTGGAACTTCCCCAACTGCTTGGGAGCCTTGGATGGCAAACATGTTGTCATCCAGGCACCAGCAAACTCCGGCTCTCAATTCTTTAATTACAAGGGCACCACGCCTCCAGAGATGCCCTTGCTGTACGGGAGAAGTTCACCACCTACTTCCTCTCTGCTGCTGGTGAAGTGCCCTGGCAGAACAACCTCGCCTGACCTGCCTACCTGACCCACACCCTCTTCCTCTGCTGCTCCAAAAAAGGCTCTTTTAAGAGCCAATCATTTACTCCTAAAGAGCTTTTCCTGATTTTGCACAGTATTGAAATTAATGCAAGGAAAATTGACTGACAGTTTATGAATAAAGTCATCCTCCTACTTCTTCATATCAAAAGCATATCTGTACATAAAAAGATCTGATACAGTAAATACTGTATTTTTGCAAACATTTTTTATTTGAACTTGATCTTATTTAAGTTTAAGTTTATTTACTTTATTAATCCCCTGATTCAATGTTTTCACTCTTGCTTGTCAATCACACACAGGTCTGAAAGACACACACATGCACAAACAGGACCTATACATGCACAAAGTGGAGAGATGTCAGAGTAAGGGGGCTGCCCTTTGGTCAGGTGCCTCGAGCGGTTGGGGGGTTCGGTGCCTTGCTCAAGGGCACCTCGGCAGTGCCCAGGAGGTGAACTGGCACCTCTCCAGCCACCAGTCCATGCTCCATATTTGGAGCATGGACTTGAACAGGCGACCCTCCGGTTCCCAACCCAAGTCCCTATGGACTGAGCTACTGCCGCCCAGGAACAGGAACCAGAACAGGCCCGAAACATCGCCTTCACAGCAACCTGAGGAGACTCAATAGAGTGTGTGTGTGTGTGTGTGTGTGTGTGTGTGTGTGTTTAACAAAAACGTAAAAAAAAATAAAAAGTCTATGAAAACTCAGCCCGGTGCAACGACTACAGAATTTCTGTTTTAAAAAGACTCTTATTTTCACTTGCCAGATTTCTGAGGTGAGGTACCAGGCTCAGCAGGAAGAGCTCCTTCTCACCTGGCCTAGCACTGAGCATCCCCATCACCTCATTCTCGAGGGCCTCATCATCCTGCCGCTGTCTTTTATTTTTAGCTTTCCCAGGCCTCTGACCTGGGGGTGCTGGGGTTGCTGGGGGTGCTGGGGTTGCTGGGGTTGCTGGGGTGCTGGAGGAAGTGGGGGAGTAGGACAGGGGGTGGACACTGGCGCTGACAGGAAGCCTGAGGTGCCTTGTGTGACCACAGACTCGGACACCTCATACTCCTCAGAGGGGACCATAGTCGGATTGAGGGTGAAGGTGTCTTCGTCAGCATCCATGGGGGTGGGGGGGGGGGGGGGGCGTGTGCTCGAGAGGTTAGATGTGGTCTCCCTCTCTGTCACACTTGGCTCTAAAAAAGTCATAATTGAATAAAATTTCCAGAGGGGCTTGTGGTCCGCTGCCGACCCACTTTTTTTCTCCCTGGCTGCTTTCCTCTCCTTAATGAACCTGTCCCTCAAGTTCTTCCTTTTTTTTTTTTCAAGTCGTCCACTGTAAATAGTCAAAAACATTTTTTATTTAAAAAGCTAATGAACTATGTTGTTTTAAAAAGATTAACTGCATGAAATAAGGCTAATGTATTTTTTTCCTCATTTGATAACCCATCTGAACCCATCGAATAGTCACATATAAAATTATTAAATGTATGTCTGTACTGTGTTTTCTTTGCAAGAATAGTGTGTAGCTCATGTCAGTCATTTTTACATACTGAGTGTAGGCCTACGTGTAGTAAAGTATCAGCTTCAGTTTACAAACGTATTGTCACATGGTCTTTTCATAACCATATATTGATAACTCATTCAAGTGATCCTGATATGAGGCATTGGAATGCTATATTTTATTTTAAGCTAAAATTGTATTGTTATGAGAGCAAAAAAATATCACATTTCTATACCTGGTAGGCCCAAAGTGGTGGATATTTCTCTCCACCTTTGTGCCTTCTTGTGAAGGTCGCGATATGCCTGCAATCTTGTGTCCCAGAGCTCATCACAGAGGGACACAGCCATGATTAATTTCTCCTCCATCTTGCTGTTGATCAGAATTTTTCTGCCAATTTTTTTCACACTCCACCACATTCTCTGCTATTGGACGCGCCGAGGTGTTGTCACAGCACGTTGCGGTGAAATTAAAAAATGTTGAATTCGAGCGCAGGCTGGCGCAGCGCAGACGCCACGGCATGCGCCCTCTCGCGCGCCGCTCAGCTTGGCGGCAGAGGTAGCACATACACAATGAATGGGTTCGTCGGTGGAGGTCTGCGCTTTGCGTGCCCTGTGTGAAAAGGGCTTAATGCTTCAGGGTCAAAAGAACCATCAAGCAGAAGTTTACACACAGGTTTGAGGCAGCTGAAAAAATAGTGCCACAATCGAGATGAAAAGCAAAACCACAGTTTGCTATGATTTTTATGTCAGAACATCAACGAACACCACTGACCACTCAGTGAGTTTCATGGCTTTGAAAACAAACGTTTAGGGTGGTTTTAGGACAGATTCACACATGGCCATAGGCAGCAGTGTTAAGCCAGGCAGGAGAAAGCCAAATTCTCTGAAAATGAGCAATCATCACTATTTTGGTCTTAGCCACTCTATTTCATCATAAACAACCCAGAAATGGGTCTCAAAGTGCAAAAATACTGGACTTCTCCTTTAATTGTTAATGTTGCCAGTTAGCTAACGTTAGACTGTTTGATGTTAACAATTAACTTACATTCAATGCTTACAAGTCAGCAGCAGACATTTGCATTTACAGTGAGTGAGCTGATGATAAGGTCACATTGACTAAAGGACTCAAAACACAGCTACAGCTCAAATTATGTTACCAATGTTAACCGCTTACTCCCTTTTATCCCCTATGGGACTAAAGGCTGTAATGAGATCTCCAATCACATTTTGTCCTTGTCGACATGCTGCTTCTCTCCCCATGACAGCTGTATCTTGTTCAGAAGCCACACCAACCAGCAGGGTTGTCTCTAGCTTTTTGGGGGCCCTATGCAACATTTGTTTTGTCGCCCCTGTTTTAATCACTCATAAATACACACCAAACCTGCATCTCATGTTACATATGCATTTGACACCAAATTCTACTTTTTACAAATAAAAAACTTATCTTAATTTAACTTAGCTGCATTGTTAACATTGAAATCCAAATAAAGTGACCCTGCCCCCCTGGATGAGTTTCCGCCAGGCCCTGTCAAATCATACTTGCTGCCTTGCCTAACAACTTTTCTGAGGAAAATACTGCACTGATGTAAGCTGCACATGCTGCAGGTGAAAATGTAATTAGCTAGCTAATGTTAGCTATATTGATTTTTCATGTGTAACATTAATCTTTGATGTTATGGTAAGGAAGAAGGGGTAGAGAGAAAGAGATGAGGAGAGTGACAGATTATTCATATCTTAATAGTAAGTTTTCCTTATTTGTTTGGTTAGCCAACTTGCTCATCAAAGAAGTTTTTTCATTATTTTGTACTGGCACAACATAAAAAATATTATAATGGAAAGTAACTTTAACTAGTCAGGCACTTCTTCACTTTTACTTGAGTAGGTTTCTTAAATGGTACTTAACTAGTCATTTCTGCACTCAATACAGGTTGTCATTCCTCCCATTATATTATTGCATTTGTTCCCCTTGAATCAGCAATTTGTGCCCTCAGCACTCACCTTTTATTGTATGTTCTTGGATGTAATGGCTGTATTCTGATCTTGGCCTGACTTATGAACCTGAGCAGTAACTGCAGAATAAAAATGTCATCCTGATATCTTAATTGTTTAACTATTACCCACTCTGTTTCAATGCTCACTTTGCTTTTATCATTTTCACATTTCCTGCTCTCTGGGCTCTGCAGCAACATAATGACAGGACGCCAGAGGGGCTGAGCTGCTAATGGCCTGCGTGACAGATATGATAAGCATTAATTATGTCATTAATTACAATAATGGGAATGTTCATGCATGAAAATACATGTATGTAAGATGAAATCAGTCTCAGAAGGAAAAAGAAAACACACACATACCTGTTGTTTTAACACCTCAGTACTGTGTGTGAACTGCACTGGAAAAACCAACCTGGTCTGACGAAATGTTGTGAAATCAGCACGGTGTGTTAAAATGCAAATGAGAACACAAAAGTAAGAGAAATGTGTTTGGTTTAGGATTAGAAGGAGGAGACAGGAAGTAGTTTGAATGAAAATAGCTCAGTGGAAACGAGGTCTGCAGGAAATAAGGTAAAATATTTCCAGACACTGCACTGAAACTAAATTCCTTTTATTTTCTGTTTATTTGGAGTCAAAGCAGATTGAGTTCCTGGTATGTCTGTAATATGCAGTGGCAAACTCTGTAGTATATATCTGACATAATATATCAATCCTCACATATAAAAGAAACTATCTTCAGTAGAAATGAAAAATGTTAAAAATGCTTCAGATATTTTGTCAAGATGATTTGTCGGTTACATATAGAATTAATTACAAGGTAGTCCTCCTTGTATACAAAGCCCTAAATGGGCTAGGACCAAGCTATATTCCTAGCTACCCTGTTAACTATGGTGGATTTGAGTGAGAAAGACTGTGGTGAGCTCTATGTACTTGACCCACGGCGCCACAACTGGATGGTAGATTATGGGGCAGCTGTGGGCTGTACCCGTCACAGACAATGCCTGCACTACGGTTAACTCTTGGGAAGACATTCTGGAGTAAGCTGAAAGACACTAATTTCGGTTAATCATTATCTGTTAATGAGTCTTTAGCCCCGTTTCCACTAAGCAGTATGGTATGGTTCAGTTCAGTTTGTTATGCTTTTTTTCTGTTTCCACATTTGAAAAGTTGTGGATGGTACCTGTAGCCCCCTCACTCAATTCCAAATTTTAACACAAACCTTGGGATTGCACACTCTATACTTTAAACACCTTTTTGCATGGGAGAGGAATATGTGATGGCTACAAATATAAAACTGGGAGTTGTGTACAAAAATATGATTCAAAACCAAGGTGCAAAGAGGCCCAGTTAGCTTATAGTATAGCTACACTGTATGTGTGAGCGTTAACTCCCATGCTTAATACTTACTCAAATACAGCCCTTTAATGTTCAACATAAATCTATTATCTAACTATTAAACATGAATCACCCTCAATATATATCACAATATTTATTTCAAACCCCCCAAAAAAATACACACAAAAAAGATAATACCCGGGATTTTCTAACTCAGTCTATGGTACCATGTTCGTTGGTACACTGTAGGAGCTCATATGTAACCCTCAGGTGGAGAAATGTTAGTACTCACAGTCCCTTGGAAACTCAGAAAGCTGGTAGTAATAGTCCATTCAAACCCTTGATACCACAGCGAGCTGAAGGAAGAAGGAAAGCTCTGTCCACATGCAGGAAGTCCCTGGCAGTGGCAAGTCCTGAGCACCTCTATTGCAGCAGCATGAGTGGCAATGTCCGAAGCACACTAACATTAAAAGTCAAAAATTCAAATGAATATACTGTTGGAAAACCATAAATGTGCATAGTTTTACAGTTCACAATATCTATACTCACTCAGAAACCTGTAAATAAACCCAGGCTTCCCACATGCAGCCTGATGCAGGTCTGTAGAACTTACATTAATAATAATTACATTATGAGTTGCAACAAGGGGTCCGTCCCAAGTCTCTTAAATTACTGCTAGTTATCTTACCTAGCCGACTTTGCTAGCTGTTTAGCCCCTCCCACCATTGTCGGTTTAAGAGACATGAGATGTCCTTTCCACTGAAGCGTCACGTGAAGCAACGTCCATTCCTGATGACGACGGCACAGCTGGATCTGCTGCATAACGGAGCCAGCGTTTGGCGTACATCCCACACAACATGCAGGACAATTAATGATGGGCAAATGTGTTTGTGTGTGTGTATGTGTGTGTATGTGTGTGTGTGTGTGTGTGTGTGTGTGTGTGTGTGTGTGTTCATGTGTGTGTGTGTGTGCCTGGTGTTCAACACGTGTAGTTCTGGACATGAGCAGCTGCACATTTAACAGCCACACATCACCGACAGTCACTTGCGCAGTTTCTCTGCCATCTCGTTAAAATTAGCCAGATGTAGGGGGCGGGTATTTATACGTCATGGCGTTCAGCTGAAAAACTCTTCTGGATAGGAACCTCTCGACCATCCTAGCTCGTAGCTGCTTAAAGCTTGCTGGTAGCTCCTAGCGCTAGCTCCTCGCCAAAGAGTATGGATACCAAAAGGCAAAGCTCAATAGAATGCCCCATAGCAACAGACTCGCCCATGGTTTCGTCCTACCGCCGCCATTTTGGACTGTCAGCAGACCCGCTTGCATACAAAAACACACAGACAAACTGAAGTATATCGCTATTAATTATGCTTACAGTGCTACTCACCTCGTGATAACTTGGTCACAGCTGCTTTTTCATGTTTTTGTAAAGCAAAATATAGACTTTAAAAAAAAACAAAACGAAGAAAAATGGTCTAGATGGCATCTCTACATATTACATCCACTTATGAGAAGATTAACTTAATTACTCCTTCAAAATCACCCCATAAGCCAACCTACCAAAAAAATTTTAAAAAAAATCAATATCTTAACTAGAAACACATTAATGGTGACGTCACATAGTCAGGAACAAAGATTTATTTACAGTTTGTACAGTAAGGGGACAGTAATAATAATAATAATAATAATATATATGCTATTTTAATATGATATATTTTAATGCTAAAGCAGTAATCAGTTCTGATATAAATGGTCCAAGAGGCCATATACATACATATATATGTATATACATATATATACATATAGACATATATATATATGTATATGTGTGTGTGTGTGTGTGTTATCTTCCCTCCAAAACTGGCATATTAAATTGATATTAAAACACTTAGCTAAAACTTAGCCTACACCTCAGGAGTTCTTACCTGTCGGGATCCTTCGGGAAACAGTGGAAGGTGCGGGGTGTTCCACTGATAGTTGTTGCAGTTAATTGCACTACACTATTTTCTTTTACTTTTTTCTCCTCTCTCCTTGACATCTTGCGTGTTGTCTGGGTGCAACAGTCCAAGATCAACAGTCCAAAATGGCGGCAGCGCTACCGCAGCGCCCCTAGTGGCTGTTGGCAAAAATTCTACGGAGCTTCGCCTCTTGGTATCCATGCTCTTTGTCCTCGCTGCACAAATAAGAGACTTGGGACGGCCTAGAAGATGGCGGACCTCGAACGACTTCCGGTTCAAGCGAGGAGCTAGCAGTAGCACCAAAGAGCATGGATACAAAGAGGCGAAGCTCCACTGATTTTTTGCCAACAGCCACTAGGGGCGCTGCCGCCATTTTGGACTGTTGAGCTTGGACTGTTGCGCCCAGACAACATGCAAGATGTCAAGGGGAGAGGAGAAAAAAAGTAAAAGAAAACAGTGTAAACACCCCGCACCTGGCCTTCCAAAGGCTTCCCGACAGGTAAAAACTCCTGAGGTGGAAGTGTATTAATAATACATATATATATATATATATATATATATATATATATATATATACAGTACAGGCCAAAAGTTTGGACACACCTTCTCATTCAATGCGTTTTCTTTATTTTCATGACTATTTACATTGTAGATTCTCACTGAAGGCATCAAAACTATGAATGAACACATGTGGAGTTATGTACTTAACAAAAAAAGGTGAAATAACTGAAAACATGTTTTATATTCTAGTTTCTTCAAAATAGCCACCCTTTGCTCTGATTACTGCTTTGCACACTCTTGGCATTCTCTCCATGAGCTTCAAGAGGTAATCACCTGAAATGGTTTCCACTTCACAGGTGTGCCTTATCAGGGTTAATTAGTGGAATTTCTTGCTTTATCAATGGGGTTGGGACCATCAGTTGTGTTGTGCAGAAGTCAGGTTAATACACAGCCGACAGCCCTATTGGACAACTGTTAAAATTCATATTATGGCAAGAACCAATCAGCTAACTAAAGAAAAACGAGTGGCCATCATTACTTTAAGAAATGAAGGTCAATTGCAAAAACTTTAAATGTGTCCCCAAGTGGAGTCGCAAAAACCATCAAGCGCTACAACGAAACTGGCACACATGAGGACCGACCCAGGAAAGGAAGACCAAGAGTCACCTCTGCTTCTGAGGATAAGTTCATCCGAGTCACCAGCCTCAGAAATCGCAAGTTAACAGCAGCTCAGATCAGAGACCAGATGAATGCCACACAGAGTTCTAGCAGCAGACCCATCTCTAGAACAACTGTTAAGAGGAGACTGCGCGAATCAGGCCTTCATGGTCAAATAGCTGCTAGGAAACCACTGCTAAGGAGAGGCAACAAGCAGAAGAGATTTGTTTGGGCCAAGAAACACAAGGGATGGACATTAGACCAGTGGAAATCTGTGCTTTGGTCTGATGAGTCCAAATTTGAGATCTTTGGTTCCAACCGCCGTGTCTTTGTGAGACGCAGAAAAGGTGAACGGATGGATTCCACATGCCTGGTTCCCACTGTGAAGCATGGAGGAGGAGGTGTGATGGTGTGGGGGTGTTTTGCTGGTGACGCTGTTGGGGATTTATTCAAAATTGAAGGCACACTGAACCAGCATGGCTACCACAGCATCCTGCAGCGACATGCCATCCCATCCGGTTTGCGTTTAGTTGGACGATCATTTATTTTTCAACAGGACAGTGACCCCAAACACACCTCCAGGCTGTGTAAGGGCTATTTGACCAAGAAGGAGAGTGATGGAGTGCTGCGGCAGATGACCTGGCCTCCACAGTCACCGGACCTGAATCTACAATGTAAATAGTCATGAAAATAAAGAAAACGCATTGAATGAGAAGGTGTGTCCAAACTTTTGGCCTGTACTGTATATATATAGATAGATAGATAGATAGATATAGATATAGATATGTATGTTTAAACATATATATATGGCCTCTTGGACCATTTATATCAGAACTGATTACTGCTTTAGCATTAAAATATATCATATTAAAATAGTCTATATTCATTCATTCATTCATTCATCTTCTAACCGCTTCATCCTCTTGAGGGTCACGGGGGGGCTGGAGCCTATCCCAGCTGACATCGGGCGAGAGGCAGGGTACATCCTGGACAGGTCGCCAGACTATCGCAGGGCTGACACATAGAGACAAACAACCATTCACACCTACGGACAATTTAGAGTTATCAATTAACCTAGTTCCCAATCTGCATGTCTTTGGACTGTGGGAGGAAGCCGGAGTGCCCGGAGAGAACCCACGCTGACATGGGGAGAACATGCAAACTCCACACAGAGGGGCTCCCATGCCCGGGATCGAACCGGTAACCCTCTTGCTGTGAGGCGAGAGTGCTAACCACCACACCATCGTGCCGCCCAATCGCCTATATATTATTATTATTATTATTACTGTCCCCTTACTGTACAAACTGTAGATAAAACTTTATTCCTGACTATGTGACGTCGCCATTAATGTGTTTCTAGTTTAAAAAAAAAAAAATTCTTTTTTTTTCTTTTGGTAGATTGGCTTATGGGGTGATTTTGAAGGAGTAATTAAGTTAATCTTCTCATAAGTGGATGTAATATGTAGAGATGACATCTAGACCATTTTTTTGTTTTGTTTTGTTTTTTTTAAAAGTCTATATTTTGCTTTACAAAAACATGAAAAAGCAGCTGTGACCAAGCTATCACGAGGTGAGTAGCACTGTAAGCATAATTAATAGCGATATACTTCAGTTTGTCTGTGTGTTTTTGTATGCAAGCGGGTCTGCTGCGGTCTGCTGACAGTCCAAAACAGCGGTGGTAGGACGAAACCATGGGCGACTCTGTTGCTATGGGGCGTTCTATTGAGCTTCGCCTCTTGGTGTCCATGCTCTTTGGTAGCACTATAAAAATAAGAGACTTGGGACAGACCCCTGGTCTCCTCCGCTCCTGTGAAGGCGCAGGCTAGTCAGCTAACTCAGTTTCACATGCTAACAGTATCAGCTAAGTTAGCAACAATACTCACTCGAACGTCTCCCAATACGGCTCACACTCCCGCCGGTTTAGGTTACACACAGTCACAATCCAGCTGGGTCTTACTTCTTACAAAATACTGCATTTATGATGACTATAACTATCTTAAAACAGCATATCATCCTCTCTTTCTGTCCTCGTGTTTCTCCTCGCTCCGTCTCGTCTTGTCTGAACTAAGTCCCGCCCTTCGCAGAATCCGACAGGTCATAATCCTCACCCTAACTTGATTGATTGACACCGTCTGTTCAATACACAAAACAAACCTGAGAAGTTCAAGGTCTGCTCTAAATGTGAGATATTTGAACACCTCCAAATAAACAAAACAAGCAAACAAACCTTACCAAAAATACACATTTTTCCATATTAATGCAGAAATCAAAAGAGATAAATAATAAATTAGGTGGTATTTCACAAAAAAATAGCATAAGGATAGAACTACATTACAAATATCCAAGTACTACAGTATGAACTAAAATCAGTAGGGCACTACATACCAATGGAACTTTTCCATACCGTCCCCATTTTTGGTTCCCTTTCTGTTGGGGTACCTAGCACACACATCCAGTGCTAAAAGGTGGAGCTGTGAATGGCTGATTGGTTCACAGTCGACGGTCACTCTGCTCAGGGCTGAGTTGTGGCTGATTTTGAGGATTATGTAACCACTACTCATGCAGTGGAGTTTTATTAGTAGACTGTACTTGCTGCCTCTCGCAGCAGCTGGAGTCAGAGAAAATAATAACTTATTTCACTGGGCCGATTGTCGGTGACTTTTCAGGTGGAATGTTAACTTGTTATGTTACTTAAAGTGATAGTTCAGGTTTCTGGACATGAAGTTGTGTGAAACGCTGACCATATGTAGCTCTGATGTGACGGTGTCACTACTGTCAACGAGCCTCCTGCTCTGAGAAATCGCCCGTAGCTTACCGGAGAAAAAGTAGTTCTGAAGATGTACGGGGGACACGTAACCAGAAGGTTTTAAGCTACAAAAAAGTATGCATGTGTTTTGTTAGACTATTTCAATAATTTTAAAACATCCCCGCATTACGTCAGACCATGCTATCAACTGGGACTATTTTCTGGCCAGTATCACTCCGCCGAGCAGGCCCGCAAGACAGCACGGCAACAGAAATCAATAAGACAGTTCACCACCACGCCGTGCAGGTGCACACGATAGCAACGGCTAACAAACAGTCTTCTAGCATTTCTATACATTAACCTCGACAGGGTTATGTGAACAGCATATACTCTAATCCTCACTTGGAGAAAAAAACAGCGTCACAGAGCATCATTCCCGTGGGCAACAGTAACACTAAACCCCCGAGCTTGCCTGAGAAGGACTAAATGCACAAACCTGCTATTTTAAATATCCCATGGAGAGAGACTCTCACTGCAGCCTGTTTCATTTTGTTCTGAAAATGTCGGTGTGCAGCCTCGTTCTGTCGACAATTAACAATGTGCAGACTTTCCTCTGCATCACTGGTAATGAGTAAATACAGTGAATGATGGCCGAAGCAGTTAGTGACAACAACCCCTCCCACATTTAAGAGTGCTGTTTGCTGTGGAAACGCCAGGGTCTAGGTATCATTTTTAAAGGGTTACTTTTGGTCCCAAAGGTACCGTACCGAAAGTGTTTGGTGGAAATGGGTTATGTTGGGAATTACAGGCTCTGATTGTTGCTGAAGTCAGAGGCCTTAAAGGTGCCAGAATAAATTGTGTACAATTCTTTTTGAGATTTTAATTAATAGGATCTCAAATGAAATTTGTTGAGTGACTTAATTTTTGTTTTAAACTGTTTTAAATGTCCTTTTACACTGAAATTTTTGTTGGCCTGTTTTATGTTCATTCTGCCTACTTTCATGCACTCGGTTCATATAATGTCCTTATTGTGAAGCACTTTGTTCTGCTTTTTTATGAAAGGTGATATATAGATAAAGGTTATAATAATAATTATTGAACTGTAAATTAAAACAAGCCTTGTTGTTGTTACATTTATTTCTGTGAGGCCTCTGTCACCTGTTGAGCTAATTTCCATTGTTCATTGCCAGGAGGCTCTGCAGGGGAGTGCAGCCAGTTTTGTTGTCCTCTTGTTCTCCTGTTTTTTTCTATGTTTGGCTAGCAAGTGAGCTATAGGATTGTACTTTGTCTGTTTTTCTGGCAGTTAATCAGCTCTGTGGTTTTGTTTGTATTTAGGGCTATTTTGTTTGTTAATTTGGCCTGAGTTCTCCTGATGATTTTTATGCTTCCTTAATTGGCAATGAAAGGGTTAAACTCTACCTGACTTCTCATTTTTCACATCTAGCCTTATGTTGCTTCTCTCATCCCTAGATCACCCTGGGGGACATAACATAATGGCTAGATGGGGAAAACGAGGAGTCAGGTAGTGCAAGAGAGGGGAGGAGGAGCTTAGGTTGAGCTCCATCCATCAGTGGCCTATTCATGATAAGTGAAAGTAGATAAAGCAGTGAAGTGGTGTATGACTTGGTTGTCACCAGAATGTAGAATACATTTTTTCCAACAGTTTCTAAAATAAACCAGACGTTGCGCTCGACTTTTTCGTCGCCGGTCATTTTGACCGACAGGGTCGTAAAAATCCGGTCATAATCTATTTTTACCGGTCATTTTAATTTTCGTTTTTAAATGATAATAAAGATATTCAAAGACATTTAGTTTTCATTCGTTCGTTTTTAATAAATCCAACAAGCAATTTATAAAGTGTGCATTAATAAGGACATGAACAAAAAGATGAACAGACATCCACACACCGCAGTGCTTCAGTTCGGCGTCTGGTCTATTTTTCACGCGAGCCGCGAGCGCTTCTGTCAAGCTGCATAGAGCGGATCATACCAAACAGGAAGTCGGACACAGAAAAGACGAGAGAATCCGGCCAATTTTCAAAATAAAATAACAACAGTATGCACTGAGGAACGTGAGGAGAAAATACCGTATTTATAATTTAAAATAACACAACAGTGCATAACCGAACACATTTTTCAATACCCTAATCACTTTATTACAATTTTAATTTTGCGTCACCGAGCCTACAGACATAACTACATAAATAAAATGGTCAGAACAATATGCCCTATTCATTCAGTGTTTATCCAACACGCTCAGTACATGGACATGCAATGACAAATTGTCATTAACTTATTACGCTATAAAAAACGACTAAAATATGGACTTACCCATGTTTAAAATGACCTGTTGAAGTGAAAAAACGAGTAGGCCTACTGACGGGAACAGACGAGTGGAGTCCATGTTTAACCGGTGCGGAGAGCGCAGGAGAAATGCGCTGCCTGTGTGGACAGTCAAGCTCTTGCGAGTATACTCGCAGGACTTCTGCGTCACTAACGCATCGAGTGTGTCCAGGCCGTTATGTTAACAACGCTACATGAAGCAGATGAATGACTTTTTCTCTGCAGTGTGAAAAACGGCAGCCACTGGCTGTGCACTCCGCCGCCAAGTGGGCAGGGGTGGTAATTGCAACCAGTCAAATGACCGACGGCCTTCAGATTTCCCGGTCATTGCTGTAAAAAACCGGTCAATGACCGAGAATAACCGGTTAACGCGACCCCTGCTTATACCTCACTGGCAGTTTATAAGCCTGGTTTCCATCCAAATGTAGTGCAAATTTTAACATAATTTGAAAAAATGTCCACTGTAAAGCTGAGGGAAACTGAAGAGGTGGTGGTCATTCTCTGTTAGTTCATCAGTTTAAAAAAAAATAATAATTTTTTGTTACACATAGCCTTATTATTCTGTTAAAATAATGCCACTAAGCACTTAAAAAAACTGTAACAATGTCTATGACCTAAAGAAAATTTGCAAAAACTATTAATTCCTAAATTTGTGGTTAAAACTCAGTATGCACAATTGTATCGGCATGTCAACAATATTGGCAGATAAAGATGATGTATCCCATTGGCCAGAAATTAACATTTCTGCCAATATAGCATGCTGATAAGATGTTGCTTTAATTATGCAGCTTTAATTTGCTGAAGTAGGTCAGATTTGCCCAGGTTGTGAACATTGTCAGAATTTTCTCAGGGAGAGCATCACCCAAGCCTGTCAGGGTAAGATTCATTTTACAGCTTTGTCTGAAAATGTTACATAACTTTAATATGGCAGTTTTTACATGTAACCTAAGTTAGAGTAGTATTCCTATTCTGCCCAGTGAATGTGTACATTTTGTAAAGCACTGTAATTCTGCTTCTTTCGTGGAGCTGTCTGAGGACACAAAATGAATTTTAGTGTCAACTAACAATAGAGTTGCATTGTATTATATCATATTATAATTTATGTCTGCATCTGCCAGTGGGCCTTCATACTAAGATTAGGCACAGTAATATGTTAATTCCTCTACAGAAAAAGCTGAATGTTCTCTGCAATTAGGTGGAAAGAAAATATCCGTACATGTTGGTGTCCACATCAACAATTGGCCAAAATTAGCTGGAAAACATTGCAGGGTTTCCCACACATCCATTTATTTGTGGCACACCATCATAAATTTGGCATTTGGTGCTGCATAATTTTTTTAATTTTATTTTTTCTGAGCTATATTTCCTTCTCACTCTCTCTGGTGGCAAAGCATCCTCTAGGCACAGACAGAGCAGCAGAGTGCCAAACGCAGTGACAGTGAAATTTAACCATTTTTTCATATAGTTTTAATATTGTCTATTGACAAGATGAAACCAACTCCCATGGAAACCGCTCACCTCAGGGTCCAGTGCAACTTTTTTGCTTTCAAGAATGAAAGCACAAAAGTTTGCTTTCATTTCCCTCTGCAGCAGCACTCTCCTCTAATCCATCAATCTAATCTTATCAGCACTGAACAATTTGACCACAAACTGATATGAAGTCTTAGGGCCCGTCCTACCCCTTGGCCCTACCCCTACATTTACATGTTCCTGTGAGGGGTAGTGGTATCTCAATTCCTTTTTGCGTGTAGGGGTAGGGGGCATAACGAGGGGTAGTGGGTATGAAACTAGCCCTTCGGAGCAAGGGATTTCAGATGCTGACTTGCCAGCGAGGGGTAGACATCGCCATGGCTACCACCGAGCAAGAGACAGAGGAAAAAGTTGATACATAGCTAACGTTACTGTCGTCAGGTTGCTTGTTAGCTAGCTAGCTAGCTCGCGCTATCTGCCATCTGTCATCTGTCCTGCTCTGCAAAATTGTCGGACACATTACGATAACACGCCAGCTAGTACACTATGCTGCCTCGTAATGTTAGCTAGTTAGCTAGCTAGCAGAAGTCCCCTGTTGTCTGTCGTTCATCAAACGAAGCATGATGAATGTGGCAAACGAGATCAGCAGAATGAATTGGGGTGACCATATTTTGATTTCCAAAAAAGAGGGCACTCGCCTCGGCCACGAGTTAGCCTGCTGATACTCGCAGTTTACTCAAAGATGCCATATAATTTTAATATATTTAAAGTTTATATGTATGGATAGAAAATTCAGTTATATTACAAAATGATATCTCTCAAAGACAGAAATTTAGCTTCTCAGAGGTTACTCAACTTGCTTTTATTATGCCTAAAATAATAATCTTTTAACAAGTTTCAATTGTACAAAAATAAATATAAATGTAAAATAAATGTAAAATCTCTGGAATGAAATAATGATAGAAATAATGTCTCTTCTGTATTAGGAAAATAAATAAATAATATGAAATAATGTTCTAAATAATACCTCTTATGCATTAGAAAATCCAACTTTGAGCTCCCCGGCACCTTTATTATATACAGAATCATGTGCCAGCTTTGCACTCAGCCTCCCATTTTTTCTGCAGTTCATCTGTGAAGCTGCACTTGCACTTCGGCATCTTGGAAGCTTAGAAAAATGCCGCACCGCCAGTGTCTGCTGCTTCCTTGTTGTGAGTGTTGGAGATCCGCAAATAAGGCAGCCTCTCAGGGATTACGCACGCGCACACACACACACAAGGAAAACCGGACATTATCATCAATTTATAAACACCCCCAGACGCCCCGGACAGGACGTGAAAAGTGGACATGTCCGGGCAAAAGAGGACGTTTGGTCAGCCTAGGATGAATGAGACTCCACTGTAGATTTCTGGTTGGAAATGTAGATGGCTCGCAGCTTCGTGTTTAAAATAGTTACGTATGCGCGAACGTAACCAACGTGGTGACATAGTGAGTGGTTTCCCAATTGCTAGGGAAAGATTTCTACCCCTACCCCTCGTTGCTTCATTTTGACGGACAAGGGGTAGTGGGCAAGGGCTAGCCCAGCAAACACGGATGGACCCAGACGTGTCCGAGAGAGCCCGATTGGGTCGTGATCACATCAAATCACAACTACTCTGATCAGGCCCAGAATATGACCCTATCACAACCAATTACTTGCGCACGGACGGACCAGTACAAGTCCGAGAGAGCCCAGTGGGGTCGTGATCGAGTCATATCATGACCAGTCACATCAGAGACTATCACTATTAGGGCATTAATGACTTTGATTTTTTTTCAGGTCGACTTATCTGTCAATAAAGTCGAGTCGAGTCAACAAGTCATTTGATGACGTCATCACATTGACACGGCGGAGGAAAGTATCTCCACGCATGTGATGTGTGTCTGTCAAGGCCCGAACATACTTGGGTGGAACGTACGCGGAATGGACTCTGCGGAGGTCCACGCGGACTCAAAGCAGACGTCGGCAAGCCCTGTGCGCGCAAAGCTCAGATTTTACGACCGCACGGACTCCGCTCCACGCACCAGTGACTGCTCGCCATGTATTTTTCACATCGCAGGGATTTTTCACGGACATTTTTACAGGAAACTACAACGCAGAAGTGCGCTCGACTATGAAAGCCCGAATGACTGCGGACATTCCTTGCGGAGTCTGCTCCGCTTATAGTACACCGTCAAGGATAAAGTATCAGCGTAATCAGAGGCAGCGATTGCATTCTGTACACAAGCACACACAGACAGAGAGAGGGAAAAAACACACGACTTGTCGACTCCTCCCGGGGGGTGTCGACTTGTGCAACTGACCTTGACACATCGACAAATCAACTTTTCTGTTAACGCCCTAATCACTATTATATATATGTATTAATTAATATATTTATTTATTCATGTGATTTGGTGAAGGCGTACAAAAACTTTTTAGATTGCGACCAAGGTTTGAGCCTTCTTGGCTATTGGTGAAGAAAGTGGGCGTGATCTGACCCAGCACGTGATGCAATTCTCTAACACGCTGCAGCACGTTCAGTTATGCCACAGAGACGAGGAGGACTCAGCAACTCAGCCAGCAAACGTCACTAACAGAGCTGTTAAGTAAGTAACCTTACACTATTTTCATTATTTCGGAGTTCAAAGTCCAGTCGCGAGAGGGTGAGTGTCCACGCGCTGTCCAATAACGGTGCGCGCTGGCCACCTGGCACTCCATAGCATGCTGCTGCTGACACTGCTGTTTTAAATGCTGCTGCTGACATATGAACTTTTATTTTCGTTTCGATATGATTTCTTTACTTACTGTTTGTGTTGTTAATAGCAGTGAGAAAAATGCCTGCTTGTCTTTCTAGACAAAGAGTTGTCTTTTTGAGACTTACAGTAGCAATATATGTATTTGTCTGAATGAACCAACATATTTGTTTCTCCATTAAACATCATTGCTTGAATATTTCTGGCCTTATATTGTATCTATTCTATATAACAAAATATCTGACCTAATATTTCTATTTCCCTTCTTGAAGTTTTAAATTGAGTTGGTAAAACTAAAGTGTTTTGCAAATGTTAAACAACAGATTTGATTGGAATGCCCTCTAGTGGATGCATGATGTAATTGGCATCCTGTAGAATTCCCAAATAAGCAGCTATATATGTGTATATAATAAACTTAAAAAAAAAATAAAAAAAAATTAAAAATTCGAATCTGATTTTGGGAAAAGATTGGCAGACCTACTAAGTATTTATTAATTTCAGCATTTTAACTCATTTTTCCTACAATTTGCTGATGCTCCCCTGGTGGCCCCCAATCTGAAAACCACTATTGTGGACAATGACATATTTTCCAATCTAAAATTACTGCGCAGGAATTCTGAGACAGTGGCAGAAAACTTTAAACCCTTGATAATACATGAAATTATGATGTTCAATATGCAAACTGAATAAAAACAATGGTACATGAAAACTCTGCTTCACCATCATTTTCCCAGTTATTGCCTCTTGTTGTGAGTTTGATATTGTTTGTCTTTCTTCTATTTCAGATTGTTTACCAACAGCCCAATGAACATTAGGGGGGCAGGGGTAAAGATGGCCTTTCAGGCAACAGCTTCACATGCAGCTGTCTTAGGTAATTACAACATTGTTATTAATGTTTTTTTACTGTCATAGAATTAAAGTTTTCAAAGTCTGACAGTGTTATTGATTTTGTATAACAGATGCTATCAAACGCTGGGACAAGTCCACAACCGACAATAGCATAAATGCTATTGTCACAGATTATTTAAAGCAAGCGCCGGGAAGGTATGGTGGAGGGGGGTATAACAAAAGAAACCCGACTAACAAAGTGGCACATGATACCCCTTGAATGTCATTGCTCATAACCCTCTCCCCTCCTCATAACACCGGAGCCAAATGAATAAGTAGATAAAAAAATTTTACATTTAAATAATGAAGTTGTACAGTTTTATAATGTTAAGGTGAAAGTTTTAAAATAGTTTTTTTAGTTCAATATTTTTACACATGCAAGTAGTTTTAATTGAATTTGTAAAGTTTTGTTTATTTGTTTCATTAGTGTTTTCAAATTGTTCAAGATTGTTTTTGATAAGTTGTAAACAGTAAATAGTTTGGTTTTAATTAAATTTGTAAAGTTTGATTTATTTGTATCATTTGTGTCTTCAAATTGTTCAAGATTGTTTTTATTAAATATGTATTTTTCAAAATATTGGACTGAAATTACTGAAACGCTGCATTTTGTAAAATGCAAAATTTGATTTGGCACTTTTCTCTCGCTCTGGATGTTTAAATATGATGTGATGATGGCTTTTCAGCGACGTTTAGGAATGGGCCAGATCACAGCTGAATAGGGGGACATTTGGACATCATTTCCAGGACGTGGTCACCAAGATGTCCTCTTGACGACATAAATTGGACGGTTATGTGGTCGGTTAGGGTCATTAAAAAGCCGTCGAGGTGACGTCTTGGTGAGGACGTCCTGGAAATGACGTCTAAAACATTGCCTATTTGGCCGTGATTTAGACTAGTCCGGAACATCACTGAATGATGTCAACACGACGTTAACCGGACGTCATTTGGCTTGCTGGGAGGGGTAGGGCCAAGGGCTAAGGGGTAGTGGACAAGGGGGGGTATTGGGAGTGGGCCTTAGTGTGATGATCACTTTGTTGCTCAATTTCTAACCCTGCGGGTCAAACTCAAAAGAGGTATGTCTACGCTGCATTGATGGACCCACAGAATCATGCTGTTTCAATTAGCATTTTGTTTCTGCTGACTCCTTATTCAAGTCTCTTAACTTCCAACAATCTGTTACTGTAACAGTGACTCAGTAAACCTACTGTAGAAGTAATTAATCAATCAACAATAGAACGAGTTGTACAAAATGCTCTAAAGCTTGTTTTTCCATCTTTTTGTTATAGTTTATCAATCAGGTAATAAATGGTGTCATTGAACTGCTGGAGGAGGGGCACCACTGAACAGCCACATCAATCGATCATCAGCAAGTTGTCTCTGTTGCAAACCACTTTTTTATTGTCAAAGCAAAATCCTGTTTCAGTCCCAAATGAGGCAAATAATCCTCTACCTACTGTCAACAAGATGCTGCAGTCATTGGCTCCAGAAGTACAGAAACATGTAAAATTGAGTGTTTAATAAAACCATCACAACCAGCAGCAGAAAGACAGTACAAGTGATCAAGAGACAGAGAAGCAGAAATTCAAGGTGGTACACAAATGAACCTAAAATGGCTAATTTGGAAAACCTTGTATGCCTTTACCAATACCTCTCTAAATTTCTCTGCTTCACCTTATTAACATTAGCATCCATGCACAAGTAATGCTCAGATAGTTTCCTCAAGATTTTGGGCTGCAACTGCATAGTTCCAAAGAGATAGTTATTCTAAAATTGCCAAAAAGTTTTGTTAGAAGAAGATAAGAATCTTCAATGTATTCTGTCTTATTTCTTAATTAAAGTGTTAACTTTCTTTACAATACCAAGATTATTCATATTAACTTTAGTTAGTTAGTAGTTGCAGTGAAATACTCAATTACTTTTGTGCATGTGATTTTTGAGCAGAGGCCTGAGCCAGAGGGCCAGGGAATAAGAGTAGTTCCTTTCTCCAGGACATAAAATGTCTCAATCATCTGAGCAGAGCAACATAATGTGTGGAGTCCATCAGGGCTCAGTCCCTGGGCCTCTTTTATTAAACATTTACATGCAACCTTTAAGGCTAAATTATGGAAAACGATAAACCTCCAAGTCATAATAACAGCTAGGAAAGATCCAATATATCCGACTTGGTGCCTTCACAATACAGAAAACCAGCAAACAAACATGAATGTCTCACCTCAGCCAAAATCCAGTGTTCAGAGTAAATAAACCCAGATTAGTGTATGTTACAATATTTTTAATCTTATTTGGTCAACCGTACAACATTATTGAGCTGTGCAGAATGAATGCCTGCAAGTCATTAACATAAGTCTAACGTAAGTCTTTTTCATCTCTGCCATCCACCACATATGAAATGAACCTAGCATTTGACTCATATAAGGTCTCCTTCTCTCACAAGGCTCTCTTATAGAAGTAAGGATGAGGATCTATTGCATTTTATCAGCCTTAAATCCACTATCTAATCTGAATCCTACTGACTCATTAATATTTGGAAGTAACTAAAAGCTACAATAACTCCAATCCAAACATGTCTAATAACCAGACTCACCCATGTATTTATAAGCCAGTAATTCATGCATAACCCACCTATTTTGGAAAGCTGCAATCACATGACCAATGTGCTAACGGGAGTAAAGAAGGAAGCAGTCCTGAGTGGTCCCTCGAAGGAATCAATTCAGGTGGAGGATGGGTCGCAATATACAGGACTTTCTCCGAGGGATTGTTGTTCAGAACCATGTGGATTTTGAATCATTTTAAGGTATGCAGTCACCATGTTACCTTTCTAAATCTAACCACAATAACTTTACTTGCCTAAACCTAACCTTCATAACTTTACATTAATTGTGCAATTTAACATTAACTTCAATCCTGGGGAACCAATATTATACGAACTGTCGTATGGAGATTCGTTGTTTAACTACAAAAACACACAGCCCACTTTTGGTCATACAGTGGTGTTACAAAGTGTGGTGTCTTTTCCCTTACAAACAATCTTTGATGCAGAATCTAGCTACAGAGAGCAAATTAGCTTAACTTTTTTATTTTACTGAATTAACATCAATCAGCTACAGCTGATCTAATCTGCAGCCATCCATGATGTAGTTTAAACGATTACTGCTTCTTCTGAATCTCTCAGTGGTTTAGGACAGGAATACATCTGTATCTTTCTTTTACCATATAAATCCCCTCAGACTTTCAGGTCATCAGGTCTGCTGACTGTTCCCAGAGTCTCAAGTGAACATACAGAAGTATCATTCAGTTACTCTGCACCACAAAGCTGGAACAAATGTACAGAGGATACAGGCTACTGTAAGACATCCAAAAACTTTGACTTCCTTTAAATCCCGGTGAAAAATGTTTGATGCTGTATCCACCTTTTACTGTTTTAAGCATTATGTGAAAGAATGTGGATTCCCTCGAAATATGCTCTACGAATAAACGTGCCTTGTCCTCTGATGGATGACTCTACATTCTGATCCATGGTTCACCGCTTATAACAATATTTGCTTTAAGATGATTTGCCATGCAGTATGGATTGTGTGAGATCCTCAGTTTGACTTATTAACTTTTACGTAATGTTCCAGCAGCCTCAGCTCCATATTTCATAATCAATAGTTGTGGCCACAGGCAGTGCTTTAATTAGCTCCTTGTATTTACTGTATTGTGTTAAATCCCATAAGGCATTTTTATTGAACTTGAATTATGAAAAAAAACTACAACCACAAAAAAACTATTAAAAAATCATAAAGTGGCTGAGAAATAAAATTTCCTTGATACAAATATGTAAAAGCCTCCTGAGGTTCTGTCTGAAACAAGGCTTTTAATGTAAAAAAAAAATTAAAATAAAAAATATTTTTGATCCCTGTAAGACAGTGTGATTTCTTCTAAATGAAGCTGTTACAGGGCTGGTTTCTTTCTGGATTAAAGTGCTGTAGAAACGCAGTCAATTTACCATTTAATACTACAAATGTAATTAATAATTGTGGCAACAAGTCAGAGGATTGCTGCAGGGCCACTGCAGGTGGGGTGTGGATGACCAGGGGAAAAATATGTGAAACAATGTTGAATGAAATTTATGAACATGGATACTTTTTCAGTTCCCCTGTTATTGTTATTGATTGATTAAAAAAAATGCGGGGTGGGGGCACATTCAGCCTCTGAAGGGGGCGAAGTCTGAGAACCACTGATTTTATGCATGTTTACTTCCGGGCATGTGACCTCATCACCACTAAATACCTGCACATGGTTGAGCTCTTGCCTTTTGTATAAAGAGTGCTTTTAACTTTGCTTTTGTAGCGGCAGGAGCCAATGGTGCAGCTTGGAGGAAGGACCAAATCTCTGAAACACAGAAATAAAGATGGGAGACAGGAAAAAGGAATGAGGTCAGACAATTCATTCATTCATTCATTCATTCATCTTCTAACCGCTTCATCCTCTTGAGGGTCGCGGGGGGGCTGGAGCCTATCCCAGCTACATTGGGCGAGAGGCAGGGTACACCCTGGACAGGTCGCCAGACTATCGCAGGGCTGACACATAGAGACAAACAACCATTCACGCTCACATTCACACCTACGGACAATTTAGAGTCTCCAATTAACCTAGTCCCCAATCTGCATGTCTTTGGACTGTGGGAGGAAGCCGGAGTGCCCGGAAAGAACCCACGCTGACACGGGGAGAACATGCAAACTCCGCACAGAAGGGCTCCCACGCCCGGGATCGAACCGGCAACCCTCTTGCTGTGAGGCGAGAGTGCTAACCACCACACCACCGTGCCGCCCTCAGACAATTCAATTCAATTCAATTCAATTTTATTTATAAAGCCCAATATCACAAATCACAATTTGCCTCACAGGGCTTTACAGCATACGACATCCCTCTGTCCTTAAGACCCTCACAGTGGATAAGGAAAAACTCCCCAAAAAAAACCCTTTAACGGGGAAAAAAAACGGTAGAAACCTCAGGAAGAGCAACTGAGGAGGGATCCCTCTTCCAGGACAGACAGACGTGCAATAGATGTCGTACAGAACAGATCAGCATAACAAATTAACAGCAATCCACATGACACAATGAGACAGAGAGAGAGAGAGAGAGAGAGAGAGAGAGAGAGAGATGCAGGTAATGACAGTAGCTTACAAGAACATTATTGAAAGTAATAATATTATAGTTATAGTTCTGGCTACTGCGGTACAATATGTTGAAAGTATGTATTAATATCTGGCAGTATACAAGTGTGACAATAGTCATATGTGTATAATAACAGTAGAAGTATGACTAATGACTAATGACGGCAGCAGCAGCAGGAGGCATCTTGCAGGACCACGGCAGCAGCACAACCACACATGTCACGCTGTCCAGGCACCGCTGCGATATGAGTTAATCTGAGAGACAGTGGAGCACAAAGGCTCCGAAGAAGAAGCCGAGTTAGTGACATTCAGAATGGCCGAGTTAGCAAGATGCAGTAATAGAATACGAGAGAGAGAGAGAGAGAGAGAGAGAGAGAGAGAGAGAGAGAGAAGGAGAGAAGGTGCCCGGTGTATTATAGGGGGGTCCTCCGGCAGACTAGGCTTAAGTCAGCCTAACTAGGGGCTGGTACAGGGCAAGCCTGAGCCAGCCCTAACTATAAGTTTTATCAAAGAGGAAAGTCTTAAGTCTAGTCTTAAATGTGAAGACGGTGTCTGCCTCCCGGACTGTAACAGGAAGATGATTCCACAGGACAGGAGCCTGATAGCTGAAGGCTCTGGCTCCTGATCTACTTTTGGAGACTTTAGGGACCACGAGTAACCCTGCGTTCTCAGAGCGCAGAGTTCTGGTGGGATAATATGGCACTATGAGCTCTCTAAGATATGACGGAGCTTGACCATTTAGAGCTTTATAAGTTAACAGTAGGATTTTAAATTCAATTCTGGATTTTACAGGGAGCCAGTGCAGAGAAGCTAAAACAGGAGAAATATGATCTCGTTTCTTAGTTCCTGTTAGTACACGTGCTGCTGCATTCTGAATTAGCTGGAGAGTTTTTAAGGACTTACTAGAGCTACCTGATAACAGAGAGTTACAGTAATCCAGCCTTGAGGTAACAAAAGCGTAGACCAATTTTTCTGCATCTTTTCAGGTCAGGATAGGCCTAATTTTCGCAATATTACGCAGATGAAAAAATGCAGTCCGTGAGGTTTGTTTTAAATGAGAATTAAAAGACAAATCTTGATCAAATATTACTCCAAGGTTTCTTACGGTAGTGCTAGAGGCCAGAGCAATGCCATCTAGAGAAACTATGTCATCAGATAAAGAGTCTCTGAGTTGTTTGGGGCCAAGAACAATAACTTCAGTTTTGTCTGAATTTAACATCAGGAAATTGGTGCTCATCCAAGTTTTTATGTCTTTAAGGCAGTTATGGAGTTTAGTTAATTGATTACTTTCTTCTGGCTTCATCAATAAATACAACTGTGTATCATCCGCATAACAATGGAAATTTATAGAGTGATTTCTAATGATGTTACCTAAAGGAAGCATATATAGAGTAAATAGGACTGGTCCGAGCACAGAACCTCGCGGAACTCCAAAACAAACTTTGGTACGTAAGGACGATTCATTATGAACGTGAACAAACTGAAAACGATCAGATAAATAAGATTTAAACCAGCTCAGTGCAGAACCTTTTAGGCCAATTAAGTGATCCAGTCTCTGCAGTAGAATTTGATGGTCAATTGTGTCAAACGCCGCACTAAGATCTAATAAAAGAAGTACAGAGACAAGTCCTTTGTCTGAAGCAATCAGAAGGTCATTTGTAATTTTAACTAGTGCTGTCTCAGTGCTATGATGCACTCTAAATCCTGACTGAAATTCCTCAAATAGATTATTATCATGGAGAAAATCACACAGCTGGTCTGCGACTACTTTCTCAAGGATCTTTGACATAAAGGGAATATTAGATATTGGTCTATAGTTGGCTAACACCTCTGGATCCAGGGTGGGCTTTTTTAGTAGAGGTTTAATTACAGCTACCTTAAAAGACTGTGGTACATAGCCTGTTAATAAGGATATATTGATCATATCTAATATATATAGACAAAGGAAGAGACACAGGACTGAAGCTGCTATGGTGACCATAGACAGCTGACACCAGCAGAAGTACACTCAAAATACTGCAGCATGTCACAAAAGTCACGTACGGAAATCAGCCAGATTCTGAGGCTATAAAAAGAGTAAAGAAGTAGGTAGAGTACATGGGTGCAGGAGGGTGGGTACTGCAGGACCCCATACAAGGGGTGGAACAACACAGTCCGTTAATAGTTGGCAATTTTACCCTAACTCATGGGCTATCTGAACATGTGTTTTAAATTTTGAACTGCACATCAGAGTCCTGCACAGGATTGGGTACCTGTAAAAATAGTTATAAATATAAATTCACGGGCACGAGTAAAAATGAGCTACATATGTGCGCAGGCAGTGGGCGACAGCAAAAATACATTTCATAAAACAAATGGAAAAGATCTGCAGTACATGTGTAATATTTGGACATCTAAATCACTATTGTCAAGCCGTAATTCCTTTAATTTTGAAAGTCAATGACACACATCACACCTTCGACCCCATTGTCACATTCATCACCCACATGGAGGACTCTAGAGATGAAACTTTGCAGCCCAAGGATAAGGTGGCAGCCTACATTAAGTTCAAGACACCCAAGGAGGATCTTTTTGAGATTTTATGGTGGTGGGAGGAGCATGCTAAAATGTTTCCCAGCCTGGTAGTGATTGTGCGGAATGATTTCACCATCCCGGCATTGAGCACATCCATCCATTCCTCCTCTGGATTTGTATGAAGAACGGAGAACCCAGCTTAATGTGAATGACTGTAGCCTGTGTGTGTTTAATCATGGCCGTGGAACTGGCCGTGGGACTTTTATTAACCCGTGTGGGTGCAGGTGTCACAGACATAATGACGGTTAGTGGGTTGGTTCTGGTACTGAACTTTATGGGTATGGATGGGTGCAGGTTTTTAAAATATGGACCTGTGCAGGACTCTGCCACACATGATAAGGTGCCTGTCAGAAAATATGTGAAAAAAGATATTTAAAATGTTCAAATGTAAAGAATTCCTCAGATCCAACATGACAATGGCACTAGTCAGGTCATAGTGCAGGGGTTGGGTTTAGCTGATGGGGCAGCTAATGTTAAACTTGGGGAGAGATTGGCAGAAGTGGGAACCACTCAAAAGCATGGACAAGTGAAGCAGGCTGAAAAAGACCAGAAATTTGCCAGGACAGTTTTGGAGTTGCTTTTTAGATCCATAAAATATCTTGGACACAAGGGTTTCATACTGAGTGGGCATATCCTTTGGGGTGGACTTTTATAGCAGCTGATGATTGGGCTACAGACAAGTGGGTGTAGAGTTGCCCAGGGGGACGGGAGTGGCTTGAACAAATACACAACTAAATTTCCAATACCACTCAAAAGGAAATGTTAGAAATTAGATGCATGCAGTCCAGAGGGAAATTGTATCTCAGGCAAGAGATCCTACATTCTTTGAACATTCATTGTACATATGGTACAGTAAAGTACATCTTTTCCTGTAAGTTTGCTCCTCAACCCAGTCTCAAGTCTAAATGTTGAAATTGTATGTTTCTGCAAACCTTATTATGTAGTGGATATGTTGGAACTCCACACTTCAACAATGCTGTGGTTAACATGTGGTTATGTTTAATTACAGAAAACACTTTGTTATGTTTAGAAAAGGATCACGTTTGGGCCTAAAATACTGGCTTTTAGTGGCACAATCACCTCTGAAAATGCGGCCAAACGTTGTTGTTTGTTGGTCTCTCGCAGTGGTAAACATCTGGCAGCCATTTTGCCTAGTCATACACGCGCATTTATACTGTACAGCACCCCTCAGTGAAAATACATTCCCATGCACATGGTAGAGTGGTTGTCTGTGTGGGTATCAGCAGATTACAGGGTACAAAAGGACAGAAGCCAGCCAGTGAGGCTCTGTGTCACAGCCAGTGTCTCTGGAGCATACGAGAGTTGATCCCCACCTGAGAATTAGAGACATTTTAACTTTAAGTTATTTGTATGAAGTTTTTATTTCTTTGAACCTTTGAACCTTGTCTTATTTAGGACATTTTAGGGCACTGACATTTTAAATATTCCTCTTATTTGTATTGGGTTAATAAAATACAATTAGTACCTGGGTTTTATCAGTTTTATCATACTGTGTATTTAACTAATATGAATTACTCTGGTACTCACTCCTATAGTATCTGGCTCCTTGGTTGCTCAGACACTCTCTAACCGATCCAAAGATCTACTGTACAGTTGATTTTGGCTGTGGAAAGTTGGTTGATATTTAGTTTAGTTTTTCAGTTAACAGACCAACAATGTCCACAGTTTTTTCTCCAGGTTTGTTTTTTTCCCACTGAGACAATCAAATATGATTGCTACCACATTGAGCCACCTACCTCCTCCACACACACTCTCAAGGTTACATTTTACTCCAGAGAAACAGACTCTGTCTGCAGGCCCTCTTGACATTGTACACCAAATAACAAACAACCTCTTAGTAAATAGAGGCTTTTGCATCAAAACGTTTATTTAGCTATTTAAATGTGGCTCATTCAATGTTCAGTCTGTGAGGGACTGGGTGGAAGATGGTAGGATGGATTTTGACATCCTCCCCAGGTCAGTGGAGTTAGCAAAAGACTACAGAACAGGGCGAACTGGCCATTTCAGTGGGAAAAAAAGATGAACATTGTTGAAGTATTGTTTGAATATGTGAGTATTTTATGTTTTTCCATAAAGTAAACATTGAGTCAAAAGATTCCCAGTAATGTGAATGGATCAGTCAGAGTGATATAATAATTATTTCATCCTACGTGTGCAGAAACCAACAGGAATTCAGCCATCCCAACAACAGGAAAACTAAGTAACTACTAACTAAACTCTAAGGCTGAATCATAATGTCTGGACTCTAAGGCCATTCCAGACTCACAGATGTTTTGAATGCCTTCCTGGGAAGTCTATGGGTGCAGAGGGCTGTCCAAATCGGACTCTCTGCAGACTTCCAGACTCTATTTGGGACGCAGGCTTCAATGATGTAATTACCCACAATTCAAAGTGATGCTGACATGACCTTGTAGTTTTTTTCAGTTGCCAACTAGAAAAACACAAACTTATCATAAATGTGTAAAGTGATTTTTGTATTAAAATGCCACTTTAATCGTGTAGGCCAGAGATAATATTTACCCACCTACAGAAATATGTAGAATTATAGGCTACAAAAGTAGCCCAATCAAAATGTGTTTGATTATTGCAGCTTGAACCATAGACATCTGAGTAGTGGAATTCCAGACATATAGGCTAAGAAAATTGGCTGAAAAACCATAAAAGACAACACGTTCTCTTTCCAACTCATCAAAGACCCCTGAAGAACCCTGAGTTCCAGAACTCAGTATGTTCATGTAACCCTTACCTGCTCCTGTCACTTCAAGATAGTGTTAAATGTATCAAATAGGAAATGAAGGTTGACTCTGTTCTAGGTTCGATGAGGAGACTGCTGATATTTACCTGCCTAATTGTTGAATTAGACCTACAATATCCACCCCAAATACCACACACACTACAGACTGACAGTTTTAAAGGAGATATATTGAACCCAGTAAATATTCTTCATAACACAGTATCTTGGGGAAAAAAAAATATATCAATAAATAGAAAAAATAGATTGTGAGTAAATTGTAAACAAAAGTGAGTACTGGATTAAAATACTACAGTACCTATATCCATTCAAAATTGGATTCACACTACATAGCTCTATTAAGTACCTTTGTTGTATCGCAATTGGCCAATCGAATATTTCAAACAAAAATAAAACCTCTCTGAGATGTCAGGTATAAAAAAGGAAACTGAATAGAAAAAAATAAATAAATAACCCATAAAAGAACAAAACGAGTGCACTCAGAAAGTCCCACCACAGTGAATGTCCAAGGTGAACATTGAGACGGTGGGTGGTGGAGATGTGAACGTGGATGACCCCCAGGATGGAGATGTAGATGGATGATAGCAGAAGATGGTGGAGGAACCAAGGACCCGATGCAGGACTCTAAAAAAAACAGCCTACACAGCCATGGAAGATAATTACTCATCTAGTACTTAAGCCATTTTGATAAATTTATATAAAGTTTTCATAAATTCTTAATAGCCATCATACCTCACAGTACACAGAACATAAATTGACATGTCAAAATAAACTCTGCTCATACTGTAACCTATTTACATTAATTTTACCGTTCATGACAGGGCAGGACAAGAACTAAACACACTCAGATAAGCTTAGCTGCATGAAATCTCTGGTGCAACACCTAATTAGTCTGCACCAAGCAGTTATCAAGCATTCACTCACAGTAATTAATCGATTAACAATACAAGATTCATAAAGCATGTAAACACAGGCTTCAGACATTAATGAATTACTCCAACCTGCTTCAAGTTTATCCTGACTGGTCTTAGTGAGAGTACAAGGCTCATCTTTAAGTCTTTAGCATCATGTAACACTTTGCTAGCGAGTTAGCATGCTAATGTAGCTTATTGATCGTTACCGGGAAATCAATTGTTTACAGCTCTAACAATTCTACGCCATCCCACTTTAAGTTGCAGCTTGTCAATCGTCTCGTCTACGGCTCCATGTCATTGGTCCAACAGCCCATTGGTCCGACATCCTATTAGTCCGACGTCCCATTGTTCCGATATGTGATTATACTAGGCTATACTGTATTTGTGTACCATAGAGGATCAGCAAATGCAACAAAAGTAGGCTACAGGTCGAGATACAAGTGTCAAAGAGAGGAGAGAATGAAACACCATAACCTCCTGTTGTTAACTCTGGGGTCCGGGTCATGTGGGGAGCTCTCCGCAGTGCTGAACGGCTCCCGGTGGCTCCGCGACCGGCTCTGGGTCAGCTGGGAAAGGCTTGAGGCGGAGCAGGCTCACAGCTGATGTGTTTGTCACTTTCTTTTTCATTTTAACCCACACCATGATCTTTTCCTGACCCTAACCAAATGGTTTTTGTGCCTAAACCTAACCAGACCTTAACCACAGGGCATCATGATGATTTCGGAACAACGGGACTTCGAAACAATGGGTTTAATACGGTCGGACCAATGGGCTGTCGGACCAATGGGCTGTCGGACCAATGGGCAGACCCCCTCATCTACATCTGTGTTCAACTCTGTGTTGGATTTCTGACTTTTGACCCTGTTTTTATCAACCAATTTCTACCATTTTTTTCCTCATCTTGCATCTTCATACACCACGCAGCATCGGTCCAGGGGACACGCAGAGAGTGGTATAAAGTTAAGATGATTACTCATATCAGTTTTTATCACACTGAAAACAACACGTAACAACTGCCACCCGAATTAAAGGGACAGTAACACAAATCACCTGGGGTTTAACTAACCCTGGTTACATTCACACGACATTAGAGAAAGTCAGTTTATTGTGTTAGTCTGACTAAAGCTGAACTTTTAAAATTGCTTGTCCGACTGAGATTGTACTAAATCTAATTTCTCAAAGTCAGACCAAGACACCCAAATAATGCATTTGGGAGTCAAATTACTCCTGCATGTATCCAGTCAATCAAACCTAAACTGGCCGAGTCTCTCTGTGCATGCTCCACAGTTTCCACCCCAGGCTTTGACCTGGAAGTCAAACAGCCTTAAATGTGTAACAGAATAAGAAGACGGTAACAACATAGCGAAATCTACATCCAGAGCTGTGCATTTTTGGACAGACGAGCAGATATAGTACATGCTGTGTCAGCTGAAAGAGTTTTTAAATACATGGATGGGAGGAATACACAGAATTGTGCCCTGTTCAAGAAAGTGGCACAACAGCTGGATGACGCTCAATTGTTTGGTTTGTGACGTAATAGGTCAAAAAAGTCAGAAAAAGGTCAGAAAAAGGACCAATACTAACAAACTGGAAGAGGGCATATCACCACCGATCACAGAAGAGTCACACATACATCGGTCAATAAATCAGTTCCCCTCCTGTGCTTGTATACTGGGACGAGGACAGTAGTCCTGTTAAATCGCCTAGTCCAGCTATACCCATAGCTTGACTAAACTGTGCATGTAAATGTACTGGCTGATTCTCAACTGGGGTCACTGACAGGATTGCAGGGGTCCATGGAAGATTTCTGAAAGCACCAGCTGCCTTGTGGCTGCTGTAGAACAGCTGTACTGATTAAAATTGAAGCTCATCTGTTCTGGCGTACTTGTGTGAGTCGAAGGGACTGAACACGAGTGAAACACATTTGTAATGTACACTGGACACAGCTATCACACTTTGGCTCTGTCGTGGCTCTACTTCAGGTTTAGTGTTCACTGAAGCGTTTAAAAAGTGAAGCATCTTCAGTCAGCCTGCAGCAGCAAAAGTAAAGTATCCCAACTGGCTGTCCTGCTTAGTTTATAGTCCAGATTTGTTTGATAGCCTGAATGGTTTGAATGTGGTTTTGTACTTACATAAAGTGTATTTTTGATGTACAGGTGGAGTCACAATATGGCAGCCAGGGATGTTAGTAGTGTCTTCTCATCAAGAGAGTTCCAGTAGTCAAAAAAGGTTTAGAAACACAAAGCATGTTCATCTGTAAAGTCATTTCTATCAGGGAGTATTTTTACAGTAGACACACACAGGAAAGAACTATTACCAAGATCTGAGTTTCAGCCTGTTTAAGAAGTGCACATATTCACTCAGTGGAATTAATGACACAGCAATGTGCTGAACTGTCATGTTACTGAACAAACTAAAAATATTTGTGGATCAAATCCAGCAAGGAGTAGCATGGAAAGCTACAGTATGTAACTATACAACTGCTTCCTGTTAGTCGGAGCTGTTCTGTTTCCACTGTGTGATGTGGTGTAATAAGACAGGTAAACTTCCGCTGCCTATCTACACCACACATTTCAAAGAGATGAGGAGAAGCTGAAAGTAGGAAGAAGATCCAATTTTGAATCAGCCAGGTTGCTGCCACTCCACCGCCTCTCTCCCCTCACAGATCTGAGGAGCAGAAGTTTTAAAATGCTAATCCTGTCGACCTTGAAGCCCTGAGGCGCCAGCTGAACTAGCAAGGCACATCTCTCCTGAGCTTCCTGTCACTCAATAATCAAACAAACAGGCAGAGCCTCCCTGTACGCCTCTGCAAACTTCCCTGCCAATGATCCCAGAGCACACACTCATGTAGACACGCATACATGCAATAGACATGAACATTGCATCGGCATCCCCTTAAGCCATTTGCCTTTGGAAATACATGTAAATACACACTTAAACCTGCACACACTCTTATACTGTAGTGGTGTGCCCTCTCTGTTTGCACTCAGCATGTGAAAGCTGGTGTAATCTGTCACAAGTGACTGAACGTGCTAACTGATGAATCAACCAATTCTGACCTGTAATGAGCCGTGATAGAAGGTGTAACAAACATATTAGACTCTGAACATTCTACCTGGGGAAGGATGATTGGTGAGGACCCTCCGCCAGGTGAGAATACATTTCCAAGGGAGCAGTTTGCTCTTCATGCCTGCATGGTTCAGCTTTCACTGTAATCATCCCTCCATTCTGCACAAGTTCAAAATTTTCCCTCAGCTTCTTCCCTTGAAGAAATGTAGTCCAATTCCATAGCTAGATGCAGTGAGGTGTAAACAGAAGAGCACAATGGGAGTGTCTCCTGCTCTCCATGTCTACTACACGTTTAATCAACTGGTAAGAAAGCAAACTGTATACCTGGTACATGTAAACTTTAGCCTCAGTGTTTTTGCTTTGTCAAGTTAGCATCATACAGTGAACTGAGCCATCAATTGCATATTTAAACCTTCTTATTTTCGTACGAGTCAGCTGGAGACATGCTAAGTCAGCCAGACAGTCTTCGAATTCATGGGCTAACAATTAGCAACTTAGTAGTTGATAAGCAATTGACAATCTGTGACTAAAAATAAGAAACTGATTTTGTCTATTGTTTAAAGACACAAAATTACACATTTCCAGAAAAACTTCAAGTGGTAAATCTGCCACCGTTAACTTGGTTACTCAAGCTAGCCAGACGCTGTACAAATTGAGTCTGTTTTTTACCCTAAATTTGGCGAGTTAGGACACCTAATTAACTGTACAATCAGCAAACAGAGTGGATATCTGGCTAGTCAGTATTACTGGTGAGCTTGATGTGGCTAACTGTAGTCTTGACTAAATTTGGCTGCAAAACATACTGTCCATATTTTGTCTGCAGCTCCAGTTTTTTGTCATATTGCTGTCTGTTCAAAATAGAACTGCAAATAGAAATGTTGCCTCTATCTTTTTGGTCAACATTTTGGAGTATGTAGCCATCTTGTTTGATTCAAAATGTATTGGAATTGTCACTGCCAAAACAAATTCAAGGATCCATGTTTACATTCAGGGTGAACACTCTCCCTGGGACTGGCTGAGTGATCCGTGCAATGTGATATACAAGGCATATCTTTTGGCCATGCAGATGGGTGATTAAAATGTGAGCTAACACAACATATATGTATATAAGGAGTGTAACATTATAACAAGTCATGGTTCAGAGTCATGGGTTTGGTGTGAGATTGGTACAGCAAAAAAACAAAACAACAACAACAACAACAACAACAAAAAACATGCATGAGGATTTGTCTCTTCTTTTTATGTTGAACAGACAGCAGTAGTGCAAGTGTCAAAGGCAGACAAAATCCTCCTGCTGGGGACTGAGGTAACATTTTGCCCACTGGCAACTTTGGTAAACTATTTTCATTTTCGTTAAAGTTTGGAACATTTCAAACATTTCTGCATCACACTGTACGAACACTCAACAAAAACTTTCCTGAAAGGCAACAGGTCCCAGCAGGCTTTAACACTGAGAAGCATCTTGTATGATATGAAACTGAAAATACCCCACAAAAATCAGAATCCTAAAAAAATAAAACTTGTGCATCAGTATGAGTGTTTCCATCGGATCCACCTTGACTATATTTAAACATTAAAAGCAGTCAAACATTTATCATCCCTGTGATTGACACATCTGGGTGATGCAGTCAAATGTGTGTTAGCATGTTGGATGTGTTTCATTTCACACATCTACATACATAATACCACATACACAATGCTAATACACAGTCATCATCAGTGGACAATGGGCCCCAGTGTATGCTATTATGACGGGCCCTAGTACACGCTATGGTGCACATATTGTCTCATCACATGATCAGAGACTTGACACTGGATAACATCAATATACATTTTACCCAGCAAACACCACTGCATATCTGTATGTAACAAAAATACCAAAAAAAATAAGATATTATTTATTTAACAATGTTAATAGTTGATTTATAGTTATAGAATAAGCTATTTTGTTATAGATGCTATTAGCTATTAAAAAAGAAAAAAAAAATGACGGGGATGGGTTTGCCTTTTTCAAGGGCATATACAGCAAATGGCTCTGTCTTTAATGAAGGGCCCACTCTCCACCCCTGCACTGCTGCACTGTCTTTATTTATGCCCCTAGTCCTCGTCTTACACGCAGCTCTCTTTGTTGCTGTTGTAGCTAAATGGGCAGCAGATGGGTTCTCCAGCTTGCCAAAGTGTGACCGACTTGCACGCCAATCCATTCGTTTGTGTGTATTCTGTTAAATTAAAGGATAAGTCCGGTATTTTGCACTTTGAGCCCCATTTCTGGGTTGTTTATGATGAAATAGAGTGGTTCAGACCAAAATAGTGACGATTGCTCCTTTTCGGAGAATTTGGCTTTCCCCTGCCTGGCTTAACACTGTTGCTTATGGCCATCGCTTTGCATGCAGCTGCCGCAAGTTAAAGGAGGAGGGACAGGGGCTCGACTCAAATGCAGCTGTAAGGTAAACAACACACTTTTAGTTGAGAATTGATGCCACGGGCCAAATTTAAAAACTAAAAGATAAAATTATTTAAAAGAAATTAAAAACAAAAAACAAATGGGCACTTATCTAGACAGAGGGCAAATAGGCAGGTGCTTAAGCACAACATCGGGTCTATCTGTGCATGTGCCTGGTACCATGACACCACTGTGTCGTATTTAACCAAACCATGAACGATTAACCGATACAACCGGATATCCGGTTTGACAAGCGAGAGATATGGCTATATCGGTAGCAGCCTCCTCAATCGATACAAATCAGCCATGAATCCTTAGAGGAATCAATTGTAGAGTCATGGATTTGGGTATCAGGAGACTAGCAATCGGTTGACTGGCTTTAACAGTTTGCATCTCGAAAACAACACGAGAGCCGGCCCGGCGACATGCTCTGTAGCAGGCATTACTGACAACGATAATGGATGTAAACATCAGCGCCAGCTTGACCGGTGGAGCTGAGGAACAGAAGCTAATGCTGGTTGGATCAACCAGGGAGCAGCCAAGCCGCAGCAGAAACTAAAGGCGAATCCTGCCGGTTGTGGGTTGAACACTCCTGTCAAATACGGCGGCGTATGATAACGGCTTACCGGCCGGCGACTGACAAGCCCGGCTCCACGACCAAGAAGTCTTCGTCGGTGTCATGACTACCTCTTGAAGCTCATCGAGAGAATGCCAAGAGTGTGCAAAGCAGTAATCAGAGCAAAGGGTGGCTATTTTGAAGAAACTAGAATATAAAACATGTTTTCAGTTATTTCACCTTTTTTTGTTAAGTACATAACTCCACATGTGTTCATTCATAGTTTTGATGCCTTCAGTGAGAATCTACAATGTAAATAGTCATGAAAATAAATAAAGCGCATTGAATGAGAAGGTGTGTCCAAACTTTTGGCCTGTACTGTATATATAGTTGTATGGTTCCATCAGTGGACATACCATGTATGCTTTGACCTTGGTCATACTTATATAGCAGTATATGTCTGCCCATCTTGTGAGCTCCTGCAGTAACTGCAGGACAACAGGGGCTGAGCTTGTAAGAGGATGTTTCTGGTGTTCCCGGCATCATGTCTCAAAAAGTCCTCCCCCTCTGGGACTTGATGGACCTTGAGATCCCCGCGGTGTCTCCACTATTCCCTGTTGTTGTCTCAGGGTTAACAGTTTAGTTCTCTCAAGGGCTGACTCTAAAGCCTGAGTCCCTGAGGGAAGGGGTGGAGCACTGTGCCCAGTGCCAGCGGCAGTAAGTCCTGCCAGACAGGGAGTCCCAGGAGGCACCAGAATAAGCTTCACCTGATCTTGCTGTGCTCTCTGCAGGAGAGGTGGGGATGGGGGAATTAATCCCTGAGTGCATTTAAAGAAAGAAAAAAGCCGTGAGTTGCGGCCAAAGTGGACACAAGCTTTGGTTAAATGGTTCAGTTGGCACAGGAACAAAGAGCAGCGTACCACCTGACTGATGGCTGTAACCTTCACCATCCCGGATCAATAGCTAAGCGCTCTCCCTCCATCAGCCGTATTAAGCAGTCAGACAGAGATGAATCCACAGCAACATCATAATTAGCCTTTAGATTATGGAAATCCTCTCAAACAACAAACAATTGCTCCCTGAAGCACCTTTTTCCAGCATTATCAACATCCAAGGCTGAATTTCAAACCAGCGTTAATCTGAGCTGCTTAAACCTCACACACACACACACACACACACACACACACACACACACACACAATATGGCTAAGCATTGTGATCTCATTCACTGAGGCAGGGATTCAACATCAGTGTTAGCAGATGATATTGTGGATTCACAACATAATTTATGCCCATATGCTGCATGTTTAAGAGCTTTGTACATTCCTTTCAGTGACTGAATCTCATTTAAATATCTAAATAAAACAAGGTAAGTGGATCTGATTGATATGTATCTACAAGAAATGATATATATCTACAAGATTTTTTTGACACAATTCCAACACTTGTAAGTTTTTGTGGTTTGTTGACTGACAAAAGCTTTCAGCTTTTAGGTTGTACAGATTTCAGGGATATAAAATACCAAAAAATACCAATGCCAGCACTGGGGAAATAGTTCTACTACAGATGGTCCAATCAAAACAGGTTTGTACTCTGCTCATAAAAATGAGCAAAAACTAAAAAAATGTACATAGTTCAAATAACATATGGAGTGTTAAATATTTGTGATCATGTTTCTATATTTAGAAATATTTTGTATCAATATGTTTTGTGTGTTTATTTTTCTCAAATTTGATGAAAACACATCTGATTTTTGTACTTTAATGCACTCCTGGACTAGTTGAAAGGGTAAAAGAAAAAAGTATTAAGATATACATAACAGAAAACATGTCTGTATCCTCGAGGCCTACAGTAATAAACATGTTAAAGTGTCATACAACATTTGCAGAATATGGAATCTAAATTGTTTACATCCATGTTTGTGCAGTCAATGCCACTGTTACCTCTACCAACTGTCGATCAGATGAACCATCAGCAGGATGCCCTTAGCAAACAAATGTTGTGCACCAATCTTTGTAGTTTTATATTAGATCTCCATCACAAAGCAGCTGTTCTTCACGGGGTATACATTAAAAAATAATCAAAGCATACATGAAACACAGAACAACACAGAAATCGCAGTGGGTTTTTTTTTCACTGAGAAAATGTGCAACATGTCTTCATAGTGAATGCAGCCCAGCTCATCACTGGGCCATGCCTGCAGCACCATGAAATGACATTCCAAAACATCTGAACATCATTGTATTTCAGCAATTTGTGTGAAATTGGCTACCAGTCTAACAATGGAAAACAGATCCTGTTTATGTGTTGGTATTTTATTGTGATGAAAGTTGCAAACTGCAGCTTTGAAAGCAAAGAGATACATCTGTAATGGACTGAAACAATGAGTCCATTCAAAGAAGCAAGCAAGCGAGTGGTGGAACGGGGTGGGGGCTTTATGATTTCTAAGCAAATGTGCTTTAAATTGAGGAGAACCATCTGTAGTTGACAGCATGCATCCTTATTTCAGCCATGTAGACACAGCTATAGTAGTGTTTGCTTATTAGCCTGCAGTGCATGAGAAGACACTAATACAATTCTTTGTTTCATGCTGTTTCTCTGGGAAGCCACTTATTTTGTAGACACCATTTCCCAATAACAGAAGAAAAAAGCTTCTCGGAGGCACAGTGGATTTTTACTGCCCTAACGAAAAATGTGGATATGTAGTATTCAGCTGGAATTAAAACATCAGCCCTGTATTACAGAGCGCGTGGAAGAAAGCCAGACAGCAGCAGGATGAAAGCCAGACAGCATGAGACAAAGGCAGAGCGGTGGAGGTGAAGGCACACATTTACAGTATGAAAAAACTGCAGCAAGACAGTAAAATATGCATCACAGAGCAAAGCATTTCTTTAAGAGACAGCCTTGAGACAGTAAAGAGGAGGAGGATGGTGGAAAAAGGTGAAAAGAGTGATAAAGACTAATGGCAGAGAATCATCAGAAGGTAAGGTGGGATGCAGTGCTTGAATTGGGCTGGTACCCTGTTGGTATGGAGTACCAGCTGACCCACTCCCCTCCTCCATCGTCTTGGAGACGGTACTTAATTCCCTTCGTCCACCTCGTCAGCCATCTCAAACAGCTGGTGATTATAAATCTGTCAGCAGCAGGAGTGAATGCTCAAACTTATGAGTTTTGTTTGGCATCTATGATACATTTTTTAAAGAAAATTGTGTCATTTTCCACTTCCTGCATAGCTCTCTCCATCCACCCTCCACATTTTCCCTGAATCTCCCCCTTGTGCGACTTTGCAGTTATGAGTCTCTTTACAGTTACTCACCGATGAGGCCACTTTCTGATGACATCTTAAGTTAGGGAAAACTTCGGACTCGGAAAAGACTTATTGCTGTTGGCAGTCCCACCACAAACTTTATTGTTCTTGCTGTGGTAATGATTCAAATGCAGCTTGTCGGGGCAGATATTTATGTAAGGTGTTACCTGAGGACAAGGAAATGTCTTCTTTACGGAGAGCATGCAGCAGTAAATCCTAGGTGACATACTCTACTGACATACTTATATTGTGCTGTATGTGCATGTTGATGTAGTTTTAAAAAGAATACCATCCAATATAAAGCAGGAGCCAAAAGAATTAGAACAAAGAAATCAATGTAATTACAACAGCATTATGTGCAGGATTCATTTAAAATTATATTCCTATATTTTTTACTTTTATTTTTTTTTTTAAGAAAACATTAATCCAGGATATGAGAGGTCACATCATCATATATATTTTCCATTGTTGGAATAAAATCCATGGGTGCTAGATAATTATAATCATTGCACATTCACATTTAGCCTCTGCTGCAGCTTACAGAAGAGGGGGATGTTTCAACAACCTCTTTATTTTTATTGAAACAAAAACAAAAGATTTCTTTGTCTCTGCCGCTATTACTACTCGCCCCTCATCTCCCCTTTCATTTTTTGTCCACTTTACCCTGCATTGTCTATGTATAGCTCCATAATTGCCGCTCATGCTGAGCAGGCTTCCAGTTGTTACATCAGCTACATGTGTACTGCCTCTTAGGTTGTTTGCTATGTAAAGGATTGACCCGTAACCAAGCTGTTTCATTTCAAGTATGTTAAAATGGGCACTAATAACCTGAATGTAGTGTAATACTGAGGTCATGAGTCAAAACAAGTTAAAGAGTCTTAAAAATATATCATAATTAGCCTTCAGAACTCAATTTGTTTTTGTCTGTCATGTCTAATTTGTGTATTTGTAACTACTCATGCCATCCTGAAACACAATAGAGGTCATGACCTCAGTGCTTTCACTGGTAGCAGCTCATCATGGCAATGTTCTGTTGAATCTGTCATGTCATGTACCTGTCTTTATCTAGTTCTCTAAATCAGAGTAAGGACGTTATCATCAGCTGATGAACACAACATGACTCAGAGTCAGATTCTATCTTTTTTATGTCCGCCAAGAGATTAGCTTTTTTTATTTGATTTTGGCTTTTTCCTTTTGGCTGATCCAATAATTTTATTTTTTTTCTATCATTTTAAAGTTAAAAACAAAACACTTCTTTGCGTTCTTAACAAGACTGACATGAGAAAACTGATACCGCTCTCAGGACAGTTCTAGCACGTAACCTTCTGTATACAGCACATTGTGTGCCTGCCTCTACTTCTGCCTCTGTCCCTGTTGGGTGCTGCATTCATATTTCCTCAAGATCCCAAGATGATGTGCCTGTGAGTGATATCACAGCAAGTCAGAAGTTATCTTTCAGCCTGATATGAAGTCATGGTGAAATGAAGGGGCACGTCACAGATTTTACATTTAGCCTACTTATTTTAGTTTAGCAGTCATGAGGGGAACTACTGGAGACAGTTGGATAATGTCTTCTGTGGCTCTGGAGGAGTTGCCAAGTCAAAGAAAACTACTGAAGTGACATCTGGACTTGGGTTTGGAGAAAAGCGTTGAAAACTGCAGCTTGGCTTTTAACCAGAACCAAGAGGAGAGAGCACATCAGGCTAGTCTTAGCTGCTCTGGACTGGCTTCCTGTTACATTTAGAATGGATTTTAAGCTCCTCCTTGTATACAAAGCCATAAATGGGCGAGTACTAACTCCCTTGTTAACTGTTTGCCTTCAAGAACACTGCGATCATCTGCTGCTGGTTTATTGGAGGTTCCCAGCAACAGCTGCAAGAAGATCAGGGATGCAGCCTTTGTCAATTACGTCCCAGCTCTGAAACACACTACCTATAGATATCAGGGGAGCCAGCTTTCTAAATATGTTTAAAAAGAAAGCTTAAAACATATCTGTTCACTCTAACTAACTAACTAAATCTAACTTAGTCTTTTTATGATGTATTTCATTTTATGATTTATCGTGATTTGAAGATTTATGTTTTTTTTTGATTATAAGATTTCATTTACTGTTTGTTTTAAGTGTTTTATATGTCCTTTTAGATTGAGTTGCCTTGTTTGTCTGTTTTGGACTGTGGCGATCATCAAAAATGCTTACCGTAACGCTAACTTTTTAGCGCATTAGCTAATGTTAGCTTTGATAGCAAAACAAACTGGTGGAAACCGTTCAAGTATTGTCCTCCTTTGTACAGTTGGCGTAGTAATCAACAGTGTTGGGAATGTTACTTTAAAAAAGTAATTAGCTATAGTTACTTGTTACTTACATCACCTCCTCATCATTCACCACTGAAAAGTGCCAGTCCTTCTTAACATACTTCCAAACAAAAATAAACACCATCTACAGTAACCTCAACACCTCCAGGATCCCTCCCATCTACCCACCTGCCTCACCACCCATTACCATTCAGCCCCTGTCCCACTTCTCTCCAGTATCCCAGCACAGAACTACCATCATGACCGGAATAAAAACCTTTACCTGCACTCTGGATCCCATACCATCCAAACTCATTAAGGACTGCCTCCCTGTCATCTCCCCACACATTACTAGGGTTGGGTTGTTATGAGAAAAAAAAAAAAAAAGGTCCGGTTTTTGTAAAAAAACAAAAAAACAAAAAAACGCATCAAGTTGGTAATACTGGATTTTCGCCACTTGGGGGCGCAATTGACTCATTTAAAATAAAAAACGGCCTTAGGACAACAGAGTTACAGTAACACGTTGTTTCTTTTATTCCTTACAAATAAATTTTGCAGCTTACTCAATCAGTGCAAACAAGGGTTGCCTCCTTCGTCTGGCTCAAAGCCAAAGTGTTGCCATATTGACGCATTCTTTGATTTCTGTAAGACTAAACTGTCCACCATTATCAACTCCCCGTCACTATTAAACAAACTCCAGGCTACAATAGAGGCCTCGGCGCATGCGCACTTGCACCCCCTAGCTCAGTCCCCGTCCCACCCCCCTCTCTCTCTCCTGCTCGCTGTGCGCTTGGCGAAGAGGCAGACACAGGTGCCCCCAGACTCGGGTGTACTATAAGCGGAGCGGACTCCGTGTAAAAATGTCCGTGAAAGATCCCCACGTGAAAAATACATGCCGAACAGTCTTTTGTGTGACACTGGTGCGTGGAGCGGAGTCCGTGTGGTCGTGCTTTGCGCGCACAGGGCTTGCGGATGTCCACTTTTGCCGGGCCGACCTCCGCGTAGTCCGCTCCATGTACGTTCCACCCGAGTATGTGGTCCGGTCGGTCTCAAAAAAAAAAACCCAGTCCAAGACAGAGTACCGAACAGAACTGGTATTACCGAGAACTGACCCAACCTCACTCATTACTGGTATTATTAACGCCTCCCTCAGCTCTAGTTCCGTCCCCCAAACCCTCAAACTGGCTGCCATCACACCAGTCATCAAAAAACCCACTTTAAACCCTGACAATCCAAGTAAATTCTGCCCCATCTCCAATCTCCCCTTCCTGTCAAAAATCCTGGAAAGTGGTGTCGCCTCACAACTCAGAACCCACCTCACCTCCAATGTTCGAATCTTTCCAGTCCAGCTTCTGTTCAATACATAGCACTGAAACAGCCCTCCTGAAAGTCACCAATAACCTCCTCCTCTCCTTAGGACACTCCGGACACAACATTCAACACTCAACATTCTCATTCTCCTTGACCTCACTGCAGCCTTCAACACCATCAATCACTCCATCCTGCTCTCCCGACTGGAATCATCTCTCCACATCACCAGCACAGCACTCTCCTGGATTCACTCATACCTCATCAACTGACACCAGTTCATCAGTATAAATAACTGCACCTCCCCCACCGCTCCCCTGTCCCAAGGTGTCCCCCAGGGGTCGGTGCTTGGTCCCCTCCTCTTCATCCTCTACGTGCTCCCACTTGGCAAGATCATCCGTCGTCACGGCCTCCAATTCCACTGCTACGCCGACAACATCCAATTGTACATCTCCACCAAAGCCATCACCCACCAACACCAACACCACCCACTCCACACTCACCAACTCTCTCACTAAAATAAAATCATGGATGCAAACAAACTATCTCCAACTGAACAGTGACAAATCGGACATAATCATCACTGACCCCACATCCTGCACCAAAGCCACCCACAACCTCTGCCTCACCTTCAATAACTGCACTCTGTCTCCCTCACCATACACCCACAACCTAGGAATCATCTTCGACAGCCAGCTAAGGTTTGACCACCACATCACTCACATCACCAGGACTGCCTTCTGCCACCTCAAGAACATCGCCCGTCCCCTCACTCACCTTCTCTGCTGCAGAAACCCTCATCCATGCATTTATCACATCCAGACTGGACTATTGCAATAGTATTCTCTACGGCTCATCATTCAAACTCCTCAATAAACTTCAATACAGGAGGTGAGGTGTGTGCATGTGTGTGTGTGTGTGTGTGGAGGAGAGGAGAGAGGGACATGCTGGTAGAGAGATGGTATGTGTTATTAGATACTGTTAATGTCACGGTAACACTTCATAAGTCAGCCCGCGTTTTAGAGTGTACCTCTTGCCCACTTTCCCAGGAGTTAGTGTATAATTCCCAGGAACTCACATGTACTTTCCCGGGAGTGAGAGCATAATTCCTCCCGGTCACTTATCACATACGTTCCCAGGAGTTAGAGTATCCCTCGCGGTCACTTAGCACATACTTTTCCTGGAGTTAGAGCATAATTCCTCCCGGTCACTTACCACATACTTTCCCAGGAGTTAGTGTATAATGACACGGTCACTTGGCACATACTTCCGTGGGAGTTACAGTATCCCTCGTGATCACTTAGCACATACTTTCCCAGGAGTTAGAGTATAACTCGTCACTTATGTAATTTCCCAAAACTTACGGTTTAATTTCCTTATATGAATCTGTATATTTATGAAGTGCAACAAATGCTTTTGCCCTTTGCTCATGGCAGTTGATTCAGTCATTTTTATGTAGCCTATGTGTCATCAGGCAATTTCACCCACACTCCAGGGTTTTAATATTTATGTTTTGTTGACATTTCATCGAATGAGTTTGAATATGAACATGTCAAGAAATGGGTCTATATTCTGCAAATTGCCTGATTAACGGGCAGGCTGGAGTACAAAGCAAACTTACCTCTCTCAAGTGCACATCTCTGGAAGTCTTGTAGTGCCATCTGAGGACGAAACACAAACAATACAGTAATGTAATAAAATAGCCTACATATATCTTAAAATACACAATAATGAGTCATGAAAAATTATAAAATGTTTTTATTATTTAATGACACAGAAACCACATGGTGGGCGGCACGGTGGTGTGGTGGTTAGCACTCTCGCCTCACAGCAAGAGGGTTGCCGGTTCGATCCCGGGCGTGGGAGCCCTTCTGTGTGGAGTTTGCATGTTCTCCCCATGTCAGCGTGGGTTCTCTCCGGGCACTCCGGCTTCCTCCCACAGTCCAAAGACATGCAGGTTGGGGACTAGGTTAATTGGTAACTCTAGGTTGTCCGTGGGTGCGAATGTGAGTGTGAGTGGTTGTTTGTCTCTATGTGTCGGCCCTGCGATGGTCTGGCGACCTGTCCAGGGTGTACCCCGCCTCTCGCCCGATGTAGCTGGGATAGGCTCCAGCCCCCCCGCGACCCTCAAGAGGATGAAGCGGTTAGAAGATGAATGAATGAATGAATGAATGAAACCACATGGTAAGTGCTGTTCTCACATCTGCAGCGTACTTTCACCAAAACTTACAGGGAAACTAGGCAGTACTTTCCACCTAAGAACATACGAGCAAAAGAGATGGCGAGCCACCCATGAACCTGATCTCTGCCTTGACCCAAGGAGTTGGATCAAGATCACCTATTATCCACAGGAGCCCATCCATTCTTCTATCTCCATCACTTGAGCATCACACTCCAGTGTGGTAGTAGTATCACAACAACCTTTTCCACTTGACTTGTGACTTAAAAAGTGCATTTGTCACAATAAAGGATTAAAACTAAACTGAACAGTTTATAACAGAAGGAACAAAACTGAACTTGAATAAGACAACCAGTGGAACTCTGTTATTTTTTGTCAGGGACACTTTGATTCGTCTTTGTATTATTTTCTGGTAATATTGTTACCTTGTGAAGCATTGGACTAACTGTTTTCAAAGGGCTAACATCTGAGTGCCATGCTGCAGACTAAGGACAGGCAAACAGTGCAAACTTCATAATCCAGCCCGGTCTCTTTTGTTGGTATATACTTAGGTGGAAAGTACTGCCTAGTTTCCCTGTAAGTTTTGGGGAAATTACCCAGTACTTTCAGACTAAGGACGGGCAAACAGTGCAAACTTCATAATCCAGCCCGGTCTCTTTTGTTGGTATATACTTAGGTGCAAAGTACTGCCTAGTTTCCCTGTAAGTTTTGGGGAAATTACCCAGTACTATTAGACTAAGGACGGGCAAACAGTGCACACTTCATAATCCAGCCCGGTCTCTTTTGTTGGTATATACTTAGGTGGAAAGTACTCCTAGTTTCCCTGTACGTTTTGGGGAAATTACCCAGTACTTTCAGACTAAGGACAGGCAAACAGTGCAAACTTCATAATCCAGCCCAGTCTCTTTTGTTAGTATACACTTAGGTGGAAAGTACTGCCTAGTTTCCCTGTAAGATTTGGTGAAAGTACGCTGCAGATGTGAGAACAGCACCTACCATGCGGCTTCTGTGTAATTAAATAATAAAAACATTTTATAACTTTTCATGACTCATTATTGTGTATTTTAAGGTATATGTAGGCTATATTATTACACTACTGTATTGTTTGTGTTTCGTCCTCAGATGGCACTACAAGACTTCCAGAGATGTGCACTTGAGAGAGGTAAGTTTGCTTTGTACTCCAGCCTGCCCGTTAATTAGGCAATTTGCAGAATATAGACCAATTTCTTGACATATTCATATTCAATGAAATGAAAACAAAACATAAATATTAAAAGTGGAGTGGAGTGTGGGTGAAATTGCCTGATGACACATAGGCTACATAAAAGTGACTGAATCAACTGCCATGAGCAAAGGGCAAAAGCATTTGTTTTCACTGCACTTCATACATATACAGATTCATATAAGGAAATTAAACCATACGTTTTGGGAAATTACACAAGTGACGAGTTATACTCTAACTCCCGGGAAAGTATGTGCTAAGTGACCGCGAGGGATACTCTAACTCCTGGGAAAGTATGTGGTAAGTCACCGGGAGGAATTATGCTCTAACTCCCAGGAAAGTACATGTAAGTTCCCGGGAGTTATACGCTAACTCCCGGGAAAGTGGGCGAGAGGTACACTCCAAAACGTGGGCTGACTTATGAAGTGTTACCGTACTATTAAAGGGCCAGTGTGTAAAATGGGTTGAAAACAGTGACATCAGTGGTCAAATTCTAGATTGCAGGGCTCACTCACTCACCCCTCCTGTCGGGTAAATGATGGTGGCCTCGTAGGGACAAAAAGCCTTGCGCACAAGTTTTTCAGGAGTAGGTCTATCTAGCAACGAGGTGAATATTTATTTAGAAATCTAAACCATGTTACGATATTGTAATGAATCCCTCATGAGCAGGAGACCAGAGTAGCGTTCGGGAAAAAGGCCAGTTTATTTGAGCACTCCAAAAACTCCGGTAACACTCCAGGGGGTAAAAGACTCCGTCCCAAACTCTGACTCTTCTAGCGTAACACACACACTTCATACACACATTCTCGTTCCCCTCTCTGCTCCACCAATCTCCAGCCCGCACACTGACTGACAGCGTAGCCGGTAAACGGAGCTCAGCTGTTTATTTAGCCTAGCAATATCTCCGGACTATAGTAGCTGCAATGGATGACTTTGAATGCGATTTTGAAGAGTTTCTTGTAGCGGACACAGACCCAGAGCCATACCTGTTTGAGTCGGCGCATACAGATGAGGAACTCCATGTGTTTGATGCTGAGCAGGCGAGAAGAGAGGCTGAATGCACAGAATGGGATTCGGTGCTACCATCGCTGGGGAGATATATCATCAGGAGGAAAAGCGCTGCAGAGAGTGCGTCACAAGGAGTGAAGTTGCGTCTTCTTTTCCTCACAGATGACGGTTCGGGTTCATTTTCTCCTGTTGCGTGGTAAGTGTGGTCCATTCGCAAACTTTATAACTAAAAAAACTTTTCACTACTCTCTATCGACGAACTACTAACACTCTCTGCTCTTTCTTCCTCCTTCTTCCTTCCTTCCGCTGTCTTCGTTGGTTCATTTATACACGAGAAACACGTTATCTGGCTGGCTGGATTGTCCGCTCGGTCTAGCGTACATACATGGCGGCGCAAGATGGCGACCTCTCTAAAGCAAGGCCCTTGCTATATATATATATATATATATATATATATATATATATATATATATATATATATATAAAAGCATAATTATAAGGCTACGAAAACCAAACGAATTTTATTTTATAGCGATTATACACTTGTATAAACATATTAATGGGTAGAATATTCAGATTCAGATTCAGATTGACAATAAACCATGCCAAATATTACACACTGGCCCTTTAAATATATAAATCACATTATTACTTATTATACTCATTATTATTACTTGAGCTTGTTTTATTTATTCATTTCACAGACAGTTATACATCCTTAGTCCTTAAATTAAATTCATTATGGACTTGGACTTAAAATCATTGTTTTATTTTATGGCCTTGCTGCCTTGGCTTTTGGACTTTGTGCCCTCAAAAAAGTGACCACCCGAAAGGCCAAGTGGCCTTGCCCCTAAAATGATGAAATTCCAGGCCTGGCCTGCAGTATCTTTTTTAAAATATTTTAGTTAGTTTAACTCAGTCACCAGCAAAAATGTGCTTTAAAAAGTATCACCTTTATTGATAAACGGCTAATGTATGAATTATGCATTCATTGGGTCCCAAGTTAAAGATGAACCCCTGCTTTACACTCTTTATTAAATTAAATGTAAAAGAGATTATTAGAAATTAGAAATAACTCTGAACCATGCACACCGCTCTAATCAAAAGAAATGTCTCCTCCAAATGCTCAGGACATTAGAGAGCATGTAAAATTATTTTCATACAACAGGTTTCTTTCTAACAGCACACTATATTTCAAAGCTTTGGACAGTGGTCAGACTGCAGATGATCCCCCTTCTCTCTTTCCCTTCGGGCAACAGAAAACTGGCCATCTGGACCGGTGTTGAGGATTGATAGTGGCCTCCAGGCACGCGTGGTGTGGTGAAAGCTGACCAGTGCAGAACATGAACCAGGTTGGCCTCTCCTCCCTAGAGCCACATCCAAAATAATCTGAGTTTGAGAAAAGCCCTGTGGATCCCACGTTTGGATGGTAATCAGGAGCCTCGATTGAGCAGAGCTTAACACTATTAACAGAGGTGTCAGTTTAAATAGCATCCGCCCACAAATTAAATCAGAAGGTTTAAGGTGTAGTGAAAGCTACTGATGAATAAAGCCTGCAAATATGTGTGTTAATACACAGTAGATGTATTAAGGAGAATTAATAGAAGATATCTGAATGAAACTATTCTATGTCCTATGACAACATCTGAATCCCTTTGCTATTGGTTTACCGTCTGTGGCTACACTGTAAAACATGGGGATAGATTTTTTTTTTTCTTGTTGAATGTGCTATAGACTGAATCACAATGTTTATATATAATAATTTTGGGGTAGAAAATCCCCACATCATGTACATAAAATGAATTGGTGCTGAGCAAAGGTTGCCTCAATTGGTTAGTTTTTAGCCACCTAAAAAATTCAACATCATTTGAAGTGTACACTATATTTGGGATATTTTCCCTGCTTTATCCTGCCATCAGACAGCCCTTTCCGAAGGGGGAACTAAAGCCCTAGTCTGTGAACACCCATAAGAAACACTTCTCTGGTGGATGACTCCTCGTCAACAATGGTAAAACAATAAGTGAAGCACTTTTCTGGTCTTCTGACCACCCAAAGCACTTTTACACAACAAGTCACATTCACCTATTCACACACACATTCACACACTGCTGGCTGAGGCTACCGTACATGGTGCCACTTGCTACCCAGTGATCCTTCACACGCACTCGTACAACAATGGAACAGCCTTCGAAGCAATTTTTGGTTCAGTGTCTTGCCCAAGGACTGACTGAGGAGTCAGGGATTGAACCGCTAATCTGTCAATTGGTGAACAACCTGCTCTACCTCCTGAGCCACAGTCTATTAAGAAGAGGCTGAAGCTCCCATTGCTGGCTGTGATTGCCACTGCTGTAAATTGGGATAGCACGAGTGGAGGTTGGGTAGTGCAAATATGTGTTTGTCTTCAACAGGGTTCGTGTTGTGTCACATATTAACACAACATTAAATTATTCTACTGCTTAACTTAGGACTATTTTTCTCCAACCACATATAAAGTAGTTTTAGTTGCCAAATCGTATGTGCCTCAAACACATCTTAACCATACTGTAACACATGCAGACAATTAAGGTATGAGCCATTGATAAATTGCTCCAGTAAACAATTTGTAGATACATTCACTGTGAACCTTCCTTGTGATACAATAAATCCAGGAAGCGTCATTTCCATCAGAATGATTGATCTTGATAGTTGGACATTCCAATTCCAATTCCATACAAATACAGTCCAAAGACAAGATATTTAACGTTTAAACTCATAAACTCTATTGTTCTTTGTAAAAACTCATTCTGAATTTGATGCCCATCAATATGGTCCAAAAATGTTGGGATGGAAGCAAGAAAAAGACTGGAAAAGTTACTGAATGCTTAAAAAAACCCTGTTCGGGACATTCCACAGGTAAACATGTTAATTGGTCACAATTAAAAGTATCATGACCAGGTTTGAAAGAGGCATCATCGAAAGGCTCAATTCTTCACAAGCAAGGATGTTCATTTTGTGAAAAATCAATGTTTCTCAATAAACAACTGCAAAGAATTTAAGGATTTCACATCTACAATCCATAACACCATCAAAAGATTCAGAGAATCCAGATAAATCACTGCATATAAGAGGTATGGCTGAAAATCAACACTGAATGCCTGTGACCTTCGACCTGACCTCCTGTCAGGGAGCACTGCATTAAAAACCTACATGACTGTATAAAGGACATTACTACATGTGCTAGAGAACACCTTGGAAAACCGCTGTCAGTATTGTGTGCCATGCAAAGTGAAAGCCATATATCAACAACATCCAGAAACACTGCTCGCGTCTCTCGGCCTGAGCTCATCTGAGGTGGACTGACACAAAGTGTGCTGTGGTATGACGAGTCCACTGTTATTGGAAAGAATGTATGTCTTAGAGGAAAAGGACTGTCCAGATTGTTACCAGCTCTAAGTTCAAAACCAGCATCTGTGATGGTATTCGGGGGTGCTAGTGTCCATGGCATCATGGGTAACTTGCACATCTGTAAATGCACCATTAATGCTGAAAGGTACACACAGGTTTTGGAGCAACATATGTTGTCATCCAGACAACATCTTTTTCAGGGACATCCCTGCTTATTCTAGTAAGGATGGCTTTGTAGTAAGACTGCGTGTACTAGACTGGCCTGCAGTGGCCTGCCAGAGTGGGGCACATTATGAAGCAAAAGAATGGCAATGTTTAGGTTCATCAAGTTTATCAGTGTGAACATCAAATATCTATGGCCTGTATTCAATCAAATATACAGTACAGGCCAAAAGTTTGGACACACCTTCTCATTCAATGCGTTTTCTTTATTTTCATGACTATTTACATTGTAGATTCTCACTGAAGGCATCAAAACTATGAATGAACACATGTGGAGTTATGTACTTAACAAAAAAAGGTGAAATAACTGAAAACATGTTTTATATTCTAGTTTCTTCAAAATAGCCACCCTTTGCTCTGATTACTGCTTTGCACACTCTTGGCATTCTCTCCATGAGCTTCAAGAGGTAGTCACCTGAAATGGTTTTCCAACAGTCTTGAAGGAGTTCCCAGAGGTGTTTAGCACTTGTTGGCCCCTTTGCCTTCACTCTGCGGTCCAGCTCACCCCAAACCATCTCGATTGGGTTCAGGTCCGGTGACTGTGGAGGCCAGGTCATCTGCCGCAGCACTCCATCACTCTCCTTCTTGGTCAAATAGCCCTTACACAGCCTGGAGGTGTGTTTGGGGTCATTGTCCTGTTGAAAAATAAATGATCGTCCAACTAAACGCAAACCGGATGGGATGGCATGTCGCTGCAGGATGCTGTGGTAGCCATGCTGGTTCAGTGTGCCTTCAATTTTGAATAAATCCCCAACAGTGTCACCAGCAAAACACCCCCACACCATCACACCTCCTCCTCCATGCTTCACAGTGGGAACCAGGCATGTGGAATCCATCCGTTCACCTTTTCTGCGTCTCACAAAGACACAGCGGTTGGAACCAAAGATCTCAAATTTGGACTCATCAGACCAAAGCACAGATTTCCACTGGTCTAATGTCCATTCCTTGTGTTTCTTGGCCCAAACAAATCTCTTCTGCTTGTTGCCTCTCCTTAGCAGTGGTTTCCTAGCAGCTATTTGACCATGAAGGCCTGATTCGCACAGTCTCCTCTTAACAGTTGTTCTAGAGATGGGTCTGCTGCTAGAACTCTGTGTGGCATTCATCTGGTCTCTGATCTGAGCTGCTGTTAACTTGCGATTTCTGAGGCTGGTGACTCGGATGAACTTATCCTCAGAAGCAGAGGTGACTCTTGGTCTTCCTTTCCTGGGTTGGTCCTCATGTGTGCCAGTTTCGTTGTAGCGCTTGATGGTTTGTGCGACTCCACTTGGGGACACATTTAAAGTTTTTGCAATTTTCCGGACTGACTGACCTTCATTTCTTAAAGTAATGATGGCCACTGGTTTTTCTTTAGTTAGCTGATTGGTTCTTGCCATAATATGAATTTTAACAGTTGTCCAATAGGGCTGTCGGCTGTGTATTAACCTGACTTCTGCACAACACAACTGATGGTCCCAACCCCATTGATAAAGCAAGAAATTCCACTAATTAACCCTGATAAGGCACACCTGTGAAGTGGAAACCATTTCAGGTGACTACCTCTTGAAGCTCATGGAGAGAATGCCAAGAGTGTGCAAAGCAGTAATCAGAGCAAAGGGTGGCTATTTTGAAGAAACTAGAATATAAAACATGTTTTCAGTTATTTCACCTTTTTTTGTTAAGTACGTAACTCCACATGTGTTCATTCATAGTTTTGATGCCTTCAGTGAGAATCTACAATGTAAATAGTCATGAAAATAAAGAAAACGCATTGAATGAGAAGGTGTGTCCAAACTTTTGGCCTGTACTGTAGGTCAAAAAAGATTTACAAATCATTGCATTCTGTTTTTATTTACATTTTACACAGCGTCCCAACTTTTTTGGAATTGGGGTTGTGTAAACTACCTGGTAACCAACTTCTGATAACCTTTACGTCAAAGGAGTGTATTGTAAAAGCACTGGATGTTAATGTTGAAGCCTCGCCTGGTTATTGTGAGACTTGAAAGAAAGCACTTTTCTTTTATTCAGACCTTGTCAGGGGTCCTTTGATTTTTTTTTTTTTTTTGTCCTTTTTTTTCCCCACATGGATTTTCTGAAAGCTGTTCATCGTCCCCTCGTCATTGCGGCGGCTTTACCACCACCAGTTTTGTCCGCTGTGAAGGAGCAGAAAGGTCATGGCTGCGATACCCCACTGAAACTCTGTGTGTGGGAGCTCTGCCTGGCCATATTCTCACTCTGCTGGCCTCTTTTCACACAATAACGACGCAGCACCACCCTCGCAGACACAGAAATGTCAAAACGTCTTCTCCACGTGTGTGGGTGAGCACAGGCGGGAGATGTGTGAAGAGACGTGTGAAGAGGTGTTGAGAGACAGTTAGACGGAGGATTCTGTAGCACTACAGACAGCAGCGAGGAGAGGAGAGGAGGCAGTGAAAGAGAGAGACAGTAAAAGTGATTTTCCTGCCATTACACGCTATTTGAACGCCATAATTAGTTAGTCAAAGTAAGAGCCCACCTGGGAAAACTCTTACACTCTTAGATAGTATCAATTTGTAATTCAAGTAATGAAGATTTTGATGAACCTTTACTTTCTCTCAGCCTGCCTCATCCACTCCGGATCCTTGTATCCTGAACACAATCTACTGTAGCTGCATGCTGGTCTATGTTCTGCTACTACGGCTACTATGTGACTAAGATAGGAGGTTCAGACAAAATCCAGCTTGAGCCAAAAGCAACCACAAAACATTAGTGCAACCTGACTGAAACTGATCAACAAGCACCAATACATGAAAATGAACACGTTCACACAAATTCAATAACTGTCAATCAAAAAACAACACTTAACCTTAAAAACAACACTTAAAACCTTATATAAACTCTTCATTTTATTTCCAGGTTTTGCTGCCAATGATTTCAGTCACATAAGATGAAGGACTGCTAACATGAATGTGTCACTTAAAATAACACATATAGCAAACATTTCATCAGCCACCGAACATGAAAGGATGATTACTTGAATATAGAGTTGATATGTGTAGCATATACAAAGATTAAATTAAATTAAATTCAATTCCTTTTATTGATAAAGCCCAATATTACAAATCACAATTTGCCTCACACGGCTTTACAGTATTCAGCATCCCTCTGTCCTTAGGACCCTCACAGCAGATAAGGAAAAACTCCCCAAAAAAACCTTTAACAGGGAAATAAATGATAGAAACCTCAAGATGAGCAACTGAGGAGGGATCCCTCTTCCAGGACGGACAGACGGGCAATAGATGTCGTACAGAACAGAACAACATAATAAATTAACAGTATTCCATATGACAAAATGAGACATGAAGAGAGACAGAGAGATACAGGACAGACAGTAATGACAGTAGCTTACAACAACATTAATTTAAGTAGTAATATTATAATTCTAATTATGACTATTGTGGTACAATATGTTGTAAGTATACATTAATATATGATAGTATATGTATGTGACAGGGGCGGCACGGTGGTGTGGTGGTTAGCACTCTCGCCTCACAGCAAGAGGGTTGCCAGTTCGATCCCGGGCGTGGGAGCCCCTCTGTGCGGAGTTTGCATGTTCTCCCCGTGTCAGCGTGGGTTCTCTCCGGGCACTCCGGCTTCCTCCCACAGTCCAAAGACATGCAGATTGGGGACTAGGTTAATTGGTAACTCTAAATTGTCCGTAGGTGTGAATGTGAGCGTGAATGGTTGTCTGTCTCTATGTGTCAGCCCTGCGATAGTCTGGCGACCTGTCCAGGGTGTACCCTGCCTCTCGCCCGATGTCAGCTGGGATAGGCTCCAGCCCAGCCTCAAGAGGATGAAGCGGTTAGAAGATGAATGAATGACTGAAAAAAAAGTGATCCAAAATCTCCTCTTAAATTTAGATTCCCCTTACATAAAACAAACAACAACAAAATCAAAAACAAAAATAAAAGAAAAACACCCCTTGAATTACCACCTTGCAGTTTTATGCCTCCACAGCCTGTCAAGTTGCATTTTAAATCGATGTCTGGGAAAACTTGGATACTTCACACACATTTTCCCCACGGCAGCACAGAGGATCTATACAGTCAGCACAGCTTCAAAGTGGACGCCCAAGATTAGAGTCATCAATTCACTGTCTGAACAAATACCCCCCTTCTGTTCCTCAGTTGTAATGATGAATGATGGCTAGACAAGTGTTTTCTGTAGAACACACAAAGGTCAAGGTCACAGTCACTTTTACTTTCGACCACCAAGTTCCAGTTAACGTGCAAAATCTGAAGAAATTTCCTCACGGTGCTCTTGAGGTATCACATTCACGCACCCAGTCTCAGTCCGAAGTTGTCGAATTCCGATGCTGGGGCTGTGATTTCTGGCGTTGACAAAAAAAAGGTGTCCTTTCACATCAGTATGATACTCGACTAGTTGCCGTTATTGTGTAATGGTGCCTGACAGAGACAGGGGGGAAACAGGGCTGGACAACAGCGTAAGTTATGGGGGTGAAAGTCCAGGTCGGGCGGGTGGGAGTGGTGGTGGATGGGCCCAACAACCACCGACTTTCACCCAAGAGGCCAGTGTTTACCTCCTTTGTGAATGTAAAACCAAACCCTGTGAAAACTGAAGTGCATTTTAAAAACAGACAGTGCATGTAACAGGCTGAAGTTGACACAGTGTCCCAGAACATCAACAACCAATGCACCCAGGGTACCTTGCACATCTTATCTCGACATGGAAAGTTCATGACCAAACATCGATATGTGTTGAGGTCGGAGTGAGAATGTATAACTTCACGAGAACACAAAGGACAAGGTCATAATAACCATGACTTTTGACTACCAAATTCTAATTAGTTAATTGCTGATTTGTGCCAAATTTGAAAAAAATCCCTCAAGGTGTTCTTGAGAAATTCATGTTCACGAGAAAGGGACAGACAGATGGACAGACAACCTGAAAACATCATGCCTCCACCCATGGCCATTGCCTTTGCAGAGGCATTCAAAAAAAAACTTAAGGGAATTCAGAAACAACTCCATATAAGAAATATGACAATTATCCATTTGTAGACAATTGCCTCTGTTGGTTTTGCTATTGTGAATGTGATGTCAAAATGCAGCTGTTCTAAACATGTTTCGTTTTATTTTTAGACAGCTTTGTTCTCCTGTTTCAGTTCTGGTCCTCCACTGTTATTTTCCCTCTCAGCCTCTGTTTCACATCCATTATTCCTGCTTCTCTCCTCCCTCGCTTATTTCAGATTGAGACCCGCCTGTCTGAAGAGCTGAATGATCTTGGCCAACTCTGAGACGAGCTAAAAGCTTTGCTTATCATGGTCCATCTAATCACCATCCATAATGACCTGTCAAAGCATTATGAAAGACAGAGGGCACTTAAACATAGAGCACTGTGTGTAATGGACAGCAGCAGAACAACATGATATCAGTAATAACTGACGTCATGCTTCACCGTTGTAGGCAAATTAAAAAAAAAAAAAATGTGTGTGGTGTGACAGTATCGTAATCATACTGAGGAGACATGAGCACATTTCCATTTGAATGAGCCAAACACACGGAGGACTAAAGACTTATGGACGAACATCTGATGAATCTCCTGCTAAGCATCAACCTAAGACCTGACTGAAAGGAAAATGCTCCTAACACATCTTAAAATATACTTGACAGCTTGCTAATTGATATTGTACATTAACAACACATGCAATAACTATGCATAATTTGGCACTAATCAGGCACGTGCAAAGATAGACCCCAGGTGGTGCTCAAGCACCTGCCCTTTTGCCCTCTGACTAGAAAAGTGCCCCTTTTGCATAGCATATATATTTTTTCAATTTCTCGTAATAATTTTATATTTTGATTTTTCAATTTGGCCTATGGCATAAATTCTCAATTTAAAAGTGTAATGTATACCCGTCAACTGCATTTGAGTCGTGCCCCTATCCTTCCCGCTTTAACTTTCTTTGTGGCAGCCGCACATAAATCAAGCACCCTGCAGAGCAGTATCACATTTCCCTCATCTGCAGTCATGGACAGCCAGGTAATGATACTAAGCCTCAGCATTATTTGTCACTAATGTGAAATGAAACCACGATTATACAACAGTTAGTTCCGGCCCTGCAATCTGATTGGTCGAGAGACAGTAAAACCGTGACGATATTGGAGTACAACATCACGGTTATTTCACTGTGTATGTATCACTCTGCCTCACAGCTGATTGCAATCAACAATTGAATCAAAACTGACGGTTAGTGTCAGTTAGGTCAGCAGTTGCGTTGTAGGCTAATTAATTCATCCACTGTCAAACAGCCAAAAATATGGATTTATTTCCTAAAATAAGTTTTGAATTGAACTATGAATGGTCATCAGAGGAAGATGAGGGAGAGGAGAAGCTGAGTCCATCTGAGCACACATCCAGGTTTGTCAGTGTTTCATCAGTGGAGCTCAATGACTTGGAGAAAAGCAACATATTGTCAGATCAGAAGGCAGAGTCGGCTGTGCCTGTGAAGCCACAGTCCACCATGCAGTCACCAGAGACTTATTTCACTGGCTACACAATTAATGGAAACGTGCAGATAAATGTGTATAAAGAGTAGGTGCCTGGTGCACCATGTCTGCGTTACATAGCAACGGTGACAGCGGAGTCCTGAGGGAACTATTTTTGTTGGCGGAAGACAAATAAAATGCTTAAATTATCTATTTTGTCTTCATTTTTCAACATTTGGTAATCAGCCTTGCTTATTTAACTGTTGGCCTGCGGCCTCATGCCTACGACCGAATCACAGCCGTGACGATATCACAGTACAACATCACTCCCTCTCGTGTGATATTGCTTAATTTAAACATCTCAATCAGAGTTGGGTATAACGCGTTACAAAGTAACGTTACAAAGTAACACGTTAGAGTACTTAGATTACTTTTTGCAGTAAGGAGTAACCTAACGCGTTAGTTTGCTGTTTGAGTAATCAAATACTTAAGTACATTTTCAAACAAGACATCAACTACTTCCATTACCTTTAGAACGCTGGTCCTTCAGCTCCGAAACAGCAACGGCTGTCGTTTGGTTTTAAAAGCTATCAGCCTGAAAGAAGCCACGGAGCTTGTGGCTCGCTACGTGGTCGGAGAAATGCTGCCATTGTCTACGGTGAAGTCTAAATAGGTGGAGCAGGACTCGCTGACAGACATATTTCAGTTCATGTGCCAGCCGACATGTTGTTGTAGTCACCTAAAAGCGTCAGCAGATGGCAGGAGCTACATTTGAAGCGCCATAAGTAAACTGTCAAGCTACTGTATCTTCCACAGGAAGTTCTGACAAATGTTTCAGAATAAAAGCCTATTTAGAAAATGGAGGGATTCTCTCAGCCGAGGTTATAAAGAGCTTTTAATTTGAAACAAGTGTTGAGTTTGAAATGACGGTGCGATATGTTAACTTTACAAAGACAACGGAGCGGATAAAAAATAAATATATAAACACACAGAGGGATTAATAAATAACGGACCATCTATGATGTAGTTTGTTTCAAATGAAGCTGGGAGCCTCTGCAGTTGTGGTGAGTAAAAGCCCCGCCGCTATTTGGTAATGTTATTACTTTATGTCCGACCGTGAGGATGTACCATTGTTTGCTAGCTTGATGCTAATGACAGTAACGTTAACTCAGCGGGTTGACAAAGTGCCTCTGCTGTTTCACACCATCATTTCCCCCTTTTACTCTGTGTGGTAGCATCCCTAGAGGAAATATTAAAAATGCTGGGGTGTTGTTGTCATACAGTTGTCTACGGCAGCAGATCGTTCTGTGTTTCTACTGGTCAAAGTGACGGCTGTGATGGGAGAATTGGATCTCAGTGAAGGACAAGTGGTCCATAACTTTAATTTTGGAGACAAAAAAATGTAGGCTTAGCGCCCTGTGGTCCATTGCCCATTACGAAATGTAGAATACTCAAAAGTACTTTTAAAGTGCTTGACTTACTTTACTCAGGGAGTAACGTTGGAAGTACTTTTAAAGTAACTGAGTTACTTTACTCAGGGAGTAACGCAGTAAAGTAAGTGGTTACTTTTTTAGAAAGTAACGCAGTAACGTACTTTGATTACTTTTAAAGTAACCCTTTCCCAACTCTGATCTCAATACAGCCAGTCTAATTTAGGCAATAACCCACTATTAAGCTTTACATCAAGTAAACTAGTCTGGTGTAAAACTCTCTGGCAGATTCAGGTCTACCAACTGTCAGACGCGAACAGAGACAAATGCTGAATTGCTTTCCTGCTTTCACGTCTTTTTAAACCAAAGTTCAATTTGAAAAAAATTTTTCTTCTCCCACGATGCATCTCTAATAATTAATTTAAACAAAACTGGCATGCAGTTTGGGGCTGTGGTGCATAAAGAGCACAGAGGAGGAGAGGAGTGCAGAGCTGCATATGTCCTTTCTCTGAGATTATTTAAATACATTTAAAGCTAATTTAGAGGATAATTATAAGAATTAACGTGACTGTTTAAAATAGAAATGAGGAAAATCGAATGAGGAGAGGGGGAGAGCAAACTGAGAGGAGGAGAGCAAAGGAAAAGAGTCGTGAATAAAGTGAGGAGAGGAGCGGAGCGGAGAATGCAGTTCGCCTGATTGTTGCAACCAAACAAAGGCCTACTTTGTATTTAGAGTTTGTAGTAGATTGGTTGGTTTACTATTTTATTTATTCACAACACTTTTTAGTTTTTTTATTTACTTCATTGGATCACTAAAGTGTGTCAGTAAAGTTTCTTTGTTGTTGCCTGTTATAAATAAATGATACATGAAGAAAGGGAATGTGTAGCAGCTGCATATAGATCTTGAGACACCTCGTATGTCAGGTAGACATTTCCCCTGGCCATTACTGTGCACAAATGTTCTGTATGTACTTAGGCCTCAAGAAACCCTCTGGTGCTAGTCTCTCCACCAGACAATCAGAGATCTCCGCCTTCTGATAGTCTGGGGACACTCCTTTCTAAAGTGTGTTTAACACACCGGTGAAAACAGCTGGCAACAAAGCCACGCCTCTTGCATTTTTGAAAAGGACACGCCTACTCGGAAATGTGCGCTCCCCCTTTTCTCGTCAGCAAGGAAACAAACACACAGAGAGCTTGAAAATGGATGCCAAGAGAACTCCGTTTTATCAAACGTGTGCTCATCTGTGAAGAAAATATTTTTTCCAGCGGATGTCTTAGTTACAACATGATTGAGCTAACTGGAGTAGTTTCATGTTGTATCCGACAACGGGATGCTTTTAACAGATGACGTCCTGATGTTAGCTTTGCCGCTAGTGTTAGCTGTCCCTGTCAGCTGCAGCCACTGATGCTTTCTAGACATTGTGATTTTCCAAAACTGAATAAATACCACACATAGCAACACAAAACTGCTTTGCTAGCTCAATCATGTTGTAACTAAGATACCCGCTGGAAAAGATATTTTTTTCACGGACCGAATGAGCTATTACCTATTACAGACCCCGCTAACGGTTAACAGGGCTAACTGCTAACGGTTAGCCCAGCTAAACGTGCACACAGAAATCGTAATGTTTGTTCAGTCATTGTGTTTATAGACTTTACAAACATCGGATTAGTCTAAATGGTGATATAGTGATGTGAAAAATGTGATATACATATACATATATATATATATATATATATATATATATACCCAGAGAGCACGCATACGTCTCGCCGACGTCGGCACGATGAATAAAGTTGCATTGGCAAGACGTATTATGGAGAGTGTTTGCTCATTGGGAAGACGTCGCCGAGACATCGGCATTTGGTAAAAAATGCCCTCCAGACGATGTTTGGACGATGAATCAAAGATGCTCAGCGCAGCCCCTCTACAGCTTTTATACGACCTTTATTTAGGTCGGATCATTCAATTAGTATAAATATCTCCATATCCATAGTCGAAATTAACATGTATTTACTTAAAATGTGATAGGAATATGGCAATATCATAACAAAAAAACAATATGCTTGACCACTAAATAGCTTTGTAATATTGTGTGTGGATAAAATAAAGAGACAGGTACGATTCAAGTTCGTGATCATAAATTTATTTCCAGCAGCATATCCAAAAGAGCCTTAGCACAAAAAGGATAAACAGAACAGAAAACATATGGCAGGTCGGGAGACGAACACAGGCAGCAGGGTCTGGATTGCTGGGAGACGCAGTCTGCAGGGGAGCCCGGGTTGTTCACTGTGGATTGAGGAGCAGTTACGTGTCCAGTCCGTGCTCCTCATCCTTATAACAAGTCCCCATCCTCGCTCCTCTGTCCCGCAAACACTATTGTGGGTGGAGGAAACAGAGAAAGTGCACAAAATTACGCTCTGGTATATCCAACCAGCTCTGACAGAAGCACACAGACCTTTTTCTCCCGGGTCGTGCCGGTCTCGTGGGGTCGGATATAACATCTTTTGTATGTTAGAAATCATAATTGTTTAATCCTTGTTTTTTCTGGATCCCGATAAACACACAGACACAAACACTACAGCTGTTCCACTTGTCATGCTGGCTGATCTGTGTAAGATGATCTGACAGCTGTGATTCCATCCTGCGCGAGATTTATCGGGCTTTACAATTCTAATAATTAATTTTTCCTTATTAGTGAGATTAAGTTTAAAGACGACGCATACTGTTCAACATATATGAAGGTGTTTTGCGATTGTGATGTGTGTGCGCCTCAGCTGTGTGCGAGACACACTGCGTGCACGCCGTTAACATATTTACACTTAATTGCTGATAGAAAATATGTTTAAAGGACACTTTACTAATCCACACTCCTGTATTCTGCGGTTCCTCCGCTGGTGCGAGCCGAGGCTGCCAGAGCGAGCCTCGTGTAATAACAAAGCAGTAAATAGTAGGCTAGTAAGATCAGTCAATTAGAATATGCGCTTTGTGTTAATTAATAGTCTGTGTTGTGTTTACGGCACACAACACGCACACATATCTGCTGCATGTTTTATGACAGTAAACTGTCGCCCTACATTTTTTTCTGAATGTATTTTAATGTGTTCTGTGTTTAAAAAGATAAATAAATAAAACATTTTCGGAAATGGTCTTGATTACATTTCCCGGGAATCCACACACCTCACTGGCAGGACAGGACGGCAGTTTGACAGCCCAAGGATGGTGGAAGTGGACAGTGTTTGTCATTTCCATATAATTTTTTGTCAAAGCCACAGGGAGCCACTCAGAAGATCAAAGAACCACATGAATAGGGCTGCACCTTATGATTTTTTTTTTAATTATTTGATCAACTAATCGGAGGATTATTTTTAATCATTTGATTCATGAAATAATTAATTTACCTAAAATAAATATCAAAAAAACTCTCATTAATATTTCAGTATTTTGTTCAATTAATATCCACAGACACATAGCTCATTAGAATAATAATGGTGACATCTTTTAAAGTTAGTCTGTAAAGTTAGATTTCCACCATATCTATTAGACTCTCGGTACTTTCCAAGGTGCTAATGCGCTGTCCAAGGTGCTGATCCCGACTATGTTCATTGGTTTGTTTGTTCGGTACTGTTTTATGGTTATTTTCTGTAGTTATTTTTGCACAATTTCGTACTTCGTAGTTTGACAGAGTCCATAAATAGCCTTTTGGAGGTGTGTGGATTAATATTTTCCCGAAAATTACATTTTCTATCCTGGAAACAGAGGCGCTCTATCCCGATGTATGTATGTATGTTCCCAACCTCAACACTTTAGTGTATTTTCTGCTGACATTAATAATTATTATTGAGGAAGAAGATCACTATTTCAATATTAATCAACATTATTATGAATATAAAATAAAATTGTATGCATTCCCTGGTGTCTTTCTTCAGTGAGGTTCACTTTGTGCCATAGCCAGCTCATTGTAAATCCATCACATGCAGTATTTCATCCCGATAGGTTTTGGATTAAGTATAAATCCAGTGATCTTTAAGCTCCGAGCTTCACCTGGGATTTTATCAGAGATTCTAAAAGTTGCAGCAAACATAAATCCAGCGGATTTTATCCATCCAGCGCAGCGCACAGTTTGCATCTTCATTGTTTAATATTTTGAACTATTTCCACACAAAGCTGGTGGCAGACAGCGTGTTATGTGTCTCATTCAAATGGTAGAGACAAAAGTTATTGTATTAAGTGAATTCATAACATGCTTGAATTCATGGCGATTTGTGATTGTTAACCAATTAATAAATGCACCCGGTGTACTCAGCTGGTAGCAAATAAGAGCCAGAAAACACACACACACACAGCCCGAGCTTGATCGCACATAGCTGCCAAACTCCAGACCGCTCTGGAGGAGAGGCGGAGGCAGAGTGGAGCTTTTAGGCAAATAAACATCGCGAGTCACGATTCTGTTTGGATTCGACTTCATGAACGCACAGATGTACAGAGAAGGGAGGGGGGACTGTAAAATGGAGGGTCATGACAGAAACAACCGGAGTCTCTTGCGCTTTCCAGTGACGGTGCACTAAAACACACCCTGAGGCGGATATTAGCTTTACTAACACACCAACAATAACCCATAACCAGTACTGAACCATGAGAAACTATTATACCGGGCCATGTTAAATAAGGCACAAACCCAGCGCTTCCCTTCGTCAGCTGCCGGTTAACCACTAACTCCGCAGCTGCACAAACACCGAAGCCGGATACTAGCAGCTAATGCTAACTAACGTTACCTGACCCTTTCCCGAATTCAACATTAATTTATTATCCAGCAGGGTACTGTTCATGTGTTGGAAAGACTTAAAGCTACCTAGCAATGACGTTTGCTAATCGCTAGCTAGCTAGCAAGCTTGTTAGGAGTCGGTGACCTCTTTACCTTCACCAGCACACCCGGTCGGGACTTAGCAACTAGCAACTTTATTGAATGTCATATTCACAAAATAACTATTTTTATGTGAGCTTAAAGTGGGCTTACCTGAAGACCAGTTGACACCGACGAGAGGCTGTGTCCTCCGTCTTCAACGCTGGCTCTTTGTTCCGTTGGTGCCAATTGGATGAATTGCAATGGGCCGATCCACAGCAGACCTATCTCCGACTTTGAAATAGAGCACATAAACCCGCCCTCTGGCAAACCATGTCCCTGCTATGGGCCGATGCTTCTCAGACGCATCAACAGCCATTAGGAGTAGAATGCCGACGCACGATCTGCGGCCGACGTCGGCGAGACGTATGCGTGCTGTCTGGGTATATATATATATATATATATATATATATATATATATACATATGTATATACATATATATATGTATATACATATATATAGCTAAAAGCTCTGCTGGTTTTCTACCCGGACTATAGAGGGAATCGCCTTGTTGTTTACAAGGCGATTCCCTCTATAGTCCAGCCGGACGGATGAGTCATGGCCTTGTAAAAGATTATGTTTGTTTCTTTTAGTTGGCGAGAATGTGTCGCCGCAAACGCGACAAACACCCACTAACTTTGACGGCATTTTCTGCGAGCACGGCTGAGCCATTTTGTACCGCTACACGTGTTTCTAGTGGGACTCTGTTTACAAGCACAAGAGTTCAGCGAGCCACCGAAGGACCGCCCTGCAGATTTACTACTGGTTCTGCAACGTAGGGAGTTTTTTAAACTCTGAAATTGTATCCGCCCATCTAAACACAAAATCAGGGAGAAAGTCATCAGTCTTTAGTTAAGCAAAGCGTCTAAAACGTGATGGTATATTTCGTGTTTTCAGGAAAGAGAATAAATCAACTTCCCCTGCCATTCTTTCAGCTGAGCCAAGGCATGCACAGGAAGTACTTTCTCATGCGCACAAGATAAGCCTACTTAAAAAAAAAAAAAAAATCATCCCTTTAGGGGCTCTGTAGAATACATCATTAGTTGGCATTTAATTTAATAGTTAACAACAAATTGATTAACTGATTAATTGTATTGACCAGAATGCACTGCAGCTATAAGGCGTTTGTATGGCTTGCAACACACTTTTTCCAAACCGGAAAAATAATTTTTCTATCAACACACACATAAAACTCCACAGCTGAAAACAACACATTACATCCCCTCTCTGGAGGTTCTCAATAGGCATTTTGGGAAATGCAGGAAATGACTAACTGAAGTGGAAGTAGATGAGGCAGGTTGAGGTTGAAACGAATTCATCATTCAAAAGTGTATTACATCATAAAAGACGTCCTGGAACACTCTGTACATCAGCAGTCACTCAGCTCAAACATTTCCTTAAAATGACTCATTGCAGCAGGAAGCTGGTTCAGAGAACTGCATTACAATGTTGATTTGTTCTGTTGAATCTGTAGACGCAATGTCCACTGAGACAGTAATGTACTGGCTACTGAATCAATGTCCTTTTATAGATGCTAACAACCTCCTGCAGTGCCCATGTCTATAGGAAGCACAGAGCTGCTGCTGCTTCTGCTTCCATTCACAGAATGAAAATGGAAGAAAGGATCCTCCAGAAAATCACAAAGAAAATAGAAGCTGGCACTGATTAAAGTTGACAGAGATATAACACATAGGCCTACACATGTATACACATACAGACCCAAAACAACATTGCTGAGCAATGCTGAACTATTTATATAGCCTTTTATTTCTGCAGCACAGTTCCACTGAGCCCAACTTCATAAGAAAGATGAAGCCAATACAGCAGAGGACCTCTTAATTATACTTGGTGTATTCTCAATAAAGGGCACAGATTGTAAAAATAATGGATGCAGCTATCGTGATGTTATGCACTGGTTTGTAGGTTCCTGTTTTGAAGTCAAAAGTTCAGCACTTCAGCCAACACCATCTCGGGGATATTGAAGCCAGAAGTGACCTTATTTGGGTGAGAGGCTGGCGCTGTGGATGAGCGAGGGGTGCTCCTTTAACGGCCACCTGAGGCTGGCTCCATAGGCGAGTCAATCCTCACAGATCCCAATGTTATAATGCCCAATTTTACAGCAGAAATAAACAGGTTTCCAGTCTTATAAAAAATGGATTTGGTCTCTGTAGCTAATTTCCCTGTTCATGACAACTGTAGGGGGGATGTTTTATTTTTATAGACACACACATATATATATATATATATATATATATATAACTCACCTGTTTATATTTTATTAAAGCTTAGTTACACATATTTAAGGGCAGGGCTGTCTGCCAATAGTTTTTTTTTTTGTTTTTTCCAGACTTTATTGAAAATTGCTGGTGCATACAGATATGTATAAATACAATACAAGTATGCTGCTGCAACCTTGAACACAGCATAACGCGAAGGTGCGCTGAACAGACATAAAATGACAGAGATAAATCACTTACAATCAAAAGTAAACAAGAAAGACGTGAGAGGTGAAGAAAACGAAAAAGAAAAAAGAAAGAAAGAAAGAAACGGGAAAAAAAGGGTGCGAGAGTATGGTCAGTTCACGTCAACACTTTATAAGTAGAGCATATATTAAAGGTTTTGATAGCTTTTTTGTTCTGTGAGGGGGAGATCGTTGATATATACTGTTCCATTTATTTTATAAACACAGAGAAATTTGTTTTTTTGTTTGTGAATTTACACTCTGTCTGCCAATAGTGTACTCAACTTCTCGTCCGCAAGGCGTCACCACAGTTTAGGAGTCAGATCCACCCCACTCTCCGTCAAAGCTCCACCCTCTCATACAAATATGGTCACTTCTGGCTCCAAAATCCAAGATGGAGACAGCCGGAATGCTGATCTTGAGACTCCAAAATGGGAGTCAACAAACCAAGGTTCATGTTCATTATTTTTGTACAGTCTATATTTTAATGTTATTTAATTTTGTTGCACATAACCTTAGTATTGGAAAACCCTTCAAATTATAATCAATCAATCAATCAATATTATTTATAAAGCCCATCACAAATCACAATTTGCCTCACAGGGCTTTACAGCATACGACATCTCTCTGTCCTTTGGACCCTCGCAGCGGATAAGGAAAAACTCCCCCAAAAAAACCCTTTAACGGGGAAAAAAAAACGGTAGAAACCTCAGGAAGAGCAACTGAGGAGGGATCCCTCTTCCAGGATGGACAGACGTGCAATAGATGTCGTACAGAACAGATCAACATAATAAATTTACAGTGTTCCATGTGACTGTATGTATATATTATATATAATGAGTTATGAATTCAAGCACAAAGTAAGTATTTCAGGGCACACATTATAATTCAAGAGCACATATTATAAAGATAGATACAAATCTCAGAGCTTGAGATAGCCTACTGTTTTGTAAGTATGAGCTAAAAATCTTGTAGCCATAAGAATTTGAATTAGGGGAGAGTATCTGAAAATCACAATATCCATATTGAGTAATTACAAGGGACTAATTTTTGATTTGTGCTTGACACAAGTGTCCACATGACCAAACTGATGTCCATGCACATTAATTATTTTCCAACTACGCAGACGGAGAAAATGGAGAAACCATGCTGCAGACATGAGTTTCCAATACACTGCCCTCTACAGTTTGGAAGAATAATAATTTGATGTGAGGCGAAACCCGCAAAGAACAAAAAAGATTCAAGTATATTGTCGTCACTTTTTTGTGTCAACTCATATCTGTATGACCCTCTGTTTGGAAAGCAGGCCAGGGGTGTAAAATAGCATCCATAACAAAATTACATGCCTATTTTACATAAACTATAGATAATTGTTAAAATTATTTAATTAAATGAATAACTTGTTATTTTTGTCAGTATTTTTTGTTATATACAGATATGAAATGATGATTGTTTTAAATTGTTGATGTTGTCCACTGTCATAGTTCAGTTCAATATAACTTTATTTTCCTTGTGAGGACAATTGTATGCAGCACCTCACCACAGCAATCAACAGATTTACACAGAGGAGATTAAGAAAGAAAGAAAAACATTAAGAAGGTATAGTAGTGTTTGTGTGAGAGTATGATTGTGCATGTAGGAGGGTATAGTAGTGTTTGTGTGAGAGTATAGTGGTGTATGTATAAGAGTATGATTGTGCATGTAAGAGGGTATAGTAGTGTTTGTGTGAGAGTATAGTGGTGTATGTATGAGAGTATGATTGTGCATGTAAGAGGGTATAGTAGTGTTTGTGTGAGAGTATAGTGGTGTATGTATGAGAGTATGATTGTGCATGTAAGAGGGTATAGTAGTGTTTGTGTGAGAGTATAGTGGTGTATGTATAAGAGTATGATTGTGCATGTAAGAGGGTATAGTTGTGTTTGTGTGAGAGTATAGTGGTGTATGTATGAGAGTATGATGTTACACGTGAAACCAAGTATGAATTATGTCTCAAAGGGCCTCTCATACCAAAGAGCCTCACAGGTTGACCCTCATGATCCTGCTGGTTATCTCTCTCTGATAATGTGATTAAACTACAGCAGCTAGTTGCTGAAACGTGTGGCATGTTATAAATGCAGCTAAACCACTGAGCGTCACTTGCTTCTAACTAAATGTTACCCCATATATACTGCATTCCTCAAGAGTGTTGGTTGTGTGCATCCCCAGATATTAAGTCTGCAAGACTCTGTTAGTGCATGAACAGTGGGGGCAGTATATCAGGCTGTCAACAAAGTGCAAAAATGGAGGAAGGTTTTGAAGAGAAACTCATAGATCATCACAGCTGCTGCTTTTTCTTCTGTGATGTCATTAATAGAATATAGTAACTCCTCAAGTGAGGTTATGTTTATATTCTCAAGGAGGAAACTACTTTCATCTAATCTAATATTTCAGTTTCTGCCAGGAATGATTTACCTTATAATTGCTCAGGTACAAAGTATTTGAACAGTGCCACTTGTGTTGCAGCTGTTTGTCAACACAAATGTTTTTGCACTATCTGATGCTGATGCCGATGTACACCCCTAAAATTTTGGTTACACAGTGATATCTAGTTCACATTCTCAACAGATGCTGCAATCCTGTTCCGTTATCATCAATGTGTTATGTGCCTGAGTGCACTCACGCCATTTCCATATTCTGCATCGGTGCTGATGCACAGCGGGCAGGCGTTCAAACTGATGAGGCCTTTTGGTGTGCGTTAGCTCCACATCTGAGCTGAGAGGCTGCAGAGTGATATCTGTGTGCAACAGCAGAGTTTAACAGTGCTTATTCTTTTCTCTCTTTTTAAGTCTCTCACTGGAAATGCATTCTTTGTGAATCTTAAAGACTGAAGTTGAAGGAAGAAACATTGCAGTGTTTGATGCTGTGTGGTATAAATCCAACTAGAATTATTGCCTTGTGGTTGTATGCATCCGCAAACCAGTCAAGCTGCAGTTACAGTTTACATCCATATCTGCCCAGACTCATGTCACTACAAAGAAGTTACACATTCTAAGACGTGGATGTTTCAAACACATGTTCTACTATCTAATCCATACAATCAGCACAGCTTCAAGGATGACACCCAAGGTTAGAGTCACCAGTTTACCATCTGACCAAATGTCTTCCCTTCTGTTCCTGAGATATGAGTTATGGCAATGAAGAATGGCCAGAAAAGTATTTTATGCAAAATATTATGATATCACAGTGAAGTTGGCCTTTGACTTTTTGGACCTGAAGTATCATCACTTCATCATTTTATCCAATTAGACATTTTTTTAAATGTTGTCAAAATTAGCGTATTAATTAATGAGTTATGGTCAAAAACATGTTTAGTGTGGTCACAGTGACCTTGACCTTCGACCACCAAATTTGTCATCCATGTTTTTAAGCGATAGTTTGATGTAATGCCACAATTGATGTAATTCCCTCAAGGCACTCTTGAAATATTGTGTTCTCAACAATGAGACGGACGCAAGGTCACAGTGACATTGACCTTTGACCACCAAGATCGAATCAGTTCATCATTGAGTCTAAGTGAACATTTGTGCCAAATTTTATGGAAATTTTCTCCATACCTGTGTTAACCCCCTAGCCTCATTGGATTTTAATAGAATGCGATCATACGTTACCCTACACAGGTTTACTACACAATGAGATATCTCTTTCACCTTTTTTGCCACATTTTGGTGTTTTAAGGTTTAGTACTTTACAGATCAGTGTATAAAATGTATAAAGTCTCCTATCACAAGTTGGTGGTGAAAGGGTTACATTATTAAGGAAATATATATATATTTTCTGCTTTTTTCTTAGTGTGGACATTAAAAGGTTAAAACTTAAATGAAATGATCAAACATTTGGTGGCACCTCTGCTGCAACTCTGAGGACTGCTTGGTACCCAGGTTTCAGAAGCTTTCTGATGTAGTGACTTCTTTTAAGGTGAGCTAGCGAGTTTAACACTAACATGCTAGCTAGTCAGGAACAGGAACACATAGTGCTAGTCTGTCACAGCACCTCCCCAAGCTTCTATGTGTTTTCTCTATACAGGATCGTTTACTCTCGCTGATATTTAGTTTACAAGATTTTTATTCAGCTCTTTAACAGGTCAGTATGTTCACAATGTGTGGCACAAAAATAAAACACCTCATATTCCAAATGTTTTGACAGCTTTAAAGTTCTCCACTTCTTGCTGCTCTCTGATGATCAGCTGATATAGATTCAAAATCATACTGCCGCCCCATATGGGTGGTGCAGCTTAATTGAGAGCTTTGGGTGTGATGAAGCAGTGAGCAGGAGCAGATCCTGAAAATCTGACATCTGGGAGATACAGCTTCATCTAACAACACTTCCCTTTTTGTGAAAATCTACAACAGAGAATCTGACTTTAATATGGAGAAAATTGTTTTGAGTCAATATCTTCTCATTGGGTTTAACAAATCCTTCTTGTTGCAAAGCACAAACAAAGAGGGATTTAATTTGTGGTTATAGCATTACTTCACACTACATACAATACATGCTCACTGTTCCCTTTCAGCACATTTGATTAAGAGCTGCTGTCTGGCTGTGTGAGCCCATCGTAACTCCATTTACCTTCTCAATGTGAGCTAAACTGTGTATTAGTTTTGCCCTACAGGGAATATGCATTGCTTTGTGATATGTGCAGTTACGACTGATCGTATCATTCTGCCCCCCGCTGGCTGCACTTTGAGCCGAGTGGATGAAGTGGATGGAGAGGAAGGGAGGGGAGCCGGTGCAAAAATTCATATCCGTGATTATATTGTGTGAAAATTGAAAACAGAGGTGAGCTGATGTGAGCGATCTGTGCGCGAATCAATCTCTCCTCCTGTCGTCACTTTTGAGTTTTCATTATGAAACATCATTGAGTCATTTTCCTGTTGAGAGCTCACCGCAGTGTGGTGAGCCAGTCTCAAGTCACAGCATGCTCCCAGAACTCCAACCGAGTCAATATTGCATTTAGAGTGTGAATGAACATATGGTTGTCTGCCAGAGACAAAAGTTTTATTCCACTAGCTGCAACACTTCTTCATCTCCGCTCTTGTTTTGAACACTTCATCAATTTATCCCAGCACGGATCATTAGTTTAAGAAGCAAGTTATTGTTGAGTTAGAGCTTGAACATCTGTTATGCTGTGCAAGAGTGTAGACAATATTCAAACTGATAAAAACATTCACTGTGTCTGCATTAGAATGAGGTTCCATTTTGTCCTCAACAAAGAAGATTCCTGTATTTACTTACATTTATTGTTGCTCTTTTGCTGCTGCTGCTGCTGCTGCTGCTGTGTGTGTGTGTATGTGTGGGTGGGTGGGTGGAAGAAATGAAAAAGCACTCAAATCCAGGATTACACACACACACACACACACACACACACACACACATAGCTTGGAGTAAACAGAAATCAGTGCCAGAAAACAAGTTATCAGTTTTCTTCTTTCAGCAGCACTTTTATTCTACTGAACGTCTGAACTTTGAACTTACCACCTACATTTCTGATTCAGCAATACTATGGAGTGAGATTAGTGGGTAAACCGGCTATCTTTAGGCTTCACTTCACACATATCCATGGTGACTTATGTTGTACAGCTAACCTGCTTCAGAGCAGCAGGATCAAATCAAAATATGTCAACAGCCTGTTTCAGCATATTGTTGAATCATTTAAAAAAAAAAAAAAACAATGTTGCTCTCAGAGTCAAAACCTAATATTTCTTGCTGCCGATAAATTGTATTGAAAATACAAAACAAATTGTATTGAGTATTTTGATTGGATAGTATGCATTCCATGAGTGCTGATACACAGTATAACAGCACTGCAACTTTTAACTATGCGTGTATCACTCCACTTTGGAAGTCATTAACTATGTTTATCCTTAATTAGCCAGCATTAAGGGTTGTTGTAACAAACTTTGCGTCGCAAAGTGGAATATTTTACCACAAATATCATTTTAGTGAAATAATGAATGGTCAGAAGAAGACAAAGGGAAGGAAAGAAGCCTGAATACTTCACTGTAAATCTTCACATATGCTCATATGACATCAGAAGATGACCCAACATACTAATTAAGCTGTTAACTCATCTGTATTACACGTATGAGCGACTGTCAACAGACTTATTTCACTGGTCGCAAAATAAATGGAAACACACAGATGTGGCCTACACGTGTACACCTACACAAAATAGCACGCTAGTGTGCAGGAGTGTTTTGTGTGTTGTCCAGTCCTGGTCCAGTTGCCGAACTATCAGGAAAGCCAAATAAATCATTAAATAAACAAACAAATGATGACAAACAAAACCTGTTGCTGCTTTTTACTGTTAATACATGGCGCTTGTAGAACTGTTGTATAAAAGCAATATCACACTCAAAGATGTGCTGCTGTACTGAATATCAGCATGACTGTGACTAGCTTCCGCGCTTAGCCTGTGGTCTGGTCGAGTGTGATATTGGTTAAGTAAAGTTAAGGTAGCGACAGGAAAGGGCTGTACACATGCCGCATTTTCTGCACTCTCAGATTCATTGCAACACTGTTGCACTGCTGTGCCCTGAAAAAAACTTTTGTTCAACTTTTGGAATGCAGCAGCATGCACCATATGTCATGTAACGAGGAACAACCAATCATAGCCAGCAGATATCTTTCCCTTCTTCAGTAAACATCAATCTGTGGTAAATATGGAGGAGAAGTGAATCATTTTAGTGCAGAGCTGCCAGAGCTTTACATCTGTCCCACAGAAATTGTTTTGGTTTAATATAACTACAGATTTTTTTTCACGTGGTTGGGTTTAGGAAAAAGGAACACGGTTTGGCTTTACAATCACACTAGAAGCAAACTGTTGGAGTTTGTACACAGCTTTCTCTCCCACCTCTTCTCCTTCATGTTTGTCTTGCAGCCTCATAGACAGAAGCAGATGCTTTCAAGGTCAACATCCATGGCGCTGTCCCTGACTGCAAATCTAATTCTCAGATCAATTTGAGATTGGTTAACACGCAAAGTGCAGATCTCAGTCAGCTGTTGTGTAGTTTGTCTAAATCTGGGAATAATTTAATCTGCCCGTCTTTGTAACTGCTTCCCTGCCTCCATAACACACACACAAACACACATACTCACAAAAACACACACAAGTACACGCACCTGCCTGCGTCCTGTATTCCCCCTCTCTCTGTTGGATCCCAGTGAGCGGTGCACTCAGGCTTGTAAAGCAAATAGCTCTGTTCGCATCCACAGTAAATATTTCCCTGCTGCCACTGAGGCAGAGGGAGGATTTAAATATTTATCACCTGTAATGATTGTCACATCCACCCCAGCGCCTGCTGTTTAGGTCACACATACACACAAAACATACAGAGAGGGAAACACATGTAGAAAGCAGCAAAGATGCTAATGCATATTTATCACTCTGCTTCTCACCTCTGCCATATAAAGTAGGACAATATAAGATGAGACATCCACAGTGTGTTCATATCAGCTCCCACTGCTGCTCTGAGGCTGTATCACTCATCCAGTGGGGATTTACATAGAAATCCTCTCACTGTATTACTGTTGAATGATATTTGGAATTTAAAGTAATGCTTTCACAAATCAAGTCTTTGAAATGGTTTCTCTGTTGCTGAGCACACTGTTGTGCTGCATCTGCTCTCCACAGAGATCACCTGTCAATCAAGAAGTGAGGGCGGGACTGTGATGTTTTATTGCCATTGTTGAAGTACAGCAGGTTTGCCCCCTTTTCTTTTCTGTTCTTTGTCTGAGGCTTCCACCACTTAGGTCATTTCAAGGTCAATTTCAGAGCCTTAAACGTTAAGCTTACTCTTAAAAGTTGCTGTAATTAACATTTCTACATGGACATTAGGTCAAAGATGACTTAATTTAATGTGAAAAGTGTTCCTCATTGTAATGAATACAGAGAACTCTTACTGCTTCTGCAGCTCCCCTCAGCTTTATAGAGTGGTTTAACATCTTTAAGCTCACCCTTTTGGCTTTACAGCCTGCAACTTTGGTTCAGTCTCAGCACTCTCATTGCTTCCAGCTGATTCAGATGTGTCTAACCAGCGATGTCAGGCTGAAAATGGGCTCTTCAACTTGAAACCCCTTTATCAGTTACATCTGTTGCAACACATATCCTTATGTAACAATGGGCCTCATGCAGCAACACTCTTAAATTACTATTACATTTCATCTTTATTTTCTGTTGAAAGAAAAAGTAAGAGGGGTCAACTGCAGATGCACCAAACATTCTTCCTAATCTGCTCTTACCCAGGTGTGCTCAATGAAAAATTCCACTTGATCACAACTTGCCTATTAGCATAAGTAACGCCCCCTAAACACTATGTAAGGGCAGGTGTTGTACTGTGTGCAAAGACTCTGGTACATGCCCAGTAATTGGAAAGATGCCACCAAAAATTGAGCATAGCATTAGTCCAGGCAGGCCACGGAGTCAAGCTCAATTCACATCCCAGCTACATCAGCTGATCTCAAGCAGCCCAATCAGCTGACTGCTAATAGATCACATGACTCCTTTCTACGCAATCAATTGGCAAATCTCAATAAGGGCACCCTATATAAACTGTTTTAGCCTGCCTACTGTTGCTGCTTCCTCTGCAAGCCGCTTTGCAAGTTCCTACATGACTGGCTGTCAGTGTGCACGCTCCTGCTTACCCTGCTACTCGTCATATCGGTCCTCGTCTACAATAACGGTCCTCCATGGCAGATTGACTCAAACACGGATTCTCAGCATTCACCATTCAGTATTGCAGAGGAAGCCAAGAGAGCACCGTTTCCATTCAGCGGAACTCACTCCTGGCAAGTAAACATTCAATACTCCCAGTATCAGTGACTGGCCAGTGCTCAGACACCTGAGCACCTGACACCTGACTGAGAGTCAAAGCTCTATTGAGCCTTGTATTCCTTTAGCCCTTAGCAGTAATGATTTTATGAGCTTTTTTAATGACAAAATTCTAACTATTAGAGGCAAAATTCATGACCTCCTGTCCTCAGATAGTACCTATCTAACCTCAAACACAGCTGTAAGACCTAATATATATTTAGACTGCTTCTCCCCAATTTCTCTTCAAGAATTGACCGCATTGATTTCTTCATCTAAATCATCAACGTGTCTCTTAGACCCCATCCCAACTAGGCTACTTAAGGAGGTCTTACCTTTAGTTAACACTCATATATTAGATATGATCAATATATCCTTATTAACAGGCTATGTACCACAGTCTTTTAAGGTAGCTGTAATTAAACCTCTACTAGAAAAGCCCACCCTGGATCCAGAGGTGTTAGCCAACTATAGACCAATAGCTAATCTTCCCTTTATGTCAAAGATCCTTGAGAAAGTAGTCGCAGACCAGCTGTGTGATTTTCTCCATGATAATAATCTATTTGAGGGATTTCAGTCAGGATTTAGAGTGCATCATAGCACTGAGACAGCACTAGTTAAAATTACAAATGACCTTCTCATTGCTTCAGACAAAGGACTTGTCTCTGTACTTGTTTTATTAGATCTTAGTGCGGCGTTTGACACAATTGACCATCAAATTCTACTGCAGAGACTGGATCACTTAATTGGCCTAAAAGGTTCTGCACTGAGCTGGTTTAAATCTTATTTATCTGAACATTTTCAGTTTGTTCACGTTCATAATGAATCCTCCTTACGTACCAAAGTTTGTTTTGGAGTTCCGCAAGGTTCTGTGCTCGGACCAATCCTATTTACTCTATATATGCTTCCTTTAGGTAACATCATTAGAAATCACTCTATAAATTTAAATTGTTATGCGGATGATACACAGTTGTATTTATCGATGAAGCCAGAAGAAAGTAATCAATTAACTAAACTCCATAACCGCCTTAAAGACATAAAAACCTGGATGAGCACCAATTTCCTGATGTTAAATTCAGACAAAACTGAAGTTATTGTTCTTGGCCCCAAACAAGTCAGAGACTCTTTATCTGATGACATAGTTTCTCTAGATGGCATTGCTCTGGCCTCTAGCACTACCGTAAGAAACCTTGGAGTAATATTTGATCAAGATTTGTCTTTTAATTCTCATTTAAAACAAACCTCACGGACTGCATTTTTTCATCTGCGTAATATTGCGAAAATAAGGCCTATCCTGACCCGAAAAGATGCAGAAAAATTGGTCTACGCTTTTGTTACCTCAAGGCTGGATTACTGTAACTCTCTATTATCAGGTAGCTCTAGTAAGTCCTTAAAAACTCTCCAGCTAACTCAGAATGCAGCAGCACGTGTACTAACAGGAACTAAGAAACGAGATCATATTTCTCCTGTTTTAGCTTCTCTGCACTGGCTCCCTGTAAAATCCAGAATTGAATTTAAAATCCTACTGTTAACTTATAAAGCTCTAAATGGTCAGGCTCCATCATATCTTAGAGAGCTCATAGTGCCTTATTATCCCACCAGAACTCTGCGCTCTGAGAACGCAGGGTTACTTGTGGTCCCTAAAGTCTCCAAAAGTAGATCAGGAGCCAGAGCCTTCAGCTATCAGGCTCCTCTCCTGTGGAATCATCTTCCTGTTAGGGTCCGGGAGGCAGACACCGTCTCCACATTTAAGACTAGACTTAAGACTTTCCTCTTTGATAAAGCTTATAGTTAGGGCTGGCTCAGGCTTGCCCTGTGCCAGCCCCTAGTTAGGCTGACTTAGGCCTAGTCTGCCGGAGGACCCCCCTATAATACACCGGGCACCTTCTCTCTCTCTCTCTCTCTCTCTCTCTCTCTCTCTCTCGTATTCTATTACTGCATCTTGCTAACTCGGCCATTCTGGATGTCACTAACTCGGCTTCTTCTCCGGAGCCTCTGTGCTCCACTGTCTCTCAGATTAACTCATATCGCAGCGATGCCTGGACAGCGTGACGTGTGTGGTTGTGCTGCTGCCGTGGTCCTGCCGGATGCCTCCTGCTGCTGCTGCCATCATTAGTCATTAGTCATACTTCTACTGTTATTATACACATATGACTATTTTCACACTTGTATACTGCCAGATATTAATACATACTTTCAACATATTGTACCGCAGTAACCAGAACTATAACTATAATATTATTACTTTCAATAATGTTGTTGTAAGCTACTGTCATTACCTGCATCTCTCTCTCTCTCTCTCTCTCTTTCTCTGTCTCATTGTGTCATGTGGATTACTGTTAATTTGTTATGCTGATCTGTTCTGTACGACATCTATTGCACGTCTGTCTGTCCTGGAAGAGGGATCCCTCCTCAGTTGCTCTTCCTGAGGTTTCTACCGTTTTTTTTCCCCGTTAAAGGGTTTTTTTTGGGGAGTTTTTCCTTATCCGCTGCGAGGGTCATAATGACAGAGGGATGTCGTATGCTGTAAAGTCCTGTGAGGCAAATTGTGATTTGTGATATTGGGCTTTATAAATAAAATTGAATTGAATTGAATTGAATTGAAAGCATTGTTTAATAACTATGTTTCCGCTTCTCACGAAGATCTCAGGAAGATCTTTTTGTACTGTTTTTCGAGAACAACCGTATCGAACTCCCACTGGCAGATGTCTCCACCTTTGTTCCTCTGTTCCCAGGAAAGCCACAGAAAAAAGAAAACATAGCTCCCGCTCTGCAGGTCCCCCTTCGGCCACCGTCCAAAAGGGCCTGATTTTCAACCCCAGCAGCCAGCTCCGCTGACCAGGACATCAACCCCAGCTCTATGCAACGTCCAGTTATCGCTTGCCAAAATGGACCCCAGAATCCAAGCCCTGGCGTCCACTTCAGCACCTGCAGCCGGAACATTTCTCCCCTGCACAGCCGGGCCGTCTTTCTCCACGATCGTTGGACACATGGCAGACATCTGTGACGCTGAACGATGAAGTCACTCCAGCAGTCCTGGATGGCATCACTTTCCCACAAAGGACGCTGGGAAGTGCCGTCCCAGTTTCTACCGGGGTTCCATTTCTTACTCCTGCTGCTGCCACTTCTCCCAGCCTGAGAAGCCAAATCCTGGCAGATAATGACAATAATCTTGTCAAAAATTTTGCTGAGTTCAGAGATAGGCCTAAGTGACAGGTGTATTGTGGATTGTGGAGATGTTTCTGTGTTGCTGAAGGAACGCGACCCCCGACGTTCAAGTGTATTCATCCTGTAGAGCTGAGCTGGACATTTATCTAGCCATCATTTCAGATCTGGCCATGACCTAAGGAGGAACACTGTTCTACAAATACCACAGGTCATTTTCTGCAAAAGCTACCATGTACATCCAGAGGTTCAACCAGAGACTAGACTGGTCGGCAGTCGCACTTGCTCTCATTAGCAGTTTAACGGGGCATCATGCTATTTCCTGTCCAATCTGTGGCTCCTTCTCTCACTCACTCATTCTGTGTCCAAAATCTGTGAATTCAGGCCAACCACCCAAGCCTTTGCCAAGCCCCCAACCTGAAGAGACAAAGATGATGCCACTTAAGACTCTTTGTGTTATAACTTTGATAATAATGTGTGCAGGTATTGTAATTGTAAATATATTCACGCTTGCAGCTACTGTGGAGACAGGGATCCAAAATCAGTGTGTCCAAGACGAACCCGCCCTGTGAGAAAGGAAAACAAATTTAAACAACCCCAGTCAACATCCTTGAGCTGGGGAAAGCCTTAAGAGAGAGGCTCACCTTTGGTTGTTGCAGCAGTCCAAAAATATTTGACACTTTGTCAGAAGCACTTTGCTGGATCTCTTTAAATAACTGTAAACTGTCTTTTGTGCTTTATCTCTTAGACGACTTCTTTCTGATAGACTTTCCAAATTCTAAACCAGATCGTTGCATCTCTGCTCTAAAACATACTTTTTGCAAAACTAGGTATTCCCCTTTCTAAAGAGAAAACATCAGGCCCACCTAAGGCTATAGAATTTCTAAGCATCACCTTGGATAGTAACTTAATGCAAGCCTCCCTGCCACTTTGAAAAACTAAACCATATCAGAGGAGTCATGAGAAGCAGTACAGGAAGCAGTAGCAAATTAAAAAAAAGAAAATTCCTCTCTTTGTTTGGACATCTTAATTTTGCCGTGTGTGTTATTTCCCAGGGACACTTTTTATCCAGGCTTCTTGACTGCAGAAAAACTCCAGGCTGCAGATCCGAGGTCTGGTTTTGGTCTCCTCTGTGTGACAAATGGAATGGCATCTCATTCTTCTATAATGATAACCTAGAGTCCTCATTAGCCATCAAGTTATATACAGATGCAGCCCCTCAATTGTTGTTTTTCTTTTATTACAATAATCAGTGGTTGGCTGAGGTATGGCCAGAAGAACTGTCATTTTTGCCTGTCAACGCAACTTCGACTGCTCTTATGGAAATGTCCCTGATCCTTTTGTGGGGGACACACTGATCAAGGAAACACATTGTGTTTTATTGTGATAATGAGGCCACAGCCAGTATAATTAACAAAGAGTGCTCCTCAGTTCCATTTATTAACAGATTTGTAAGGCGCCTAACATGGGCCTCAGTGATGGGTATCTTTATTACTTGAGCGGCACATATTCCGGGCTTGGATAATAAAATTGCTGATTCCTTGTCCCGGTTTGAATTTCAGAAATTTCAGCACCATCCAGCCTGGCCTGCCCCCCATTCAATTAAACTGTGTTAGATTAAACACGACCCTGCAAACTTATATGTTCTCTGCTGCTCACTATATGTAAGCTGATCTTGCCAAGTGAACATTAAAAATGTATGATTCTGCATGGTCTTACTTCACATCCTTTTGAGCCACTTTTTCTGTAGCTATTTTGCCTGTCAGTGTCTCATTTTCATTTCATTTTTTCATTTATTCATTTAAAAGGACATTGCACATTAGTCAACATCTCTGTAAATGTGCCAGTGTAAGCCGTTAGCCATTATCTCAATCATATGTGCATTTTTAGTTCACTGTTTTAAATCCTGCAAAATGCAGCCATCCTCTGTCAAGGGACTTGTTCAATTCCCCCTGTGCTGTTTGGATCCATCTACCATCAGTCTGTTAGAAAACCCATCTATTCACCTCTTGCCAAATGGGGCCAAAAAAAAACACAAGGCGACGATACTCGTCTCCCCTTCACTCTCCCACTTGTGCAAAAAGTGATCACACATCTAAGGAATAGGTGCTTTGGTCCTTATACAAACTTGCTACTAGAAAAGGTTTTCCTCACAGCTTTTTATGGATTTCTCCATGAGGTGGTGAGTTCACCATAGCTGACGTAACCATCAACCTTCACTGTTTTTCCATATTTTTAAAATGCACAAAGACTGATAGGGATAGGAAAGGAACAAAAAATATTTATTTCCAAAACTAATTCTACTTTTTGTCCTCTTTCCTCTATGACCTGCTACCTGAGAAGTTGACCTCAAGCCAGCTAGCATGAGCCACTCTTTGCCACAGAGGAGGGAAAGCCCATGTCCCGCTCTTGGTTTGTATCTTGCCTTCACCTCCTCTGCAAATCCTGTGGGCTACCACCAGACCGCTTCACCGTCCATTCTCTCCGCAAAGGAGCAGCAACAACTGCTGCATCTGTAGCTCTTGTCTCAACAATTAAGGCTATGAGCCAATGGACATCATCAGCTTATGAACATTACCCTCAGCCCCAGATTCAAGCCATCCTAGATGCTCAAAAAGCCATGAGTAATAATTGAATGAAAAATAATTTAAACAATTCGTTTTGCCAATTAGTTTTTTAATTTATCAACTAATCACTTCAGCTGCACTTCAGCTGGCTTGTGCACAAAAATCTTGCAAAAAAATCTGTAAAGCAATGCTAACGCAAGTTATTAAATAATTGTAGTGGAGTAAAATGTACAATATTTCCTTCCTCTGGAATGAAGTATAAAGTTGCATTAAAGTTGCATTGCTTATCGCTGTTAAAATGAAAGCAGGGATGTTGTGTTAATTTTGTCCCTAAACACTGAAGTTTGTTCTTTTTGTCACATCGACAAAGTTGTCTTTACTATTGAGTTTAGAGGTAACAATGTGAAGCATCAGCACTGTTGCTATGGTTACCTCCAGCTTAATTTACCTTGTGCAGTGACATAGAACTGTAAAGCAGAAGTGTGTGATTCACCACCTTGGCCCTTGCTTTGCTTAATATTCTAAAATAATCTCCCAGAATTCCAGGTGTTCCTCTGATAGCAACTTGTACCAAAGCCCAAACAAAATGAAACAGGTTTTGGAAAAAGACATCAAACTTTGTAAGTCTAACCAGAGGTAACGAGGATGTGATGCCAATGATGCTTCCAAATAAAACAGTGATTCACATGCCTGCAGCCACCATGACCTCTGTATGACTCCCCAGCTCTGTGAGCCATGTACTGTACCATGTGCTCCCTGCACAACAACGCACCAAGAGACAGCCATTCATATCAGAGGAAATAGAGCAGAAATACTTTGGGGATATGGGTACCTCTGAATATGTTTAACTGTGTGTGCATGCATGCGTGTGTGTGTGTGTGTGTGTGTGTGTGTGTGTGTGTGTGTGTGTGTTTGTGTGTGGAGAGGGTGCGTGTGGTCGTGTTTTAACGGTAACGGGACAATCCATAACCTCAGCCCTGTCACCTGAACACACCGACTGACTGATACACACTGCTTTGAAATTCTAATAGTGCTCACACTCGTGTCAGCAGCAGTAGCAGCTAGTACACACACAAAGCGCCTGTGCGTGTGTGTGTGTGTGTGTGTGTGTGTGTGTGTGTGTGTGTGTGTGTGTGTGCAATGCAAAGGCTTTCATCAGTGGGCCATTGGCTCAATCACTACTAACTTACTTCATTTGGTGAAAGATAGTGACCGAGCAGACATTTGTTTAGAAGAAAATCTTTGGGATTATTACCTTCAGGAAAGACACGAAAGATAATGGATAATTATTTAAGGGCAGAATAATGTATGTACAGTTAGGCCCTGATCACACAGAACACATTTTAGCAGCTGGGTGCAGCTTGTTGTTTTCAATTAGAATGAAGCTTTTTGCTCACTGTTTTTGCGTTGCTATGCACCTTAGGTGTCTGCGCTCTAGGTGCCTGGCATTTTTGCCGGAGCACTCTGAACTCCATGAATCAGAGCAGAAAAGCACCCCACGTGATCTTCACTATTTTCCCATTGTCTAATCGGAGGATTTGAGAGTCAGGACTTCTGTGATGGTTACAACAACAAGTTTACTGTTGGTAAACAATGGATGTGGTAACAGTAGCTGGATACCTAGAGCTATACGACTTACCAAACCTCATTTAACATGATCTCAGATGAAAACAGCAGGCGTGGAAGCATGTAAGTGCAGTACTTGAACCAGCCATCATCAAGACGAAGATCCTGAACCAACTGGTGGTATTCCCCATGATCCACCCTCTTTTTTAGGGTCTCATCTACCCACACAGATCTCTGTTTCCCTGTGCCCAACAATCTATTTGCTGACAGCCTCTCACCCTCAGCCAGAGCCAGGGTAGGTACCCTCTGCCTGTCATTTTAGTAACTAGATACTAGAACTGTGAAAATAAGTAGGTAGTTTTAGCAAGCCAAAATAAACAGTAGATTGATTAAACAAGAAGGTTGGGGTAAGGAGGTGATGGGGTGGTTGCCTGGCAACAATAAAAAGGTGCAGCAAGCAATTATTATTATTTTTTTTTTTACCAGTGGCATTCAATTAAAAAAAGAAAAAAGGCAGTGCAGTGTGCCTCACGTTTTCCAACCTGCAAAACGCTTTATGTGTTAATGGGCCCAGTTTGAAAAGAAACCTACAAGTGAACCAGACACGCATAACATAATTTTTAACAACAAAGAGGCCTACTCCAAAAAAAAGATCAGAGGACACTCAGAAAATCTGAAATCTGAAAAGTGACCCTACTATAATAAGATCTGATCCAAACTGTAATGGACCTGTACAGATTTGGGGTCTTTATCCTAAAAAAGTGCATAGGATCCACACAAAAAGTGTACGTCAATCAATCACTCAATCAATCAATCAATTTTAATATGCCCAGTATCACAAATTACAATTTGCCTCAGAGGGCTTTACAGCATACGATATCCCTCTGTCCTTAGGACCCTCGCAGTGGATAAGGAAAAACTCCCCCCAAAAAACCTTTAACCTCTCTAACTCCGTCAGGACACTGACATCCTCGCTCCCTCCCTCCTCTGTTAAATGGTATCTCCCAGGCACACTACATCATCAAACCATGTGATGTTTAGTATTGCCGGATTCAGGAAGCTCTCGACTTTTCAAAAATAACATTGTTTTTCTTTTGTTTATTATGTATTTCACACAAGACTAGCCTAAACACACATAGTCCAAAATCGCGATGAGTGGTGACAAGTTATGTCATGCCGTTTTTCAACGGGAAAAGTTACAGGATTACTTGTGATCTTAGGAGCAGCTAATAGCAGGCTTTATTTGGTGATATTTTATGATGTTTCTGTGTCATAAACAACATCAGCTATCACAATCACACCTGGTTACAGTACAGTACAATGTAAGAAGCTGGCTGAGTGTTGTTTGAACACTGATAGTACTGTTTTGAAGCTGAGTGACCGACTTGTCTTGTGGAGCTCCGCCTGGATCTTTGCATGGAAAAAACACTGTAGAATGGTCATACTTTGTGCAGTCTTCTTCAAATTTGAAACAAATGTTCATTGATAGTGTGCCTACAGCTCCATAGTGTCATTTACCATTTACCTGCTCAGATGGTCAGATATACACACAGATTTTTTTTTTTTTTTTTTTTTTACAAATTTTTCACATCATTAAGATTATTGTTATCGTAAAAATACCCTGAATATGATGATATTATTTCAGGGCCATATCGCCCAACCCTACTGAAAAGTGTTAGAAAGAGCAGGTGCCCCATATACAATGCTGCTGCTGCAGCAGCCGGGTTTCAACTCCAGCCTGTGGCCCTTCGCTGCATGTCATTCCCTCTCTCTCTCCCCCTTTCACTCTTAGCTATCCTATCAATTAAAGGCAAAAATGCCCCAAAAAATATCTTAAAAAAATAAATAAATAAAATGGCTAGTCTGAATGTTTATGAAATGGATCTATAAGAAATCAGATATAAGGTGAAGTTAAATGTGTGGGAGCAATTTATTCAAATAGAACAGTTGGTATTATATCCTACGAATCTGCTTCTGCGTCCTTAACATCCTGTTACATAATTACCGTAAGTTATGGAGGTTAGGTTCAGGCAATAAAAGTTACTGTGGTTAGGGTTAGGAAAAGAAACGTGGGGAGGACGTACCTTAAAATGACTCAAAGTACACTCGAAGTTTACATCGATCCAAATACACGACTCCAGGGGAAAGTCCCAGCCAAAAGTCAAGGTTTCTGTAACCCATCCACCACTCCAACCTACCTCCTCACAAACGCTCGGGGCTACTTCCTTGTTCACTGCCGCCAGTACATTGGTCACGTCATCGCAACCTTTATAAAATACATGGGTAATGTACAAATTTGGGTGCACTGTTTGTCATGGGAAAACATACAAATAATTTGTGAGAACAGCCTGGTGAGAGGCATCATTATACATATAATGATGCCTCTCACGTTTAATTTCTACCATCTGGCTTCAATTCACCACCTCACCATCTGCATCGCCAATATCCCATCTCCAAAATGTTTGCACGCATTGGTAAGAGTTTCCCTTCAGGTGCGCACATTGCCCTGTCAAGTTTGTTTTTATAGATCACAATTTTTGTGTAGGAAGTGGTGTACGCCTCTTTCAGGCCATGTTTTGATTGTATGCCATGTTTATAAGTGAGACCTTTGGATAGGGAGAAGAGCAACACTACAGCAGGATAAAAAGCCTGCTGTCACAACCTCCTGGCTGTATCCTACTGCCTCCCGCATCACTCTGCAAGAATGCTTTCACACTTTCAGACAGTCTCCCCAAAGACATTCATGATGTTGCACTCAGTTCACATGGCAGATGACAGAAATAGTAAAAGAATGAAAAGAGAGTGAGAGAGAAGTTCAGATCGACTACTTTCACATCACCACACACTAGGACAATCATTGTGTAAAGTGGCCATGATTGTTTAATTGAAACTTATAAAAATTGTCCCAAAAAGCCCCATTGGACATCGGATGGGTTGTTTCAGATGCTGTGAGCACCTTGTTTGAAGCACGCTGAGGGCTTTAGGGGGCCAGGGACTGCAGTGCAGAGGGAACTGGGCAATCCAAATTGGGAGAAAAAAAAATCCTCTGCATTTGACCAAAGCTGACTGATACCTTTTTAACCACATACACTAGGATATTTCATATTTATTCATTATTGTACTGACCTCCAATTCATACCCCCTTCAACAAGTAGGTCAACTGAGCACAACTCCAAACTTCTGGAGTGTAAAAGTTTCTTCACACCCTTGAAACTCAATCTGTCTTGTTTTCTCCAGTGAGCGAAAAACCCAAGAAAAAGTTTGTGTATTTGAGAAAAAGTAGGCTACCTCAAGGGTACCTTTCCCAGGAGCTGCAGGGACAGCTGATTATCAGCAGTGTATTGGATCAATCAATCTTTGAAAATCAATAAAGTCATTCACACGACAGGTATGCTCAGTACAGTAGGGTCCTGAGGGGCGGGATATATGGTGCTTCAAACATCACTAACAGAGAAAGAGGAGCGCTGCTGTTGAATTGACGGTGCTCCCAAGGGTCTTAGACCGTAAGAGCAATGTTATTCACCCAGACAGTCCTTTAGAGGAAGAAACAGACTCTAGCCAGTAGATATACACAGTGGGATGCTCTCTTTGCTGAAAAAAAAGTTCGAAGCTGAGTAAAAAGTGATGCTGAGAGAAGTGCCTGTCACACTTTACATAACAAAGACGCTGCTGCACGACTCATCACTGTACCTGAAACTGGTGAGACAAGACACAGTATCAGAACTCATAAGAAAGCTTTGCTCATGCACACACAAACATAACCCAACACACACACACACACACACACACACACACACACATGACTTTCTGTCACCTTCTATGTGAGTCTAACATAGCTGGGGAGAAGTTTGGGAAGGTCGAGAGCTGTTTGATATTCAGGACGAGCAGTGCGGCAGATCTCCGCTGCCGATGGAAGCCGACAACTCGCCATCAGCACAACCATCAATCACATCAGAGATGGAGCCTTCAGCATAGTCTTACAAGGCATCAGAGTGCCTGGGGACATCATGAGAGGTAGGAGGAGGTGGGGGCAAGATCAGTCCAAAGTGAAATTTACAGATCACATGTAGCTCTGTGGGCTCATTCAGCAAGAGAAAACTAAAATCCACTTCTGAAGAACCCACCTGAATGATTGATGATGATGTTAAATGATTGCTGAATGATTCATGTTTGAGGTCGTTGATACAAAACATTTGCTGTGATTTCACCTTTCTAAAATGCATGCATGAGTAACTAAGAAAATTCATACACTCCATAATGTAATAATAATGCCACAAAGCAATGGTATTTATTCTAATGGTGCATTAAGGAGCAGAACAGTGGTTCACAACTGCTGGGTCATGGTCCATTCTGAATGGACCGGAAGTGACATTAAGTTTGTAGAAAACACTTAGCATACAAATAATTCAGATTGCCACCTTGGAAAAAATGGTGCAATTTGGTATAGGCTATATGCCTTCAAAAATGCAAACCCATCTTTGGTAAAATAGTCTGTAGAAACCTATAACAAAATTATATGCTTATTTTACATGAACTATAAAAACCATGAATAAACTGTTTTAAAAAAACTGTTCAGTTCAATAAATCATTTCATATTTTCTTTGATATTTTTGTAATATACAGTTGCATGCAAAAGTTTGGGCACCCCTGGTCAAATTTTCTTTACTATGAATAGCTGAGCAAATAAAAGATGACCTGATTTCCAAAGGGCATGAAGTTTAAAATGACTCTGTGGATATTCTCATTTATCCAGGTCAATTTGATTTTGTCTAGAAGACGTTTCGCCTCTTATCCAAGCGGCTTCATCAGTTCTCAACGCATCGGTCTGACTAGTCCTCACTAGTCTGACAAACAGTGGAGTAAGACTCAGGTTTTTAACCTCTGTGGAGGTGTACACCCACCACCCTCATAAGACAATACTTAGTTAGTGGAGTTTCACTGGCCCATTGTTTGGGTCAGGTGAGTCACACTAGTGAACAACAGTCGTTAGGAGTGAGTGGGGCCACTGGTGAGCAACAGTCGTTAGGCATGATGTGTGGTTACCAGTGAACGACTGTCGTTGTTTTTCTTTGAGCCACTAGAGGTTAGTTTCGGGCAGTCTTTGTTGTTCAATCTCTTAGGTACAGCAGCAAGGGCCGCATTGTAAATGGGGGATAGGTGGTGTCTCAGGCCACCTCCCCTGTTTAGAGACGGCTTCTCTATTTTAACAAGATTTTCACATTGCTGTCCTCAAAGGAGTGAGCCTTCTCCTTTAGATGTAAATAAACAGCAGAAACTGGACAATGATTAAGATTAAGATTTAAGATTTAAGATTTTCAACATTTCAAGCAAGATTATAAACCAGCAATGATATAAACTATCCTGTTGCTGGTCATTTTAATGAATTTTCACATCCTATCTCCACTCTCTGTTTCCAGGGCATTGAACACATTTGGTAAGAGGAGGAGTTATGGGAAAAAAAGATGCCAAAGCTAGTTTTTCTGGATTTACACATTAGATGCACTTCAGCCTACAGGCCTTGATGAGGATTTTGATACAAGTGTCACGCTATAATCCAAGATGTTTGTCAATTTGTTTTTGTTTTGTTTTTTTCAGAATTTGGGTTCTATGATTTATGATGGTTCTCACCTGATACCCTTTCATAACCCTATGTTCTATTTGTGTTTCAAGATCGTATTGGAGAGATCTGGGGATCTCTGATTAATGATGGCTCCAGCCTGATCCTTTCAGAGCCCCATTTATTATGTGATGTAATTGAAATTTGATAATGTTATAAGGTGCTCTGTGATTTTAAATGTTTTTGTTGTTCCACCCTTGTTTTATATTGTGGTACTGTATGACAAGACAAATATGGCTTCCAATTGTATGTCTTTCAGTTTGCCATTCAGGATTTAAAAAACTACAACTCCCAGAAGGTGGAGCTCTTACCACCAGGGTTGCACACAAGTGTATTGCATACAGCCAAAGGAGACTGAAAAGAAAGTCTGCGCTACAGTTCTGTCAGAAATTCGATTCAGTCAAGCATGATGCAGAAAAATATCAACCCCATCAATGCTGAATTATACATACAATGTACACATACATATAAATACAAACATGCATGCATAATAACAGAAATGTCTTACTATGACTACATTTAAACTTAAAGCATCATCATCATTAAGGAGCATCAGTTTTGGGCAACAAGGAATATTGGTTTGTAATACTTTGGAGAGGTACTTAACAATCTGTTCCCAGAAATATTTAACTGGAGGACACTCCCACATCATGTTCAAAAAAGAACCTGATGTATTTAGAAAGCATAATAAGCAATTTGGCAAAATCATTAGTTTCATTTTGTAACGTTTTTGGGGAGTTAGATAAGTTTTATGGATAAAATTAAAATGAATCATCTGATGATTTGGATTACGAGATGCCAGACTAATATTTCCCCATACTTTGACCCAGTTAATACTTTGTTTTGTGTCAAATTCGCTATTCCAAGCTTGTGTGACAGGAAGTGGGGTTGAAGTTCTCTGTAATAAATCTTTATATATTTGGGAGACATGTCCTTTGGGAAAGGCTGATATTTTTTTAATAAAACTTAATAAAGGGTGACTGGGTGGTTTAGACCATTGGACTCCGTAGGCCCGCACAGCTGACCTAAGTTGTAAATAAAGAAAAAAAGAAGAACCTGATAAATTATAAATGTCTTTCAGATCTGAGAAAGTTCTTAATCCATTATCGTCCATGATATCGCCTAATGTATGTAAACCACAATTGGTCCATTGGTGGGCTACAAAGTAAGAATCTCCCTTACGTAAAGAGGGATTGTAAAATAAAGGTGTCTGGTCATGCCATTTAGTGTCCCAATTATGTAATTTTTCATACTTATGCCAAATTGATACTGCATGTGCAATTATTGGGCCATAACATAATCTACATTGTTTCAGAGAAATATAAGTAAAAAGTATGTCCTGTAGATGCATAGGTGCAACCATATTTCTCTCCATATTTTTCCAGGGAGTGTCAGCATCCGAATCAAACCAAACTAATAAGGGACGAAGTGATAGGGCTTGAAAATATAATGTGAAATTTGGAACAGCAAGTCCACCAGATCGTTTCCCATTCTGTAGTATTGGAAGTTTTATACGAGCTCACTTACCTTTCCATATAAATTTAGATAAAATTTTGTGTAGTTTTTCCCAATAACCACTAGGTGGTGCAATGGGAATCATATCACTACAAAAATTGACTCGAGGTAAAATATTCATTTTAATGACAGAAATTCTTCCAGCAAAAGAAACAGGTAAATTACTCCATCTATTGAGATCGTCTATAATTGATTTAAGGATTCTATTGTAATTCATAGATACAATTTTTTCAACTGAAGGGAATATATCTATGCCCAAATATTTAAAGTGAGGTACAATAGGAATCTCATGAGTGGGGGTATGTTTAGGGGGAGTTCTAAGATACATTAATGATGATTTGGATCGATTCATTTTATAACTTGAGATTGAACTAAAATGGTCAAAAATATCCACAAGGTTTGGGAGAGAATAAGAGATGTCTTCTAAGTATAACAAAATATCATCAGCATAAAGAGAGATATGGTGATCAATGTAATTAAGAGTAATTGGCTTGATGTTTTTAACTTGACGGATAGTCTGAGCCAATGGCTCCATAGATAAGATAAACAATATAGGAGAGATTGGATTACCTTGTCTTGTGCCGCGTGTGATGTTGAATGGAGGAGAACAAATATTACCTGTTATAACACTGGTTGATGGGTTTGAAAATAATATTTTAACCATATTTATGAACTTATCACCTAATCCCATATATTTTAAAACTGACCAAAGATACGACCATTCTAAACGATCAAAGGCCTTTTCAGCATCAACAGAAAGAACAGCTGAAGAGACCTTTGGATCCGGAGAGGAATTAACAATATGTAAGAGATGATGTAAATTATCTGAAGAGAGTCTTTTCTTAACAGAACCACTTTGATCTGGGTGGATCAATTTAGGTAAAAACTTTTCGAGACGACAAGATAAAACTTTAGAGAATAGTTTGACATCAGTGTTAATTAATGACAAGGGGCGCCAATTCGAACATTCATTTGGATCCTTACCTTTTTTTAACAGAAGAGAAATTAATGACATATTCACATCTCTCCCAAAAGAACCTTTAGAAATAGCTATATTAATCATTTCCAGTAATAATGGACCTAGTTGATCCCAAAACTTCAAATAAAACTCCGGGGGAATGCCATCCCACCCAGGTGATCTGCCCTTGTTCATAATTTCTAAAGATGCTCTGAGTTCCTGTAAAGTTATTGGGTCACCCAGTAAGGTTGATTCGGATGCTGATAAAACAGGAAGTTTAAGCCCCTCCAAAAATATCTCAATCTCTACAGAAGATGGTTTGTTCTCTGAGGAGTATAGTTTTTTATAGAAATTAGAAAATCTAAGATTAATTAATTTTGGATCAGTAAGCAACTCACCATCTTCTGATAAAATAGTTGCAATATTTGCCAGATGATCACTATTACGCAATTTATTGGCCAGAAAGTGGCTAGGACGATTGCCATGAAAATAATGGTTGAGTCGAACTCTATGAATATCAAATTCAGCTCTTTTCCTAATAAGAATATTTAGTTCAGACTTAATTTTAACAAGTGTCGAGGCTACATGTTTAGGATAGTTTCTCTGTTGAGAGAGCTCTAAGACAGATAACATGTTTTCCAATTCAGATATTTTTTCCAGCTGTAATTTATTATGACCTGAAGCAAATGCAGTTGAATTATTTCTTATAAAGCCTTTAATGGCATCCCAAAGTATCCGAAAATCATCCACTGAATCTTTATTAACAGTTAAAAAATGATTTAATTCAGACTGAAATTGTTCACAAAATATTGGATTGTCTAGTAATGTACAGTTAAAGCGCCATCTAGTGGCTTTTTTCTTAAATTGAACAAATTGAAATTGACAGAAATAAGCATGATGATCTGACAAACTCATAGGTTGAATTACAATTTTTTTAACAGTAGAGAATAATGATGAAGAAATAAGCATAAAATCGATCAGAGAAAAAGATTGGTGTCTAGTAGAGTAAAAAGTGAATTCTTTGATGCCTGGATGATAGGCTCGCCAGATGTCAATAAGATTAAAATCAGATAGAACATGTCTTAATGCATTTGAAGATTGAGAGTTGTAATTGACTGCCTTAGATTTATCCCATATATGATCTACCACAGCGTTCATATCTGACCCGATAATCAATTGGTAATCAGTTAGCGTCATCAGTATATTGGTCAAAGACTGAAAAAAACTGGATCGAAACGATTAGGTGCATACACACTAACTAAAACAATTTTTATACCATTATAAATACATTTAAGGAAACAGATCCTGCCCTCCTGATCACCACCTTTGTCAATAATAGAGATTTTAAGCTTCTTATCAATAACAATTGCTACCCCCTTGGTTTTGTTTGGGGCTGAGGAAAAAGCAGCCACTTTATAACGATGATTTTCTAACATAAGTACATCTCTTTTACGTAAGTGAGTTTCTTGTAACATGGCAATCTCAATATGATTTCTTGTTAAAATATCCAAACAGCTAGCTCGTTTAATAGGACTGTTAAGCCCTTTAAGGTTCCATGAAAAAGTAGCTAATGAAGACATTCCGATTTGGCAGGAAAAATTTTATATACAGTATTATTTTTGTTTTTGTTAAGAAGCACAAATTCAAGATTAGACAAAAAAGACAAGAGAAAGAAAAAAAAGGGTCCATAATAAACAGTGTCCCATAGTGAGTATTAAATGAATCTGAACCCAAATAAATTAAATATGAGTATAAACAAGTATAATAATGGTTGGTGTCCCTCCCAGCAAATCCTTCCCACCCTGTATACCTAACACAGGGATGCAGCATAGCTACAAATGACGGCCTATCTCATGGGGTCCTTCAGGGTGGCGGTACATCGGTCAACTCTATTGGGGAATGTGAGGGCAGCAAGCGCCTCAAATCATCTAAACCATCCAAATTATATAAAAAATATTCCAGTGCCATAGTAAATTCTAATGTTCATTATGCTTGTATAATATTTAATTTCCCTTTCTGAACCATACTGCTTCTTCATGCTGAACAAAAAAGGGTTGCACGAGACACCATCATCCTCGAATTTATATGATGGACTATAAAGGAGACTGTAAAAAGTAAAAGAGAGGGTCACTCTTCTTGTAGGCTATAGTAAAATTGTTGTAGAAATAAAAAAATAAAAAATTAAAAATATATATCTTTCAATAATGTAGAGACAACCTGACGTGATAATATCTTCCAAAACATCATTATAGTAAGAGAAACAAGGATAGGCCCTACTGGAAGATAAATAATAATAATAGTAGGCTAATAATAATAATAACGGAAAAAAGAGCTGAATAAATAAATATTAAAACTAATAATGTTAGAGAATAATGACAGCAACAAACTTAAAGCAACAAGTCATGCCTCAAGGCCAACTTGAAATGACCTGTGCATTATGTACACAAATTAATTGTTCTATAGATCAAGTCCGGCATAGGATTATCCAACCACAGGTTGATTGAGAGAGAGTACCTGAGAATTACTGTGTCGATAAGGAGTTCAATCAGACGCTGGTCGAAGGAGCCTCGCCATCATCATCTCCACGCTTTATGTAATTGTCAACAAACTCTTGCGCATCCTTGACGGTAGAAAACTTGTGAGTTGCATCACGAAAGGTTAGGATGAGCGTCGCAGGATGAATAAATCCAAATCTGAGGTTGCGCTTCCGCAGCTCCAGTCTTACCTGGTTGAAAGTTGCCCTTTGCTTCAAAATCTTGGCGCTGAGATCAGGATACATGCTGATCTTTCTCCCATTGTGAGTTAGAGAACAGGATGCTGCTGCCAAACGAATAATTTTTCTTTTGACCTCAAAACTGTAGAGTTTTGCGATCATGCAGCGAGGGACATTCTTGACGGGGCCGGTCTGATGCGCAATACTTACCAGTGGAGGAGGGCCAATTGTCTCTTCCCCAAACAATTCATAGAGAAGCTTGACTGTAAAAGCCGTGGGGTTACCAGCCTCGATGCCTTCAGGAAGTCCCAGGATTCGTATGTTCAATTTTCGGCTGTAATTTTCAAGTTGATCCACCTTCTGTCTCAGATATTTGCATTCTTCCGTCATATCCAATTGATCTCGTTCCAGGTCGGAGAGTCTGATATCAGTCTCCACAGCAGCCCTCTCCAAGTTGGTAACTTTGTTGTTACAATCAGCCAGCTGAGTTTTGAGCTCCTCCAGACATCGATTAACTGGTTCCAATTTAGTGTCCAAGAAGTGTCAAGATGATGTACAAGGTCAAGAACATCAGCTTGTTTTGGATAGCTGCAAAAAACACATACACACGCACAAACACACACAGTACAACGATTAACATCAAACCAGATCATGGTGGGGAAAAAACTCAAAACTCCTCTGCAGTAAATTTGATAAACAGCTGTCAGATTCTTAGAGGAGGGAATGAAGAAATCAGCCTCAGTGTGTTCCTGTGTGTGTCTGTATTACTGAAGCACACCATGTTTAAGACCATCATCATGTCAAACATTCCCACTGTCTGCTTATTTAAGTCATTCTTATCTCTAGCCATACTGCCACACAAATCCCCAGGAATGAGTCCTAATCTGAGAGATCTGTGACAGGATTTAACGCTGTCTGTTTAATTCAGTGTGTCCAGGCTGTGTTTTAATTACAGAAAACCAATTTCACTTGGACACTATCTCTGCTTTATTTATTTTGTGTCATATCAGACCATTAAAAACTTTGGTATTTCTTATTAACTTCCTCCAAAATATTCTTGAAATATTTTGTAATCTGCACATCTGCACAACATTTTGCCTTCAGGTTTATTTTTTTCCTCTGTCAGTCATCTCTTCAGAGGATGAGGGAAAGATGACTGTATCTCCTCAGAGACAAATATGTGGAGTAGAAGGTGCTGTCATGTCAGCTCCTGTCAGTCTTTGGTCTTTTGGTCTCAAGAACAGGAAGCCATGAAACCCTTGCGGCTGCAAACAGTGTGAAGTTTGATGCCCCAAACCTCTCTGTGTTTGACTGTGTGTGAGAGGCGGTTCATGTCTTACACTGCTGTCAGCTCGTTTTAAAGAGGACAGGAATCAGTCATGAGCATGATGTTGTACAGAACACACAGGTTGACATGCCTGAAGATTTTATTCAGTCGAATGTAGGTTCCAGAGCCAAAACCAACACTGGACTAATCTACTCTGACCCCTGAGGATTCTAAGTCATGTCTTCTTTATTTTCTTTAAAAGGTACCCTGACTAATAAGACTAATTATTGCCCTCCACTACTTAAATACACTGTTAGAAACACATGAAATATATTCATTACTTTAAAAAATCCTCAACGCTAAATCTGTATTTTGCTCTACGGAGGTTGCCATTAGTTTACCTGCACAGTGCATTCTCAGTTGATGACGTAAATTGGTCGCGCTCGAGAGGTGAGCTAGGGGCTCATTACCGACCTTTACCAGTTGCAATTTTTTTTGAAAAAAAAAAAACAAAACTACAATGCCACACTGTGCTGCACTTTGTAGTAGACTCCAGTCCAAAGGCAATAAATGATGAAAGTTACCACAACTTTCCTAGCGATAAAAAGAAGAGAAAGGCTTGGGAAAGTGCTTGTGGTCGAGTACAACTTCCTAAGGAACCTCGGCTGCATTCTCGTTATTTCTTTACAGATGTATTTGATGCATTTAATTGGCTACAGCTGATAAACGAGCTCATGGGTGCTGCTGGTTATTAGCAAAGCTTTGTTCTGAGTCTTTATCATTGAAAAGTTACCACTGCGCTCTGACCCTCCTGGTGCGTAGTCCAAATAAATATTCAGCAAGAACAAAAATAGTTTGAGGATCGCACACAGATATGTCCGTCAGCAGATAAAAAGTTTTTAATGAAGCCTTTCAAGCATTTTTAAGGACAAAGCGCTTTCGGCCGTCAATAATAACTTATCCGGACGGCTGAAAGCCGTTGTTCTTAGTCTTTTACATCCAACCTGGAAAACCTCACAGCCACTTTTATTTGTTATAGTGTACCGTGCTCCTGGCCCGTATTCTGAATTTGTTTCTGAATTCTCAGAGTTTTTATCCAGTTTAGTTCTTAAATCAGATAAAGTTATTATTGTAGGTGATTTTAACATTCATGTTGATGTTAATAATGACTCCCTGGCTACCGCGTTTATCTCATTATTAGACTCCATTGGCTTCAGTCAGGGTGTACATGAACCCACTCACTGTTTTAACCATACCATCAATCTAGTTCTGACATATGGAATTGAAATTGATAACCTAACAGTCTATCCACAATCTCTCGCTATCAGATCATTTGATTACTTTTGATTTCTTTTTACTCGATTACACGCCACTCAGCAACAGTTACTATAGTAGATGTTTATCAGGCAGTGCTGTCGCAAAATTTGAGGCAAAGATTCCATCAATGTTGAATTTAATACCATGTCCTTCAGTAACAGAGGTTTCCCGTACTGACTTTAAACTCTCCCAAATTGATCATCTTGTCGATAGCGCTGTAGGCTCGCTGCAAACAACACTCGATTGGTAGCATCTCTTAAAAAGAAGTTAACAAAGCAAAGAAAGTTTGCTTCTTAGTACAACTCTCAAACAAGAAAATTAAAACAAATATCTCAAAAATTTGAAAGGAATTGGCGATTAACCAAACTGGAAGAATCTCGTTTAGTCTGGGAAGAAAGTCTCAAAACATATAAGAGGGGCCTCCGCAATGCCAGAGCAAACTATTACTCAGCATTAATAGAAGACAATAAGAACAACCACAGGTTTCTTTTCAGCACTGTAGCCAGGCTGACTGAGAGTCACAGCTCTATTGAGCCTTGTATTCCTTTAGCCCTTAGCAGTAATGATTTTATGAGCCTTTTTAATGACAAAATTCTAACTATTAGAGGCAAAATTCATGACCTCCTGTCCTCAAATGGAACCAATCGGCCCTCAAACACAGCTGTTCCTAATACAAATTTAGATAGCTTCTCTCTGAATTCTCTTCAACAATTGGCCGCAGTGATTTCTTCATCTAAATCATCAACGTGTCTCTTAGACCCCATCCCAACTAGGCTACTTAAGGAAGTCTTACCTTTAGTTAACACTCACATATTAGACATGATCAATATAGCTATAAAAAGGCTATGTACCACAGTCCTTTAAGGTAGCTGTAATTAAACCTCTTCTAAAAAAGCCCACCCTGGATCCAGAAGTGTTAGCCAACTATAGACCAATATCTGATCAATCGATCGATCAGTTGATTGACTGATTAAAACCAGAAGCCATGCCTACAACTTTCTCCCACAAGGAGTCTAAACGCCCTCAGATGGCGACTGAAATGCGCCCCAAGAAAAGGAAAAGACAGGAAATGCTGGATGCCTTTCTGCCAGGATGTAACGTTGGTTTTTACGTTAAACAAACCGCTCCAGCAGTTGCAGCCTCTTAAAACAAACCATCAGACACGACCCTGATCGTGGAAGAACATAATAATTCATCAATTAGGTCAGTTCAGCAATCTGTAAGTGTACAATGTTTTACAAGTGAGACCAATGCAGCAACTCAGATGGATGCAATCACATCTGACGCAGCGGTACAGTGGCCAGAGGATGCGTGTTAGGAGGCGATCAAGGAGCGCTCTTTTTCTGGAATCTTTTTAAACGCGCGTTTGTAGACCAAAGTTGAAATAATCTCACTGTTTGGGCGTCAGGCACCAGTAGCACCATTTCATCATCATCATACTTGGCCCAGGCAGCCAATCAAATCCATGGAATCAAGCAAGAGGTGGGCATTATCACGTCAACTTCATTCATGCTTTGTTGTTGAGAGTAGTTGAGGTAAATTGTGTAAACACAATGGCAATGCAGTGCAACAACAAACGGTTCATCCTGACTGTTTATAATTACAAGGAGCTATACAATCCCTCAATACCTCAGTATAGCAATAAGCACCGGAGAGCGCATGCTTGGAGCTGTGTGAGCAACCAAGTGAATTTGTCTGGTGAGTACAATGTCATTAAATGTTACTACGACGATAAACATGCTAAAGTTAGCTAGCTAGTTAGCTAACTTACTTGCTGCAGTGTTGTGGAGAGCAACGTATTGACTTGAAGAAGTTGAGATGACAGGAGGAGTGTGTGTGTGTTTGTGTGTGTGTGTGTGTCTGTGAGTGTAGTCCAAGAATGCAAGGTGAAGTGGAAGTACTTCAGGGACAAATATACGAGGGAGAGGAGGGAGAAAGAATAGGTGGAAGTTTTATAGCATCCTTGCTTTCCTGGAGCCTTATCTTCAGGAGAGACAGACAACATCCAACATGACCAATGTCAGTCAGAGAAGGGACAACGGAGAGGACTGACACCAAACATAGAAGCTAAATGTACTGAACATTAATAGAAATGTGTATTAGACCAGAAAAAAATCTACAGTGGTGACCATGACGCTAATTAAGATGTTAAAGTGCTACTACGTGCATAGGTGATAGTTAAAGTGCTCAGTGAAGGTGTCATGGCACACTGCCCGATTTCATAGATTAATAAAGTGCATTAATGAGGGAGTTGACTGATTACATCTTTTTCTACACACACAACCTGCTTCCTGAGCCTGTGAGAGAGATTATAACATATTTTCTTCATGGTGTACAAGGAAGAAGTGACCAAGGGACTGACTGAAGGACCCCCAAACCTGGCAAGTGCCCTCCTCTGTCTTGGTACCATGTTTATGTCCATAGATGCCATAAGCATCTTGTCTGTGCCTTTTACTGCATATTATCTTAACGTACAGTGCCAGCGCAGGGTGGCGCAGGGTGGTGAACCCCACGCAGAGCTAGTTTCGAGCAGCACAATCCAAGGCGCGCTCAGTTTGTTAGTTTAGCAGACCGAGGTGCGCTGAGATGGGTGTGGCGGCGCAGCAGGGGGAGGTGTCGATAGATCCAGCTTGGCGCAGTGACAGTTTCATGCCAAAAGGCTTCGCCGAAGGTGTGCTAAATGCTCGCCAGCTGAAACCAGGTCTACTGTCAGCGCAGGCGGAGCGCAGCTGGTGTAAGTGGAGGTTTGACTGACCGGTGGACAGTGTGCACACGTCACCAAAACCTCACAGGCAGGTTTCCAGAATGTCAGGCATATTAACAACGCAATAAATAGGCTACCCACAAAAAACACTATTCAATGCAACTATCTGCAATCAGCACATAAATGTATCTCTATATCAACTGAGAGTCGAAAGAGGGAGTGTGTGCGCGCACGAGAGAAACGCAACATTGATTTACGATTGTGGTGACCTCCTTCCAGGCTACCTTTGCATCATCAGCCCGTGGAGGTCTGCTCGCAGTTCCGTATATTCAGACACTGCAAGCTTGGACCTCCTGGACCAAAACATCAGTTTCCTCCTGGGAGAAGTTTGGCCGTCTGACGCTGCTGCTCTCTTCTGCCATGGCGAATTGAGTAAACTCTCATTACACCTTCGTGCGGCGCATTTAAGGACGAGGAGAGGGGCTCATTTGATTGGTGTGATGTGTGTAAAACCCACTCCACGCCTTCTCTCCTCCCTCTTTCCGACTTGCGCAGGTACTGTAGGAGGGACGGTGGGAGGTGGGAAAGAGGAGTAGCTGCGCCAGCGCGCACAGTGTGCCAAACTTTCAAAATCCACCTGGCCACACCCAGTTGGCGAAGCGCAGGTGTGCTGCGCCTCCATCTCGCCCAGTCTGCGAAACTAGAGGCCATAATCCTCTCACATCTAAAGACAAGAAGTTAGACTTTTTCGTGACACGCTATAAGATTTTGCAGTCACTGGGCATCTTGCAAATTAACCATTTACAAAAATCGCTATGTTTAAAAAGGAAACAAGTGGACATAAATTGCTGCACCCACTGAAGATTGCTACAATCTTTAGCTAAAACATAGGGTTAGTTCGTAGGCTAATAGAAAACATTCCAGGAGCTAACATTAGTTTATACCTGTGCGGTCCCAGGGGGTCCATGTCATTGGTTTGACAGCCCATTGGTTCAACATCCCATTAGTCCGACTGTCTGCGGTGCTGAACGGCTTGCGGCGGGCGTATAGTGCGCCGCGACTGGCTTGAGGCAGAGCAGGCTCACGGCTTATGTGTTTGTCACTTTCTTTTTCATTTTAACCCACACCATGATCTTTTCCTGACCCTAACCAAGTGGTTTTTGTGCCTAAACCTAACCAGACCTTAACCACAGGGCATCATGATGATTTCGGAACGGACTTCGGAACAATGTGTTTAATATGGTCGGAACAATGGGATGTCGAACCAATGGGCTGTCGAACCAATGGGCAGTTCCCGGTCCCAGGTTGGGACCATGTTGAGCTAGCTAGCTATGGTAGCATACTCACTGGGGTTTGCTTGGACTGAGTTGATCATGGTGGCTGATGCTAATCTCTAAAATATATAGTACTGTTTATTGAAATGACTGTGTTGTGAACAGGAGTGCCTCTTTGTCCTCACATGTGTGACACAATAGATGAGAGAAGTGAAAAAGTGGACAAAATTTGCTGCAGCTATTAAAATCTCCTGTAAGTATGCTGTCTGCTATAGCTAGCTAGCTAGCTAGCTAGCTAACCATCGTAGAGGCTATTTGGAAGCTAATGTTAGCAACATGAATGTTTGCTATTAGCCAAGAGCTCACCATTTGATCCAACTAAAGATTACTAGCTTCAAATCACATCATCTCACCACTTACGCGAGCGAAACTAGAGATCTTAAGCTGAAATGTACGATTTGCTCAACCTGATCTCACAGAAATACGTGAAATGACCACGACCTCTTAACACTGCATTCCGTGGTGGCAGCACGTAATGGGTTGAAATTATGTGCTGCCACCACGAAAACAATGCCAATGTAAAGTCAATTAGGATCCTCTCCCGTGGTGGACACACAGATTCCCTGATTCAATCACGTCACGTCAACCTCGTTTTCCTCAATGATATCTTTAACATTCCTGTATACACACAAAAACGCGGAAGTGTCCTTGATAACTCAACAATATGACAGGTTAATGCCAAGGCCATAAAATAAAATAAATGTATTTTGCCAGCTTTTGATAGCGTAGGGCTTTAAGAGCATTGTGCTGTGGGCGGATGGGGCGCGTTCCACTACTGTTCTGTAGCTGCTGTCCGCCGTCTGTGGGCTTCATTCCATTTCAGATTGCCATCCGTCTGCCGTAACTGAATCCAAACGCCACTAATAAATAAATAAATAAATAAATAAATAAGAAGATAAAAATAAGGCTGAGCACGGAAGAACCACAGAGGAAACACCATCACATGGAGCCGTCTGCACCTGGCAACCCGGCCACCCTCCACTCCACCAGGGGAGAGCGGACCCCAAGCCAGCGCCACAGAACCGGCGGCTGCCCCACTGGTTATACTGTACCTCCGACCATGGCAGCTGTCACACAAACTGCTGCTGAAAATTATACATTTTGATACAGGTAGGCTATATACATATTGCAAAACTCTGTAAAAGTACACCAAAGCATATTTTGGTTTCCAAATATTTATTTGAAAACGAAACCATTCATACGGTCAATATAAAACATTTTGTTTGTAATAAAAAACAAATGTAATCTCAATGTGACCACGCCAGCCGGCGGGACTGTGGCTGAACCACTTCCAATGTTCATTCATTCATTCATTCATTCATTCAATTGCGTGTTCAATGTGTGTGTGTGTGTGTGTGTGTGTGTGTGTGTCAGAGAGGAGTATCAATTAAAAAAGTAATTGTTTCGTGTTTATTTCTTTTATTCTTCCGGGGTTTTTTTATTAAAATGCCTAATATAGCCAACAATATTATAGACCAAATGTTAATCTAATTATTATTGTAGAATGTATTTAGCAAATCACCACTCTCAACTGGAGACAGCAGCAAAAAAAAAAAAAAAAGGCATTAGCTATAAAAAGCCGACAAATAGTGTTAATTAATTGACGTGAGACATTGAAGAGGTTGTCTCCTATAGTCTGTAATTTTTTTATTTTTTTTATCATAACTTCTCGGAAATTACTCAAAAGTAGAACATGCTAAAAGTAAATACAATAATAGGCTAAATAGTATCTAAGCAATAATAAAGTGTCTAAACAATAATAAATATTATCTAAGTTATCTATTAGGCTGCCATTCCACTCTGTAAATAGATTTTAAAATTTCAGTATGATTTTAATATTATTTTTGCTTATTTCATTATTGTTATTATTGGTTTACTTTTTAGTAGTATTGTATTGTCTGAGGATGACTCATTTTAGTTACTATCTACAGTAAAAAAGGAAAAAACAAGCAAAGAAACAAACAAAACTCATTTTATACACTGGGCCTTCAAAGTGCTCTCTGAAACTAGACCTGGCATGGCTTGTGTCCAAAAAATGAAAAAATCTAAACTTTGTCATAGAGCTAAACCAAATACATCATTGGAAAGGTCTCAACCTGGAGAGTAACATATGTCAGTATGAAGATTCTACATGGCTCCTGCTTTCAGCCATTGACCTTTGAACCTTGACCTCAGTGCATGTTTGAGGGCTTATAACTCAGCAACTAAAGGGAGTACAGACATGGGACCAACTGTTATAGAGAGCTCTTGACCTCAGCTATCATGTGAGTGTAGTCAACAACTGGGGGTGCTGTCAGATATGGGTTAAATATGGATAAAATTAATTTTCACCCATTTAGAAATTAGATATTTAAAATCTGATTTCACAAATGTGTTTACCATCCCCTTAAAGTCCACAGTGTACTCTCAATTCAGTATTTACAACTTCCAAATCTGGGAAAAACACTTAGATTTTTAAAAAACTACAATTCCCTGGGACCGCACCATGCAGTTTGATACATATCAGCAACATAGTTGTAGTTCTAATACACTAGAAACGGCGTTTTTGGGACAGTAGGTTTGTTTGCGGCTTGTAAAATAGGGTCGTAAAAAGATATATCTACTGAATATATCTAATATCAAGTAAAGCCGAACTAGTTATTACACTGCACCTAGATGAACTATGGTAAGAAAAAGTGAGGATGTCGGCTAATTTTCGATATTTTAGCTAATACACTAGAAATGGCGTTTTTGGGACAGTAGGTTCATTCGCAGCTTGTAAAATAGGGTTGTAAAAAGATAGATCAACTGAATAAATCTAATATCTAGTAAAGCCGAAGTAGTTATTACACTGCATCTAGATGAACTATGTTAAGAAAAGTAGGCATGATGGTTCATTTCAGATATTTTAGCAAGTTCTCTAAAACAGGCGTTTTGGGAATATTTGAATAGGTTTTGCAACAAATATCTAGAAAAACTATCGTAAAAAGATACATCTACTGAATATATCAAATGTCTAGTAAAGCTGAACTAGTAATGACACTGCACCAAGATGAAATATGTTAAGAAAAAGTAGGCATGATGGTTCATTTCAGATATTTTAGCAAGTTCTCTAGAAACAGCGTTTTTTTACATTGGCATTGTTTTCGTGGTGGCAGCACGTAATTTCAACCCATTACGTGCTGCCACCACGGAATGCAGTGTTAAGAGGTCGTGGTCATTTCATGTATTTCTGTGAGATCAGTCTCGATTTGCTTGTAGGGTGATAGCAAACATTCAAGTAGCTAACGCTAGCTTACAAGTAGGCTAACCTTGTTTGAAATGGGGACAGTGGTTAGCTCGTTAGCTAGCTACAGTATAAAGCACTTGGTTCCCAACTGCTGGGTCATGGTCCATTCTGAATGGACCACAAGTCACTTGCAAATCTGTCAAGTTTGTATAAAACACACTTTATTTTGAAATGCAGTGAATTTCTGGTACTCAGCTTCTATTTTTAAGTGCCATTTCCTGCTGTAGAGTCCATGCTTAATGGACAGCTACTTGACAGAGACAACAAACTCGCTCAATGGCATGGCCAAACACAAGTGTGACGCTGAATGTATCACGCTGTGTGGACTTGCACCAATGACTAAGGAGAAATCTGGACCCCGTGGCTGGACCAGTTGGGAACCACTGGCATAAAGCATATTTCCTGGTTATTTTGAAGGCAACAGCTCCTTTTTGAAGCTAGTAGTGACTTCACACATTTTTTTCAAAATCTGCTTCAGTGACTAAAAACTGATGCTCATGACACTTTGGCCTCTAGTGTCGCAAACCGGGTGAGGTGGAGGCGCAGCACACCTGCGCTTCCTCTTTCCCAACTCCGTCCCTCCTACCCGCACAAGTCGGAAAAAGGGAGGAGAGAAGGCATGGAGCGGGTTTTACACATCTGATTCACATCACACCGATCAAATGAGCCCCTCTCCTTGGCCTTAAATGCGCCGCACGAAGGTGTAATGAGAGTTTACTCAATTCGCCATGGCAGAAGAGAGCAGCAGCGTCAGATGACCAAACTTCTCCCAGGAAGAAACTGATTTTTGGTCCGGGAGTGTCTGAATACACGGAACTGCGAGCAGTAGGTCGGGAGGAGGTCACCACAATAGTAAATCAGTGTTGCGTTCCTCTCGTGCGCGCACACTTTCTCTTTCTCTCTCGTAGTCTCACTCTGTTTCTTTTCTTTTGACTTTTCTAAGATGACAGATGCTGAATATATACTCCCTATCTGATGCTGTGGCTGTTTGTGGTTGGCTGAGAGGGATGTGAACTCATTAGTTTGCGACTGTGTTAATCAAATCAGGTTGGGTTTCCATTACGCGTGCCAAATGTGGCAATCCCCTTTGATCTGACATCAGATGTGATGGGACAGTTGATACAGAGATACATTTATGTGCTGATTGCAGATAGTTGCATTGAATAGTGGTTTTTGTGGGTATTTATTGCGTTGTTAATGTGCCTGACATTCTGGAAACCTGCCTGTGAGGTTTTGGTGACGTGTGCGCACTGTCCGCCGGTCAGCCAAACTTCGACTTACACCGGCTGCGCTCCGCCTGCGCTGACAGTAGACCTGGTTTCAGCTGGCGAGCATTTAGCGCACCTTTGGCGAAGCCTCTCAGCACGAAACTGTCATTGCACCAAGTTGGATCTGTCGACACCTCCCCCTGCTGCACCGCCACACCCATCTCAGCGCACCTCGGTCTGCCAAACTACCAAACTGAGCGCGCCTTGGGTCGCGCTGCTCGAAACTAGCTCTGCACAGGGTTGGCCACCCTGCGCCACCCTGCACCGTTCCGGAAAACTTGAGGCCTCTGTCTTTAGATGTGAGAGTGTGTCAGACTTGTCTTTTCAAAGTGTTTTTCAAAGTTTTCTGCATTCACATAGGCATTAATCACTGATGATGCAGCATAGATTATTTTAGATACATGACAAACACTTTACAGCACCAACAATTACACATTATTATATTACATTATTATAGATGCATCAGTATGTGCTTCAATTTATTTTACACAGGCAATGATAACTTACCCAGATAGCACACATACATCTAGCCGACATTGGCCTGATGTATCAAGTTTAGATCGTTAAGACGTAGCAGGGAGAGCGTTTGCTCATTGCCAAGACGTCGCTGAGACGTCGGCCTTTAATCGAAAATGACCACCATGCGACGTTCAAACGATCAATAAAGTAGGCGATCCTTCATTAATATTAATATGCTTTGTTAATTACGACCTTTATTCATTTAGGTTGGACTTTTCAAACTACAACTATTTCACCATTCAATGTGAAAAATTAATGCTAACTTTCAAAAATAGCTGTCTGTTACCCTATTTCGTGTGTAAGTGTGCACAATGAAGAGACAAAAGTCAATTTGAGAAACTTTATTTTCAAATTTCCACAAACAATATCTGACGGCCAGTCCGCTTCTCCTGGCAGCCTGCAAGACACAGAAAAGATGATGAGCACATAACTTCAAGAAACAAATCCCAACTTCACCACTGTATTTTTTTAGCATTTCAGCTGTCTTTTAGCCAGATTGAAGGCTTTGGGTCCGTCACTCTGCTTCATTCAGTGTGGAAACTGTTAAATAACGGGATCCGGCGTTAACTCCGTTAACTGTTAACAGCAGCTCAACAATCAGTCCTTCATCTCGGAAAAACAGTGGCTTCAAAACTGCGCTATTACCTATAGCCACTGGGTCAGTTTGCTTTGCGGAGGAGAAGACCTCGACTGATAAATTGCCCATAAAATCACATTACCAACATACCGAAGGCATCCTTAAATTTCACTATTTGACCTCTGCGCTCCTCTCTGCGCTTGTCACCCACACTTGAGCATCTGTCCAGGGCCCCGGAGGTCAGGCCGGGGGGCCGGGGACCATGGGTGGCAGCTCTGGGCACTTCCACTTTAACCCAAAACGAGTGTTCACAATAACCAGATGAGCAGATAACGTCAACTAGGGAGAATAAAATGAAAACACCACAGTTATAGCCTGTTAGCTAACATGAGCTAAACCGCTAAAGTAGCTAACAGCTAACAAAAGATTAGCTGGTGGGGAGCTGTGCTAAGCTATATACACCCAGTCGTGCTTCGCCACTCACCAGGAACCTCTTTTAACGGTCACAGAAGAAACAACAAAGCTATTTTCTGCCAATTTATTCCAGTAGAGCTTACCTGAAACCAACTGCGATGAGATGCTGTGTCCTGTGAGCTCAGTTCCAAACAAACACCGCGGAGATGAAATTCCGCCTTCAGTGGCGACTTCCGTATGTGGGCAGACATTCTATGGCTCAGGGCCGACCCAAAGCCGACGTAACAGAGACGTTTGATGAGCTGGGACAAAAGAGTATTAAATTTAAAGATATCCGCCCATGCGGCCAACGCTTGTCAGACATTATAAATTCAGGGCTGATGTGTCGTCCTCAGGCCGACATTGGCCAGATGTATGTGTGCTATCTGGGTATGATATGCATGGACTATTGTAACCAGTGTTGGGTAATGGTTACTTTAAAAGTAATCGAAGTATGTTACTGCGTTACTTTTTAAAAAACGTAACCAGTTACTTTACTGCATTACCAGGGGCGAAAATCCCATTTCATAGTTGGGGGGGACAATAAACAGTAAAATTTTAGAGAATAATTCCAGGGGGGGACAAGGAAAAAAAGTTGTAGCCTGTCTTTTATACAACATCTTTTACTGCAATTTGATGCTTTAATCTTTTCTCTATCTCTCCAACAGGCAGGCATAGGACCTTTCTTAGCACTGGCTGAGTCCACCTGCACATGTCCAGATTTAAAACAAAATGACTGAAATCAAACTAACATGTACACATCAACAACAGTCAGGTGCGCCATGCAGTCCAAGGTACTGAGTGTGTCTGGAGCAGAGCAGGTCTCTGCCTCCCCGTGCGCAGTAGTGTGAATATTTATGCTATTAAATAAATGGAGAAAACATGTCTCTCATTGTTTAATAGCAGCAAAACAATAAGGCTTCATTCATCAAAGACCGAAACTTGATCTCTCTCCTTCTCTCCCTCTTTTCATCTGGCTCAGGTGTGTGGAATGGATCCTTCATCTCTGGCTGGCTGCAGGAGCAAACCGTTTTGTTTGTTTTTTTCGTTTTTTTTACCGGCAGTGAGATAAACATTTCCTGCAATTAAACTGGTGAATGGTTTCTAAACAGTGTGCTGTGAGATCTGCCGCTGCGCACCTCAAAACTGTGCATAATAATCACGCGTAATGGCCGCTCCTCGTCAGTTAAACTGCACGTCTGACATGTTTGTCTCACTGACAGGTGGAGAGCCTACAGATAGTAACTACGAGCCGCTCTGTCACTGACTGCTCTTGTCCTGTCCTCTCCCTCTTCTTTCTCTCCTGTCTTCTCTGACTATCACTAAACTCTGGCTTTTGAACAATGCAGGAGAAATGTTGCAGACAGTTTATATTATCAGCCTGGGCCTGTGGCTTGTTGTAACAGTAAATGGGATGTGTTGTAATAGGCGGTGGGCCGAAGCTGCGTATCTGTATTAGTTTTACAAAGTAATGATCCCCGTGCAGGGACAACCTGGATTTGTAAAATTGTGAAGATTATTTTATTCTTCATCAGATCCAGGTTGTTGCCACTCGATATTCTTGCATATTTTCCCACAATTATAATTTAAAGTTTGTTTAATATTCAGGCAAACGCTGCAGTCTACTATAACAGTTTGACCAATAGGATGCTAAGGCCGTCGTTAGCCTATTGGATTTAGCTACTGAGCACAGCTGTTCAACGGAGGAATCGGCAGATGGCCACAACGGAGACAAGTAAGTAACGTTATTATATTATTAAAACTTGATTGTTTTGTACAGTATTGAGTTCAGGGCGGCACGGTGGTGTGGTGGTTAGCACTCTCGCCTCACAGCAAGAGGGTTGCTGGGGTTCGATCCCGGGCGTGGGAGCCCTTCTGTGCGGAGTTTGCATGTTCTCCCCGTGTCAGCGTGGGTTCTCTCCGGGCACTCCGGCTTCCTCCCACAGTCCAAAGACATGCAGATTGGGGACTAGGTTAATTGATAACTCTAAATTGTCCGTAGGTGTGAATGTGAGCGTGAATGGTTATTTGTCTCTCAGTGTCAGCCCTGCGATAGTCTGGTGACCTGTCCAGGGTGTACCCTGCCTCTCACCCGATGTCAGCTGGGATAGGCTCCAGCCCCCCCCCCCACGACCCTTAAGAGGATGAAGCGGTTAGAAGATGAATGAATGAATGAATGAATGAGTACTGAGTTCAAACGCACGACTTGCAACTTGTGTTTTGTACAGTACTGAGTTCAAACGTATGGTGACGTTTTGCAAGTGTAAAAGTAACGTTAGCGTTAGCTTTAGCAAAAAAGTACTCACTAGCAGCTTCACACACTTTATGGGTAAAGTTAAGTTGAAGTGGCTTGCATCTTATTTCTCATTGGTTTACGTTACGTCTCTTAAGTCCTTGTGGTAGAAATAACCGGGACTGTTGCACGTTTATTAGAGTATCTGCTGACCAACATCACTGAGTCTCATAAACCAAGCAAACACGCTATGATGATGATGTATAAACAATGTTGTCATTTAATCATTGTTTCCTCACATAACCTCCATGGAAACAGCAGAAGAGAGCTAACAGCAAAATGAAAAAAAAGTAAGGTTTTGAAAAGAGCTTGAACTGATTGTAAATCACATGTGTAGCATTATAGAGTTTTGTAACAAAGAAACAAAGCAAAACATATACATTATATAGAAAGCTAACGTTACATCATTTTTTTCCCCTCCTGCAGGAGTCATCACACACACCACTGCCTACTCAAAGGATGAAGCCATATGGGCCTAGTCTTCTTCAAAAGGCCCATTATCACAATTTGTGAACTGACACAGGTTTGTACATGGCAGCTCATGCAGTTTACATGTGCATCTGCCCTTAACACAGTTGGTTTTTTTACAGGTGCAATGCACAAGCTCCAGTATTGCTTCTGGTGTTGGGGGGAGTGTCATCCATTCCACTTCATACAGGTCTCTTGCCATCTTCCAGCCATGACTTATGGGAGGAGGAATGTCTGGCCTACACTCAAGGCTCCTCCTGTGTATTGCTGCCTGAAAGTTTGCCCGCTTGATGTGTTGGTACAAGGAGTCTTTGTTTGGAGGTAGTTGTCTCTCAGAGCACTTTCCAGTTTTGAAAAGTTTAGCCCTTGCAATGTTAACGTCCTGGCAGTCCTTTTGATCATATAGATCACATGTAAATGCTTCCACTGCCTGAAGGAGTTCTGGTGATGGGGAGAAGCTAGTGCCTAATTCTCTAAATAGACTGACATATTCAACTTTAGAATTTAGTTTCTTGTATGCCTTTGCTTTCCCCACCCCATGCAGAGCACTCACAGTGTCACAACCAGAGAAGGCATGCAGACCAACAAGGGCTTCACATTTGTCTTTGCCAAGATGGGCATGAAGGCTGTTAATGTCAACAATGTGTGGGTTTCTCTCTTTGGCTGTGTGGAAGTACAGGTGACCATCAATGTGGCTGCAGAATGCAAGTGCCAACACAAAGACATCAGTGTCCGGGCTCTTGATCACCAGGTCAGTGCTGTATTTTGCTGCACAAACTGCATGCAGCATAAGTCTGGTGTCTGCTTCCTCTTGAGTTGTCTCAAGGTCTCGGACCTCTGTTACTTCAAGGTCAGTGTAGTTCTCGTTCATTTTAATTGAGTGACATTTTTCTCCATGCCCAACAATGATTCTTACATTTTCAATTATGTTTTTTGCAGATGTGCTCCAGTGTTGGAAGAAGTACTCCAGCAAGTTTTCTTTATTTTGCTTTGGTGTTTTTTGGTCATCTCCATATATTTTGATTTTTTGACAACCCTCTTCTGCCCTCCTACTTCGCTCAGCATTTTTGATGCTTTGGATTCTGTATGTGTCGCATACAAAATGAAGCTCTGTGGACTTGGTTCCTTTAGCTGAGTTAACTAATGTCCTTAGTACATGGTCAGCATATAGGCCAAATGTTAGTTGTGGCTTTAGCTGTTCTTTTCTGATGCAGGTGGTCTGATCTCCTCCTCCAAGATGTGCATCAGCTTGGCTTTGTTGGTTTTTACCAGAGAGCCATCAAAGTTGGCCAGTGACTGTGGCAAAGGACCCAGACTGTAAGTGAGCATTTCATCTATGTTAATTTGTCTAACATTGCCCACAACAATTAACCTGGCAAACAAGTTGCGGTGAGATGTCAAAGTGATTTCTTTTCCACTAACTTTAGTGACTGTACTGTGGCCAGTGTCTTTGAATGTTTTGATTTTCATTTTCTTGATCGGGTCGTGGAATGATGCCTCTGCGTTGACAATCCTTTTTTCACAGAAGTCTGTGAGAGCCTTAACACCACTTTGTTTTGCCCCCAGTAAGTCTTCAGCAACATTATCGGATGCCTGTTGACCAGAGGAGATTTGATAAAGAGACTGTCCATTCAGCGAAGGGTCGAAGGGATTGACCATATTTTGGATAGTGGTGATAATATTCAACACATCAGCCTCATCTCTCTGCAGTCTTGTGGTGTCCAGCTCAGAGTTTAGATGCAATACTGGGCACTGTCCAGCCATTGATTTACATTCAAGTGTGATGGCTGCCGCTCATGTTGTGTTAAGGTCCATCTGTGAACTGCACCCTTGTTTAGAGAGAACCCACTGATGCCTCCCTTTGTCTTTGAATCACAATTGGCTGTTTGTTCAATGACTTGATCACATGCAGTGCCGGCAAAACCATGTTTCTGATGCCTTTGTGCCACAAAGTCACCTGAAAGAAGCTGCTGGTGTGCTGAAGGATGTGTGTCTTCCAGATTGGTCATCTCAACCCAATATGCTGTGAGATATCTGGCATAATTGACTTTATCACATGCAAAAAAAACATGGCAGCATACACTGCACAGTTGACAAATGGAGAGCCCAGTTTCCCTCTCGGGTTGCCCTGATGAAGAGAAGCAAGTTTTCCACCATTTCAATGTATGTGTTCCAAAATGTGAAGGTCTGGCTGGAGTTGTTTTTTTCCACAAAAACTTCGTAGCTTTTCAGCAACTGCAGAAATACATCAGACGTAAGCATGGCATTGAACTCTTCACTTGGAAAGGTCTTTCACAAATCCGTTGCAACTTTTAAAGCTGCTGCATGGTCCTCTTGTGTGAGAGTGCCCAGGTATGCCTGCCAGCGCAATCTCTGCAGTGCTTCCATCAGGAGCTTGTGTGCCCGTATGCTCCTGCTGTAGTGATGGCCTGAGAGAACTCCATCAATAGAACCTGCAGCCACAACTTCAGATTCAATCAAGACATCCTGTAAGCCTGCATCAGCAAAAAGCTTCCCAATACAGGAAAGATATGCCATAGCTGTGTGAAACTCTCCCATCCTTATTAGAAGTCTCTCTGAGAAAGTGCTTGTCTACCAACATATCTCTTGGGCCTTAGCATATAGGGCTTGATCCATAACTAACGCTATTTCTTTTTGTTTCAGATTGTCAGCAATAGCAGTGGAGCGGCTCAGGATGGTGTGGACAGTGTTGAGATCTGTTGGACTAGCATCAATGACAGGTAGGTAGCCTACATGTGTAGAGGGTAGGATTGTGTCCTGCTTTAACATTATGTTAAAACCTGTCCATCCAGGAATGACTTTCCCCTCGGCCTCCTGTACTTTCATTAGGAAGAATGCAGCATCGGTTCTCCTTCCAGTGGTTTGGGCATCTCTGTATTTGTCCTGCTGGAGATCTACCTTGAGCACTACATTCTGTGGACCAGACCTTCTTCCTCTTGTGTAGGTTGAAAGATTTATTGGAGGAGGATGAACAGACTCTTGTTCTTTGTCTGGATGATGTGGAGGGTAAAGATGCTGACTCACTAGCCATGGTCTGCTGAATAATTATTCCATTGGTGTTATGCGTTGTTCCTTTACCTGAAAGTGTCTCCTCTCCAAAGTCATTATTATCCCAGACAAGTGTGGCAGGTAATTCAACCCTGATGTTTTCTGGGATGTATATATCTCCTCTCTCCACCTGTAGGTGAGCAAGGGCTGTATCATGCTCAAGAACCTGGGAGTTAGATGAGCAGTGGCAGAGACCATTCAACAACCCTATGAGCAGTGCTGAGACTGTCATATGCCGAACTGCCATCGCAAGAGAGCACTGTTTTGGCATGAGCCACCATCCTTTGGTCGCCAAGGTAATGAGATCCTGACAAGCTGACACTATCTTTCTGCTGTCCTCTAAAGTAACCTCAACATGTTCATTGTCTGATGGTTGTGTTGAAATGCCAGATGTCCATGCAACAAAGTCCAGGGCATTATTCAGTGTAAGGTCAGTTGCTCTTGGAGGCCATGGGAGCTTTGGTGATGTTTTTGATGTCTTACAGATGATGTCCCTCAGGGTGACCGCTGCACGATATAAAAGACGAGACCGATCTGTTGTGATGGTGGCATTATCAGGCTGTCTTTGAGAGTCGAAGCACCTCCCGTTTTTTTACAAGCTTCTCCTTGATCACTGTTTTACAGAAATGCTTGTACCCATTCTCATACAAGTTGCTTTCTGTGTTCTCACTTTTCTTTTTTGACAGGTACCGTGTGTAGTCTCTGAAACAGGAGAAGTGGTATTGTGCCTCACTAGCCACTAGGTCCCTGTCACAAATGTGTAGAAGCAGACTCTCATCCCGTCTTTCTTCAGCAGCAAGAAGTAACTTCCCTGCAGTGAGTGTTTCACACCGAGAAAGTTTTTCTTTTATTCTCTTCCGGCTGTGTGCTTCAAATCTGTAGTTTTCATGTTTGCAAATCAAACACTGTATTGGGAGCAGGTGTGGTGCTCTCTCAGACGTATGGAAGTCACTTGTGTGTGATCTTAGAGCCCGTGTCTTTGCCGGAGTTTCCTCACCATCCTCTGTCTCTGTTGCTACTTCTAGCACTAAAAGACAAACAGAAGACATCCACAGATTCAGGCTTCACCTTGGTTTGAGGCTGTGCATCATTCTTATTCCCCTACATCACTGGGTCGTGACATCACAATTATTGTATGTGAAGACACATCTTTATTCATATATGTAGTGCTTGTTAAAGCAACACTCTGTAACTTTGACCATGACCCGTGGCTTCAAAAAACTAAACTATGCACGTTAGTATGTCGCACAAAACAGCAATTTTAGTAAAACTGGGTGATATTTTATGGAGAAAATGTCCTCTGGTTTTCCCTCTGATGTCCTACCACTGCTCGGTCTCAACTCTGTGATTCACGGAGGTTCCTGAAAGCAACATGCAGACCGAAGCTGCAGCTGCAGCAGTGGGTAGTTGGGGACAGCTCTGCTAAATAAGCTTTGGTCTGCAGGTGTTCTGGACATCACGGTAATCCGGACGCTTGACCTTTTCCCACAAATAAATGAATAAATACTTCCGGGTCATGAGTAATATATATATCTGTGTCATCTTTGGTTCCGCCTCTTTCGACTCTGACCACTCATTTCTTTCAAGAGCCAGTCGTTTTGGAGAAATCAACGTGAGTTTCCAGTGTACCCCTATGAACGTTCAGAAAGTGGCGGGGGGAGGGTTTTACGGCCGGACGCTTCGTGGTGGGGAGGAGCAGACGGCCGGTTTTAAAACATGATAATCCGCCAGCAAAATGACAGAAACGTTTCTAAAGTACTTAGTTACTTCTTGCAGTTACTTCGTGAAGGGATAAACCCACACTTTGTCTGCTGTGAATCTGAGCGCCAAAGGCGCATTAGTGCACCAACACTGAAACAACACCTCACTCTTAAAATGTTTTAAAGTTATTTCAACACATCTGTGTTTCTGGTTAGGGACATAACACATTTGTATTAACTAAGTCATAACGTTAACTTAATTAATATGTTAATAACAATACATATTTTGCCAATATTTGCCATGAAAGACAACATTATTGTCCCTGGCTCACACTTGTTATAAAAGTTGTTAAAATGTTAAATTCACATAAATAAAAGGTGTCTAAAGTTAAAGGAACTAATTTTATTAACAAATTAAAATGAACATTAATAATAATCATGAACATGTTAAATTAAAATGAACATAACAACAACAATAAGAAGAAGAAGAAGAAGAAGAAGAAGAACATAATAAACATGTTGCTCTCCGGTCCAGCCCCTCTCCGCTCTGGTGCGTCCTGGCCTCTCTCTCCCCTGCTGTCAAAAGGCAAAATCCATAAATATCAGATTTAACAACTGTTAAGTTACAGATATGCTTACAAATTCTAAATATATATTCTTATATCAACTGTTAGGTAAGAATGTCAGGGAAAAAGATGTACACCAGGGAGACACTTCAGGCAGCAGTGGCAGAAATAAAGAAAGGTTCAAGTGTCAGGAAAGTGTCTGCTAAATATAACATACCCAGGTCAACCCTTGCTGACCACAAGCTGGGGAGGTTTGAGTGTGGTCCCCATCCCAACAGGGCTGTTAATCAGGAGGAGGAAGAAGCCCTGGTTAAATATATCACTTGGATGGCGGATAATGGGTTTCCCCTGACGAGGGCCATTATTAAAAGCCTCGCCCTGAAGATCATTAAAGACAGCAGCCGGAAGACTCTGGTAAACACAGAGAGGGGCCTCAGTGACAACTGGTGGTCCTGCTTTAAAACCCGCCACCCAGAGCTGACCACCCGGACACCAGACTCCCTTGATCGGGCCAGGGTCCTTGCTGCCACACCTGAGGCAATAGATAGGTTTTTTGCATTTTTAAGAATATCACCAACACGTACAGTCTCCATGATAAACCCCACCTGATCTGGAACTGCGATGAGACTGGCTTTGGGGATAAGCTGAAGTCCAGGGAGAAGGTGATGTGCCCAAAGGGGAAAAGGCACGTCTACCGCCAGCAGACCACCAACAGGGAGCACATTACAGTGCGCATGGCTGTGAGTGCAGCTGGTACACGTGTCCCTCCCTTCCTCATTTATCCACGCTGGCTTCCAAGCGTTTTATTATGCACCTTAAATTTTACTTAGTATGAAGAATACTAGTTTTTAACCTGAGAAATCTTTATCTAGATTGTAAAGCTCATGCCCACCTCCTCCTTCACTGCATCAACCTCCACAATTCCACCAGCAGCTGCATCTACATCATCCACTCCACCATCTGTGTCCCCTGCCAGTGATACATGCCCGACATGTAATCAGCACACAAAGAATTACCTTGTCGAAGCTGGCCTCATCCCACACTCGCTCGCCAAGATACTCACAACACCCACATTTGGCCAGAAAGCTGGCGGGGTATGGCGTCGGTTGCCCCTACAGGCCAGGGTCATCACCAGCGACGAGTACGTTGCTCATCTCGACAGGCTGGAGGCGGAGGAGAAGGAAAAGGAGGAACAGAAGAAGAAAAGGAAAGCAGAATTGGAAAGAAAGAGAGGAGAAAAAAAGACCAGAAAATGCAACCCTTCACTGGACAGTGCCGGCCACTGTGCAATCTGCCGCAACACTGCACCACCAGGGTTAGATGCAGACATTGACGAGTGGGTTCAGTGTGAGCTCTGTCAAGTGTGGTTTCACTTAGTTTGTGTGGATATGGATGATGTCCCGGATGGAGAGTGGCTGTGTCACAAATGTAGTGTGAATGTAGTGTCAATGTAACTGTTGTGTTAATGTGTCACACACACACACACACACACACACACACACACACACACACACACACAGATTAAATACTGTATATAGTATTCTAACACACACAGAGATTAAATAGTGATTACATAATGTATATAGTATTCTCTCACACACAGATTAAATAATTATTAAATAATGTATATAGTATTCTCTCTCTCTCTCTCTCTCTCTCTCTCTCTCACACACACACACACACACACACACTAGTTTAATGTATATAGTATTATTCAAAGAAAAGTTAATTATGGTTACCTGTTATATGATGTTCATTCTTCTTTGTTCATGTTTATTTGCTATGTGGGGAAAGGGTGGGGGGGGAGTTAAAGTTAAAATGTTTTCAAATTAATTAAATTTTTAATTATTCAAATTCACCAGAGTTGTGCTCATTAATTCTCCACGTGGTTTTACATTAGCAGTATTTCCAGCTATATAACGTTACCGATATGAATTTAAATTCTGACATAAAGTAATTTATTGACGTTAATACAGTTAATTAGCAGCTTTTTGGAGTGGTGCACCGTCATTTTGAACACATGGCCATGACTACGACGCCACGCTACTTCATATAAACATTTATCAACAAAAAAGTAATGTAGAAATGCTTAGAAATAAGAAATATACAATATCTGATTGTTATTCAACTAAAATGTGTGTTTTTATAATGTTAGAAATGACTCCTTCTTACCTGTCCAGAATACCGTGCGTTGAAATGGCCAGCCGTCCAGATTACTGTGAGCAGTCACCGTCATCCGGACAGCATGACTACTGACTGTTTTTTCAACATTTCTCCCAAATGATTGGCCCAAAATGTGTCAATCAAACTTTGGTATGCGTGTAAGACCTGCCCCCAGAGGTATCTATCTAGTCAGCGTGTGGCGTAGTGTGTTTTGGAAGAGGAGAGAGAGGAAAATGAGCCTCCGACGAGCGCACTGAGTGGTAGTCAGAGGTCCGCACAGAGAAGGGGATGGTGTGGCATGCCCAGGTCCAGATCTCCGCTGGCTCAGGCAGCAGAGCCACGCCTCAGCTGTGAGCCCTGGAAGACAGAGGATGCTGCTCCAGGTGGACAACAGGAGGAGTGACACACCCTGGAAGTGTCAGGCCTGTGATGTGCTCCTCTGTGTTGTGGTGGACAGGAACTGTTTTTCAGAGTAGCACAAATAATTTGTGTGGCATCTGATTGTTTTGTAAATAGCTGTTCAAAAAAATGCCTAAGGCATTGCCTGCATTTTAATGTAAATAGTTATATATAACTTTGTTGTTTGCTAAATTAGGACATAAGTTGTTTTTTTTTGTTTTTTTTTTTTAAAGATATTTTTGGGGGCATTTTTAGCCTTTATTTGATAGGACAGACAAGCGTGAAAGGCGGAGAGAGAGAGAGGGAGTGACATGCAGCAAAGGGCCACAGGCTGGAGTCAAGCCTGGGCCGCTTGTACATGGGGTGCTTGCTCTACCACTAAGCCACCGACACCCCATAAGTTTTTGAAATTTACAATTTATATTTCCCTTCTAAGTTACAGAAATGTTTCGTTAGGCATGTTTGTGATTTTCACAGTAAAAAACTTTTTCCTACTCGGATTTTATGTTTTTTGTGTGATTTTAGGTCCACTGTGTTAATACAGTATGTCAAAATGAATAAATAACTGTTAAGTCACACAGGTGAGGTTGTGCTGAAAAGAACGATACCAAACAAGGCAAGGTAAATAGTTTTTAAGGTTAAATTTAAAGGTAAAATCAAAAATAGTCAAAAACGGCCAATTATTCCCTAGACCCTTTAACATTTAGATTTAGATTTAACATATAGGGCTCTAGTTTCACAGACCGGGCGAGGTGGGGGCACAGCGCACCTGCGCTTCGCCAACTGGGTGTGACCAGGCGGATTTTGCAAGTTTGCATCCCTCCTACCTGCCCAAGTCGGAAAGAGGGAGGAGAGAAGGTGTGGAGTGGGTTTAACACACATCACACTAATCAAATGAGCCCCTCTCCTTACCCTTAAATGTGCCGCGCGAAGGCGTAATGAGAGTTTACTCAATTTGCCATGGCAGAAGAGAGCAGCAGCGTCAGACGGCCAAACTTCTCCCAGAGGGAAACTGATGTTTTGGTCCAGGAGGTCCAAGCTCGCAGTGTCTGAATATACGGAACTGCGAGCAGACCTCCACGGGCTGATGATGCAAAGGTAGCCTGGGAGGAGGTCACCACAATTGTAAATCAATGTTGCTTTCCCCCCTGTGCACGTGTGTGCTCTCTCTTTCTCTCTCGCAGTCTCACTCTGTTTCTTTTCTTTTGACTTTTCTAAGATGGCAGATGCTGAATATATACTCCCTATCTGATGCTGTGGCTGTTTGTGGTTGGCTGAGAGGGATGTGAACTCATTAGTTTGCAGCTGTGTTAATCAAATCAGGTTGGGTTTCCATTACGCATGCCAAACGTGCCAAACGGTGCCAATGCCCTTTGATCTGACATCAGATGTGACGGGACAGTCGATATAGAGATACATTTATGTGCTGATTGCAGATAGTTGCATTGAATAGTGGTTTTTGTGGCTATTTATTGCATCGTTAATGTGCCTGATATTCTGGAAACCTGCCTGTGAGTGGTCAGCCAAACAGCCAAGCTGGCAAGCTGTTAGCGCACCTTCGGCGAAGGCTTTTGGCACGAAACTGTCACTGTGCCAAGCTGGATCTGTCGACACCTCCCCCTGCTGCGCCGCCACACCCATCTCAGCGCACCTCGGTCTGAACGCACCTTGGGTTGCGCTGCTCGAAACTAGCTCTGAGCGGGGTTTGCCACCCTGTGCCACCTTTAGATTTAGATTTAACATTTAGATTTAGATTTAGATTTAACATTGAGATTTAGATTTAGATTTGAAATTTAGATTTAACATTTAGATTCAACATTTAACATTTAGATTTAACTGTGACATTATATTTAACATATTTCAAATATTGCTGTAAATGTGGTAAAAAGTGAATTTAAAAAAATTCACACCTCCTTTTTAAACGGTGTTTGAAGCTAAATGTGGCAAAATGTTGCTGTTAATTTCGTGTGAGCCACTTTACAAATGGCACCCCATATTTGTCACACCATGGCAGCCGTCACAATTGCGTGAGTTGTGAACAAATTGCTGGCTCATGATAATGTTGGTTATATGCAAATTGTTGGCTCATGGTTATGTCAGTTATATATAAATTGCTGGCTTGTGATTATGTCGGTTATATATGAATTGCTGGCTCATGATTATGTCAGTTATATATGAATTGCTGGCTTGTGATTATGTTGGTTATATACAAATTGCTGGCTCATGATTATGTCAGTTATATATGAATTGCTGATTCGTGATTATGTCAGTTGTATACAAATTGCTGGCTCATGATTACATTGGTTATGAACTGCTGTTTCACAATTATGTTGGTTATATATGAATATGCTGGTTCACGATGATGTCAGTTATACGAATTGCTGGCTCATGATCATGTTGGTTATATACAAATTGTTGGCTCATGGTTATGTCAGTTATATATAAATTGCTGGCTTGTGATTATGTTGGTTATATACAAATTGTTGGCTTATGGTTATATCAGTTATATATAAATTGCTGGCTTGTGATTATGTCGGTTATATACAAATTGCTGGCTCATGATTATCTCAGTTATATATGAATTGCTGGTTTGTGATTATGTCGGTTGTATACAAATTGCTGGCTCACGATTATGTTGGTTATATATGAATTGCTGGTTCACGATGATGTCTGTTATATATGAATTGCTGGCTCATGATTATGTTGGTTATATACAAATTGCTGGCTCATGATTATGTCAGTTATATATGAATTGCTGATTCGTGATTAAGTTGGTTATATATAAATTGCTGGCTCATGATTATGTCAGTTATATATGAATTGCTGGCTCATGATTATGTTGGTTATATACAAATTGTTGGCTCATGGTTATGTTAGATATATATAAATTGCTGGCTTGTGATTATGTCGGTTATATACGAATTGCTGGCTCATGATTATGTCAGTTATATATGAATTGCTGGTTCGTGATTATGTTGGTTATATACAAATTGTTGGCTCATGATTATGTTGGTTATATATGAATTGCTGGTTCACGATGATGTCTGTTATATACGAATTGCTGGCTCATGATTATGTTGGTTATATACAAATTGCTGGCTCATGGTTATGTCAGTTATATATAAATTGCTGGCTCATGATTATGTTGGTTATATATAAATTGCTGGCTCATGGTTATGTCAGTTTTATATAAATTGCTGACTCATGATTATGTCAGTTATGTGTGAATTGCTGGCTCATGATTATGTGGGATATTTATGAATTGCTAGCTCCTGATTAAGTTTGTAATACACACATTGCTCGCTCACGTTCTGTCGGTTAAGTTATACGAATTGCTGGCTCGTGATTATGTTGGTTATATGAATTCTGGTGTATAAATTTTCTTTGTTGTTACACATATGAACAGCGCATGGGAGCAGCTTGGCTTATAGTTTTTTGTTTATCCTGTCAACAAGAATATTGTAAATCTTATGAAAACAACTGCATCCCTCTAACCCTCGGTTGAACCACAAGCTGTGTGGTTTAGGCTCTATCTGTTTGGAGTCTGAAAGGTGCTTAATGTCCTTTTGGATTCATATGTTTCATATATATTCTCATACATAGGCCTATGTTTAAAATCTATCTTTAATTTTGTCATCTGATTGTCTGAATTGAGGGCCTAGTATAGAACATGTGTCGTGCTAAATTTAAATAAAAGTAACTTGACAATCAGGAGTTAATTGTGCCATTTTTTCTCATTGTATTAAATGCAGTAGTTGAAGAGAAAATGATGAAAATTATTTTTATTCTCCACCCTGACACACATCCCAGACCCTCCCTCCATCCCCTCTATCCATCACACCTCCTCAGCGGTGAAATGTCACCACAGCTCTTTCACCCTGTGACTCATCAGCACTGTGACAGGTTGACATTTGGCTCCTTCGTCATAACCCTCATCTGCAGCTTCTTATCTTTTAATACGGCAGGCTGGCCACGCTCTGTTATTCCACCTGTGTTATCAGGCTGTGAACAGAATAAACATGTACAGAGACAGGAAACACACAGCATTCTCTGAGAAACCGGAGCTTCACTCAGAAATACCTAAACATACAATGGTATGGAGACGTCAAACAATCAAGAACAAAATACAGACAGAGATTAGCTGCTGTAGATGGACATGGACCCCACCTGGTGGCCCCACAACTGAGGCCAGTGAATGTAAATTCAAACCAGTATGATCAAAACTAAGTAAAGGATGACTGTGTACATCATCATAACTTACAACCTATTTCACAGGTTATTGATTATATGTTTATTCCTGTCTTCACTGTCAGCACTGACCTCCTCAGTTATACTGTCAGCAACACTGTAAAGAGCCATTTGATATAAACATAACAAACAAGATTGAACTTCTACATGAACTGCACATTTGTAACTGTTTTGTTGTTGCAGTCACTTCAATCACATTCAAAATCTCAAAGTTGTACCAGGACCTTGTTTTGCCCAATGCATTTTTTGAAAGTCTTATAACAGCTGTAAGGATGTAACTATCAGCTAAAAGCAAGTGGCAACTTTTAGGGCTCAAACATTAAGCCAACACATGGATGCCAAAAACTGCAGTTCCTAAGATTGCCACTGGAGGCTGGTTCCAGGCGAAAGTCAATCCCCATAGGACCCCATGTTAAATGCCAAACTTTACAGTGGAAATAAACATGTTTACAGCCTGGTACAAAAAATGGTTTTTATCTCGTGTTTGGCATTGAAAATGCTGTATCCCTCAGGCTCCCCCCTACAATATTAATTAAATATGTTCAACAGAAGCAAAAGAAGATCACACAAGTCAAAACAAAATGAGAATCTACACATACAATAGAGCATGTTAAAATAAGGGAAAATATAACTTGAATAAAATATAAAATAGAGGAATTTAAATTAGACAGTAGTAACATATTTTTACAACAACTTTCAGGTAGAAACTCTTGTGTCACGAACATAAAACAGGCTGTGCTAAGCAAATGCTGCCTCAACTGGTTACTTACAACGCTGTACATTTTTGGTCATTACCTTACTCAGATGACTTGCACTGAATGGAATCGGCCAGGGTTACATAGCCCGGACAGTAGCTGCTGGTAGCCAGTCTCAAGCAGACTTCCAAATGATCATCAGCCATGGTGGAACGGTATTTGGACTTAATAGTCTTTATGTGGGAAAAGGCTGATTGCAGTCAAGGAGGTAGCACATTTCCTCATGTTTGGGTACTTTCCCTCTGTGAGTAAGTCCCAGAACTGTCCATGAGCCCTGGACTTCAACAGAATGTCTCTTGTAGTGTCGAAATCTCATCCTCAACTCCAGAGGAGCTCAGGTGAAATTGCGCTGCAATTTTTAATGCCAGTGAATCAATCTCAACATCTTCCCAAAATTGGTAGCACATAAAGCAAAGTCTTAAAGTGTTTGTCAAACTCTGACAGACAATTGTTAATCTGCTCTGTATAGCGCACACTGTCAAGTTGCGCACATGCCTTCCATTGTGTCCCCAGCTCTGATGTGAGGTTTTGCAAGTTCCTCAAATCATGGCGCTGAGCTCTGAGGACAGATGTTGCATTTTTCATTAGAAAGCATTAACTGAGCTGATCCTATTGACCACAATTTTGTCTTTTCCTTGCAGCTCTAAATTAAGCTCATTCAACATGTTGGTCAGATCGGTTAAAAATGCCAAGTCCAGCAGCCACTGATCGTCATTTCTTTGGTTCTATTCTGCATGTTTAGCAACAAGGAGAAACTCCTTTATCTCGGACAGAGCTCTCAAAATCTTTGCAGGAATTTCCCCTGACTAAGTCATCTCATGTCAGTGTGTAGCAACAACTCAGTGTGGTCGCAGTCAGCCTTCTCCAGATGTGCACGAAACAGCCGTCTTTGAAGAGATCTAGCTGGAATAGAACAGGCGATCTTTGTTGCCATATCCATTTTCTTTTTAATGTTTAGCATTTTTGCGTATAATGCTTGTTGGTGTATTATGCAGCGGTAATTAAGGAGGTCTGGGAAAGCATTGCCCTCCCTGCACTGCAATAAATCCATTCAAGCGGCCAACCATTTCAGGCGCACCGTCTGTGGTGACTGACACCACTGGGAGCTGGGTTTTCTCAATAAAGTTTTTCAAAGACTGAAAAATGTTCTCTTGTATTGTTAACAACTCCACTTATGCAGTCATATCTGTAAACACCATCTGAATAAAAATGCACAACTGGGCTGTTTCACTTACATCTGTAGACTCATACAATTGCAGTGAGAAACACTCGCAGTCCGCGATGTCCATCCAAAGCTGCTGTGTCAAATCCTCGGCCATGACTTCACAGTGCCGTGTATTTTTTTATAGCTGGAGAGCTTTGATTGAAAATAAAATTTCTGGTTCGTTTTTAAAGTCCCGAAATAACGAGTCAGCAGCTTCAACGAAAGCCTCTTTTATCATCTCTCCATCTTGGAAGGACTTCTTGTGCTTAATGATGGAGTGACTCACCGGGAAGGATGCTTCGGTGGCTGCCTTCGCTTTTGAGGTTAGCTGTGAGAAAAATGACTTCTGTCCGGGCAGCTGTGATTTTAGTTCCTTCACCTTTCTCTTTCTCAGCTCGCTTTTCCGAGGGAAGTCAGTGTCATAGTTTTTATGAACAGTCCGAAAGTGCTGCTCCACATTTCCCTTCTTCGGAATAACGATGGTAGATTGGCAGATCAAATAAATACACTTTGAATATGACATTGTGAAAAGAAAGCCCTCCTCCCATTCCGGGTGGAAGTGGTAAGTTTTTGGTTTCTTACTTGGTCCAGCTCCCCCACTCATTTTTATACCCTTTCTTTAGTAGAAATGAATGAGAAGGTTAACTAGGTAATTAGCCTGCTGGAGTTTTGCAGTAGCTTGTGCGGTTGACCATGCATGTGTGGTGACCCGTTTGTTAGAAAAGATGACATCTCAGACTAGCTGCCCTGTATGTCATTCAAGTGGCAAATGCCATAGTGAGGATGGATGTTAGGCTAACATCTATTTAATTTTTGGATTGCCTGATATAAGATGTAGATGTGTTTTTCTGTGCTCTACAAGGTGGTCGTAATCTAAGATCCTGAGATTGATTGCTTTTGTCTCCGCCTACATACCAGGAAACTTGTGGTATTTACCTCATTAGGGGAAGGGTTTTGCAGGGGGAATATCACTTTATTCTCCTGATTCTTATTCCTTCTTTTCTTAGGTATGTTTTTGCTGTTAAAAAGAGAGAAACATGACTGTAATTACTCATTATGTCAAGGGTTCTCAAGAGAGTTTGTGTGACAATTAGAAGTAGATTTTGAGAGTGTGGTTAAGTGTGTCCGCACTTTGTAGCATAGACCGACTACTAGCCGGGCCAAGAGTTATCTCCATTTTGTGTAAACCATGAATTCACTGGTACAGATATTGTGGTATCTTTTGCACGGTTATAGGTATCAATAATATGTTTTTTGCACTTAAGTGACTTTTGTAGGAGTTTATTGAATTGAAAATGTTTTGTGAGTAATATTTGAGAAAGCAGGATTTTATATGTCAGGTAAATACTGTGCATGTTGTAGCTGAAAAAGTGGTGTGTAGTCCACAAGATCTTAGTTGGAAAATGTTGTATTTTTGTATAGCATTTATTAAAGTTCTCGCTGAGCAAACACCACATCACTCTTCTTTGCCCTTTTTCAGGGGCGTAATAGTCTTTACTTTCTTCTCCTCTCTGTAGCCTTCAAACAACCTCATTATACATCTGATTATAAAAAAAAATATTTATTTTTAATCCCCATCCTCCGCTTGCTTCCATTGGTTCAGTGTGGGGTTTTGGCACCCCAGCAGAGGTGATGTTTTCCGAGCTTCCTCCGCACCGTGATAAATCGATTGAGAATCTGAAGAGCTTTTATCTCATGCTGTGCTTTTGGAGAAAGTCCTGTTGGAGCTTGCCAGCCTCCACAGGGGATATTACTGTACTCTGCCTTTCTTCCTGAGGGAGAAACACTTTAAAGGAGCTTGAGCAGCAGTGAGACATTCACTCTACATATTGATATTAGAGGAGGTCATGTCAGCTTTTGACATGGAAGATAAGATACTAAGGGACTTTATTAATCCAAAAGGACACTGTTGTGCAGCTGTTGCAATAAAATGTAGGAAAGAGTGCAAATGCCAGAAAGGTAAACAGGGTACCAGTACGTATCATAAATAAAGATGTCAATGGTAATGTGCAAATCCAAGACAGAACAGAATAGGAGGCTGGAGCACTAAAGCCCTCCATGTCTCTGCTGTCCGTCTCCCTGTCTGAGGAAGATACATTGTAGAAAAGTTAGAAAAAAAGTTACAGTTAAAGTTAGAGACAGGAAGAAATGACTTATGTGGCATTCTGTGGTGCATCGAGGTGTTATCAGTTTGCTGCTGAAGGTGCTCCTTTGCATGACCAGTACATCATAGAGAGTGTGAGTCACTGTCCATGATGCTCCGCACCTTGCAAGTGCCAGTAACTCAAACATTTCAACACATTACAGGTACTTCCCATTTTACATGGAATTGAATGTTATTTTAATGAATAGTGTGTTTCCTCTCTTCTGGATTTGATTCAGTTTTAATGATTCCACAGTAATGAGCTGTGTGCATCGTGTTGCTGGTCTGCATCAATCATGGCTGAGAGAGTAAACAGCATTTTTCCAGTTTAATGTTTGTGTTGACAATCATCACTCTTCTTAAATGGTGATCAGTCATTCTGAGACCAAAGAATGTCATTAGATGAAGTGTCAGACTGATTCTTCAGGTGATCTGATGAGAGCTGGCAGGTGAAAAATAGCCTCTCAGATGTTTTGAGCTGAAACCTGGTTGTTGGTTTGATTTACTGTAACACATTAAAGAACCACCCAGCTGCTAATCTGTGCCGCTCTTTCTTTAAAAGAGGTGGAGGAGTGCGATGGTTGATTAGTCTGGGTTGCCTAATTACCCACACTGCACTGTAGGCTCCTAAATGCTGCAGCCTCATCGGCCCGTGACTTGTCTTGTTTGGTGTTTTTTGCAATGACTTGCTGAGATCAAACTGCAGAAAACACAGAGCAGCATTAACATCTCATTAAAGGCCTGGAGGACCTTAATGAGAACAATTTACAGACCAAAGAAATGTTAAATGTTTCTACTCCTTCACTCATCTTCTAATTGGTTTCACGTGCGGATATAACTGTACAAATATAACACCAATAAAAGTAAGTTTTATCCAAAACCAAAGTGAAGGACATAGTATGGTATTCTTCTACTGGCAACTAAAGTGAAGAGATTCAAAAATGCTATGGAAGAAAGTTTACTAAACAAAAATTTAAATGTGACAGTTTTTTTTTTTTTTGCTTCCATTTTTCACAGGTTTAAGATCTAAGACTTTTTCTTGCACTCAATAGATATATTTCTCTCAAAGAGGGAGTGTACCATTGCCATGCTGACTGCAGGAATGTCCACCAGAGTTGTTGCCCGTGACCTGAATATTCATTTAAAGCGACACTTACCTTCCTGGAAATTTTACGCTTTTCTTTGTTTAGGTTAAAATGTTATTAATAAGCTGATGGCACACTAAAATGTAAGTGAATTTCTGTTCTGTCTGTCTTCCTCATGTGGAAGCCTCCGACTGACATAACTACCCCCCCAACCGAGTCTGTGAGACAACAAATAGGCTAGTAACAGGGACGCTTGTGGATATAAAGTTTTCTCTATAACAATGGCAGACAAATGCTGACCACCGCTTCCACCTCCAGCCGCTCCAACAGGGAAATCAGTTGGCAAAAGAAAGAATATAGCAGAAAAATCTAACACAAAGAAAGAACTCAGTGCTGCAAGAACCAAAACTTGAGTCAACATCGGCTCTGCTTTCGAGCAATGGTGAAGACTGATGCAGCTTCATCCTGAGCTAAAAAGGGACAAGATGGTCGCAGACTTTCTGCTGGACAGGTGTTTTTAGTTTGCCTCTGATATAACATAGGCTATAATGTAGGGCTGGGCAATAAACGATAGCGATATCTATCGTGATAGACACGTGATCGATATCAATAGACAATACGTTCGATAAAACGTCTAATAAAACAGGAAGAACATCCCAGTCCTGAACTGCAAGGCATTCTGGGGATGTAGTTCAGCAAGGGCTTCAGCCTCTCCCGGTGCTCCCGGTCCAGCTAAGCAAGTTTGGTTGCATGAACAAACTCGCTCACTCCCTGCTGGTAACGTACGTAACATTCCAATAACCTGTTGAGTGAGACGCACACTAGCAGTTTCATGTTTGGTTGCGTCTTTGTGCCTCGTGTCTACAACTCATAACAAAACGGTGAAAGGAAAAAATGAGTGCGACAGAGCGTGAGGAAATTGTCGATAAACGAGGAAAGGTCAGTTTGCCGGTTTGGCAGTACTTCGGATTTTATAAATCCGACAAATTCAGACCAATGTTGTTTGCAAACTGTGCAAGGTCACCGTCCCTAACAAGACTGGGAATACAACGAACCCATTTTATCACCTCAGCCACTCTCACCCGTTGGAGTACAGCAGTATCAAACCGCCATCAACACCTGGTACAAGTGAAACACGACAGAAGCGGCAGCAGACTACCATGGAGAGGTACTTGGCAGCAGTGCCTTATGACAAAACTTCCAAACATTATAAAGAAATAACGGAGGCAGTTGCTTATCACTTATGCTGGTTCTGACTGTTTGTTACAGGTCAAATATGTTAATCTCTGTTAATTTCTTTTTTACAAAGTACTTTGCACATTTTTTAAAGAAGTTTAAGCATTTATTTAATGTTTTCATCTGCACATTAACCAGTACATTTATTTATTTGACTGTTTGTCATGGTTATGTTGACCTCTTTTTCCCCCGTGTTCATTTGTTCATTACTGAGGAAAGGTTATATTTAAAATAAAAGTGTTAAAATTTAATTTTTTTCTCCTGGTCCTTGTTTCAAATAGGTTTTAAAAAATTCAATAATTATTGATATCAACTGATATGAAACACTTTCTTCATGATACATTTTTCAGCCATATCGCCCAGCCCTGCTATGACATTATATGACAACACAGCATCCAGTTGCTAACGGATAGCCTACTGTAGCCTAACGTTGCCTGAGCCTATTTATTGTCTTGCTTGTTTGTTGCCAGTCACCAGTAATATCTAACGTTAGCATTTACGTCATATTATAAAACTCATCAGTCATCACTGACCCTGGATAAGTTGCAAAACTCCGGGGTTGCGACTGTGCAGGACAGGTAACGTTATGTTTACTTTGCTTCTAATATAACATTTAATGTTAAATGACAACACAGCATCCAATTGCCAATGGCTAACATTAGACTACTGTAGCGTAGCCTCTGAAACAATAACGTTATCTTCCTTGTGCGTTTCCGTTTGACCATTTTTAAACTTCAAATCTCTGAAAAAGCTCATAAAACTGAACAAAACTGACTTTCTGTAAATGAACGTCCAGGCAGAGAATGTCCGAGTGTATGGGAATGACTATACGCACTGTGATTGGCTCATCGCGTTTGAGGGTGGGACTTAGTCATAGGTCAATTGGCTTGCACAACCATGCAGCTGTTCGGCTGGTTGGATATACTGCCAAATTCAGGGAAAGGACAATGGAGACATCTTATGGTAGTGAAACATTCAGCCCACGGGCAACAGCTCTGATGGACATTCCTGCAGTCAGCATACCAATGGCATGCTTCCTCAAAACTTGTGACATCTGTTACATTGTTTTGTGTGATCAAACTGCACATTTTATAGTGGTCTCGTATTGTGACCATCTCAAAACACAAGTGTGTTGTAATGATGCTGTTTAATCACCATCTTGATATGCCACACCTGTCAGGTGGACGGATCTTGGAAAAAGAGAAGTGCTCACTAATATGGATTTTAAAAAAAATTTGAACAAAATTTAAGAGAAATCATTTTTATTGAGTGCATTAAAAAGTCTGAGGTCTATAACTTTGCCTTCTGAAAAATGGGAGCTAAACCAAAAGTGTTGCATTTAAATTTTTGATCAGTGTAGATGATGAGCTGTGTGATTAAGGAGAACTGGAATTCTTCTGTGGCGTTTCACTTTTTTGAGGAAATGGCTCAGAATCCCAAAATTTTCTGGTAGACAGGCAATCACAAATTGCAATGGCTGGTTAGTTCTGATGTGTTTATGTTTGCTAACGTTGTATTAATGAATCTTTCTTGTAGGGGTTATGATTATACCTGTCACAAATCTTCCCTGGTCACTTCTCTATTCATTCTGCCAGGGTTTTCCTGTCACTAAAGGTCTTTCCCAAATTGAACCCTCCACACTCTGGCATAAAGTATAATTCTGTAGTCACCTTCAAAGTTTAATGAAGCATTCTTCACTGAGGTGTACGGTATAGACGAATTCGGCGAGCAATTTGTGTATGCCGCCATCTTGCGGCGGCGCAATTGCTGCGGTGACATGTGTCAGTCATTAGCTCATAATGCTGTCAGTGTGAACTTACTCTCTGGCCTCCGGTAACTGATAAAGGTATCTTAAATGAGTACCGATATTAATATAAAGATTATTCATTTGTTTGAGCGATAAGCAGGAAAGATTAGAGCAATAGGGAGATAACAGACTGTATCATTAAACACTGTGTAATATAACGTTAGCATACGTTACGTGTGCTGACGTTAGCAAGCTAGCAGCGTGACATTTAATCATTATGGACAGGCTACGTGACCATCACATCATATTGAAGGCGATCAATATTGATCGCCTTCAATATGATGTGATAAAAGGCGGTGTAAAATTTGCCCGACGCATCTGGAGCTCAGGTAATTTTGACCCTCAATCAGAGACCTGTAATTGCCGTTTTTTTGGTCATCGGAGGCCAGGCGATCAATAAAATATTCTTGAATACCTAAAACAAAACACAAACACGTATTGTTGTTGTTTTTAGTCACGTAGCCTGTCCATAATGATTAAATGTCACGCTGCCAGCTTAGCGTCAGCACACGTAACATATGCTAACGTTATATTACACAGTGTTTAATGATACAGTCTGTTATCTCCCTATTACTCTAATCTTTCCTGCTTATCGCTCAAACAAATGATTAATTTCTATATTAATGTCGGTACTCATTTAAGATACCTTCATCAGTTACCAGAGGCCACTGTCTAACATCATCAGTCCAGCTATTCATGATGCTGTCATTGTAGAGAGTCAGTTCGCAATGACAGCATAGTGAATTGATGACTGACACACGTCACCGCAGCAATGGCGCCGCCGCAAGATGGCGGCATACACAAATCACTCGCCGAATTCGTCTATAAACACAGCTGCAAGCTTCTGGACTAGAGGAAGTACTGTTGTAACTTTTTGTAGCCATGGAGAAAAATAAAACTTTACTCTATTTATGTTTCCCATATATATTTGTATCACTTTTATATGTGTGCTGCTATTGCTTATCTGAATTTTTGTAATTAAAATCAATAAACACATAAATCGAAATAAAACTTCCTCCCAAGCTTCTGTGGTGGCATTTCTTTCTTTCTTTTTGTTTTTGTAACCATCTCCTCGTTTTTTACTTGGATGTTTAAATGATTTTTGCAAGCGTCCCTGTAAATATACAACACTTTACAATCAAATGAACATGTCTACAGTTTCTAGACTACAGAAGGGTATATTTAATCATAAATGCAATTTAACCATTTAACCTTTAAGTTGTTTACATCTCTATGACAACAATTAATGTTAGTTCAGGCAGTTGACATTTGTAAGGGTAGCTGCAGGGACTTAGATTTGTACAGAGCATCCTTCGTTTCAAACACAGTGCGGTGTTGCACATGGTCAGAAAGTCGGCCTTGGTTTCAGAACTCACTTCCACTCCATGCTAATTGGTTTGGGTTGGCACTTGATGTGGCGGGCCCTGTACCTCAGCAGAGTGGAGGTGGGTAGGAACAGGGCATGGGGTTTAGTTTTGATGACCAATTGATGTGCTGATTTAAGGAAGCACCATATGATTGAGGGACACACAGGAAAAGTGCAGTTGTGAGTTGTCAACACAGTCTCACTACGACCTCATCACATAATGACATTTGGTTGTGCAAGGTACCTTAGGTGCATTGGTTGTTGACTTTCTGTGACACCATGTAAACTTCAGCCTGTTACATGCATTGTCTGTTTTTACAATACATTTCTGTTTTCACAGGAATTGTACAGTTTGCATACAGTATACAGATATTAATACACACTTTCAACATATTGTAATACAGTAGCCAGAACTGTAATTATAATATTATTACTTTAATTAATGTTGTTGTAAGCTATTATCATTACCGTCTGTCCTGTATCTCTCTCTCTCTCTCTCTCTCTCTCTTTCTGTCTCATTGTGACATACGGATTACTGTTAATTTATCATGTTGATCTGTGCAACATCTATTGCACGTCTGTCCGTCCTGGAAGAGGGATCCCTCCTCAGTTGCTCTTCCTGAGGTTTCTACCGTTTTTTCCCCATTAAAGGGTTTTTTTGGGGGGAGTTTTTCCTTATCCGCTGTGAGGGTCATAAGGACAGAGGGATGCCATATGCTGTAAAGACCTGTGAAGCAAATTGTGATTTGTGATATTGGGCTTATAAATAAAATTGATTGATTGATTGATTGATTGATTGATTGATACAGTGTCATTCAATATAAATGCACTACATTGGCACAACACTTGTGAGAACTTGAGTGAATTAACATTTTTTTCCTTCAACAACAAACACAGGCGCTTAAGTTTTGCCAGCACATGTATATGGTTAGGTTTTGGAAAAAAGAACAGGGTTTGGCTTTACAATCCTACGCAGCAAACACTGACCTCCCGGGTGAAAGTTGATCGTTGTTGGACCCATCCACCACACCTCCCACCCATCCTACTCTGATTTCTGCCGTCTTAACTTTCACTGTTGTTCTACTATGTTTAACCCTGACTCCACGTCGACATGTCTGGATGAGTATAAAGTCATTGAAGACCAGCGCTGTGAATGCTGCCTCCCTGAAAATGCACATTATTACAACATCCACCACTGTCGCCATTTTTGTTGTAGTCTGAAACTTTAGACATGGACGTAATGATGGAAATGGACCTAATGATTTCCATAGATAAAGGGAATATAAATGAGTCTGTATTCAATCGTGACGCTACTTAAAACATATGGTAGCTGTTTCGACACAAAATCTGGTACTAAGGCCCATCATAATAGTGTGCACGGGGGCCCATCCTAACTACTGTATGCTACTGACCTGACCTGCACCCACTTACTCACCTGCTCCTCATTCCCTCTAATTACCTCAGTAGTGTAAATACCAGCCCACTTCCAAGAGTCCTCCTTTGTTTGTCTGCATGATTTTCAGCTCTACCTGTTGTTGGATTAAAGATTTTGGGAAAGGCCAGTGAGGTGAATGTCATTAGTTCTGCAGGTATGGTCATGAACCAAAGACACCTACATAAAAAGTCAAAGGATCACCAAAGATATTACAATCCATCCTGGGGGGAACATGAATATGTGTCACACATTTCATCACAATCCATCCAATAGTTGTTGAGATATTTTAGTCATGCTCAAAGTGGTGAACTGACTGGCTGACAGCATGGCTTGAAACAAACTGACAAGTAACTGAGCACAGACATCAATAATTAATAACCTAGATGACTTTAAAAGACAAACAGTGGATTAAGTTACATAAAACATATAAAAAAAACTACAGGGGGTGTGACTCATGAGGAGTCTATACACTTTCCACTGCAGTATTGCTAATATGATACAAGGATTCTTTGCATATACACCAACCCCCTAAAACAAACTATGGCAAAAACATGTTTAGCCTGATTCAATTAACTGTACAGGAAATCCAATTATGGCTTTGTCAGCACTAATCCAAGCCTGGTCACTGGCGTCCCTGATAGTGTTGTTTGCCAGGGAATTACTGTGGAACCGCACCAGCTCCAATCAAAGCTCTGACTCCTTTAAAGCCCTTGTTGATGCTGCACATTAACAAGACCACAGGCGTTCATTTGGCAAACACAACCTTTGGAGTGTGCCTGATGTGACTGCGAGTGGGTAGATGTGAGGTTGGCAAACATTTGTCATCCCGGCCGGTTGGTTTGTTTTCCCCTCAGAAGAGCACGAACAGGGTGGTTTTTCTGTTGTGAGCCTGAGTCTTCCTGTCGGGGTGGATTCCTCTCACCTCCTCAGGCCTCCCTGCTGTCACTCACATATGAAGATGAATGCATAATTAGAGTTTTCTCAGGGCTGAATCTACTAATAGATAGGAGAGCTGGGACACTCAGCAACAGACTCCTGTGAAACATAAACCCTCCAGGTTGCAGCCCTAAAAAGGAGAGGAGGGCAAAACATGCAGACACATTCAGTCACTTTTCATGTACAACTCTTTTATAAAAATATAACTCCAAAATAATTTTTTACATTTCCTCAAACTGCTAATATTTAAAAATTGATGTATTTTCATTCTAAATTACTAATAATACTTAATAATACTAAATAATTCAGTGTCTGACCAAATGTCTTCCCCTCTGTTCCTGGGTAATGACATTAATTTAAAAAAAATGTTTTTGAAGAACGTTATGATGTCACAGTGAAACCAACCTTTGAACTTTTGGATATAAAATGTCATCACTTCATCATCATCAGGCATTTGTGTAAAATTTTGTCCTAATTAATGGATGAATTCTTGAGGTTTGTCCAAAACACGATTTGTGAGGTCACAGTGAACTTGACCTTTGACCATCAAAATCTAATCAGTTCATTTTGAGTCCAAGTTGGTGCCAAATTTGAGGAAATTCCCTCAAGGACTGCTTTAGATATTGCATTGACGAGAATGAGACAGATGTAAGGTCACAGTAATGTAAGTGGACATTTGTTTTTTAAGAAATTCCCATATGCATTCTTGAGAGCGAGTGCACAACAATTAAGTTTATTTACTTTATTAATCCCCCTGAGGGGAAATTCAATTTTTTCACTCTTGTTTGTCATTAACACACAGGTCCAAAAGACACACACATGCACAAACAGGACCTACACATGCACAAAGTGGAGAGATGTCAGAGTAAGGGGGCTGTCCCGGCAGTGCCCAGGAGGTGAACTGGTACCTCTCCAGCCACCAGTCCACGCTCCATATTTTTGGTCTGGACGGGGACTCGAATAGGCGACCCTCCGGTTCCCAACCCAAGTCCCTATGGACAGAGCTACTGCCGCCCCAATGATGGGGCACAAGGTCACAGTGACCTCGCCCTTTGACTTTTGACCACCAATATTTAAATAGATCACCCTCGAGTCCAAGTGGACATTTGTGCCAGATTTTTTAAAAAAAAAAATCCTTAAGGTGTTCTTGAGATATTGTGTTCACGAGAATGAGACGGGCAGATGGACAGACAACCCAAATATAATGCATCAAAATATTCAAAGGGACATACAAGAGAGGGACCTCTGTATCTTGCAAAAAGGGTCCTTAAAGAAGAAGTCTTACTGAATATATAAACAATATAATTTATTATCAAAAGACAATTAGACACAGTGTGCAAAAAAGTGACACTTGTGCATAATGTATGACAAATGTTAGAAAATCATACATGAACTAAAAATACATCAAATGGTAAAGTAAAAAGCGTGCAACAACTTTGAAGTACTATAACACACATTACAGCTTGAATATTACAACGTGAATATGGCACAGTTTGTCCAAAAACTTCCAAAGCCTCAAAGCCCTGCTGAGTACACTGAAGACGTGTTAAGGTGCGGACACACCAAACTGACATCAAAGAACTAGCAGCGACGAAAGCCAACTGTTGCGTTGTCTACGTTGCCTCATGTTGCCCTGTGTCAGTTGCATTTGAACACACTACACGGACTACATCTGACGGCCAAGTAGCACGTACGTTCTGCGCCTGTGTGAGCAAAAAGGGAAAACTGAAGTCAGAGGAATGCATGAGATAAACAAAATAGCGGAGTCCTGTCAGCAGAGAGGTTTCCTATCTGTGCAGCTGAGCACCGCAGCACCTTCACGGACTATTACATCCAGACGGTCCCACTTCACTCAGCTGCCCAATAAACCCACTGCTTCTTCCCACTTTAACCTGAATAACAAACCAGGGCTCGGTGCTCCGGTTGGATCCAAACAGAGAGCCGGGGCTTGCTCGGAGGCTAGCGGAGGCTAACTGGCTGTGCTTCCCTCCAGTCATGTTGCGTCTAACGCTCCGCTAGCCGCCCCCAGCTAGCTCCGGTTTGTTATTCAGGACTTTGGTTGAAGGCCGACCATCGGCTTGGTGTGTCAGGGCCTTTAAAGGTACCTCACGGGGCCACCAACTGGCTTCTTCAGACTATAGCAGAAACTGAATTACCTCATCATTCACCCTTTAACGTTCGGGAGTAAGCATCAGTGTGTCAGTTGGTATTGGCGTCAGTGTGGCTGCTGGTCTTAATGGTGCAGGTTGGCCGACTGCAGTGTCAGCAAATGCTGTCCCAGTGCCTCAGGTCAGTACACCTGTAACCCCTGTATGCCCCAACAAGGAGAGACCACATCATGTTGTCCTCCCATGAGTTTATTCATTTCTGGATAAAATTGGAAGCATATGGTTCCATTCCCTATATTACTGTAATTTCCTTTTTTTGTACGCATCTACGAGTGTGTTCCATGTCATGGACACCTTATCAGTGCAGAGTGACTGTGTGAGATAGCTGCCCAACTTTCCATAGTTCCCTTTTATTGGCCTTGAGAGATTTCAGTCCTGAATTCAAGCCTTTCAGGGTTTTTGGGAGACCTTAGTTTTCAGTCTTGAAGTGCTGAGGTAATAAACAGTGTTTGGTCCTTGCTGAAGCCCTTATTTGCTGGCACAGATGATGGTGATGGCCTGGATGCAGGATCAATATTCTCCTTGCAGCTGTTTTCCTTGACCTTTCAAATTAATCTAGAGCTTGAAAATGATTTACATATGTTTATTTATTTAGGCTATTATCTCATTTATGGACATAACATCAACAGAGAAACTGAAGCAGGGAAGGAGCAAGGGCCACTTTGTCCGTGTTATATATAAGTCTTGTACATGTCTGTTGTCGCTGCATTTTTTTTTAAATACATCTGTCGGTGCTGTCTCAGTGTCACAAATTACATTACAACTACCAAGGAACAGCGATGCGCTATGATCCACCTCACACACAAACAAACAAATGCTCACGTGACACAGTCAAGCAGCTCTGTCTCCCACACATGCAGCACAGTGCTGGATTGCATGTGCTAATTTCATTCTCATAGACTGATTTAGCATAGCACATGCAACATATAGATCGATGTTGCACTGTAGACTAATTAACAGACAGATTAAACAGAGAAGCAGCACCATATCTCTTAGTGTTGCTGGAGAACTGCAGAGAGTGTGAGAGAGGAACGATGCACATTGGTATGTGTTATGTAACGCAACTTGACCCGATATCAATATAAACTGTATTGTCTGAATCTATATCTTGCTTGAAAAAATACTGATATATCATGCATAGTCATTAGATCACCCAGTCCTACCTCTGGTAACCTTTTTTTCTTACTACTGCATTGCTTCTTGTTCTTTGTTCTGGTTCTTCAAACTGAGCGCTGTCATCTTCTGTGTCTCTGCCACGTAGCTGAAGTTTCACTACAGTGGAAACAATTTTGTCTGCAGAGCCCCATTTGGCCTGCAGTCACTGTGGTTTAGATTGCTGGGCCTCCTTCTCTGCTGTCCCCTGTGAATCATCCGCCAGGTCTACTGGAGGAGATATGCACATGGTCAGTGATCACATGATGCGGGCGCATTCCCCTGGACTGCAGGCAGGTGTAGGGCTGCTCCCCAGTTTGAATGTTTCCCCCAGTCTTGTGCCGCAGCCGGTTTCTATGTCTATCCTTGCTTCCTTCTCTTTGCTCTTTCTTCTGTCCATCTGTGTGACTCCACTTTTATCCTGACAGCCTGAAGCTTTGTTCCACCCCCTTTAATTCCTCCACACAGGTGTTCTCCTTTACCTGATGGCTGTGGCCAAGCCAAAATCCAACAAAGACTACACACTAAAATTCAACACAATGCATGCAAGAACTGAACATGATTTCATCAAAACAAACTTAATATAAAACATGCAACTCAAACAGCTACCAAAACATAAAGGCAATATAAGGTGCAACTCAACATAACTGTAATAAATCAAATAAAAGCTTTGACAGGCAGCAGCCTCATGTGTTTTTAAAGTTTCGTCAAATTTTCTGGTTTAGTCAGACAACTCAAGTTTGAAATGTTTATTTCAACAACAGTTAAATTTTGGTGTCTAGACTGTGGCCTCAGCACTCCCTGCAGATATGTCAACATAAGATATTGGGGAGTGATGATTAAATAATTTCCCCCCTAGCCACAGCCTGCAGGTGGATGCTGGGGTGGAGGTTGTGCTGAAAGAGCAGACAGCACTACGGATGCAGGGCAGCAGAGGCATTGACAAGGCAACTGAATAGACCACCAACTTGGGAGGGTGTTTTGTGGATGACATATGGAACATGAGGTATGACGCATCTGTATAAGTTGGTGCAGCTTGAGTTAACTGCCTGAAATAGCTCACAGGCGTTGCTTCATTTTTGTAAAGCCATTGCAACTTGATGACTAGACTCTTGTGAAACTATATGCAGTCATTGCCCTCATCTAATTGTGGTTTGACAGGCTAACTGCTAGGGATACACCGAATATTTGGTAACCAAATATATTCGGCTGAATATTGCAAAAAAACACACATTCGATATTCGGTGGAATAAGTGAAAAGCAAGGCCGAATAATAGCGGCGTGTTTTGATAACGCAATCAAACAGCGTGCGGTGATGGGCAGAGTAAAATGTCGGCAGTTGTGACTAAAAATAGTTTTGTGCGAGCAAAAGAAATCATTCAGCGCTCTGTGCGAGTACAGATTTCAACCAGCAGCAGAAACAAAAGGCGAATCCTGTCGGTTGTGGGTTGAACGGGGGTCACAGACACAGACAGGAATACGTATTCCTGTCAGATACGGCAGCCACAGTGCTCCGTGGTGCAAGATAACGGCTTACCGGCAACAGAGAAGCCCAACTCCAGGTCTAATAATTTCCTTTTTTTGGTGTTATGACTGCCCAAAAGTACCTGGACAGCCGAGTCGTGGCGGCACACAGGTATGTGACGTGTCAGAGGAGAAAGGAGCCATTCACATTTCTCTCTTTGTGTCAGGTAACGGTCCACAAACCTCACCGCACTGAAGGGACTGTTCTTAACTTATGAAGGGACTGTTCTTTACTTGTCAGGGGAGGAGGGTGGCTGGTTGATTTTTATTTTATTTATTTTGATCCCCCCTATGTTAATCACTTATTGATGCTGTTTTTGAAGTATGAATAAATCAATAAGTAATTTATTCCATTGAAATATCATTGATGTATTATAGAAAAGTGATTTATCTTTTTATAAATGACAAAAGGCACATCTGCCTCATTTTCACTGTGGTATCGTGATACTACTCAGAACCATGATACTTTCACTGGTATCGTACCGTGGGTCCCAATTTTGGTACCGTGACAACACTAATCTGGAGGGTGTTCATCTGCAAAAACTAATGAAAAACTAAACAACTGCATTCGGTATTCGGTACTCAGTATTCGGCCAAGAGTTTAATATTATTTGGCTTCGGCCACAAATTTTCATTTCGGTGCATCCCTACTAACTGATGCTGTTAGAAATCCAGCGGCCCACTCTTGGGCCCTCCTAAGAAGATTTGTGATGATTATGCTGTATTTGCTGTTGTTTAAATGGTTTACTCATATGACGTATTGTTCCCAAGCTAAGCTCCTCTCCTGCACCTCTGTCTGCAGGAGACCAGAGAGAGAGGTGTTTTTAAAAGTCTCTGTGTGTTCAGCTCTCAGTACTTTGTAGCTTCTAACTGAATCTCTGTGGTTCGGAGTTTCCCTCCTGTGACCTGTTTTTACTTTAGATATCTCCTTTATTTTACTGTTTCATGTACGGTATCAGCCGCATCAGAAGCTGTGTGAAGCTGCTGCTCAAAAACTCAACATTTCTTTATTTTGCTGCTTCACAATGAAAGTTTTAACATGACAAAATAACAGGGGACTTTTATTGAAGAATCTATAGGAAATTAAATGTGTTTACCTCTAAATTAGCAGAACTTTGATAGCGGCTTTCCGTCAATAAAGGCAAGTCTAATGATACTGCAGGGAGGAAGAGTAAAAGCAGAAACAGTCACAGTGACATGTTAGATGGAAAGCTGCAGACAACAGGCTCTTACTGCATCTCTGCAAACAGCTGAAATCCAAGAGGTAAACTTTTTTTCTTGCCCTGCTGTGTGACGGAAAAACACATGCAGCAAAAATATCAGTCCACTGCGTTTCAACATCATCACTCATCACTTGGATCCCCTGAATGAAGTGGATGACCCACTCCACGTTTTCAACCACTATGGGCCACTAAAGAGACTAGATGATAATGTGGATGGGCCACTGCCTCCAAACTCTGCAGTTTCCCCCACTCAGCTCCGGCTTGGCTCATCACCCTGGGCCTTGGTTGTGCGAGGCGGTGGCGCTGGTACTGGACTATTCTCCAACCGGAAGTGCACCTTCTCTCCTCCATATTTTATATTGTCTGCTATTTATTGTCCTGTGTTACGCAACAGTCCTGTTGCATAAATGTTGTTTGCTATGCAAATGCAATTATTACCTGTATTTGTCGTCTGCACTTTAGACGTAGCCCCCGCAATTTCATTGTATAAGTAGCATCCCTGTTAATGTGCAATGACAAAAAGGCTTTCTATTCTGTTCTATGTCCAGCTCCCAGACAGCTTCTCCCAGCGGTAAGCGTCCATGCGTGGCTTCATCACCGACACCTTCCATCTCGCCAGTCCCATTCCCTCCCGTGTTGTTGCCACTGCAACTGGCACAGCTAATGCTAGCACCCTCCTATTTCCACATCCAAAATGTATCCTAGTGTGCGACTCCATGTTAGATCTGTCACTATATCAATTGGCATCACATACTCCTTCTCAGGTGCAAAAGTGCTTGACTCACTCATGCACATCCCTGCTATTGTTGAGCGTCATCCCTCTGCTCACACAGTGCTTGTGCATTGTGGTGTAAACATTCGCAGATGCAGACAATCACTCAAGCTCCAGGACAATTATGAACTCCTTGTGGGGACCATCGAAAGCCTTGGCAAAATTTGCATATTCTCTGGTTTAATCCCTACCCTCAGACGGAGCATCGAGATGTTTAGTCTTCTCTACAGTGCTGGCCAGCGGTTGGGCAGTTTCTGTTTAGTATGTAGTTATGGCTATATAAACCACTCTGACTCGTTTTGGAAAAAGTCTCACCTGTATAGGCATGATAACCTACATCTCAACAATAAGGGAATCACAGTCCTGGCGTCCAATTTCTCCTGCCATCTATCCAGTCTTACTGTCTGACGCTATGCCTCTGTTAATGTAACTGTGAAAAATGAACACACACTTCCATGTCCTGACCTGCAGGAAAATAGCAAAACCCTGATCTTGCTGCCCATATCCAGCCTACCCCACCCATAACTACTGACCCCTCTCTCTCATCTGCCACTTGTGCAGAGACGGTGCTCTTACTACTCTCTTACTAGATTTGCAGTCAAGGTTTGCAGGACAATATGGCCGACGCCTCTCTGCCCAGACAATCTGGAACAGACTGCACGCAGCCAATCTCCAGTCTCAAAGAGCTACCAGGAGGCCTACCATGACTGCCCTTCACCATCAGGCCCGTTTGCGCTGGTGTTGGCAACACATGCACTGAAACCTCAACATGTGGAGGAACGTTATGTTCAGTGATGAGTCCAGATTCTGCCTATGGCAGTTGGATCGTAGGGTCAAAGTGCGGAGGATACACAAACGCTTTGCTGATTGCTGCACTGATAGAGTAACATCATTTGGTGGAGACAGTGTGATGGTGTGAGGCAGCATCTCCCTCACTGGAAAAATGAGGCGTGCCATCATTGGAGGCAATCTAAGTGCAGAGAGATATTGAGATGAAATTCTGCAACCAATGACAATTCCATATCTGCAACCAATGACAATTCCACAGTCCGGGACTGAACTCTATCCTCCACAATGACAACGCTAACCCCCACAGAGCAAGGTTTATCAGAGACTACCTCCAGAATTTGGGAGTGGAGAGGATGGAATGGCCTGCCGGCAGTCCTGACCTCAACCCCACTGAACACTTGTGGGATCAGCTTGGGCGTGCTGTGCATGCCAGAGTGACCAACACAACCACGTTGGGTGACTTGCAATGAATGCTGGTTGAAGAATGGGATGCCATCCCACAGCAGTGTGTGACCAGGCTGGTGACCAGCATGAGGAGGAGGTGTCAGGCTGTTGTGGCTGTATATGATGCTTCCACACGCTACTGAGGCTCCTGTTTGTTAAATTAATAAATTGTTAAATTGTCAATATGTGTTGTTTCCTCAGATTTAAATCATCAAGAGTCAACAGGAAAAAAAACTGTTTGGCATTGGAAAATTTGGCAAATTTTTCATGGCTATGACCCACATACTCAACTCTGCTGCTCATCCCACAAATGCATGTTCCTTACAAATGTGGCACCATTTAAAAGGGAAATAAACAGGCTTTCCAGCAGTATAAGAGTTATTGCCAAGAAGCATTGTTACAACAAAGAAATAATCTACAAATTTCCTTACTTTTTGTGCTTAGTTCATTTTCTCTCAGAATAACCTCAGCCCCATAAATGACCTGTTTAACTGCATCAGTGACATTAACAAATGGATGGCCAAACATCAGAAGTAGGAGATCAATTCTACACTGATTTCACTGTCTCTAAAATCCAGTGAGCAGGTCAGAAATCTAGATGTTATCATGGATCCAGAACTGAAATTTACAAGCCGTATTACAAGTATCACAAGGACAGTATTTTACCATCTAAAAACAATTCCAAAGTTAGATCCATCCTGTCTCAGTCAAACACTGAAAACCTGGCCCATACTTTCATCTCCTCAAGACTAGATTACTGTAACGTCCTTCTTGCCGAACTCCCCAAAGAGACTGTGGAACGGCTCCAACTTATTCAAAATGCTGCAGCCAGAGTACTCACTGGGATGAGAAAAACAGAACATATTACTCCCACACTCAAAACACTTTACTGACTTCCAATTAAATACAGCATTTATTTCAAAATACTCCCCACTGTTTACAAAATACTTAATGGTCTGGCTCCTCAATACATCTCTGATCTGCTCACAGCCTATACCCCCCAGAACCCTCATAACATTAGACACTGGTCTCTGTGCCCATGATCCAAAATAAATTTGTTGAGGGTGCATTCAGTCATTATGGCCCCACTCTCTGGAACAAACTGCCAGATGATCTGAGACTCTCTGCAACTGTGTCATCATTTAAAGTCAAGCTTAAGACCTACCTGTTCATCCTGGCCTATTAATAGTTGGGTCTCTGTATGTCTTTTTGTCTCGCTCTTCCTCTCCTCTCTGGTGTTCTCTTTTACGGATGTGTGATTGGGTGTGTCTGTGCAGTTGGGTGGGCTGGGGATGAAATACTCTCAAGAATGAATTTATTTTTATTCACACATAAAGCACATTGAGATGACTTTTTATAGAATGTGCTATATAAATAAAATTTGATTTGATTTGATTTGATTTGATTTAATCACTCAAGACAAGCCATCATCAGTTAAAGACACACCTTAAAGCAGGTAGCCCTGGTGTAATGGAAATGCAAATCCCTGCCACACTGGGCCCAAAACAAACCAAACCAAGCCAAGCCAGCCCATGACAGTTGAAAAAAGGGTATGGCCTTGATATCCAACCAGGACCTGAGCTGAAGGAACATGCGTCACTGACATTTCTTGTACATAAATGATAAACAAATGTCTTATACGTTGTCTTTTGGGAAAAAAGTATTTCTTATCAATTTAGATTTTGTAGAAGTGTTTCTATATACAGTAAGCTCCTAAATAGAAATGTGTCTGTGTCTGTCTGTGTTGATTGTTTTCCACACATAATGACACATTCAGTACATTGTTATAGCCTATTTTTGAAAAGTGCTCAGACAAAACCTTAGCAAAACGTGGAAAATATTAATTGTATGTGATATTTTTATGCACTTTGAATTTGGACAATGTGAGGCTTCATGCCGTGGTCCCATTATTGCCATCTGCAGCATCTTTTTCTCAAGAAAATATTCAGGTGAAGATAAACAAAAACTTTTCAGTTTTAAATTTTTGAATTTTTAAATTTTGGAGCGTTACCTTTTAAATTAGATCATGCATGTACATGTACTAAAAACTGAACAAAAACAGCTTTCAGTTAACTCTGGGTATTCCATGGATAGGTGTTTTAGGTGCATTTAACAGGACCTTGGAGAGTTTTTAAACAGATGTCAAACACACACAAGATACAATGTAAATTTGTAAAGTGTATAGTTTTGAAGTTGTTGAAAGGCACATTTGACAGAGGCACGCTAGCAGTTCGCCCCTGCTCCAGTCTCTGTGCTCAGGTAAACATGTTTTAAACTGAAAGCACAGAGATGAAAAAGAAATAATCTCCTTATCAAACTTATGATAAGAAAGTAAACAGTTTCCCAAAATGTCAGAGTATTCCCTCAAGCCAGTCAGTTACAGACAAGGAGAAATTATCAAAAGATGCAAAGTAGCTAACAGCATCTAGACTTAATGCTGCACAGCTTTCATCCACAGTGGTGTTTTAGAACTGTTCCACACACATACAAAAGAGGGTTTCCAGTGGAACCGTGAACAGCAGCAGAGGTAGACATGTTCGCTGTTTTCCTTCACATAACCTGTTGTCAGCAGCAGCAGGGGAGGACAGAGGGACACAGTGAGAGGTTTATGGTTGTTGAAAATTGTCCAAAACACAAACTGGTAGTGATGCTCCTGGGCCGAGTAGAAATAATGAGAACATCTGGTCCTGTTATTTCCCCCAATTTACAAGTGAATGAGTCGTGGCAGCCACTCGGCTGTCGCTGCACCCACCTGAGCGCTCCCATGAAGCCACTCTCAGCTGAACTGCCCCCTTGAGAATTAGCCACCACCGCAGCCAGACAAAATTAATGTTTGTCATGTTTCATAACAGACGTGTTTGTTTGTGTGAAACTGTTCTCTTATGAATGAGGTTGTCATGTCAGAAAGGCTTTTTTAAAATTTGTTCAGCAACACATATCCTTGAATAGTCGCGACACATTATTATGAGAAGGTGATGACTTGTCTTATAATAGCTTGTGTGACGTCACTTTGCTTTATGTAATATCACAACTTAAGGTCATACCCTGATTACAGCAGATTTGTCACACATACTACACCTCTAAAATGACTTAGGAACTCATAGCTCATTGCTTTAATAAAGTATAGAATCCACTATTTGTGGTATTAAGAGGGGTTGCATATCCGAACTAAGAACAGTTTTGTGCAGCCTGTCAGGCTACACTATTTACAGTTGATGAAGACGTTTTGGTTCCTCATCAGAATCAGTGAGCTAGTGACCCATTTTTTGTCAACAGCTATCTCATTTTTCATCAAAGACACTTCAAATTCATTTTATCTTTTCTAAACATAAGCTCCTGCACATGATTTGTTTAACCCTTAACATGATAAAGCACACCTCCTTTTAATTGGTCCCCATAAAAAAATCTACAAAATAGCTGTCAATATCAAACAAAAATGATTTAAAGTTACAATAGCGAAGATCTTTCTTGTGTTTTCTTTGGTGGCACCTGTGGTGATAAGCGGTAATTGCAGTGTGTATGCTGGCAGATGAAGTCCTAAAACCAGGCTGATGAATTTATTTAAATATCCAGTTTCTAATATTTCAAATGCAAGGGCTTTCATCAGTGGGCCATAGGCTCAATTACCATTGTGTAACCTCATTCAGTGAAGGATAGTGACTTAACATACTTTCATTTAAATTGAAATCATTAAGATAATCAATTTTTAACTTTAATTTAATCACTTTGTATTGAAGTAGTTTCTGACAATTGCACCCCCCATGCTTTTGTCTGTCTCTTCAAATAAAACACTTGAGGTGACCCCACACTGGCTCCACCTGTTGCTTTACATAGTCAGTAGCCTATATTGTGATATGTAGTCCAATTTAGAGCACTGATTATCTGGATTTGGTAATCTTGAAAAGAATGTATCTGGATCAGGGTTATCCAATCCAATGTTGCTTCAAAAAACAGGTACTAAAGTAAAATGGATTATCTGATTCTGGATAACAAAACATGGGATTTCCAAATCCAGATCATTCTGATCCAGATTAAATTTGTTGAACAACTGGGCCCATGTTTTAAAGAAAACTATGCGATATGGCTCAAAGCATATGACTTTTGTTTTTCTACTAATCTCCTGTTCTGTTTCCACTGTTAATCTCTACCTTGACATTTTTGTTTTGTTTAATTTTTTTTTTTCAAGGTTTGCTGTAAATACAAATTATTTCTGGTACAGTTGGCAGCTAAATGTACAGGTAAATTTATGATGAATACAGCTGGCAGCGGAAAAAAAATACAGTATGTTCTCACACTGAACTCATCAAATACCGCCGAGTTGTCAGTGACTTCAGCGTCAGAGACACGGCAGAGAAGCACCTTTCACAGCTGCATGATATGCACCAAGTGCTCCAGTTTTAGAGGCAGCGGGCAACAACCTGAGTTGTCAAATACCAGTGCTTTGTAGGTGAATGTCGATGTCAAATGTGGATGGAGCAAGACACCCTTTGTGGCTGTATGATACACCACAGTTGCGACAGTTTGTAATGCCACTGGCAAGAATCATAATATAAAGAGCAACAGCGTCCATATAGGGCAGGCAGGCAGAAGGGGAGGTGGATAGGTCAAACACCAGACCTCCATGGGAGCGCCCACTGCTTGGTTCCCTTGTGAATTTTAGGCCAATCCATGATCTGTCTTTCTAAACCTTATCAAGGAAATCAACCTAAAACCTGAACTGTTTTTCCAATGTTGTAAGTTTATTTTGAAAAAGACTGTATGAATCTAATGAGCAGAAACTGAAACATTTCCTGTGAAAGTGGAAGTGTATTTGGAAAAGACACAATGCATGTAAGGATCATAAATTGACAAACCATCCCCAAATGTCCTAAACAGACGCAAGAGGGTGCAGAGTGCATCATATTTTGACGTGTATGTCCACTAACAAAACTGCAGTAATGTTTTGGTGTATAACATGCTCACATCCTGTATAAACATGAATACAGATATAAATACAAACATTTTTGTGACAAAAACAAATTCAGGTAGTAGCTTCACTGTGATGTCTGAAGACTACAGGAAGTCACTGGTCCAGACCGTTCATTAAGGAATACTAGCACTATGTAATGCCACCTTAAACCACAAATTGTCATTTTTACATTTCTGTTTGTAAACAGGTTAAAGAAAAAAAGTTTTAATGTTTTAATTAGTGAGCTGTAAAGGTTGTGAAAAACTCCAGATGGAGGCATGCTAGCTGTTTCCCCCTGCTTCCGGTCTTATGTTAAACTAGGGTAATCACCGTCCAGTTGCAGCTCTATATGAAACACAGACATGGGATTGATAATGCTCTTCTCTCTCTCTAACTCTTGAAAACAACGAGAATAGGCATATTTCGTAATAACCCTAACCCTTCCTTCAGTGCAATACAGCCCTCGCAGACACAGCAACACAGAGTCCAGCAGGTGACAGGCAGACAGAGAGTTTAGACATAATTCCAGTATATTATTTATTCCATCCAGTTTATCTGGATCTGTGACCTGAACTCTTGTTTTTCATTCCATGCTGTCCTCCTCTGAAATAACAAAATGAGTCATTTACACATGAATCTCTCTGTGTCTGTCATGTTGCCCTCCTGAGAAGTTCACATGTGCTCTCTGTGTGCTCAATAACGGGTTCAGTGAGAGGGGAAATGTTTTTGTTGAATCACACAGGCTTCAGTACACCAATGCAGCATCTGATACTAAATTTAAACAAATATTTGTCATTTCTTAGGGACTTTGTAGCCCACGTCTTAGAGTGGTTTTCACAGAATTAGAATCTATGTCTGGCTGTAATTGATAGGGGTGGGGTTGAGGATGTGCTAGCTCAGTAAACTTTCTGTTGTTGCCTTAACAAAGGTCAGACCCAGTGCTGGATCACAAGAGCACTTCTTTCATAAGAATGCAGACAATCTCATCTAACTTGGAGAAACAATAGATGCAGATGAGCAGCTGACAATCAATCAGTTTGTAAATCAAATCTGATGCAGTACATTAAAATGAAAGCACTGTTCTATACACTGTAACTTAACTGTTAGAGTCGTTACATATCATATCATATCATATCATATCATATCAAACCTCTTCTGTGACAGAAAGACAAAACAGGAGAATTAAATGCGGACTGTTAAATATCAGGTCTCTATCGTCTAAAGCAGTGTTAGTAAACGAATTAATATCAGATAATCATATTGATTTACTCAGTCTCACTGAAACCTGGCTGTGTCAAGATGAATATGTCAGTCTAAATGAGTCCACTCCTCCCAGTCATAATAATACCCACACTCCCCGAGGCAGCGGCCGAGGAGGGGGAGTTGCAGCCATTTTTAACTCTAGTCTGTTAATCAGCCCTAAACCTTAACTAGATTATAATTCATTTGAAAGCCTTGTTCTTAGTCTTTTACATCCGACCTGGAAAACCTCGCAGCCACTTTTATTTGTTATAGTGTACCGTGCTCCTGGCCCGTATTCTGAATTTTTATCTGAATTCTCAGAGTTTTTATCCAGTTTAGTTCTTAAATCAGATAAAGTTATTATTGTAGGCGATTTTAACATTCATGTCGACGTTAATAATGACTCCCTGGCTACCGCGCTTATCTCATTATTAGACTCCATTGGCTTCAGTCAGGGTGTACATGAACCTACTCATTGTTTTAACCATACCCTCGATCTAGTTCTGACGTATGGAATTGAAATTGATAACCTAAAAGTCTTTCCACAGAATCCCTTGCTATCGGATCATTATCTGATTACTTTTGATTTCTTTTTACTCGATTACACGCCACTCAGCAACAGTTACTATACTAGATGTTTATCAGATAGTGCTGTCGCAAAACTTAAGGAAAAGATTACTTCGTTAAATTCAATACCAATACCTTCAGTAACAGAGGTTTCCCGTGCCGACTTTAACCTCTCCCGAATTGATCATTTTGTTGATAGCGCCGTAGGCTCGCTACGAACAACGCTCGACTCTGTAGCTCCTCTTAAAAAGAAGTTAAAAAAGCAAAGAAAGTTCGCTCCTTGGTATAACTGTCAAACCCGTAAGTAAAAAAAATATCGCGAAAATTTGAAAGGAATTGGCGATTAACCAAACTGGAAGAATCTCGTTTAATCTGGACAGACAGTCTCAAAACTTATAAGAGGGGCCTCCGCAATGCCAGAGCAAACTATTACTCAGCTCTAATAGAAGACAATAAGAACAACCCCAGGTTTCTTTTCAGCACTGTAGCCAGGCTGACTGAGAGTCACAGCTCTATTGAGCCTTGTATTCCTTTAACCCTTAGCAGTAATGATTTTATGAGCTTTTTTAATGACAAAATTCTAACTATTAGAGGCAAAATTCATGACCTCCTGCCCTCAGATAGTACCTATCTAACCTCAAACACAGCTGTAAAATCTAATATATATTTAGATTGCTTCTCCCCAATTTCTCTTCAAGAATTGACTGCAGTGATTTCTTCATCCAAATCATCAACGTGTCTCTTAGACCCCATCCCAACTAGGCTACTTAAGGAGGTCTTTCCTTTAGTTAACACTCATATATTAGATATGATCAATATATCCTTATTAACAGGCTATGTACCACAGTCTTTTAAGGTAGCTGTAATTAAACCTCTACTAAAAAAGCCCACCCTGGATCCAGAGGTGTTAGCCAATTATAGACCAATATCTAATCTTCCCTTTATGTCAAAGATCCTTGAGAAAGTAGTCGCAGACCAGCTGTGTGATTTTCTCCATGATAATAATCTATTTGAGGAATTTCAGTCAGGATTTAGAGTGCATCATAGCACTGAGACAGCACTAGTTAAAATTACAAATGACCTTCTGATTGCTTCAGACAAAGGACTTGTCTCTGTACTTGTTTTATTAGATCTTAGTGCGGCGTTTGACACAATTGACCATCAAATTCTGCTGCAGAGACTGGATCACTTAATTGGCTTAAAAGGTTCAGCACTAAGCTGGTTTAAATCTTATTTATCTGATCATTTTCAATTTGTTGACGTTCGCAATGAACCATCCTTACGTACTAAAGTTTGTTTTGGAGTTCTGCAAGGTTCTGTGCTCGGACCAATCCTGTTTACTCTATATATGCTTCCTTTAGGTAACATCATTAGAAATCACTCTATAAATTTCCATTGTTATGCGGATGATACTCAGTTGTATTTATCAATGAAGCCAGAAGAAAGCAATCAATTAACTAAACTCCATAATTGCCTTAAAGACATAAAAACCTGGATGAGCACCAATTTCCTGATGTTAAATTCAGACAAAACTGAAGTTATTGTTCTTGGCCCCAAACAACTCAGAGACTCTTTATCTGATGACATAGCTTCTCTAGGTGGCATTGCTCTGGCCTCTAGCACTACCGTAAGAAACCTCGGAGTAACATTTGATCAAGATTTGTCTTTTAATTCTCATTTAAAGCAAACCTCACGGACTGCATTTTTTCATCTGCGTAATATTGCGAAAATTAGGCCTATCCTGACCCGAAAAGATGCAGAAAAATTGGTCTACGCTTTTGTTACCTCAAGGCTGGATTATTGTAACTCTCTATTATCAGGTAGCTCTAGTAAGTCCTTAAAAACTCTCCAGCTAATTCAGAATGCAGCAGCACGTGTACTAACAGGAACTAAAAAACGAGATCATATTTCTCCTGTTTTAGCTTCTCTGCACTGGCTCCCTGTAAAATCCAGAATTGAATTTAAAATCCTACTGTTAACTTATAAAGCTCTAAATGGTCAAGCTCCGTCATATCTTAGAGAGCTCATAGTGCCATATTATCCCACCAGAACACTGCGCTCTGAGAACGCAGGGTTACTTGTGGTCCCTAAAGTCTCCAACGTAGATCAGGAGCCAGAGCCTTCAGCTATCAGGCTCCTCTCCTGTGGAATCATCTTCCTGTTACGGTCCGGGAGGCAGACACCGTCTCCACATTTAAGACTAGACTTAAGACTTTCCTCTTTGATAAAGCTTATAGTTAGGGCTGGCTCAGGCTTGTCCTGTACCAGCCCTTAGTTAGGCTGACTTAGGCCTAGTCTGCCGGAGGACCCCCCTATAATACACCAGGCCCCTTCTCTCCTTCTCTCTCTCTCTCTCTCTCTCTCTCTCTCTCTCTCTCTCGTATCCTATTACTGCATCTAGCTAACTCGGCCATTCTGGATGTCACTAACTCGGCTTCTTCTCCGGAGCCTTTGTGCTCCACTGTCTCTCAGATTAACTCATATCGCAGCGGTGCCTGGACAGTGTGACGTGTGTGGTTGTGCTGCTGCCGTGGTCCCGCCAGATGCCTCCTGCTGCTGCTGCCGTCATTAGTCATTAGTCATACTTCTTCTGTTATTATACACATATGATTATTGTCACACATGTATACTGCCAGGTATTAATACATACTTTCAACATATTGTACCGCAGTAACCAGAACTATAACTATAATATTATTACTTTCATTAATGTTGTTGTAAGATACTGTCATTACCTGCATCTCTCTCTCTCTCTCTCTCTCTCTCTCTCTCTCTGTGTCATATGGATTACTGTTAATTTATCATGTTGATCTGTTCTGTACGACATCTATTGCACGTCTGTCCGTCCTGGAAGAGGGATCCCTCCTCAGTTGCTCTTCCTGAGGTTTCTACCGTTTTTTTTTCCCCGTTAAAGGGTTTTTTTGGGGGAGTTTTTCCTTATCCGCTGTGAGGGTCATAAGGACAGAGGGATGTCGTATGCTGTAAAGCCCTGTGAGGCAAATTGTGATTTGTGATATTGGGCTTTATAAATAAAATTGATTGATTGATTGATTGATATCATAGAGAGCTCATAGTGCCATATTATCCCACCAGAACACTGCGCTCTGAGAATGCAGGGTTACTTGTGGTTCCTAAAGTCTCCAAAAGTACAACAGGAGCCAGAGCCTTCAACTATCAAGCACCTCTTCTGTGGAATCATCTTGTTGTTTTGGTCTGGGAGGCAGACACCGTCTCCACATTTAAGACTAGACCTAAGACTTTCCTTTTTGATAAAGCTTATATTTAGGGCTGGCTCAGGCTTGTTTTGGTGTGTAGTGAAATTTTTGTGTATGTTTGTGTTGTGAGATTGAAAGAGATCTGATTTTCATGAGGGGTGGGAATTGCCAGATTCTACTTGTCAGATTTTGTCAGCATTTTTGTACAGATTAAAGTTTTTCAGAAAATGTGCCCTAATGATTTTGATCCTCTGATTCCTAAAGTGAATGAATTACGAGAACAGCACAGTCACACAAACTCTGCTGTTCAGTCTGTTATTGGCAAGGCCGCTTTAATGCACGGGCTTACCTGGGCTGAAGCCCAGGGGCCTACCAAGTTCAGGGGCCTATCATTTGGGGGTCATGATGAGCTGAAAAAGTCAAATTGTTTTGTAACTTGTCAGGTTTTCTGTCAATCACTCTATATGCACATTACTGGTTGCTGATTGATCCAAATTACGAGTGACCCACGTGGGCCCCATGGCCTATAGCCCATGGGCTCACCTATCAGAATGTGTATAGCTAGTTTTGGGGTGTGTCCCTCTATGATTGAGTGACATTTGCAAAATGTCAGGGAAAAAGTTTCGGGAAAAAGGATTACTAAAGAGCATCCCAAAGCTCACAGGATTTTTTAAACCAGCTGCTGCTGCTCCGGGCGTCGGTGGCTTAGTGGATAGAGCAGGCGCCCCATGTACAAGGCTGTTACTGCAGCGGCCCGGGTTCGACTCCAGCCTGTGTCCCTTTGCTGCATGTCACTCCCTCTCTCTCTCTCTCCCCTTTCACACTCGTCTGTCCTATCAATTAAAGGCCAAAATGCCCCCAAATAATATCTAAAAAAAAAACCCAAAAAAACAGCTGCTGCTGAAGATGGACCCGGTGGATGTAGCTGGAGAGGAGCAGGGGACCGCCCGCAGTGGAGGGGAGGAGGAGGAGGAGGGGGGACCTTCGTGATTTGGATTTTAACAACATAATCAGGGCCTTTTCTTCAAAGAAGACCAGATGAAAGCACTTCTAAAAAGGTAAGAAAGTGCTGTGTTTATTGCTGGCTTGTGCAGGTTTTAAATTGTTGTGGTTGTGCATTGTTTTAAGAGAAATGCATATTTGCTTAAATTTTTGTCTAGATTATACTGCAAATCTTAAATGTTGATCAGTTTCATCTTTTGGTACCTGGCATTAGGCCATGTTGCTATCCATGGTGCTGAATGGAGGGTGCATTTGTGTGTCTGTGCAGGTACATGTGATTGGTTCACATGGCCTGCCGAGGCCAGAGAAGAGGCTCCTACTTTGATCTGTTGCTGTTCTTTGCTTATGCTGTTATTATCAATGTTTGTGCAGACAGGTGATGGTTGGTGATGGTGATGTTTTTCATAATATGGTGTGAAATCAAACTTTCACACATCTTGGTTTTATTATCACCAGGAGTTGCTGTGTGTGGTGGGTATAAAAAGTGTCTTTTGTTTATGTTCAAGTGGGCTCAGTGGTAAGTTAATCAAAATATGATGGTGTTTTCTGGCTCAAAGAGGGAAAACTCACTGTTGTATGTCCCGAAAGAAACAAATGCATTTTGTGATGTAGATCAAATGTAAATCGAGGGGATGGGGGGCCTACAAAACCTCTGACATTAGGTTAAGGCAGCTCTGGTTATTGGGCTACTGTAATATCACCTACTGTCTGTATTATACTCTACATGTTTTCTTGCTGTGGTTTCAGAGATAGGTTTGTGCCACTGCTAATACAGAAGCATAGGGAGAGCTAACAGTGGAAAATCTAGATTAAATAGAAAAGTCCCCAAACAAAATCCTGACCCCATGTTTAAGAAACTCACAGTAACACAAACACCATTAGAAATTAAAACCAGACTTTACTGAATAAATCCACACACCACAACAGGCTTCTTTCAACTGTCTGTTTACACATTTTTTAAACAGCCACTTCTCTAGGGGAGTTCTGCATGTGTCCTTCCTGGGAAAGACGTCACTAAACCCCTCTGTACACAGTGAGTGTATGAAGAGAATGAATGTAGTGCGTTGCTGAAAAAGAGCAGAACATGACTCAGCCGAGCAAAAATAAAACAACTCCCGAGGTACAGATGACAGCTGCCTCTTCAGATCCAAACTAGAGCCTGAATCTTTAAAACTATCAATATTTTTTTTTTTTTTTTATCATTTATCGCATATATCAATAGCCCTTCTCTGCAGTTCTTTCTTTCTTGAATGCTATTTCCAGTTACCCTCTTACTTAGGGAGCAGATTAGGCTACCCTGAGGCATCAGTGTAATGGGAAGTGTGGTGGGCTGGGCAGCAGGTCGATGAAAATTGATCCGCCTCATTATTCCGCCCCATCGAACGCTCACCTCGGCCATTAACAGCTAAATAAAAAACAAAAGCACTCCCTCCCTAACTCTCAGTAATATTCGGATGCTGTGCTCTACCTTTGGTCTTTATTGTTGTTTAAAAGCTGCAGCACTTTATCGACTCTTTGTTTAGGCGGTGTGGCTCTGTGTTCCGGCGCGGTGGATGTAATTACCGGCTGTTTTAGCTTTGGTGGGGCTTCGGGCGGAGCAGAGGAACTCGGGAGGCGACGGTCGATGGCGCCCGGCAGCATGGTGCTCTTATCAAGAGAGGAGAGATCGAATTTAAACCCTCAACTTTCCACTTTCAACCACCTCGGGAGTAAGGAACGATACAGACTGTTAGTGCTGCATTTCTCTACTCTCTGGGAAAGATCTTGAAGCAACTAACACACACACACACACACACACACACACACACACACACACACACACACACACTATATTATCTTAATTTCTTTTTCTTCTTAAGGTCATTAAGGTCATATGTAATCATTGTTCTTAACATTTTCTTCTTCTTCTTCTTCTTCTTCTTTTTTCTTCTTCTTTGTCAGATTCCATTTTATGTAACATGAGTCTCATTTTTGTAGGCCTACTTTTTCCAAACCTTTACATTACTTTTAACAGCATTTTACTTTCCATTTTTACTGCTGAGGATGTCACAGATGTTAATTGCTCTGCAATTGAGGTCCAAACATAACTCAGTCGCCAAGTCAAATACAATATGCACCTTGTGTCACAGGCGCACAGGTGCAGCTAGTAGCCCCCTTTTCACCAACATTTCGAGGACCTTTTATTACCAGGAATTTATTTACCTAGGTAAAATAATTCCTAGTAATCTGTGTGGTTTGCATTTCCACCGCACCTCAAAGTTCCAGAAAATGTATTCAAATCAGGCTGATGACGTAGATGATTCAGCATGTGCCCTGTATTTGACTCCGCCAGCTTGGCTGGTTACATGCTGGTGTAGAGAGTTGGGGCTGTTTGTCTCAGACAGCAGCTAAGTTTAAAAATATTTTAAGATAAGTGTTAGACTAAGTTAATCTACATACAGACAGCTGTCATTTAAGCTAATCAGTAAAAATTTGCTATCAGCTGAACTAGCGTGCTGTCCTTGTGTAGGACACAATGTTAGCGTTGGTGGATGAGAAACTGTGGACGGAGCATACTGAATATCGCTGTCTACATGTTGAAATGTTCATGCTTGCTGAACACATGTATTGTTAAAGCATTGCCTTCTTACTCGCTAAGGTTTTATTTCACTTATAGTAACGAGTGTAGCTGCCGTCAACTCGAGTAATTTTCGAGTTATCTGGCCTAAAAGGTTCTGCAAAAAGCTGGTTTAAATCTTATTTATCTGATCGTTTTCAGTTTGTTCACGTTCATGATGAATCATCCTTATGTACTAAAGTTTGTTTTGGAGTTCCGCAAGGTTCTGTGCTCGGACCCATCCTATTTACTCGATATATGCTTCCTTTAGGTAACATCATTAGAAATCACTCTGTAAATTTCCATTGTTATGCGGATGATACACAATTGTATTTATCAATGAAGGCAGAAGAAACTGATCAGTCAACTAAACTTCAAAAATGCCTTAAAGACATAAAAACCTGGATGAGCACCAGTTTCCTCATGTTAAATTCAGACAAAACTGAAGTTATTGTTCTTGGCCCCAAACAACTCAGAGACTCTCTGATTATATAGTTCCTCTGGACAGCATTGCTCTGGCCTCTAGCACTACCGTAAGAAACCTTGTGGACTGCATTTTTTCATCTGCGTAGTATTGCGAAAATTAGGCCTATCCTGACCCAAAAAGATGCAGAAAAATTGGTCCATGCTTTTGTTACCTCAAGGCTGGATTACTGTAACTCCCTATTATCAGGTAGCTCTAGTAAGTCCTTAAAAACTCTCCAGCTAATTCAGAATGCAGCGGCATGTGTACTAACAGGAACTATGAAACAAGATCATATTTCTCCTGTTTTAGCTTTGCTGCACTGGCTCCCTGTAAAATCCAGAATTGAATTTAAAATCCTACTGTTAACTTATAAAGCTCTAAATGGTCAGGCTCCGTCATATCTTAGAGAGCTCATAGTGCCATATTATCCCACCAGAACACTGCGCTCTGAGAACGCAGGGTTACTCGTGGTCCCTAAAGTCTCCAAAAGTAGATCAGGAGTCAGAGCCTTCAGCTATCAGGCTCCTCTCCTGTGGAATCATCTTACTGTTGCGGTCCGGGAGGCAGACACCATCTCCACATTTAAAACTAGACTTAAGACTTTCCTCTTTGATAAAGCTTATAGTTAGGGCTGGCTCAGGTTTGGCTTGTACCAGCCCCTAGTTATTGATATTGAAATATGTTTACTTATTGGCCGCTGCACTTTTCTGTTATCCAGACCGTTGCACTTAGTACTGCCATATGCACTTTATTAAGACCAATTGCACTTTGTTATTGTTTGTACTTGAGGCACGTCGGCACTTTACTAGATGTATCAACTGGATGTATTGTTGTTTTGTATTAAGAATGTGATTATCTGTTTTTATTTGTGTTTTACCTAGGGAACATCTGCTAGGAACAACAGATGGAAATTAGCCAATGGCTACAGTCTGGCATGTTTACGTCATTGTATTGCCCGTATGGTGATGTTCATTAATTTGCACTGTCCCTTTCAAATAATAAAGTATGAAAGTATGAAAGTTAGCCTGACTTAGGCCTAGTCTGCCGAGGTACCACCGGGCACCTTCTCTCCTTCTCTCCTTCTCTCTCTCTCTCTCTCTCATGTTCTGTTACTGCACCTTGCTAACTCTACCGTTTTTTTTCCCACATTAAAGGGTTTTTTTTTTTTCCTTATCCGCTGCGAGGGTCTTAAGGACAGAGGGATGTCATGTGCTGTAAAGCCCTGTAAGGTAAATTGTGATTTGTGATATTGGGCTTTATAAATAAAATTGATTGATTGATTGATTCACTTTGTTTCCACCACAGCCACTTGGCTGTTCACCGGTGACCGTATAGTGTCGGCGTCTGTGTGTGTACACAAAAGCACAAAAGAACCAATTTCATTAGCACTTAACAATACTACAGTCTTTGATAGGTCTATTTTTTAAGTCCTGTGTGTGATTTATCCTGACCTCATGTGAGTAAAGAAAAACACTGCTGGGTATTTTTTGTCATTTAAAATGTCACAGGCCTATGCTAATAATGTTAGCAAGTTGTATTTGTGGGGAAAACATGTTTAGCATTAGACAGTTAATTTGTCTGTGAACCTTGTGAGTTGTAATGGAGCAGAATTTTGTAACATGCTGTTAAATGTTGCTGTTGTTCCCGGCTTAATTTGAGTAGAGTAAATCTCTGCTAGTGTATAGGCTAATTTATACAATGTAAATGTCATAGGCTTATTCTTATACTGTTAGCTTGTTGTATATCTGGGAAGAATGTGTCCAGCAAAAGAAAATGTTTTGTCTGTGAATCTTGACAGTTGTAATGAAGCTGATTTGTGTACTTGTGTTAGAAATTTTCTCTATTAAGCCATGTTTAATGTTTGTTTTAGGTGGGTTTTGAATCAGTCAGACTTTACTTCACTGAAACCCTGCTGCCAACCAGTGTTTTGGAGATGTAACTGAAGAACAGCAAAGACACACCACCACACAAGTATATTACGTATTCAGGGGACGTCCTCAGGTTGACATGTTGTGACCAATCATATGCCTTACTGAAGCTGGGAACCAGTTTTACGCATACAGGACCTGTATGAATTAGAGATAGCAACTAAACTTGACCTCCTGAAAAGTGCAAATGAAGCTGTAGCAAAAGTTCAGTCAGAAAGATTATACTTTTGCATGTTTAGTTCTTTAGAATATTTCTTATAACATCTACTATTCACCCCTGGCACGCAAGCTTGCCCATCTCTTTCTGTCATTATCTGGGGCTGTCAATTGAGGCATCAGCTGTTCTGTCAGCTGAACACAGTTAACCAATTGCACAACGATACACCTTCTCTGTTAGCCTATGATCTTACTGCTTCTTGTTTTAAATATAGTTCTCTTTCTGTTAGTAGTTCTTTCATGCTGCAGTTGTGTGCACCCTCCACCTCCCCATCATCACCAAGTCTTCGCATATTCATCAATCTCATCAGCCTTCAGACTCAGCCACCACGGCCACCAGTGTCTGGACTCCATGGGGGATTAATCTTGCAGCTGCTCAGATGCCGCTTGATTGAAAATCTTCCTCGGGAGTCTGAGCGACAAAAACTTTCTGTCAATTCATATTTATCACATATTTATCTGTTCATTTGTACACCTCCAATCAGTATTAAACAACTATCTTTATTTCATTCACCTGGTCTCTCCTGATTAAAATGCTGTTACATTAACCGGGGATCATTGGACATTAGTGAGTAATTAGAATGATAAGATAAGATAAGATAAGATAAGACTCCTCCGAGAATCGCCACCTTAACGTGGTTGAGGAGTTTGAGTGTCTCTGTGAACCTGGGAGTTGTGTTGTCTGGGCCTAATAGCCCCTGGTAGGGTCTCCTATGGCAAAGTGGTCCTGGGAGAGGGACCAGACTAAGAGCGATTCAGAGACCTTCGATGAAACGGACAACTTGGGAGAAGAGTACCTCGCCCGGTATGGGGAAACCGGGGCCTCCTCCTGGAGCCAGACCCGGGGGGAAGAGCTCGCCAGTGAGTGTCTGGTGGCCATGGCCCGGTCGGGCTCAGTCCGAAAAAATAACATGGATCCGTCACCCTGTGGGTCCACCACCCGCAGGGATAGAAATCGGGTTGGGTGCATTGTGTGCCGGGCGGCAGGCAGGGACGGGGCCCCTGGCGTGCCGATCCCTGGTGTCGCGGACTGGCTTTTGGTATGTGGAACGTAGCCCTTTGGTGGGGAAGGAGCCGGAGCTGGTGCGGGAGGTGGAGTGGTACCAACTAGATATAGTTGGGCTCACCTCCACGCACAGCAGTGGTTCTGGAACCAAACTCCTGGAGAGGGGCTGGACTCTCGCTTTTTCCAGAGTTGCTCAGGGTGAGAGGCGCCGGGCGGGTGTGGGGATACTCACAAGCCCCCGGCTGAGCGCCGCTGTGTTGGGGTTCTCCCCAGAGAACAAGAGCGTCGCTTCAATTTGACTGCAGGTCGCAGAGAGAAAGTCTCTAACTGTAGTTTGTGCTTATGCACCGAACGGCAGCGCAGAGTACCCAGCCTTCTTGGAGTCTCTTGGCGGCATCCTGCAAGGGGTGCCGGTTGGGGACTCCATAGTTCTGCAACTTCTTTGACTTCAACGCTCACATAGGCAATGACCAAGAAACCTGGAGGGGGTGATTGGGAGGAATGGCCTGCCTGATCTGAACCTGAGTGGTGCTTTGTCATTGGACTTCTGTGCGAGCCATGGACTGGCCATAACGAATACCATGTTCAAACACAGGGAGGTCCATAAGTGTACCTGGTACCAGAACACCCTAGGCCTGAGATCAGTGATTGACTTTGTGGTCGTATCAGCAGATCTGCAGCCGTGTGTCTTGGACACTCGGGTGAAGAGAGGAGCAGAGCTGTCAACTAATCACCACCTGGTGGTGAGTTGGATCAGATGGCAGGGGAGGCTGCCGGACAGACCTGGTAAACCCAAACGTGTCGTGAGGGTGAACTGGGAATGTCTGGCAGAGGACCCTGTCCATCGGGTCTTCAACTCCCACCTCCGGGAGAATTTCTTGTGCATCCCGGGGGAGGTTGGGGACATGGAGTCTGAGTGGACCACGTTCAAAGCCTCCATTGTGGAGGCAGCTGCTAGGAGCTGTGGTCAGAAGATTGTCGGTGCCTGTCGGGATGGCAACCGAAGAACCCGCTGGTGGACACCGGCGGTGAGAGAGGCCATCAGGCTGAAGAAGGAGGCCTTTCAGGTGTGGCTGGCCCAGGGGTCTCCTAAAGCAGCAGACAGGTACCAGTTGGCCAGAAGGGCTGAAGTTGTGGTGGTCGCTGAAGCAAAAACCCGGAGTTGGCCCGGTTGGCCTCAAGGAAGTTCTGGAAGACCGTTAACCGACTCAGGAAGGAGAAGCAGGGCTTGTCTCAGGCTGTGCTCAGCAGAGAGGGAGAACTGCTGACCTGAAGTGGGGACATTGTCGGGCGGAGGAAGGAGCACTTTGAGAACCTCCTGAACCCGGCCGTCACATCCACTAGGAAGGAGGCAGAGCCTGAAGACTCGGGGGAACTCGTGCCCATATCCCTGATGGAGGTCAGTGAGGTACTTAAGAAGCTCCCCAGTGGCAAGGTGCTGGGTGTGGATGAGATTCGCCCTGAGATGCTGAAGACTCTGGGCACTGTTAGGCTGTCTTGGCTGACACGCCTGTTCAGTGTCGCGTGGAGGTCGGGTACGGTGTCTGCAGAGTAGCAGACCGGGGTGGTGGTCCCCATCTTCAAAAAAGGGGACTGGAGGGTGTGCTCCAACTATCGGGGTCTCACACTGCTCAGCCTCCCGGGTAAAGTTTACTTCATGGTGCTGGAAAGGAGGCTCCGGCCAATTGTCGAACCTCAGATTCAGGAGGAGCAATGCGGATTCCGTCCTGGCCGTGGAACAGTGGACCAGCTCTTCACCCTTGCAAGGCTGTTGGAGGGGGCGTAGGAGTTTGCCTATCCAATCTACATGTGCTTTGTGGACCTGGAGAAGGCTTACGATCACGTCCCTCGGGGGGTCTTGTGGGACGTACTGCAGGAGTATGGGGTTCCAGGCTTGCTGCTATTAGCCATTCGGTCCCTGTATGACCAAAGTGAGAGCTGCGTCCGCATACTCGGTGTGAAGTCGACCACGTTCTCGGTGGGTGTTGGCCTCTGCCAAGGTTGTTCCTTGTCACCAATCCTGTTTGTGATCTTCATGGACAGGATCTCGAGGCGCAGCTGGGGGGAGGAAGGGGTCTGGTTTGGGGACCTCAGAATTGCATCCCTGCTTTTCACAGATGATGTGGTTCTGTTGGCTCCCGTGACCTCCAGCAAGCACTGGAAGGTTTTGCAGCCGAGTGTGAAGCAGCTGAGATGAGAGTCAGCCCCTCCAAGTCTGAGGCCATGGTCCTCTGTCGGAAACCGGTGGTTTGCCCTCTCCGGGTTGGGGGAGAGTTACTGCCTCAAGCGAGGGAGTTCAAGTATCTTGGGGTCTTGTTCACGAGTAAGGGTAGAATGGAGCGTGAGATGGATTGGCGGGTTGGTGCGGCTTCTGCAGTGATGCAGGCGATGCGCCGGTCTGTCATGATGAAGAGGGAGCTGAGCCAGAAAGCAAACCTTTCAATTTACTAGTCCATCTACGCCCTAACAATGAACTCTATGTAGTGACCGAAAGAATGAGATCGTGGATACAAGTGGTGGAAATGAGTTTCCTCCGTGGGGCGGCTGGGCTCAGCCTTAGATTTAGGGTAAGGAGCTCAGACATCCGGAGCGAGCTCGGAGTAGAGCCGCTGCTCCTTTGTGTCGAAAGGGGCCAGCTGACGTGGCTCAGGCATCTGATCAGGATGCCTCCTGGGCGCCTCCCACTGGAGATGTTCCGGGCACATCCCACTGGTAGGAGGCCCCGGGGCAGACCCAGAACACGCTGGAGGGATTACATATCACCTCATGAGCCTGATGAAGCTGTAAGTGAAATGCATTGCTCTATTAAATTCTCGATCCTCTTTCTTAGTCCTGTCTTGTGTGCGGTACGTAGCCACAATATATGTGTTTTTTTCTTTACACGTGAGAAATTCCAGTGTTACAGCCATCAAGGGGAAAGAGTCAGATTAAAGATTACAAAAATTAAAAAAACTTTAAAAAACTAGGCATGCAAAAAAAGTATAAAAAATACAAGAAACAGCAATAAATGATAATAATAATGAGCAGTGGATAAAAAGTAAGCAATGGATTAATGTGAGTATATTTAGTGCAAAGTGAAAATTGTATGTGCAAATAACAGGGGACAGTTATGCTTATTATGGTGTCCCTAAAGTGTCCATGGTGCAGTTTACTGTGAGCAGTGCTGGCTATGTAGCTTGACAGCAGCAGTCAGGAAGGACCTGCGATAGCGTTCCTTCACACACTTTGGGTGTATCAGTCTATCGCTGAAGGAGCTCTCCAGAGCTTTTATCTCCTCCTGCAGGGGGTGGGAGTCGTTAGTCCTCAGAGATGACAGCTTGGCTGTCATCCTCGTTTCTCCCACAATCTGCACAAGGTCCAGAGAGCATCCCAGGACAGAGCTGGCCTTCTTGATCAATTCTTCTTGATTATATCGGAGTAACTGCACTTTCTCAACTGGGACAGTGTAAACCTTTAAAAAAACTAAACCAAAAAAACAACAACAAAAAAACACTGTATTTCATAGAATAAACACTTTGAAGTTGTCTCCTACCTCCAAGTCATGGTTTCAAGACTGCACTGATGTAATGGTGGAGCACTGAAATAAATGAATAAATCTAAAAGTCAAGATCATAAAGTAAATTTCTTTGCCTTCATTTGATTCCTACTCAAGAAATTCTGTTTAGAATTGCTTCACCTTGTTATGTGGACTTCAAAGGGGTTTTAAAATGCAAAATAATGGAATTTTAAACTTGCCATTAAAAATGTGATTAATCATGATTAACGATTGGAATTTGGTGATTAAAATAATAATTGTTTATCAGCCCTAATAAACAGACATGCATGATGAAGTTGAATTCATGAACACACACACACAAGAACACATTATGTATTAAAACTAATTACTAAGGGGAAAAAAAACATTGTGAACTAAACTTCAGGCCTGATGATGACGATTTTTCCAGTGGCCCCTTTCATAATTGCAGCGCAGAAATCCCCTGCAGTCCAAAAAGCATTTACTCCATGGGCAGTTGCGCCTGAAAGGGGACCAAAGTCAGGACAATTTTAAGGGGCCATCTTTTCATTGGCCTTAAAATCCCTGGCAGTGCCCCTGCACATAAGCCACCATTATTATGAAAAGGACGTCTGTAAAAGAAATGACATGACACAAACTGCAAACAAGATCAGTATGACTCTTTCTACTCTGAATTTTAATTCCATGGAGGTTTTATATTTGTAAAATTTCCCTCAAACTGAGAAAAGCGATTTAAAAATCTCTGATGTCATCACATTTTAAAGTCTGTGAGTCAAGCTGGAACTCATGGGCAGGGGAGAAACGCCACTGTGCATATTTAGTGCACATGCAGTAAGGAAGCTAAAAACATATTTGGCGTATACGCTAGGCAAGCAACTTCATGGGAATGAATGGCCGCCATTTTGGCATCCGGTATCCAGATATTATTAGAAATCTGTGAGGCCTGCTCTCAGTACATCACTGTGAATGTTAACTGTCACAATTCTGCGAAGGATGTGGGATCTGTTAAAGTTGATCAGTATTCTCGCCTCTTCAGTGTGACTTGCATTTCGGTCTGAGCAGGAGAGGACAAGCTTCACCTTAGTCGTAGAACTTCACCTTACTTTGTACTTCACACTTTTAGTGTGTCTGGATTCAATTTATTTACTCGTGCTGCAAGAAAGTGCATCGTGTTTACAGCAAGATAACCTTGACAGCTATAATATCTAACATTTTTTATTATTTCAGCAGCGTTGTGTGCGCAGCCAGATAAGAACCTTTTATTTGAGATGAATCTGTGCTGCACAAAGCTACTTTAAACTCCAGGAAGTCGAATAAACACATTAGAAGATGGTAAAAGTGTTGATAAGCTGTGTGGGTTTCTCTGAGCATAATGCTGTTTTACTGTGATCTGGGAGGAAACATAGAAGATAAGAGACACGAAAGAAAATTGACTAGAGCTCAGATTCCTCAACACAGCTGACATCACTGTCTGTCCTTAGTGGAAGAAAATACAGAGGAATAAAGCTGCATTTCCTGATAGACACTTAAAGGTGTTATGTTTATCTAATCAGACCATGAAATCTTTATTTTCATTAAGCTGATTGGTTAGTTACCCAGCAGGCATTAGTCATCCATCTATGTAAAGGACAGGGATGAAATCTGAAGTTCTGATCCAAATGACATTTATATATTTAGTTAAAGGGTTTTCAAAGTCTGACACTGTGGGAGCACTTTGCATCCTGCATGGTTAAGTTTAGGAAACTATAACACTTTGGTTAAGGTTCAGAAAAGGTTGTGCTTTTTGGTAAAACATTGAAAAAGTAAACGTCCTGTCCTATGCTTGAAGATCACAACCTTTTCCTTAATCCTTAATAAGTGTCATATATATAGGCAGGGATGTGGTGGTTAGCATTCTCGCCTCACAGCAAGAGGGTTGCCGGTTCGATCCCGGGCGTGGGAGCCCTTCTGTGCGGAGTTTGCATGTTCTCCCCATGTCACAGTCCTCCCACAGTCCAAAGACATGCAGATTGGGGACTAGGTTAATTGGTGTGAATGTGAGCGTGAATGGTTGTTTGTCTCTATGTGTCAGCCCTGCGATAGTCTGGCGACCTGTCCAGGGTGTACCCTGCCTCTCACCCGATGTCAGCTGGGATAGGCTCCAGCCCCCCCGCGACCCTCAAGAGGATGAAGAGTGCCTATATAACCATATAAACACAAGTGTGTGCTATAGAAAAACAAAGGATCGGTATCGGTATAGAGGCATTTCTGATACTGGGATCGGTATCGGTACCGATACCGATCCCAGTATCAGAAATGCCTCTGATACGGCCTAAAATGCGGCATCGGGCATCAGCGAATACAGCCTATGACCAATCCGATACCTCATAATGCCTCATGTCATTACGCATACGCACACTATCGTTTGAACATTGGCATCGCAATGTGCGCATGTGCGATAGTCACATGGCACGACATGCGATGATTTCTCTTTTTTTTAAAACATGTAAACTTTTGTTTTGCTTCAGAAAAGCAGCTCTGAAGCTCCACTCGTTGCTCGGCTCCGCTCGCCTCCCTCTACGACAACAGCAGCCCCTCCCCCTCTCATGCACACGCTGCAGTCACACACTGAAAATGAGCGACATATATTGGAAAAAAAATAAAAAATACCGCAATCGTGCAGCCCTACATTCTACTCATTCTACTCTAGCCTTTAAAATGTCTTTTTTACCAAATTGTGTGGCTGGTGGATTATAATAATTAAAAAAAAAGTTTTATGGCATTCATTCTACTATCATGTATTTATTTCTTAATATTTTACATATAGTTTTAGGAGTTGAGACATACAAAAATTCATATCCCATCCATCTTTATTTTACGCGCTGGTATCAGAACGGTACTCGGTATTGGCAGATACCTAAGGTTCAGGGATCGGAATTGGTATCGGGAAGGAAAAAGTGGTATTGGTACATCTCTAATTAATTGTCAGTGCCTATTTTCAACTTGATAAGTTAATGAACAACATTAAGAGTTTACAGCACTTTTGGTTCACACTGGCCAAAGAACCAAGACAAAATGGACCCCTTATTTTCAATGTATTTCAATAACAAGATTAAAAAAAAAAAGTCATATTAAAGTCACATCTAAAAAGTCAGGATAACACTTGATCACACTTGATTTATTGATCTATAAAAACAAAAAACAAAACTTAATGTCTGCCATGAGGAGAGGTGCACTAAGCTGAACAGAGCAATGTGCAAACAAGAATCATAATTTGACTAAAGCAGAACAAACAGCAATCCTCTGTTCCATCAGATATTATTCTGCATAAAATCTCTGGGATCGTCTTTCATCAAACTACTGTGTTTTTCTCTCTTTATTGTAATCTAAGTTGTATCAGAATCAAATTCCTGCTTGAACTAACATGCATGTCATGAGTCCATGTTGTTTGAGTCAAAGCTTATATGCCACCACAATCTATGAAGTCTTAAAGGGGAACTACACCCATTTTTTAAAATTCATACATGATATTCCTATGGCCTAAGACATTCCAAAAATACAAGTAACATATGTTAACTGGCTCCCAAATCCAAAAACTAAACTGCTAAAACTCAAACTTGTGATGTCATAGGGTATTTAGTCTGTAGCTGCTCCATAGACATGGTACTGGGAGAGATGGCATTGAGAGCACTCAGGAGAATGTTGTGAGTATATGGGAACATTTTCTGTTTTAGAACTGAGAACTCTGCAATATAATACAGGTAATTTTAAACATTCCATGGGTCCATAAAACCAGGCTCCTATTCACTGTCTATGGACCAGCTCCAGACTTTCTATGACATCCCAAGTTTAACACTTACTCTGGTTTCTGACTTTGAGAGAAATAGCTCATCTTAACACATGTTGATCGAACTTTCCTTGGCCACGGAAATAACATATTGGAATTCATAATGTGGGTGTAATGTTCCTCTTTAAATTGATGCAGAGGCTTCCAGCTGTTAAGCAGCTTCCCTGATTAGCTGCTTGTGTGTGATGTCTTTGCCAACTGCTCTTTCTGCTTTTATGCTGTTCTGAGCTCCTATTGATGAAGTGCAGTGAGGTGTATTATTGTTTGATTATTCATTTCAAGTTTTTTTCTTAAAAATATGCATTAACATAAATTCAACATATTGGTAGTAAAAATGGAATCATTCTATTCATTGTAAAAAAAAAAAAAAAAAAGTATACAAACTAGAATTACCTCCCTGCAGTTATAAACCAGTGAAGTTGCACTTTAAGTTTACATCCATGTCTGTAAAAACATGGATGCACCATACACATTTTTCCCATGGAAGCACAGAAGACCTATACAATTAACACAGTTTCAAGGTGGACACCAATTCAGTATCTGACCAAATGTTTCCCTTTCTATTCTTGAGATATGACACTGAGTAATGGCCAGAAAAGGATTTTATGTATAATATTATGATGCCACAGTAAAGTTGACCTTTGACCTTTTGGATATAAAATGTAAGTCATGCATCCTTGGCAAACCAAATCAACGTTTCCTAATTCAACACTTTGTATATCTTACAAAAATGCACATACAACAATTTGTATATCTATTGAATTTGTGGCCCATGAATAATGTTACATACTTAACATAAAGTAACGTAGGTTAGGGTTAGGCGAGGATTAGGTTTATCTGATCCATGATGAGTTCAACCACTGCATTGTCTGTTTGAGTGAGAGAGCACTGATGATAAATATGAGTCATCAATGTGTTTGTGTTAGTTTGCAGATAGTTAGCTAAACTGTTGATGTCGTGACCAAGCGGCAACCTCTGAGGCTAAAAAATGAAGCCAACACAGAAGTGCCAAAAACTGCTTAAGAACCACTTAAGGCTGGCTCCAAAACAGAGTCAGTCCCCACAGACCCTCATGTAAAAATAGCCAACTTAACAGCAGAAATAAACATTTTTACAGCCTAGTACAGAAAAAAAAAATCTTTGGTTTCTGTAGCTAATTTCAATTTCAATAAAATTCAGTTCAGCTTTAGTGTCATTTTATCATTTTGCCACACATTTGTTGTGCCGGGCAGAATGAGTGTTTCTCAGATCTCAGTATCTCAAATATAGGAATAAATGTCATCATAACAGAACAATAGCACTAAAAACAAATGCTTAACACTAAAAACACCCTTAGCAATAAAACTACTATGAAAACAGACACTAGCAATAAAAACAAACACTAAAACAAAAATAGTCCCTAAAAACAAATAAAATTAAAAGTGCCCAGCGCAGGTATAAAGATAAAAAGTGCCAAATGATGTGTGCTAAAATGAATGATGTCTGCAAATTGAATTAAGTGTCGAGTATGGATGTGGGGATAAAAGTGCAAATAAAATCTGAGCAGCAGAGTCAGATGGATTGGCTATTCAGGAGCCTAACTGCCTGTGGGAGGAAGCTTTTTAGCTGTCTTGTGGTTCTTGCTTTGATACTCCTGATACTGTTTGCCTAATCGTAAAAGATCAAAGAGTTTGTGGAGGGGGTGTGAGGGATCTTTGACAATGTTCAGTGGTTTGCGGAGGCATTGGCTCTGGAATAGGTCCCGTACAGAGGGTAGGGGGACCCCAGTGATCTACATGGCTTCCCTGACTACTCTCTATTCTCTACTCAGGCCTTTGTGTCTGCAGTTTTACAGCTGTACCAGGTGGCGATAAAGTATGTCAGTACACTCTCAACCATGGCTCTGTAGAATGTCGTGAGAATGTTTGGGGGAGTGATGTTTGTTTTAGCTTCCTGAGAAAGTGCAGTCTCTGCTGGGCCCATTTGACAATCCCACTGGTGTTCAAAGACCAGGTGAGATTGTCCAACATCTCAACTCTTAGGAACTTGATGTTCTCCACTGTGGTGCCACTGATGCCAAGGGGTGTGTGCTCAGGCTTTGACAATCATCTCCTTGGTTTTGTTGACACTGAGCACCAGATTATGATGTTTGATCTCCTCCCTGTACTTTGTTTTATCATTTCTGCTTATGAGCCCCACCACTGTGGTATCATCCATGACTTTGATCATCCGGTTCCCCGTGCTGCACAGTGATGTGATGGCAGAGTAAATAACAATAGAGTGGAATGAGTATCGGCGCTGATCACGTTATTTTTACAAAATCGGAATTGTAATAAAAGATCGGAGGAATCAAAACAACAACAATGGCCAGGTTTTTCATCTAAAAACCAAGATGACGAAGTCTGAAATGCCGAACTTGAGGCTTCAAAACAGCCGTCCACAAACTAGTGAGCGACGTCACAGGAGTTACTTCCATTATTTATAGTCCATGGTTGTAACTCAGGCATGTGATTGTCAAAGGACAAAAACAGGAAAATATACAAAACTGAAAATCTGTTTGGTTGTAACACAGGTGTAAACATCAAAGTAAAAAAAAGAAAGAAAGAAAGAAAACACTCCTAGGTTATCAGAATTGATGATTGTTGGTAACCAAAACCAGCCATCATAGTGAGTGGAATAAGACATGAAACCCAGATATTTATGCTTGTGTGTTTTGCAAGAGGGTCATCAGAAATCCCAATTACACCCCATAAAAATTCTAGGTCCATGTTAGGAAAAGTCAAAGTCAGACTCAAAACTCTGACAAACTAGGAGCGTGTTTTTACCTTTTGAACCCTCCTACAGCAAACCCCAGGGGCAATGTCTCTCCCCTGATATCAGGAGTTTGTGGAGACTGTATGTACTTTGGGGGTTTGTCTGCGCTCTCATTGATCCTCTGAGGAGAGGAGCGGCGCGACGTGGGAGCGGGAATCAATGGAGCGGGAAATTAGCCCTTAATTAATAAATATATTGTATTCAGCTCGTCCACTGCTGCAGGAGAGGCACCTGTGTGCATGTTAAGCACAACCAGGAAGACACACACACACACACACACACACACACACACACAAATTTATACTGAACTACTCTTTCAACCAGTAAAAGTGTCAGCTAAATATACGACGCAGCCACCTGAATGTTTTGAAATGTTTGCTAATAAGAAAAAGGGGGAAGATAAGAGATTGTTAGCATCTGAGTTTCCCAAATACCTGTATTTTCCCAGCCTTGGTGTCAGGAATCACCAGTGCAACCAAATCACTTTTTTTCCCATGCGTTAAGTTTATCTCCTACATATGTAGGGCTGCAGTCTCTGGGGCTGGAAAACAAAGCTAATGCAGAAGCGCCAAAATGTTCAGAAGGCCAAACTCCAGGCTTCAAAACAGCAGTCCACAAACCAATTGATGACGTCAGGGTAGCTATGCCCATTATTTTACACAGTAAAAGACTTAATTAGGCTGTTTTGAGAGTGAGAGAGCTGTGTAGAATAAACCATTAGTGCATGATACAAAGGCCATTAAACGTTCAACCAAATGCAGCATAAACAAAAGTTTAAATAGTTTCTGTCAGCTCCGCTAAATTTATGCTAAATTTATGCTAAATGTAGGCTTTTATTTTGCAAGTGTTGGTAGTGGTTTTTGTGGTTGGCTTTGTACAGTGGTGGCGTGTGGCTTTAAGTCACACTTCGGGATGAGGAAATCAACTCACCAGTCTTAACTTGAGATTTTCAAATATAAACATCAGTAAAATCAAGGAAAAGATGGAGAAGAATGGGCACCAGCTGAACTAGTGTCCTACTAACCATTATATAGATGCTGGGAAAATATTGAAAGACCTCTGAGCCAACATCGGTTTCCAATGGGACATCAGGAACTGTAGTATCATTTGATTCACTGAAACTTGACACTAAAACTTCTCTTTTTCTATATGCTGATCTGATGGACCAGAGGATTCTGGTGAGAGAAGGAGAAGATGCATGTGCTTTACAGACAATAAGAACCGGCGTGATGGTGAGAATGTGGCGTGCTGTCCCATTCCTGCTGGGGGTCACTGCTAAAAGCCGTTCAGAGGCATCTGGTGTGTGGCACTTGAGTAATGCCTTATATAATTCCATATGACAAACAAATGATTGATTGATTGATTGATTGACTAGAAGGGAGTGGGGGTGGTGGTGTACAGAAACAGCTGTTTGCAGCTTGCAACTCTCTCTCTCTCTCTCTCTCTCTCTCTCTTTAAATATGAAGGAAAGACTTAATATCCCAGTCTGTCAGTGCGGTTACTGTTTTCATGTGCATACCATATGTAAATGTGCTCAGCAGCTCTCATTTCACATTCACATTTTAGAGAATGTTGATTAATATTTTCTTCATTAATGATGTAGTATTTCACCCATCTGCTATAAATGATATTGCTATTGTATGAGAGCAGCAATGATCACTGTGTAGCTAATCAGTGTTTTATGATGGTGTTGTATCGGTAACATAAGTGTAAAAACACATGTATCAGTCATTCTTGCTCACTGGCTCGCCAAACAGACTGCACACGTGTGTGTGTGGGAACCTAGACATTGCGGGCGGGCAGTTTATGTGCATAATGAAATAGTATCCTGCCAAAGCCACTGCACACTTACATGATTTTATACAGTGGAAATGTGTGGTTAGTTAACTGAGAAGGTATATCCTTGTTTTTGGCTGAACTTTCAATGCCCTTTATATCGTGCACTAATCATTTCATTCTGCACGATAATATCTCATCCGAATTAGATATTAGCTCATATATTATCTATGTGCAAGATAATATCTCTTACAAAGGAGATAAAACAACATTGCTGGCAAAAAAAAAAAAAAAAATCTTTCTTCACTGGGCTTTAATATATGTAATGCTGCAGTTTTTGGCAAAACATAAAGTAGCCTGGGTCATGAGGATTAGCCACATGCATACTAGTTTAAACACTATCTTTAAAAACATGATGTTAAGTCTATATTAACTTTTCAGATCTTAATTTATGTTCTTTATTCAAGGACATGGAGCAGGTAAATATTATCTTCCCCTCCTTGTCCATTCAGCTGTCAGACAACACACTGGTGCTCTACCAGCGTCATCACATTGGCTCTGAACAGGTTAATTCAGTAAAGTTACAACTGATCACACACTCCAGCTGTTAACATATCTGTGTTTCTGTTGTCATAATAGCTGCTGCTGCTTTAAGAACCTCAATTAAATCACTATTTTTGACTTTATAAGTTTATGGAAATGAAACAGTTGAAGCAGGTGAACATAAACACAGATCTGTGGTGACATCTGTACTGTGTAATCAGCTGTTCACAAACACAAAAAGAGCAGTCAAAGAAAGTTATTGCTGCAACTGAGAATGATCTTAGAAAGCAAAATGTTCAGGGTTGGAAAAAAAAAAGTTGTGATGTCGGGTCATCTGACTGAGGTTATGTCAGGTCATCTGCACTACAGTATCAGCAGCAGGAATACTGCATGTTGTACACATGAACACCTCTGGCCGTGATTTTAGAATGATATGAGTTGTATCATAGCTGACCTTTTACTTAATGCAAGTAAAATGAAGTTCATTCAGTACTTATAATAAAAAATAGTACATAAGCGTTGAAATGAATTACTTCGTTAAAATAGCGAGTAAATAATATTCATATTAACTCATAACTTCCACCCCAAGATACTGACATATTAATATGTACTGTTCATGTGTATGCACAAAAAAACCTACTTAGAACAGAGCTGGAGCAGAGGCTGCAGATAGTTTGAGCAGTAAAGGAGCTGTTGAGGAGACACCATGTCTAGGAGACACTGCTTTTTTCAGTGAGACCACAAATTACCCTTGTGTGGACTGCCAAAAGACAAAGAAATGAAAAATAAGTGGTTGGAATTTATTTTCGATACTATTCCCCAACAATACAACCCAAACATTTTATTGTGTTCTCTCCATTTTCCTGAGGACTGGATTTTCAGGATTTTTATAGCGGTTACGCTAGAAAGATGGGGCAGTTCCCACTTTGTTGGGCAAAACTTGAGATTCAGGGTCACAACTTTTAAGTATGCTTTATGAGTTGTGAATTTGTTGTGTAAAAACAAACTAGGAAGCTGCTACCCAGTGTTGAAATGTGGACTAGAAGGCTGTAGGAGCTAAGCTGTACACCCAGTGCTTAGCTGCAGATCTCAGCTAACTGGCTAACGAAAGCTTTTTAGTTATCATGTTACAGCTGAAATATAGACAGCTACAAAATAAAAAACTTGTGAAAAACTGTGAAATGACCTGCTCCAGTGTTTGTTGCTTCGGAGTCTATCTGCTCGTGTTTCTTCACTCAAACTGATGAGGGCGAACAGCTGCTGTTGTTAGCTTAGCATGTTGTTAGCAGCTCATGTAGCCTCTGGAGGTGAAATCAGTTACAGCAAGAGGGGTGACATTTCTGAATCACGTTCTAAGTGTTGCACCAATCACAACAGACTGAGCGAGCTGACCAATCAGACTAGACTGGGCTGCTGGGGCGGTGGGACATAAACCCAAACACAGCGTTTCAGACAGAGACACTGCAGAAATGAGCACTATCGGAAAAATAATATGAAAGCACATAAATCTATTCCATTATTCCACTAGATCCCAATCTTACAAATACTACCCCAAAATGAGCATAGGTGTTCTTTAAGACAGACGAGCAGAGTTAAAGTAATACAGAAATAATTTGGTCGCCTCATATGTTACTGTCTGTTCATGGATCATAAGATAAGGTGACCAGATTTCTGAGATGAAAATCGGGGACATTTTCAGTGTGGCAGTGAAAAATCATTAAATATTATCATTATGAAATAAAAAACAGGGACAAGTACTTTTTCATGTATTTTGACCAGCTTTTATTTTATTTTTTTCTTACAAAAGGTGCCAGTCAAAAAAATGGGTGACATCACCGTGATCACCCTCATTCATCCACCTCCGTAGCCTCCGCCTCAGGAGCCTGGGTAGAATAAGAGCAGAGGAGAACATGAGAAAAACTGCAAGAATAATAAAATAATAGTAAGTGAATAGTTTCTTAAAGAAACAACATCAGTTTTGGTAATATACTTATAGAATTTAGTCATTGTGCTCTTTTTTATCTTCTCTATGTAACTGCCTCTGTTTGAAATGTGCTACATCAGAGGTTCCTAAACCTTTCAGAGCATGTACCACTATGTACCAAACCAAAGTGCAACTTCCTACTGCAGATATGATTTTTTCATACAATAAAAATAACTGTATCCCCCATGCAACAGCATCAGCAAGGCTAAACAACATCAACAAAATGCTACTTTATTAAAATCAAAGAATAGCCTACATTTATAAAGTGCACTCACAAACTCATCAGGGGGACAGACTACATTCAGCCAGTTTCTCCTTCTATCTCCTCTCCTCTCTCACTCTCCCTCATTCCCTCTTTCACTCTCTCTCCCTCTCCTTACCTGATTTGCATATTTCTCAGAAGAATGTATTTTCTTCTAGATGGCTCTGTTTTGGCCAGCATCTCCATGAACCTCTCACAAGGGAGGTTGATGTTTGTCTTAACAATAAGCATGGCCTTGATGGAAGGAACAGTGAACCTATTTCCTGCTGTCTGTCCATATATCATTCATTTGAGAGAACACCCTCTCTACTGGTGCATTACTGCCAGGTAAGCACATGACAACAGACACTAATCTAGCCAGGTTAGTGTGCGGTATGTCATTTTCTTTGAAGTGGGTGCTCCATCTCTGACTGAGTGGTGTCTCAGATTCTCTCCATATTTTGAGTGATTCCCCTTTTAGGAACTCTTGCAGGGCAGAAACCTCATCAAACAAATCATCTTCTTTGATGGTCAAAGTTGTTGCCGTCTGGATCTCTTCGCACAGAGGTTTCTTTTTTAAAAGGAGACAGTGCAAGGCATTTAAATTGTCTGTGTGCTTTCCTCAAGCTTGCAAGTAGTTCACAGCTGTTGTGAAGAAAGAATGAGATGTTTTGAGAAAGTTTTCTCTAGTAATTGCTGCATTTTCCACAAGCTCCCCCAGAAGTCCTCTGGCCAGTACTGGAACGAAGCTGTCGTCACGTCTTGCTGTCAGTTTTACCTCCACTTCTCTCAGGATTGCAACTGACTCCACAGCACAGCGGTCCTGGCCTTCAAGTTTCTTGATCGTGTCACTGAATATGGCCAGGTTTCCATGGGCAAAGGCCATACAGCTCAGTCAGTGGATCTTCAAACATTATTCGCAAGACAGCAGAGCATTTTTCTTCAGAAAGAAAAAAGGCTTTCAGTGGTGCATACATTTTAAGTACTCTTTCTAGAGCAGGGAGCATGGACAGTCAGTGAACATTGCTGTGTCTCAAGATGTTGTGATAATCCTGGCCAACATATTCACAAAAGGTCTTCAATCTTTCCACTCTAACAGTGTAAATATGAAAATACCCAAATATCTTTGTGAGCAGGTACTCTACATCAATGGGAAGGGTATCCATAGCTGTTCTGGTTGCATTATGGATGATGTGGGCAGGACAACCCAGGCCAATCACCTCCAGCTGCAGTGCATTCTTCACTTTGGTGTGGACATTGACTCTCCCCACCCTATTCAGCCCGCCAAAGTTGGTGTTTGTATTGTCAGCAGAGAATGCCACTACTTTATTTTGCAGTGAGAATTTTTCAGTCACCGCCATCATCTCAGCTGCAAGTTCCTCTGCCTTTTCTCCTTTGAGTTCAACAAAATCAAGCAGTTTTGTTTCTATGGACATGCTGCCATCATTTGCTTTGCAATACCTGACCATTATTGGCAGCAGCTTCACATGTCCATGATTGGATGAATCAATAGGGACACAAATTCAACCTGGTCTAGGTCCTGTGTTACCCTATCGGTTGCCCATGGTGCGAACACGTTCTTCACTATGGCTTCACCTTTGGTCCGAGCACATGAAAACTTTGGCTCATGAAGCTTCTTTGTCAGTTGTGCTGTGCAGTCCATAGACCGGTAACTATGATTGTGTTTCATAGTGTGGTACGCCAAGATGCCCTCCTGCACAGCTAACTCATACTCCTTTTGGGAAGGCTCTGTCTTCTTACAAAATGTGGTGATGGAGGGCGTAACAGCATTGGCAGTCAGACCTTTTTTATGTTTTTTGTCTGCTGATGCTCCACCAAAGAATATCTCCCCCCGCTTGCAGTTGAAAAAGAAGACTGGCAAAGGGTGCAGTGGACCATTGTGTCATCTTGGCCTGGGCGACAGGGGCGTATAAATGGAAATTTTTGCTGGATTTTTTTCGGTAAAATGGCATTTGCGCTTCTTTGAAAGAGCCATCTTCTCCTCTACTCTTCTTCCCTCTTCATGTCTCTTTTCTCTGCTCCTTCAATGCTTTTCTTTTCTTCACCCTTCTTTCTTCTCTCCTTACTCTCCTTTCCTTCACTTCACCTTTTCATATCACTCTTTCACTCTCTCTTCCCGTCACTGTTGTTTACTTCCTTATTTTTGCCTTCCCACCCTATTCTCCTGCTCTTTTCCTCTTCTTTCCTTCAGTCTTTACTTTCAGTCTCTCCTATACTTGTCTTCTCTGTTATTTTTTTATCAGTCTTCTCCCTATTCTACAACAGAGCAACACAGTGATAATATTGCACAGCACTGTCTGGTATCAGCCCGACACAAAATACAGCAGTTAACACACAACTATTAACCATTTACTTATTATTTATTTATTATTTTAACACAGTCTCAGGTCCCTATGCCTCCAGGAAAATCCTATGCTACCAAAGCAGTCTTCCGCCTCCTCCTTTTCTAAAACAGAGCCACATACAATGTCATCACCTGGTAATCTCACGCTAACGTTACAGCTTCACCAATGACATAATCATAAGAAATCATAAATCATCTTTGAGGAGTAGATGATTACCGTAAGCTAGCTCGGGCTCTGTTAAATTTAACACTATGCTAGAGCAAGGCAAGGTAATTGCTAACATGCTTGGTTACAAAGGAAAACAACAAATGCCTTGAGATGGCTGCCAGAGAGACAGGGGTATGATCATGTTATACCGTTTGAGGTGTAACAGGTGGTGTGTTTCACATGTTTTATTTCCAAATTACTCTAGAAAAGAGGATTAGCATTTCGTTAGCATACCATTCCATACCGTTACCATGGGAGAATGCCAGTTCCAGTTCAGCATTAGAAGCTGTGTCTGTAATTTACACAAGGTATCAGGGGAGCTAGAAATAAGTTGGATACAAAGTTCATTTTTCCTGAGTAACACACCATGTTTGTGTTTAAGAAGAATTTTATACATTATGTATATTGGATAAAAATGCACACAGGCTGTACAGCCACAGTGGCTTAAAAAGCTGCCAGAAGCCATTAGCTGTCTTCAGTCACCAGGACTTCAAGACACAAAATGGACTGTCTAAAATACTCGGGTTGCATTGAAGACAGGTAATAGGTGCATAGCCAAAACCACTTGCATAGAGGTTTTAATGTTCTAAACCTCTTGAGACATCAGACACATAGGCTACTTGTTAAGACTCAATACAAATGTTTAGAACTGGGACAAGATTTGGGGCAGTTTTGGAGCACAAACCTCTGCAGCTGCAGTTTAGTTAGCTACTTATCTGAAATAGCTTACGTCTATAGCAAACTTTCAGTACACTGTAGCTGTGCTCAGACAGCCAGAGACACGCAGGAGAATGACTGGAAGAGTTGACAAAACAGAGAATATTTGTCAGGAGATGGAAAGATTAGGAAAATACATTAAGATAGAGTGAAAAAGAAGGACAGAGGAAAGTCAGGGGGAGATGGAAAGTGGGGGATGAGAGAAATATGAACGTGGTGGTATGAAGTGACTCCATCGCCTTTAGCTCTCTACCTCGAGATTCATGTAACATGAAGTTATTTCTGCATGTAACAAGGCTGAAAAGAAGCTCGACTGTAGGCTACGCTCTGCACCACACCTCTCCACACACCACAGGAGAGGTTAAGAAAACACCAGGCAGAAGGGGAACCTGGGAAATAAGTGAGAGATGGTGGGAACGTGGGGTGCAGGTAATGGGAGGCATGGATCTGTCCTGCTGGCACTCAGATGTGATTTAGAGAGAGGAAAAATAGATGGATGCAGGATGTTGTCAGGTGGAGGAGGTGAAACAGAGATGCAGGGGGGTGGTGTTAATGGTAGATAGTGGGAGGAAATGAAAGGAGATAGGGTTAAAGGTAGCTGGCTGGGAGATGCCAAAGGAAGAGATGAAAAACAAAAACTTGTGTCTGTGAATTACAGATAAAAGCTCCATCACTCTGCTGCAGAAAGAAAACTTTCAGAGAGAAGATATGAATGAAAATATGGACATTTTTTAAACCAAATTTGTCTGATGTGTGTGTTTAGACAGAGAGTAAAAATGAACTAAAATGGATACACGTTACTCACAGGGGAGATTTGGGGAAACCACTTTTCATTTTAACAGAAACTACTGACTTTGTTAGCATTGTGTTAGCAAATCTACATTTACTGTACCACTGCTTTGTCTATCAGCATCCTGGCTGTAATTTCCACTGGGGGTGAGGAGACACGTTCTCCTCACTTTTACAGAGTCAGTGTCCAGTGGAGTTTTTTGCCTCCCGGGCTACATACAAGCTGCTCTAAACCAGCGCTTTTGACAAATATGTACACTGTGTCCAACACAAATTTTTCATGTTGCATATACTTACATTGTTGGCTGCTGTTTTATACTTGTCCATGTTTCCAAATGGTTCAGGTAATCCATGGTTTCTGGTTGTGGAATGATCCAACTGTCCACACATCCAGACCTCAGCAAGTCAGCTGCATGGTTGCTTCTTCCAAACACAGGCAGCTGCTCTGCAGCCACCTCTGAACGGTGGAAGTCATCCACAGCAGGAACAAGACAGCACATCACATTCCCAACATCACACCAGTCCTCACTCGCCGTAAAACACATACCTCCTCACCTTCTCTCGCCAGAGTCCTCTGCTCTGTTGGATTGGCATAAAAAAAGAGCCTCCTGCAAAAAACAGATGAATTAAGAAACTTTCATCTTTATTTTTATTTACAGTTAATATTGTCATTGTCATTGTCAATATTGTCATGACAAAAAAAAAATGTTACTATGGAACATCAATGAAGCAGAGCGTTAGTTCAGGGAGAGCACTGAAATTGGCAGATTTGCCTCAGCTGTTTGCAATACACTTTACAATGACCAGACACTTTTACTCTGTTGATTACTCCCATGCCATCTTTATCCATATATGGTATTTGAGCCTGTTCTCAATCCCAACTCGTCAAATACTGCTTTGTCAGTGGACCTCGGCATCAGACACCTAAGTACAGGCACCCTTAGCAGCAGCATGACATTCATGGGGTGATGGTTGTTTCTGATGCTGCAGGAAACTATTGTAGTGTTAAAAGCAAGAAGGTCCACATAGGGTGGGAGAGAGTGGAGGTGAATGGGTCAAACAAAGTTTGGACTTGTTATTTTAATAAAAACAAAGTGTGCTAGTATGTGTAGCATGTAACGTTAGTGAAGTATGTCACATGACATGACATTACATGTTAGTAACAAATGTACTTATTTTAAGCCAAACCAGGACTTTTTTCCTAAATCTAACCAGATGCTTTTCTGGCCTTAACTTAAAGGAGTAAATCTGAGAATGAAGTGTTTTACCTACTGTACATTTCTTGTGAAAACACAAGTATATATTTAAAAGATACCATGCATGTAGTGAGCGTAAATTGAAACACTGTCCCTGAATGTCCAAAACTGAAGAAGGAGGGTATCTAGCATGTCATTTTTTGACATTTAGATCCACTGACAAAGCGGCTGTATTTGACAAGATTGATTGATGCTGATTTTGTGATTTAACATTTCATGTTGATGTATGTGTTTATTGTTGGGGGATGGGATCTCAGCATTATCTACTTTACTGCCTCAATTCAGTGAGAAATCAAACAGCAGAGCTTTTTATCTAACTGCTTTTATCTTATTGTAAAACCATTTAATCTAAATGGTCAATTCTTTGACGCAAGTATCTCTGATTGAATAACTTTTGCTTGGAAGCAAAGTAAGAAGAGTGACATTATGGAGCCACAAAGTCCGCAGAGGAAGGTCAGTCAGACTTTAGCAGAGGATACTGCTGTTTCTTCATCATTTCCAACCAACAGTCATTGATTTTTTTTTATTTTCTTTATATCTTTTTACCATGACTACTGTTGTTTCCTAACCTTTATGAAGTACTCATTTTAAGCCAAACCACAATATTTTACTTACCCTAACAAAGTCAGTTTTAGGCCACACCAAACCTTAACCATGGTGGTGTCACATCATGAAACGCTCTTATTTTTGTAGCAAATTTGGACCCCACTGACAAACAATGTCATCCTGTTAATCACATGCTAAAGTGTCTTTGGGGGGGGCAGTTATAGACAGTGTAGTTTGTAGTTTAATTTGGAAGACTTGTTAACCTGTAGTTCAGCTGAACTGAAGCTAACCTGGACTCAATCGGCAAAAGGCCCAAACAAGCCAACTTCAAAGAACTAGCAGCACCAAAAGCAGACTATTACATCGTCAGACTTTGGCCAAAAAGTTGCCCATGAACACACCACAGAGACTTTCCAACCGTAAGTTCTGCACCTGCATGAGATGAAATAACTCTCCGCACCAGCAGACTGTAATCATCATTTAAAAGGGAAACCGGAAGACTGTCTTGATGCTAGTTAGCCAGTTTGCACAAATCCAATGTTGAAAGAACAGAGCATATTTAAAGTGCCCCAGTGAACAATACCACAAACCATCAGGAAACATTTCTGCTAAAGAAGTCAATAGCTAAAGAAAAATAATCTGACCATCTGTAACAAGTTTGTTTCAATCTCCCGCCCTCTTGACTTAAGCTCTTTGTTTATTTTCCTCACTTCTGTTTCTTTTCTCGTGTGCTGAGCTGAACTGCCAATCACAGTGATTTCATTCACTGACAAGCTCAGCCATTACTTTATTTCACTGTCACTGATTCAACATGCTAAACAGGCCAAAAAAGATGACAGGAGCAGACAATGGGCAATGGTGCGGGACACACCACATTGACTAGGGCGACAGACACTCACTGACGGACCAACACTGATCAACAGCTGACTGCCAATTGTTGGGCAGAGTGTTTTCCTGTTTCAAGTCATTGTGCTAAGCCAGGCTAAACATGTCCAAGAACATGACACTGAATTGAACACAGAGAAATAAAATAAATCCATTTGAAGCCAAAAACAAGTCCATTTTGCAAAATGTCTGTTTCCTCAACCAAAATTGGAAATTGTTTGTAAGTTTAGGCATGAATGAATTTCACAAACATCTATGTTCTCAATCAGTTTCACATTGATCACATACACACATCTGTTCCCCTGGTGTGTCTCTGAAATATGTGACTGCACCTGGATACTATGAATGCACCGTCAACAACACTTCCTCATTTTCATTTTGACTGGCACCGGTAAGTTTATTTTCAAACTGGTTTATACATGTTACACTGGGAGTAAATCTTAAATATATATTTATTTGAGTGCATGAAAACATAAAAGATATCAAAGCTTCCTGCAAATGTAATGATTGAGTTGTCAGTAGCAGAGAATGAGGACCTGAGTGAAAATAACTGTGAAGAGTAGCTAATAGCTTCAGCCCGGAGCAGTTTCAGGCGTGTCATTGGACAGAAACCATGATGTGATTTTATCAGACGCTCTGTGCGGCCCTGAGTGGGCTGATAAAGTGATAAACCCCTGAAGAGCTCTGACACAGGAGGCAGACAGACAGGAGATGTGGCTTCACAGAACAGATAATATGATGGACAGAAGTGGACGCTGTGTGTGTGTGTGTGTGTGTGTGTGTAGGCGGTAGAGATGTGGAGATGAGAAAATGGAGAACAGAGGATGGAGTGTGTAGGGGTGAAAGCTGCTAAATGTGATCCATTTGAGGTGAACAACAGCCGGAGGGTGTCTGTCCTGCAGCTCTGTGCTCTGCTGCCACTCATCCTCCTGCTATCACTCTCACTCAACGCTACTGTCAGGTTGTTTGGAAGAAAAGCTTTTCAGCAACAAACTGCAAGAGGAATCTCTTAGCTCATCTAGGACTGATTATAGGCTAATGGCAAGAATATAGAAGGCAGACATTTTACCTTCACCAGTGCCATGCCTCTAGGGATGTCAGTTGAGCTGTCGGTCCACTGCTTTGTTCAAAACTGACATATCTCAACAAATGGATGGGTCACTTGATAATTGTAATTTGTCCAATATTTTTGTTTATTACCCAATACCTTCAAAACTAATAAACACTCCCATCGGCCCTTAGCAGTACTTTGTGTTTTGTACTAATTGTATATTAGCATGCTGATGCTAGCACTTTGCTCAGAGCACAGAGGGGGAATGGACTGAAGAGATAGGAAATATGTCAGTCATGAGGGTTACATCAATTATCTAGAACTGTATCCATTATTGTTATTATTATTATTAATAATTTAAAGCTGCAGTAAGTAGAAAGCCTGACAACAGTTGATTTTTGAGTGTCATCTGAGTTAGGTTTCATTCTTCTCTGCCCTGAGCCCCTCCTACCAGACGAGCACGCAAGTATTTTATCCTACTTGGTTCTATTTCTCCCTCTCTGGGAGCCTCGGCTCTCCCTCACTGTGCAGCAGCCGTCCTAATCCCTCCCTCGCGGCCCTGCACATACTCCCGAGCCTTGTGAAGATAATCTTGCTAAACAAAACGTTTAAGTATCATAAATGTTTGTTTGCCACAGAGTTTATTTCCTGCAATAGGCTTTTTTGACGAGGGAACCAGTGCAATGCTAACTTCCGCCTACAGAAAAACGTCATCCCTGGAGCACTCTATTGGCAAACTGTTTACTGTATCTGACAATTCATAACAAAAATGCAGTATATATTTGAGGCAATGCGCCTCAAACAGCTCAGAGAGTTTTATGTCTACACTTCGCCCTGATAAGTTTCACTGATGTGTTCTTACTCCCCCAATTAGTGCCTTCCCCTCATTTACCCTGTTGCACACCTGCCCTGCATTAGCCTCATTAGTTGTAGGCTTTGTCTGAAATCATTCTCTCATTCACTACTCCCTACATAGTGAGTAGGGAGTTCAGTGTAGAGCACTATATTGTTAGCTCACCTGCAACATGAAAAAACACTTTCAAACACTACTCAGGTAATTTTTTCAGGCCCAGTCATACTTCATTGCTGTCACAGAGAAACAGGCTAATATTAACTATACCCCAAATTTGATGCTAATGCCAGCTTTTTTGACTGGTCCGATTCCATACATGACCAACATATAACGTTAGCAGCTGCTTAGTGGTCTCAAGCCATATATCGTCCTTTTTTGGGTGTTGCAGTAGTCATCACCATGTGTGTCACACAATATTGGGTGACACACATGGGTGAAAACAAATTGATAAGACATTCCCCAATTTTGGCAGCAAGCTAGCTATCACCTGGAAGTATGACAGCAGTTGGAACACATTTTTCATTGGTCAAACACATTCTTGCAGGCAGAAATCAAGGTCCATCTCAATATTTTTATCCTTGCAAGAATGTTCCACAGGGGTGTGCAAGCATTCATAAAACCCAACCAAATCAATTTCTGTGCATATTTCTTGGACATAAATCTGTTCTCTATGAGAGATGGCTTTAAGTCACCAGTAATTTTAAGAAGACACATATGCTGTAGCTTTGCTACCTGGGGTTCGAACCCAAGTGTTGCATCCCATTAGATATCAAATCAAATCAAACTTTATTTATATAGCAATCTGGAGCACCTGTTGTGACACCTCTGTTCAGTGTGTGACCAGATGTTATAAATGCCCACAGAGCTCACAGGACCTCCTGATTATTCACTGAGATTATTTCTGCCTCCAGAGCAGCTCTGCCTCTGAGAAAGCTTTCGGTAACTAAAGCTACAATCTGCTTGTTCCGTTCCACCGTGAAATCAGTCCTTCTTCACATATGCTACTCTGAGGTTTTATCAAACTGACGGTATGAAAATGCAGATAATCCCCAGGCTCTAAAATAGACTCTGAGGCTATTTACAGTCCAGGTCTTTGCTTTTGCTCCAGATTTGTTTGGTTAAGTGCGAGTGGAGCTCACAGATTTGGGCGTCCATCTCTCTGTCCACAGTTTGCTGCCAGGCTCTGCTGCCTGCCAAGTCCGATCCATCTCATTAACAAACACACCTCCCCAGTGATTTCCCTCCTTTCCTTGTTCCCTCAGGCTGTCGTCAGGGACATCCTCCCGTGTGTCCCAGTAATTAGAGCCGCAGGGCCAGATGAAGGGGTAAAGAGGTAAAAGAAGAGAAGGCACATGTAAGCTGTTTGTGTAAATCAAAGTCTCATTCAGGAGACAGAAGAATTGTTTGGTTATTACAGCTTGGCGGTGAACAGAGTGCCGTCGCTGAGCCTGGGTTTAGCCGCATTGTTTATCCCGACTGTTCTTATACTCGTCTCTCTCAGGGTTTAATGGATATTTGTCTTCAGCCAGGACGAGGACAGAGAAACAAGAGACAGCTGCTAAATGTAAACTGTTTTGTGTGAACAGTGCTCCAAAAAAACAAAGGGAGTTTGCCAATACTATTCGGGGCGGCTGGCTCACAGAACAATTTGCCATATATTGCACATTATATATCTAACAACAAATGCAACAATAAACTTTTCCAAAGTTATGTTTTAAGACGAAGGAGAAAGTGCTGTGATTTAGTCCTGTGACATACTCCATGTAAGCAGGACGGGCAACAACACAGAAGGAAATAAGTGAAGTACAAATACCTCAAATTTGTAATGACGTACAGTACTTACTTACATTCCCCTACTGCATAGATGGTAGTTCATCCTTCTGTCCGTCTGTCCCATTCTTGTAAATGAGATATCTCAAGAATGCCTTGAGGAAATTTCTTCAAATTTGGCACAAATGTCCACTTGGACTCAAGGAAGAACTGAGTCCATAGGTCATAGGTCAAAGGTCAAGGTTGTTGTGACCCCATCTGTCTCATTATTGTACATTTGATATCTCAGGCATGCCTTGAGGATTTTTTTTTCCAAATTTGGCACAAACTTCCCCTTGGACTCAAAGATGAACTGATTAGATTTTGGTGGTGAAAATTCAAAAGTCAAGGTCACAGTGACCTTGCATCTGTCTCATTATTGTGAACATGATATCTCAATTGGCACACACATCCACATTGAGTCAAGCATGAACTGATTTGAATTTGGTATTCAAAGGTCAAAGTTTAAGGTCACTGCGATCTTGTCTGTCGCTTTCTCGTGAACATGATATCTTAAAGGGGAAATTCCGTTTTTTACAACCTGGACCTTATTCCTGGCATTAAATACCGTTATTTACTCACCCAGATAAGTTTGGTGTCATTTGGAGTCCTTCGGAAGATATTTAGATCCGCGAGAGCCGCGTACATCCATATAGTGGGAATGATCGGGGCACCGACAATGAGGCTCTAAATAACACATTATCTGCCATGAAACTCAAGTCATCATCATCATCCGGGTCATTTATACTGACCGACTAACCTCTGACCTGGATGATGTCAGAGGCAATTCGTAAAGATAATCCTCTTTACCACTGAAACGTTCACCTTTCTGTTTCTCACTTTTTGTCACTGAGCACTATGTAATAATAAATACACATTTTGCATAAGAAGTGCCTCTGCTTTTTGTGTAGTGTGCGGGCCATTCTACACAAGCAATGAGAAGAAACTAAAGAAATGTAAATTCTCATAGTTATTTACTCATCAAGCAAACAAATTCAAGGAAAATAAACAACTTATGCGTGTGTAGGCTACTTACTCAATTGAAAGTTGCCCGTTCGGTCCTGCAGGCTTTGGCTGGGTCTTCCCGTTTACTTTTGGGACACGAAAAAAAATCTCTACAACAGCGCGGTTGATCATAAAAGTGAAATCCTCTGTTGTGAGACAGTCATTTCTGGAGACATCCAGACATGTATCTCCTGGCCTCAAATCCCACTCGGGGCAACGAAGACATTCCTCCTCTGTTGGCATAGTGGAACATTGTCCCAAGAACATCACCGGTTAGCTCGGACGTGCAGCGGTTTGTTGTTCTCTGGCCAGCTGTTCCTCTCTCTCTGATGATGATGAAGACAAGCAACTCTAGCAATTCATAAAAACATATTGGTGAAATGAACGAGTTTCGCGGCAGCTAATGTGTTACTTAGAGCCTCATTGTCAGTGCCCCGATCATTCCCACTATATGGATGTACGCGGCTCTCATGGATCTAAATATCTTCCGAAGGACTCCAAATGACACCAAACTTATCTGGGTGAGTAAATAACCGTATTTAATGCCAGGAATAAGGTCCAGGTTGTAAAAAACAGAACTTCCCCTTTAAGAACACCTGAAGGAAATTTCCTCAAATTTGGCACAAATGCCTACTTGGACTCAAAGGTGAACTGATTAGACTTTGGTGGTCGGAGGTCACTGTGATCTTGCATCTGTCTCCGTCTCTTCTTGATTTTCATGATATCTCAAGAAAGCCTTGAGGAAGTTTCTTCATATTTGACACCGACGTCCACTTGGATTCAAATATGAACTAATTACGATGTGGTGGTCAAAGTTCAAAGGTCACTGTGACCTCACAAAACATAAGACTTCATCAACTTCATCAAAACATTTGCAAGAACACTTTTCTGGCCATTATTCAATATCATATCTCAGGAACAAAAGGGGAGACATTTGGTCGAAAACCGAATTGATAACTCCAATCTTTAAACTGATTGTATAGATCTTTTGTGCTGCAGAGGGGAAGATATGTGTGAAGCATTCATGTTTTCAGAGACATGGATGTAATCTTTAACTGCAACTTGCTAGGTTTGCAGAGGCATACAAGTGCAAAGCGGTAATTTTAGTTTTTACATATTTTTAAAGTTCTGATGATGACACTATCAGGTGGTAAAACAACTGCATGAGCTCATCTGTAAAGTGATTTCCCTGATGTTCTGCTGGATGTGTATGTGTTAGGCTAAACAGGTTGTAATGAGGACAAAATAAGCAGTGTATTAAATGTGTGAGCTGGTGTTGCAATAACCTGTTTAAAACTTCCTGTTTCATTAAAGTCCCTTTACAGCCTCTGATGCTTGTTCATTAGTGAGGGGCTAATTTGCCAAAGGAATTCTCATTACAGATGGATAACTTAATAAGGCTGCCACCCCCATTTTACCTCCATGCACACACAAGCACACTTTACCTCTTCCTCTACCGAGGTCATGTAAGTTTGTATGATTCAGACTGATTAGTTTGTGGGCGCTCCTCCAACAGTTTCATCCACATTTTATCAAACACACAGTGAAAAAGAACTGAAAGTGTAAAAAAGAAACATTACATCAGTCCACAGATGTCAGAAAAGTCACAGCCAAATCATCTCTGCGAGCGAACAAACAGCAATCAACACCAGTCGGCTCCAAATAATCATCACTGAAAAATCGACACAGACAGCGGAACATTTCTGAGTGGCGTGGATTCAATCCAATTTTTAAAAATCAGTTATGATGACAAATCGTGGCTGTTACCACAGTCGTGCACCACTTTGTCTTTTTCTGTCCCTCTAATATAGATGTGTTTCTAGAGTTAACTGAAAGATTCCTATCAACCTGGAGAAAGAGAGCACTGATGTCAATAATACAGTAACATCTGTACAACATTGGAAATCTGAATCTGAAAATGTTTTCGCTTCATGACTGTACGACTTCACTCTTCTTATGGCGGATTTATACTTGTGTATCAGCTCTATGCAGAGCCTATACCGTAGCCTTTGTCGTTGTGAGCATTTACACCGGTGCAATGGTGATTCTGTGTCACTCTGCAGTACGTCTCACTGGTCGGCAGTATGGTTTCTGTGAAGTGCTGTAAAGTTTAGTTGATTCAAAACTCACCCAAAACAAACATTAAACACATTAAACATGGCTTCATAGCAAAGATTTTTGTTGAGAAGTACACAAATCTGCTTCACTATAACTCTCAGGAATCACAGACAAAGCACTTGTCTTTTGCTGGACACATTTTCCCCACAAATATAACAAATTATGTTATTAGTACAAGCCTATGGCATTTTACATTGTTCGCCCAGCGTCTAGCAGAGACTAGCGATCAGCTCTATTACATCTCACAAGGTTCACCGACAAAACAACTATCTTATAATGAATATGTTTTCCAAACAAATACAACATGCTAACGTTATTAGCACAAGCCTATGGCATTTTACATTGTATAAATTAGCCTAGTGACGAGCAGAGTTTTCCCTCTACTTGTATAAAGCAAGGTTAAATCACACATAAGACTTAAAATGCCATTGTGTGGGGACTTTGTTATCTTCACAATTTATTGTTTTTTATCTCTGAAATAAAAGTAAATAAAGCATCATATCCACTGAGGGAAATGGTTTTCAGTTTGCAAAAATAGACAGGAGGTCTGCGTCACTGCTACATGTAGTTGCATTTCTGGGGAGGTGAACGTCAGGCTACTGCATAGGCTCTGTGTGGACGCAGAGCCTACGCCATAAGTATGCCGTCAATTCGTGATACATATGAAACGTATCAATGTAAAGTATCCATGGTTTGCAGAAATGTACAATGCCAACATTATCTTCTGGCAGCTGGGCTGTGATTTTCTCATTTACCTCACATTAGGGGAGAGAATAATGTTCTTTTATTCCCCATGTCAAACCATAACTATAAATGCAGCAATTTACAAGTATGCTGAAGTTACTCTGAAACTCATCAACAGCTTATACATTTTCAAGGATAAAAAAAAACTGTCCCGGACCTTGGTCTGTATTTTTCTCTCTAATCAGTACCATATTACTGTAGATCCTTACAAGAAACCTCTTAGGAGGCTTGTAAATAAAGCATGTTATTCCCCTACATTAGCCCTACTCCACCTGGTACAAAACTATGATGGAGAAACACTAAATCCTTTACTGATTTATTTTTGCCTAAAACTTGTGAAATTTAAATGGACTGAGTCTAAAAATACCAGAATAAGTCTGGGAAACTGACAGGTCTTTAACTGTAGAATCCCCCTAAAACATAGAGGACAGACCGTCTCTAAATGGGAACTAAAGCCCTAGAGAAATGTCTCTGCCCATACAATTACACCAAATTGCAAAAGCAAAACTCCTGGGATGTGCTGAACGTCACAGCTGAAGACTTTAACTTTAGATGACCAAACATACAGGACAGGCTGATGGGAATAAGACTGGAAAGCAAACAGAAGTAAGAAGGAATAAACATTTCAAGGTGATATGTTTTGTCAGGCAGGAGTTTGCAGAGAGCACAAGGTCTGACATAGAAGTAAAAGGCACTCAAAGAAAGTTGAGGCAGGAAATAGCAAAGGCTACTTCTATTTTGGAAGCTGGGATCACACATTGAAGTTCAGAAAATATATGAGAAACACAAAACAAGACAAAAGTCAAAAGTCAAAAAAAGAAGCATTTAAAAAGCAGAGGAAAAACAATGTTGCTTGAAAGAGAAGTAGAGCGAGTCCATCAGCTGTCAGTGAAAATGAAATTCTTGACTGTCATCTTTTTTCTTCATGTGAAACAGTTAAATTTACAACTTGATATTGAGCCTACACATAGATATAAAACTCCACCAACCATAAAGTAATCTCATTCAAACACAGTGAGATCTGAGCCTCAGCTCCATGATGAGCTCTGAAGTCGTTGCCGGAGGAAAATTGGTTTAATCTGCCTGTTTTCTGCTGGAAAACGCACTCGTCCTCTACTGCAGGTTATCAAAGTTAAACCTGTACTCTACTGTCATCTACTGGAGAGAAATATAGATGCAGGAAATTTACATCAACACGCTGTCACATCTCCACATGTAATTCATTTCACTCTCTTTTCCTCTTCTTTCCTTTTTCCTCTCTTTTCTTGTTTCCTTCTCTTCACGTTTTTTGCTCTCTTTTTAAAAACCATTGCTAGATTTAGAAATGATCAGGTTGAATTAGAAATTGATAGAAGGCTGAGGATGGAGAGAATTTTCACAGAAAATACAGGATGAGAGAATGGTAGTTAAAAGTCTCAGTTCAACCAAATCACACAAATTTCCTTTCCATACAGGTGGTTTATCTGCTGACTGTCTCTAAGATTTCTGCCTCCACCCCGCAACAAAGAGAGGAGAATTCTGTTTTTAGTGCCCACAGCATGTAAAACCTATTTTTTAAGAACTCAGAAACAATGTGCTACTGACTGAGAACAATGCAGCTGAAGGAACAACTTCAGCAACTAAACAATGGGAAGAAGTGTTTTATTGTTTTTTTATTGCCTGGATCAAGACTAGGGTTGCAGCTGCATACCAGTTTCAGGATATACTGTGAAATTAAAGTTGACGATTATCAAACCGTGCACATTAGCTTATTTATGATATTGAAAAAAAATCCACCTGGATAGGGAATGTCACCTTTATTTTAGTTATTTTCAAAAGGGAGACTTTTTTACATTTCAGTTCAAAAATTGTTTGAAGTTTTAGTTATAGTGATATAACGTTTGTTGAACCAAATAGTGGAATTAAAATGATAATAGATTGCATCCACTCCATTTCAGTGTGCTGGTGCTCCACTTAACATGTAACAGTGAGGGCTGCGGAAGCTGTTTGAATGGAGGGTGATCAGTCAGCCAGCAGCCGCAACTATGTACCTGTCAGCTGACAACATAAACAACTATTTCAGCCTAGAGGGCAAAAGCCATGGTAGTTTTCCTGGTTGACAAGTAATTGCCTGCATGGACAGTAATGTTCATATTGTGACCTTATGTAAGCCTTGACATTCATTTATAATGGTCAGCCTACCTTAGTTATAGGTTAAATTCAAAAGCTAAAGTGATTACTTTAACTTGGTTAAATGAGGGTCATTAAAATAAGGGGGGTGCCTTCAATCCTCTACTGGTGCCAGCAAAAGACAGTACTAAAAGTAAACTTAAATAAGGCTCAAACACATTTTATTTGGATATTAACCCCCTTCCCAAATGAATAAAATTAAAAAGGTAATTGGAGGAGTGGCCACTTTAATAATTATCCTCTTTCTTTACTTGATGGAAAATAATCTAAGCAAGAAAAGAAATGTATGATGTACACCCTTCAAAATGCAAAAATAGAAACTGGGAGAAAGTAATGCATTGCAAAAAAGCAAAATATCAAAAAAAAAAAAAAAAAAAAAAAAAAAAAGGAATCAATCTCACCAGGATGGAATCAGGAAAAGAGACAATCTTGTCCTACTTGTTATTTTGCTCAGTATGCTGAGTTTACGGTCCTTCACACCTAGTCAAGGAAACAGCAAAAGCAAGAGTCAGCTGAGGGTGTTTTTTCTCCAACGCAGGCTGTCTGGCTTCCACCATTGTCCTCCTTTCCTCCTCCACCAGCAAAATAAAAAAACCCTCCCCAAACAATTCCCAGGTCCTTTGTTCTCAAAGGCCACGCCCCCTTCACCTTTGTGTAGTAGCACACCTGAACCTGTGTTAACTAATAAGTGGAAACAAGAGGTCTATCCTATTCAAAACCCTCTAACAGTACTAAAGATGTTTCTCCCCTTACCTTTGCGGCGGTGTCACACATGAATATTCTGTTTTATCAATCTCCCTTGACTTGTGTCATATGAGCCATGTGGTCGTGGTGATATATGCGCTGCTCTCACTGCTGAAGTTTAGCAGCAGATCAGGAGCCAACAACTGTCAAATGGGGTGAAGACTCCACCTATGTAGCGCATCACAGGTGCACACCGGTGCGCTAATGGTGTGGACTAGGGCTGCAGGATACTGGAAAAAATTGACATTGCGATTTTTTTTAAAAATTTGCAATATATATTGCGACATTAAAAAATACAAGAAAATAAAGTAAGAAAATTAAAAAATAGTGGCGGTGCTTTTACTCACCACAACTGCAGAGGCTACCAGCTTCATTTGAAACAGACTATATTATAAAAGGGCCGTTATTTATTAATCCCTCTGTATCTTTATATTTTTACATTTTATCCGCTCCTGTTGTCTTTATAAAGTTAATGCATCGCGCCGTCATTTTAAACCTCAACACTTCCTGAATTTGTTTCATATTAAAAGCCCCTTATAACCTTGGCCGAGAGAATCCCTCCATTTCCTAAAAAGGCTTTTATTGTGAAACATTTGTAGGAACTTGGTTGTGGAGGATTCAGTGACTTGTATGTTTGCGTACGGTATTTCACACTCTACTCCTGCCATCTACTGACACTTTTAGGTGACTACAACAACATTTGGGCTGGCACATGAACAGACACAGTGACTGAACTAATAGTAAAAGTAATAAAAATAGGACAAGAATAACCCGATGACATCACACACATCGTAAGAGACGACCAGGGATAATTGGTGAGTACCATCGTGTAGTGTGTCATGTCTGTCTCCACAGTCGTGTAATGTGACATAGTGACTTTCAGAACGGGCAGAAAAGTCGTGTAGCGTGTACCAGGCATAAATCCTCCTTTACCGTTTCTCCCTCTCACATGTCGCTCATTTTCAGTGTGTGACTGCAGCGTGTGCATGAGAGGGGGAGGGGCTGCTGAGTGCTCAGAGACAGAGAGACAGAGAGAGAGAGGCAAGCAGGAAAGAGTTCTTTCCAGAGCTGCTTTTCTGAAGCAAAACAAAAGATTACATGTTCTAAAAAAAAAGAGAAAACATCGCATGTCCTGCCGCGTGACTATCACACATGCGCACATCGCGATGGCGATGTTCAAACAATGTATCGTGCAGCCCTAGTGTGGACCCATTCAGGTGGACTTGTTGGTCTCTAGTGATTGGTTAGGGAAACTTGAATCCCCCCTCCCCCACAGAAATCGGTTAGAATAAACACAATGTCAGACTGAAGAAACAGTGTGAAACAAGTTGCCAATTCTGTCTGATATCAGGCAAATATTTTAGCCTCCTTAACTCTACCAGACCTTCTGGTGGCTTCATCTTTGCAAACTCAATTTTTTCAAACACAGAGAACTTCATTTTATTTTGACAGGCGGCCATGAACAGTCTACTCTTTTGTAGGGCACAGAGGTTCTGCCGTCACTTTTATTTATTATGTTTTTTACTCAACCCAGCTGTACATGGAATCTGAAAGAAACCAAAACAAACTATTTCTTTCTCTCTGATTTATTTTTAATACATTTCAGATACAGCAGCTCTGCTTTGTATCAAAACAAAAGAAGTCAGTTTAAACAAAGAAATTGACATGCCCAAGCCTGACACACTGATACAGGTGCAGGCTGGGAAATTTGACAATCTAAAAGATTATTCTGTTTTTATACAACCAAGAGAGTAGCTGAGGAGACAATTCCTGGTTGAAAAATGTTGCTTTACCTAAACTGTAAGCACAGTTTTGATTGCAACATTGCCAAAATATCCAGTAAGAAGCTTTTGGCAATGTCCAACTTCTCCCAAAATATGTCACTGCCTAAAGGCCTTTAATGACATGTGCTGCAATGCAGTACTATTGTTTTGCCAATCAGTACTTTTAGTTATGATGTTATTTATTTAGAATTCATATTTCGGTCACCAGAAACACAGAGACATAGTTACACTCCTAGTCACCTGGCATTGCAGTGCGAGCAATCAGACAAGTTTGACGCATAAAGGTTGTAATGGTATAATAGCTAAAATTCTAAAAATGTTGCCGTGAGGTTGTTAATAAAAACAGAGTTTTTTTCTTTTTATGAATTACCCTGTTTGGAAACAATGTGGCATAGTTGGTAAAATCAAGACCCTGCTAACAAAGGTAACCTAGCACCACACGCATGTTAAAAACACAAAAAGCTCTCTGTAACTAAACTAAACCTAAAGGAGAGCAGTGCATATCAAACCAGATACATTAAGATGAATATCAATCAACAGACTAAAAAGTTTGATGCTCATCAGACATCTATAGCAGTATTTTCCTGTGGCCTGTACAGACTTATTAATAAAGTTACTTACAGAACGAGGGCCAAACCAATAAAGTGGCATGGAGGGAGAAAAGTGTGTCATCAGCGTACATAATCACGTGACAATTCAAGACAAAATTTTAAGCCAATAACACACAAAATTTAAAAAGACAAATCCCCAAATTAAATCTTATAAATTAGAATCTGCATTGACATGCCATATATTCAAACTATACACGATAAACAAAGATAGAAATACATTTACATTATTGCTTGACATTCAGTTATGGCTAAAGTTACGTTCATTATTTGCAAGAAATACATATTTTTTTTTGGGCTTTGAACCTGGAGACTGATGTTGTGGCGAAGTGGAGCAGGTGTATAAACATAAAAGTAATGGTGAAAAAATGTCTCTCCTTCCAGCAGACTCCCAGTTGGCCACCAAAGTATTTTGACATTGATACGTGGCTAAATTTAGGTTGTGATATCAGGTAACCTAATTTCATGTCAGGCCAATTGTCTGCCAAAGTCAGCTGTAGATTACTGACGATGGTAGTATTTTGTTGGTTTAAAGTTTTGTTGTCATGTAACCAAAATCCAGTGTCTTCTAAACACCGCACTTCAAAGTCATCTTGGCGTAGTATACCATCATTTAGTCATAAGATATGGAGAACAAAACCAAATGTCTGTAAAACATCATAATGTCAACATCCACACAACATGAAACTCTAACAGTGTTAGACATTTACAACATCAATTCATTCATAGAGTGTGCCAGTAAACCCGGAACTCCGTTAGCGCTTTTAGCACTTCCGGTTCTCTCGTCTAAAAGTCAATACGTTTTTTGAATGGGATTTTGGTAAAATGCCTCAAATAAGGTCTGTGGTTAACAAAAGCTTAAGCGAGTTTCAGGTTTTGTTCTACGACATGTCAGTAAATACCCTACTTGTGAATTTTGAAGCTTTTACGTGTTGTAAAAAAGGCGGTTGCTAACAAGTTGCTCAATACGACTACAAACCCTGTCGGGGACATTAAACGTCATCACCCCCGAACAGGCGAGAGTGCTGGCAGTCCGCCATTACAGCTTCTTATTTAGCTTAAACAATCCGATTTCCCCATTATACAATATTTTTAAAATAAAGCGGCCGAAAGTTGAAAGCTTAGTGGCAGTGACGTCAAGAGTCATGTGACCGTGGAGTAGTCATGTAGTCCGTTAAAGCCTAACGTTAGCTTTTTACTTCTGGCGATCACATTTAAGCTTCAAATGCGGTATGAAAAGTGTTCATGTGTGAAGATTATCTCACTGAACAAAACCTGTAAGTATCATAAACTTGTGCTAGCCACAGAGTTTATTTTATGACATAATCCAAAACGCAATGCAAAAATCACATTCACTTTCTCTTCTGGGAACCAGCGTGATGCTAAACTTCCGGGTTTTGACGTCAGCCCTGGCACACTCTATTTCGACCAAAAGTCATCATCTATTCCATGTAAGAGTCCAACATTTTTCAGACGTCATATGGACATCTGGTGCCAGCGAGGCTGTAGTCCAAACTTTGAAAATTCCCCACAGATAACAGAATGTGAACACACACAATTAAACATCGTCACACACAGGCACACTAACAGGTAGGCAGTAGATAGACTCACTGTAGTGCAACACATATCTTCACCACTTCACCTTACTTGTTCTGCATAATTTCTTTTTTTTTTTTTATGAAGCAGTGTCTATATTGCTCTTAATACTGTTTTATTTTTGCAATATTGCTTTCATTAAGCTGGTAGAATCCTAAATGAATGTCTTCTTCTCTCAGTGAAATGTAAACATGAGCTTTAGCAGTTCAACCAAAGAGTGATAAATATTTATTTGATTTGTCTCATTCCAGGAATTGTTAATCTGCCAATGAAATTAGTAATTACTGTCATTTGTTTGATATCAATTATAGTGTCCAGCTGTTTTAGGAAATTACTGAGCCTTTTTCAAAATAATGATAGTAGTAGTGGGCTTAGAGCCACAGACAGAAGGTCAGACACTATTAAGAGACAAACTAACACGTTGGTGGTTTGGTTCTGTACATGGGGTTTGTTGGCAATAATACAGACAACTGACTCATACATTAACAATTCATAGCTTCTGCTCCTTCTTAATTTTTTTTAGGCCATAGCTGCAGGTTTATCAGCAGTAATTAGACTGACAGTCAAAACTGGTTTTGCCTTCTCAGCCACCAGGTTTCATCTCAATGTTTAAAGAAGACCTATTATACTCATTTTCAGGTTCATACTTGAATTTGATGTTTCTACTATAACATGTTTACATGGTCAAAAAAGGCTAAAACTAAACACAACCAGATATTAACAACATCAACAACCAAGATTAGGGCTGTCCAAAATCATTCACTACTTCCTACTCACTATATAAGGAGTTTTATGTAGAATATCATATAGTGAGCTCACCTGCAACATGAAAAGACATTTTCAGACACTACTCTGGTCATTTTCTAAGAGCTGATAAGTACGTCATTGTTGTCACAAAATTAAAATGTCATGTAAATGTTGGCTGGTGAAGCATACATAACAAATACTGACATGCATATTTGTGACAAAAACATGATATACTGAGCATATTTTCCCCAAATGAAAAAATAATGTTACAAAGAACTTTGTGGCTGTTTGTGTTGTGTTGAGATACTCTGCTCTGCTCACATTAAACATATTAATAAACAAACAAGAGAAGCGAGAGCAGCGCAATTGGAACCTGTCCTACTAATGTAAGAAATCTTCTATTTAATCTTATGTTGTGTTGCAGTTTGTGTTACCAGTCAGTCATGTCATAACTATTTAATGGCTAACATTATACATTACACCATTACAGCACAAATTAGATCTAGTAGCGACCTAGCTTGCTAACATTAGCTAGCATCATTAGCCCTACTCTGTACAGTGACTGTTAAGCACAAGAGAAGATCAGTTGACTATTTATTTATCTCTTTGGGTACCAACAGCTACACATTAAACCGACAGTTTATTACATGACAAAGAAAAACCTGTAAAACAAATGTTAACATGTCATTTTGGAGAGCAGGTTGATATCGAGCTGCTTTCTCTCCTCTCATCCATCTCTGTGTCCGCCCCATGCAGTCCATCCGTTTCTTTGGCACAATGCACGACAGGATATTGCTTGGTAAGTAACCATCGGTTGTGCACTACTTTTCATGGTGCATTGTGGGATACATTGAGTCCACTATATAGGGCATAATAATTCCCAATATACGGACGGACAGCACTACAAAATGGTAAAGTCACTACATAGTCAACTATATATTGAGTAGTGAGTGATTTTGGACACAGCCTAGATGTTTCCCTGATGTTAGCATGTAGCTTTATTTAGCAGCATAGGCTACGTAATGTAAACACCTGCAGTAGCACACCTGGAACAGATAACCATATAAAGAAATCTGCACGCGTGATGTCATACTGTAGCCAGACTACAAAAGAATGTTGGAAATGAAGTGTTCAGAGTGGTCTGAAGCCTGAGGCTTTTGCTTGCAGGGATTACTTTTAGATATGTTTACCTCATTATCTAAAACTTTGGCCAAGTTTAATACGAACATCCTTCATATGTAAGACACAAAAAGTGCATAAGAATAATAGGCCCCCTTTAATTTTTTCTGAACAATGTTTACTTTCCGATAGTGAAAGATAAACGTAGTTAGATTCAATGGGGATTTGTAAGGATTCAAAGTGGGTAAGTGGATTAGATTCACATTTACTTTCATGGCATCAAATCCCAACTGTAACTGCTGCAGACAAAGTGGCATGAGAAGTCAGAGAACCTGCACCTTCCTGTCAGGACCACTAGATGGTGCTACGTGCTAACTCCTACATTAGAAGGAATTGGCTGCTCTGTGTCTGATGCTGCTATCTGCAAGCTCGATATAGATGTAACCAGAGGAAGAAGAAAATGCTGGGAAGATGACAGGCAGAAGAAAGAGAAGGAGGAGGAGGAGGAGGAGGAGGAGAAGGAGGAGGAGGAGGAATGACATCATGGAGGATCAAACAACTTCTGTTATACACAACAAAACTAACCAGATCTCATGAATGGTGACTCATGAGTTTCTGCACGGAAAAAAGAGGATAGCCCTGTGCTGCCCTACTGTAAAAGTGTTCACGTATCTTGGGCTCTTGTTTACAAGTGAAGGTAAAATTAAGCGTGAGATGGATAGGCCGTTTGGCACAGCGTCTGCATTTATGTTGGCAGTGCACCCGCATGTTGTAGTTAAGATGGAGCTGAGCCAGAACGCAAAGCTCTTGATTTACTAGTCCATCTATGTCTCAACCCTCATCTATGGTCATGAGCCTGGGTAGAGATCGAAATAACAGCTGGGCTCAGCCTTAAAGATAGGGTGAGGAGCTCAGACATCCAGAGGGAGCTTGGAGTAAAGCCACTGCTCCTTCAGGTCAAAAAAGGCCGGCTGAAGTGGTTCAGGGCACTGATCAGAATGCCCCCTGGGCATCTCCTGTTAGAGGTTTTTTGGGCACATCCAACTGATAAGAGGCCCCAGGGCAGACCTAGAACATACTAGAGGGATTATATATCTCATCTGGCCAGGGAACGCCTTGGGATCCCCCAGGAGGAGCTGTTGCCCCCATGACCCAGCCCTGGAGAAGCAGATAAAGATGGATGGATGGATGGATGGATGGATGGATTTCTGCTGTCTAGTTCATTATCAAGCTCTGTCTGTGGTGAGTCTGAAGAAGCCGGTTCCAAAATACTACACTGCACACTGTATATCTGTATACATGTGGTAACATCAGTAGAGCTGCTGCTTTAGGAAGTAATTCTCAAAGTTATTTTACATGTTAGACTTTAAAGGAGTATGAATCTGAACACACACAGCTCTAAAATATTTAAAGTTACTTAGTTCATCTTTGCTCTGAAACCACAGAGAAATTTTGTCGGTCAGTGTTCCCAAACACCTGATCAACAAATCATCACATAAAACTTGAGTTACCAGCCACAAAAATGGAGTCAGTAATTAGTCAATAATTGAATAAAACTGCCTGAGAAGAGACATGAGTGTGATGTTTGGTGTCTAGTTTACCTATTCAGGACGTCCACGATTTGCATTAACCTGAGTGATGCATCAACAGATGTTGAGACGAAAACAGACAACAGACCAGCTGACCTAATTTTAACCTTCTTGACAAACTGAACAAACAGAGGAAACTTTACAGTTTCCAGCAGTGAACAGAACCATTCCAGCCGATGAATTTTGCCATCTGTTTTTTTTTTTTTTTTTTATGAATGCTTATGGAAAAAAGATGTAACGGGGTATATATTGGATATCAAAAGGGAGGATGTAGGAAGGATATTGTCTTTTTATCTTTACAGGCCATCAGAAAGCCTTAATATGTCAAGATACAAATGGCAGCAGACCAAATCAACCTGCAGTCTGTTTGTCTGTCTAGACAGAGAAAAGTCAAATAAATGCAGTGATCTACCATCGTAGCAGAACAGGTCTGTGCTCTTTTCTTGTTTCCCCCGGTTTCAGCAGTCGCATCAAATCACCTGCCGCAAACACACATTAATTCTCAGTTACTGTTGGAAAATTTTGGAAATTCTATCTCTACAGGCTGAGTTGAAGGTAAGTGGGCTTGCTGTAGATCCAGTCTTCTGGATATCATGTGACCTGTATGACTAATGAATCGAACAGAATTCTGGAAAAATTTCTTAACTGGAGAGTACATCAAACACTGTTCAAACCATGGACTTTGTAGAAAGATGGACAACATGACAGCTCCCCAAAAGTGGGGATGTTAGTTGATGGGACATGGGCCAAACTGGTCGGACTAGTGTTCGGGTGCGAACTTGATACCGCAGAGGTCACTACTTCACAGACTGGCTCCAAATAATGTCAGCAGTATAAGATGGCAGCAGCCATGTCTGGAATGTTTCAGCTTTACTTTTGTAGAGTGGGAGTACAAGGAGATACATCACCCATCTTTATATACAGCCTTTGACTTAAACCCACAAAACTTAACTTTTAAAAGAATGCAAAGTTCCAAAGATGTCAAATCTTTCAGATTGAATTTTGGGAAATGTGTCTACAATGATTCAAAAAACACATTTTTATGGAATAGTGCAGTGAAAAGCAGAGGGAATCTGATACAAATGATACACCCATTTATAAACAAACAGCAAATTTGCTGCATTGCACATTTGTAAACTGCCTTATCAGTATTAACCTTTGAAGAAAACGAGAGCTGGAGAGATAAAAGCAGAGGAAGCTATCATCTTAGCTTGTTGCACCATCCAGTTTTATAAAACCCTGCTTTGCTCTGAGTACAAACTGCTGCACAAAAATTGTGTTTACTTTTGTCTGGTTAGCAGCTGAGCTAATTACCTTGGTGATCTATTTTAGCAGGATAGCAGGTGGCATGTTACCAGCTGGTGCACTTCCCACAATAGGTCATGAATTAACCTCTGGGGGTCAAAACATCACCAAACTTTCAGCTAATTGTGTTTCTCGAGGACATACAGATGTCTTTTCTGTGACAATTTTTGGTGTAAGCGGCGCTCAGACGTGAAGTAACTGTCAGAAGAAGAGGTGATGTGGTGACAGTCTGGTGAAGGACAAACAGAAGCAGGTTTCAGTGTGAATACCGAAGGTGTCTTTCAATGTCAGGCGTGAATACAAGTCCAGATCCTGGACACAAGATGTGTGTTAATGCAGGTGGAGGGACACCACCTGATTCTTCATTGCATCCAAACCCAGAGCCATGAGAGGAGGAGGAGGAGGAAGAGGAGCAGGTGAAGAAAGGGGAACTGAGGAGTTCAGATCTCTCTGTTCCTGTGGACTCAGCTGTTCAGGAGAGTCATCGTCCCGCCCTCCATGGCCGTGAAAACTGGGCTCAGTCCGTCAGAATCAGCAGCTCAGCTCTGCGCAGCTCCGTGGAGTTCCTGGTCAACATTTAATCATTGCTCTGCAGAGTCAGCTCCAGGTCGGCACCAAACAGCTCCTTATACAGAGGAGGAAAGTGTGTCCGAACGATGTCAGGGTAAACGGCTCTGAATGCTGACAGCTTCTCTGTGTGTCGGCTGCACAGTGAACGCAACGCTGACACCTTACATCTGAGCTGAGGGGAGGAAACAAGAAAAGGACATAAAGAGAGGAGAAGGAACAAGAGGGGAGACACGATAGAAGAGGAGAGGAGAGGGGAGGGGAGGGGAGGGGAGAGGAGACGAGAAAGGAAAGAAGACAAGGGGAGGAGCACAAAATGAATAAACAAGCAGAGGAAACAAGTGAGGGAAGGAAAGGCGATCAGTGCAGAAAATAAGAAAAGGAGGGGACATAGAGGAGACAAGGAAGGAGAGAAGACAAGGAGACGAGGGAAGAAAATGAGGAAACAAAGATAGAAAACAAGAGAGGAATGTAAAAGAGGGGAGGGGCGGAAATGAGGAAATTGAGAGGATACAAGGAGATAAGAGGAGAGGGAGGATGGAAAAAAGGAGGAGAAAGAAGACAAGGAGAGAAAACAAGAGAGGGAAGGAAAGGAGAGGAGAAGAGGGGATGGACAGGAAAAAAGGAAAGGAGAGGAGAGGAGAGGAGAGGAGAGGAGGAAATGAGGAAACAAGAGAGGGAAGGAAACAAGGGGAGTGGAAATGAGGGAGCAAGGAGGGGAGAGGAAACAGGAGAAGAGGTTAAGAGATGAGATGGGGTAAACAAGGAGAGAATGGGAGGAGACAAGAAAGGAGAGAAGACAAGGAGATGACTTAAGGAAATGATGATACAAGGAGACGAAACAAACAATAAAAGGAAGGAAAAGAGAGGAGAGAATGAGGAAAGAAAAAGAGGAAAAGAAACAAGTGAGGTGACAAGAAGACAGGAGGAGAAGATTGACAGCAAAAAAAAGGGGAGAAGTGAAGAGGAGACAAAAAAGGGAGAGAAGACAAGGAGAGGAGGAAATGAGACAACAAGGTGCAGGAATAAGAGAGGGAAGGAGAGGAGAGTGGAAAATAAGGAAACAAGGAGAGAAAAAGAAACAAGTGAGGAGACAATGAGACGAGTGGAGAGGATAGACAGGAAAAAAGGAGCGGGGGAGAGGAGTAAGAGAGGGAATAAAAGGAGCGAAGAGGAGGAAATTAGGAAAAAAGGAGAGGAAACAAGAAAGGGAAGGAGAAGGGAGGCAAGGAGAGAAGAGGAAACAGAGAGAGAAGAGGAGATAAGAAGAGAGGAAACCAGAGTGGGCGGGAAGCACAGAAAGGAGAGAAAAGAAAGCATGGAGAGGAGGCAAGAGACAACCAGCAAAGACAGGAGATGAGGAAAGGAAACAAGAGAGGACGGGGGAAACAAGAGAAAGAGAAAAGGGGACAGAAGAGAAAATGAGAAGAGAGAAGAGGAGACGGGGGAGGAAGATAAGAGAGGAGAGGAGATGAGCAAAGGAATAGAGAGGAAAAAAAGTGGGAAAGGAGAGGAAGGAGGGAATAAGGAAGGAGATTATAGGATATATGAGAAGGATATCACAAAGGAAAGCAGGAGTAAAGAGAGGACAATAAGAATAAAATAAATAGGAGAAAAGAGGAAGAGTAGGAAGGAATGGGGATGAGAGGAGCATGAAGCATGGGAAAGAAAACAGGACAGTAAAAGATCAGCGAGGAAGAGGAGAGAGGAGCGGATGACAGGTGAAAGGTTATTACACACATTGGCCAGTAAGATAGATTTATTTACTGTCAAATGAACTGGTAGGTGACTGTGTCATCTCTTGAACGTTCAGGTTAGCAGTAGTTAATGTTAAAGGGATAGTGCACCCAAAAATGAAAATTCAGCCATTATCTACTCACCCATGTGCCGAGGGAGGCCCTGGTGAAGTTTTAGAGTGGCCAGCACACCTAATGGCAGACAGCACCCCAGACTAACGTCCAAGAACACAAAATTGAATCCACAAAGTATCTCCATACTGCTCATCCGTAGTGATGCAAGTGTGCTGCAGCCGCGACATAAAAAGTTGTTTCGAAAAACGTCATATAAACTCTGTTTTCAGCCTCACTGTAGCCTGTAGCTCTGACTGCTTCTCTGTGCTCCGCGTTCATGTGTGCGCGCTCAGGGTGATCGGTGATGCATAGTCTCTGAAGAGCAGCAGTCTCGTCAGTACTGATGTCCAGATTCTCAAGTGCAGGCATCGCCAATTCCCAGTCTGAGCAGCAAAGACTTTCCTCATCCGTTGGCATTGCTTTGCATTTGAAACAACTACACCACCAGGTTTCCAGTGCTCGACTCCGGTATTCTGCGGCTGGCTGAGGGTTAGGCTCATGAGCTGCAGTGGCTGCTTTGTCCAGTAGCCTGAGTTCCGCGTCCGTATACTCGGGCTCAAACAAATACGGCTCAACAAAAAAATGATGTTCTTCCTCAATTTCAGAGTCTTCAGACATGTTGGGCTGTCCTTTGCTAAAAGACCGTAGTGTAAATTATCTTTTAGCGACTGTGGCTACCGTTGTCTCCCCGTGCAGTGCATGTGTCACGTGATGTAAACACGGGTGAGCAAAGCTCATGCTTTCGCTGGTCTCGCGCAAGCGCGCACGCTTGAACGCGGAGCACAGAGAAGCAGTCAGAGCTACAGGCTACAGTGAGACTAAAAACAGAGTTCATATGACATTTTTCAGAACGACTTCTTATGTCGGGGCTGCAGCACACTTGGATCACTATGGATGAGCAGTATGGAGATACTTTGTGGATTCAATTTTGTGTTCTTGGACGTTAGTCTGGTCCCCCTGCCGATCTCCGCAAGGGATGTGAGGACTCTAAAACTTCACCTGAGCCTCTATTGGCATATGGGTGAGTAGATAATGGCTGAATTTTCATTTTTGGGTGCACTATCCCTTTAAGATTAGGAGCAGGTGATGCATTGTGTAAACAGGGGTCCTCATAAATACAGAATGACACTGTATGACTGTGCAAAATGTTAATCCTACACTATTGTTTATTTGTGGTATCAAGCTGTGAAGTTTAAATATGTTCAACATGGATGTAGGTGATGTACTTCACCTCCTCTCCACAAGAGGGCAGTGTGAGGCCATTTTCCAACTGCTCATCTTCATGTTTGAGATTTATATTCGACGTGTAGTGTGACGTGCTGTATGAGCAGGGACAAACTCTTGAATTTTTACACAACACGTTGATGTTTATACCCAGATAATTTATGATTTGTATAACAGCCATTAAATCATCACTTATGAGAATGAAACATTTCAGTGAAAATCGAACTCACTAACAAAGAGCAATTAAATCTGCCTGTTTCTGCGAATTATGGTTGTGCTCCTGTATTTTTGTTTATTAGGGTTTAATAAGTAAACTGAACCTCAAGTTTTATCTTCAGTGCTGTTCAGATCAATGACAGGTGGAATATGTGTGTGTGTGTGTGTGTGTGTGTGTGTGTGTGTGTGTGTGCGTGTGTGTGTGTGTGTGAACCTTGTTTAGTGCTCCATCCTCTCTCTGGTTCTTCTGCAGGACATGCTGCAGAGCCAGTTGAGTCTTCTGCTGCAGCTTCTCCACCTGTAGCTTCTCCTGCAGCCATGATCGGTCTGTGGCAAACATGCACACACAAACTAATTCATCTTGTGAACTCAAATTAAATCTGCAAAGATGCAGATCGGTCAGAATGATTGTGGAATGAGTGTTGTAAAGTCAGGTAAACCTGAGAAGAGACGTACCTGCAGACAGCAGGATGAATGCTGAAAACAGAGCAAGCTCCTCTTCCGACAGATGCAGCGAACACATGCTTTTCGCAAAGTCAAACACTGATGTGATCAAGTCATCACAACCTGGTGACACAAACACACACACACAGACACACACACACGGGAAATAATGATAATTGAATAATTCAGTGATGTTCTGACTGTGAGGTTTGATAAACCATGACATCTACTTTTGTTTGTAGCTCCAGAAAGAAATAAAAATCTCATATTTCATCCTACCTTGTGAGAAACAACTATTGAGGAAATGAAACAGCTTTGGACCACAATGCAATCTAAGCATAAGCAAATAAGCACATTTCATTAGTTTAAGAGCTTACAGCATCAACTCATCAACTAATTTAAACTTACACACATTAGAGGACAGACCTGAGTAACACATTTTAAAAACACAGTTTTCTGATGGGAGAGACGATATAAATAAATATAAAAGTTTCCGAGAATGACGCTGACATACAGTTTTCAGGGGTGGAAGAAGTACTCAGATCTTGTACCTCAGTAAAAGCATAAAAAATGTACAAAAGTATTAGCATGAAAATATATTTAAAGTACTAAAAGTAAATGTAATTATTATGCAGAATGTCCCACTTAAAATAGTGAATGGTATACTGTATCATTAGATTTAGGGTTGTCACAATACTAAAATTTCAAACTCGATATCGATACCCAGGAAAATATTCAATACTCAATACCATTTTCGATACAGCAGCAAAAAATTAAGAGGCATGTCATTTTTTAACTAAAGATCAGAACAGTAACATCAATGATAACAACAAAAAATCCCCCCAAAATAAATAACAACCAGAAACAAGATCTGTCCATACAAATGTATTTATCTACAGCCCTGTTTATTTTCTGTGCTTCTGGTGAATGCTCTCATATTTTCGTTGCTGATCAAATAGAGTTGGTAGTTTAGGCTCAGGATGCTCCTGTTTCTACCTCACTATGTGATCAGAGAACCAGGGGTTACGGGAGAAACCAAACGTTTTTTCAGCTTCAATCTGTGACTTTACAGTTAACATAACTTTTCAGACACACATAATTGTGTTGTCCTGTTAAACTAACATTGTCTATTAATGTTACAGACGGGCATGACTGATAAAGTTTTCTGCTTAGTTCCAACATTAACTTTAGAAGTTATATTTTAGCTTGATGCTGACGCCAGCTGCTCAGCTGCTAGTGAGGGAAGGGGCTGTACCTGCCGCCTGCAGCGCACTGTGTTCACTTCACTAAATATTTCCAAAGAGCGCTTTTTCCTTTATCATTTTTGACCAAAACTGGCTGCTCTGATCCTCCTGCAGCCGCGCTGGCCATATTACAGCAACAGAAATGTGTGCGTGCATGCACAGCGACGACATCAAGCCGGGTTGCAGCGAGGGCTCTGTGTCTGCCAGATGCTGCCTGCACAGCATGTGTCCGTCGGACCCGTCGCACACACCCAACAGGCGCGGTTGGGTGGCGTGCACTGTTAGTATCAATACTTTTGTAAATTAGTATTGTATCCGGATACAGTGTTTGAGTATCGATACTTTTGACAACCCTCATTGGATTGTAATTATTAAGATTTTTTTTCTGGGCAGTTTTGCTTTTAATTGATAGGAAAGTTTAACGTGAAAGGGGGGGAGAGAGAGGGAGAGACATGCAGCAAAGGACCACAGGCTGGAGTTGAACCCGGGCCGCTGCAGCAACAGCCTTGTACATGGGGCGCCTGCTCTATCCACTAAGCCACTGATGCCCCTGGATTGTAAGTATTGATGCGTAAATGGGTTCATTACTCAAATGTTGCAGCTGGTAATTCATTTATATACTTAATCTGTTGGGTAGCGTGTAAATATACCAACAATAATTGTTCAATATATTTCATCATTTATTTATTTGTTCATTGGCATTTGTATTATTGATCTGTCCTTTGAAGCAACTAAGGTTATCAAATAACTTAAGTGGATTAAAAGTACAACATTTGTCTCTGAATTGTAGTAGAAGTATTTAGCAGAATATGGAAATACTTGAGTAGAGTTCAAGTATCTTTCTACCATCACTTCCGATCTGATACCAATATTTCAGCCTTGAGTTTTGGCACACAGCAGATGGTTGCAAGCCGGAGTCAAACCTGCAGCCGCTGCAGCGAGGCATCGCCTCTGTACATGGGGCGCCAGCACTATCCACTGCGCTACCGACGCCCCATAGTTGGAGATTTTAACATGGTTGTTTATGGGGACTGACTTGATTCTGCAGCCAGCTTTAAGTGGCTGTTAGAGGAAATTCATTTTTGGCTTCAACTAAGTACACTGTGTGTCTACAAGAGGGAAGAGATGTTACTTCAGAATGTGACAGAACATTAGGAAGAAGAGAAGAAGTAGTGTCTTTCAGAACTTACCTAATGCTTTGAAGACATCAGGACCTGCAAACTTGCCGTCAAAGTAGACAGTGTTGTTCTGCGAGTCAAACAGTCGACACATTCGGACCAAGACCACTTCTAAAGAGCCTGGCAGAGAAAATATGGAGACACAAATATTCGATGCGGAATCCAATGCTGATAATTTAATGACTGCTAACTATCTGATACATTTGATCCATCAGTCATTACTAACTGGCTGCTCTATTTTAAACAAGCATATTTTAGCATATTTTAAACAAGATGGCTTTCATGTATGAACATGTGAGAAATCACATTTACCATTTCTCCTAAAGATACAGTCTGTCCACTTAAGTCTAAACATGTAAGGTAAAACTTTCACATGGAAAATTAATATTATTGTAACTGAGAGCACAGATGACATGTAAAAATCTCCAGTTATTTTGAGGGAAAAAAAGAAAGAAAGAAAACATGACATAGAGGAAGGAGGTAGTTAACAAGTATGCGAACTTACAATGGCTAACAAATTAAAATTCCACCACTGCTTCCACCATTTTAGAGGAAGCTATCATGTCTAGCTAACAGCCAGTATACAGTATATGGGTCACGGTCATGGTGCGACATGTCTGCCAACATGCTGACATGACATGCTTGCAGCAGAAGGTCATTTATAATCAATTCAAGCAGCTACACTGACCACAGAAGCCGTGCAGGCACCGCACTGCTCAATTCTAATTTTATGTGGCCGATCTACTCATTTTTCTCTAAGCACAGCTCTTCAGTCCTCTATCAGGTTAAAACTACATAGAACTGTGTTAACAGCTACAGTGTGTTTAAAAATGATTAACATAAATAGATTGTATCAGAGGCAGTGCAACACAGCAGAGCAGCACTGTGTGTGTTTTTACACTTATCATAAAAAGAAATCGATGCTTCCTGTTGCTGCAGCAGAGGCGTGAGGTAGTCACAATGGGCCCCAGTGTACGCTGTTATGATGGGCCCTAAGGCACGCAACTTACTTGTTATATGCCTTAACTAGCTACCATAAAATCTTATTGTCACATGATAAAGTAGAGACTTAACACTGGATGACACCAGCATACATATTACCCAGAATCATCATCACATATACTGTATATGACAAAAATACAGACGGAAATAAGTGATTATTCATTTAATTGTAAATATTTTTAATAGTATATTTACAATTCATAGAGTAAGCATATATTTTATAACATATTTGTTATAGATTGCTACTGGCTATTTACAAAAAACAAAAGTAAAACATGCATATTTCTTAGGTAGCAATCTAAATTACTCAAAGGACCTGTTTTCTGTCTAACATATAGTTGGAGGGCCCACTCTCTATGGGCCCCCTCACCCCGTGGGCCACAGTGCAACTGCCATGCCTGCATTGTCAATATTTACGTCCCTGTGCTGGAGTACAAGTTAACATAGCCTACACTTTCCAGCCCTGCTTAACCAACTGCATTATCACTTTGCAAAACTCAACACACACAGCAAAGCTAGCAGCAACCATGCACTACATAGATGGAGTATGTGGAGCAGATAAAAAATCCTCTCTGCTCTGCCTGCGTGATGTGTTGCGTCGTTGCCCATTGTATTTAACGTAATGTACCATTCAAATGTTACATTGAATACAGTTCTGTGGCAAAACAAATATTGCGATGTCAGCCCTGTGAGATGATCTTCTGTCTGTTGTGATAGAGTAAAAACAGAAGTCTTTGTGTGTTCATAAATGTGAATGTAATGTAATGTAATGTACCTGCATAAATATATTAGTAGACATTTAGTGATGAAAATGCTCAAAAAATGTATCCACTGATTCTATTTGAGCATGTAAGTCTATGGGAAAAAGTCTTTCTGGGCATTACGGCATCACATAACAGACACATTTAATTTGACACGCCCTTAAAAACCACACCCACTACTAGTACAAGACAGGCCCATCAAGGGACAGTGGTCTGAACCCTGCTGAAGAGCAATGTTGTAATGTAGCAATAATCCACTTTATAATTCACGATACAGAAAGACGTGATTCACCTTATATGGAAGGAGATGCAACCCTTCCCGTTACCCTTGCTCTAACCTCAACCACCTCTCCTTTAACCTAATACTTCACAGTCAGCTAAACACTAACTTAGCATTTTCTTCAAGGTTTCTGTTTCCAGGCCGAGGAGTGAAGGGGACAGACGTGTAAGTTATAGTGGGCAAGTCATGAAGTTGCTGCAGCTACAGTATACCTACTCATCAAAACCCGGCACACTTCCTGAGGCCTTGAAATCAACAATATGTTCATCCATTCTCAATACTATCTGACTTCTTGCATGTGTTTCTCCAAGCCCATTGGTTCCTATGAAGATCTAACTCTTTAAAAACACCTCACAAATATGTCGTTTAATTTTTAAAATCAGTAATTTTCTAAAACAGCTGGTTACTGTAGTTTTTATCAAACAAACAGGGGGAAAAGGTGAATTTTTCGGGGAACCATTTTCAGCCGAGCATTAATCCACATTTAGTTCTCCAGTGAGAATTTGGGGCAGCAGGACAGTGTATGTGGGACTGAGTCAAAATAGACTACAGTGTGTGTGTTCATGGATTACCATGAACTGTGGGACACACTGTTGCACTGGATGACATGTTACTAATGTAACATGTCACCCAGTGCGACAGTTACTAATGTAACATTTCACCCAGTGCAACAGTTACTAATGTAACATGTCACCCAGTGCAACAGTTACTAATTCAACATTTCACCCAGTGCAACAGTTACTAATGTTACATTTCACCCAATGCAACAGTTACTAATGTAACATGTCACAGAGTGCGACAGTTACTAATGTTACATTTCACCCGATGCAACAGTTACTACTGTAACATGTCACCCAGTGTGATAATTACTAATGTAACATGTCACCCAGTGCGACAGTTACTAATGTAACATTTCACCCAGTGCAACAGTTACTAATGTAACATTTCACCCAATGCAACAGTTACTAATGTTACATTTCACCCGATGCAACAGTTACTAATGTTACATTTCACCCAATGCAACAGTTACTAATGTAACATGTCACAGAGTGCGACAGTTACTAATGTTACATTTCACCCGATGCAACAGTTACTACTGTAACATGTCACCCAGTGCGATAATTACTAATGTAACATGTCACCCAGTGCGACAGTTACTAATGTAACATTTCACCCAGTGCAACAGTTACTAATGTAACATGTCACCCAGTGCAACAGTTACTAATTCAACATTTCACCCAGTGCAACAGTTACTAATGTTACATTTCACCCAATGCAACAGTTACTAATGTAACATGTCACAGAGTGCGACAGTTACTAATGTTACATTTCACCCGATGCAACAGTTACTACTGTAACATGTCACCCAGTGTGATAATTACTAATGTAACATGTCACCCAGTGCGACAGTTACTAATGTAACATTTCACCCAGTGCAACAGTTACTAATGTAACATTTCACCCAATGCAACAGTTACTAATGTTACATTTCACCCGATGCAACAGTTACTAATGTTACATTTCACCCAATGCAACAGTTACTAATGTAACATGTCACAGAGTGCGACAGTTACTAATGTTACATTTCACCCGATGCAACAGTTACTACTGTAACATGTCACCCAGTGCGATAATTACTAATGTAACATGTCACCCAGTGCGATAATTACTAATGTAACATTTCACCCAGTGCAACAGTTACTAATGTAACATGTCACCCAGTGCAACAGTTACTAATTCAACATTTCACCCAGTGCAACAGTTACTAATGTTACATTTCACCCAGTGCAACAGTTACTAATGTAACATGTCACCCAGTGCAACAGTTACTAATGTTACATTTCACCCAGTGCGACAGTTACTAATGTTACATTTCACCCAGTGCAACAGTTACTAATGTAACATGTCACCCAGTGCAACAGTGTGTTCCACAGATGTGATTCTTAACAGTTCTTGGGTTGGTTTAGCACATGGGATTTTTTTTTAACAATAAGGGAAATATTGAATGGCACCGGCCTTATCCTTGAATGAAGCATATTATGACCCATGGCGGTCCCTCTCACCAGCTTTTAGCAGCACAATCTGGTCATTTTGACAGAGATCCATGAATCCATCGATGCGTTTGGCGAACTCCACCACGTACTGTATGGCCTCAGTGATCTTTACAGCACAGAGCTGCCACATCACCTCCTGTGGCTGCACACAACAGAATGGAAAAATATTAAAACTAAACAGATATGAAGTAAAGTGAATTAAGACTTGTTGAACAGAACTTTGTGTCTTACAATGAAAACTAGAATTCCTGCTTTCTGGTTGTATGCCTCCATGCACCACTCAAGTTGCACTTACAGTTTACATCCATGCCTGTGAACACATTGATGCTTCACACACATCGTCACCCCCCTAGCAGCACAGAAGATCTATACAATCAGCACAGTTTCAAGGTGGACACCCAAGATTAGAGTCATCAGTTCAGTATCTGACCAAATATCTCCCCTTCTGTTCAAGTGTTTTGCAGAACATTATGATGTCACAGTGAAGATGACCATTAACATTTTGGATATAAATGTCATAACTTCATCATGATATCCTATAAGACATCTGTGTAAAAATTTGTCATAATTAGTATGTGAATTCTTAAAAGTGTTAAAACAGTTAAGGCCAAAAACATGTTTTGTGAGGTCACAGTGACCTTAACCTTTGACCTTTAACCACAAAATTCTAATAATTTCATTTTGAGTCCAGTTGGACATTTGTGCCAAATTTGAAGAAAGTCCTTCAAGGACCTCTTGAGCTATTGTGTTCAGGAGAATAAGGTAGATGTAAGGTCACAATGACCTTGACCTTTGACCACCAAAATCTAACCAGTTCATCGTTGAATCCAAGTGGACGTTTATGCCAAATCTAAAAAAATTCCCTCGAGCTGTTCTTGAGATATTGCATTCACAAGCATGAGAGGGATGCAAGTGACCTTGACCTTTAACCACCAAATTCCAATCAGATCAGCTTTGAGTCCAAGTGGACGTTTTTGCGTCTGGCTGGAAAACTTGAAAACAAAATGCCTCCATCCTCGGCAATCACTGGTGCAAGGCTTAAAAATAACACACACATATATACATATATATAAAATAGAATAGAACCACACAGGTACACTTATTACCTGGTTTTGTAATAATGCCACAACCTGCCCATACAGATAAAGGCAGTGAACACACCTTGCTCTGGTAGCTCTCCACCTCGTCCTGGAGGAAGTTCTGCCAACTCATCTGCTGCAGCTCCTCCCTCAGGTACTGACACGTCTCCAGGTGAGACTTTGAGATGAGCTGAGCTAGGTGATCTACAACAAGACACACAGCAGTGAGCTGGTGAACACTCATAAGGTCAGGGGGCATGATGATAAACAGAAAAAGAAACAGAAAGTCAAAACTGTGTTTGTGATGTTTTATACTGTGACGCATGAGACGAGTTTTGTCTTTTAGCCAAATCTTTATACTGTACACAACTGTGTCAACAAAATGTTTGCGAACGCAGCTCAGATAGGAAAAAAACCTTAAAGGAACATGCAGCAGCTATTAACCATCGCTGTGCAGCTGCTAATTGTTTCAGCAAGAATGAATGAATATGAAATAACACCAGAGATCAAAACAACACAGCACAAGGTACAAAAATAGAGTCAGCTAATCACTCCTGGATCAGGGGGCGGGGGCGGGGGTGGAGTGGTATTATGATAAATGCTTTTGTTAAAGAAAAAGAAAAAAAAAACGGAATAAAAAAAGTCTCCAGGGAGAATAAAGAGATGATTTCCCTCATCGCGTGCCCTGCCACGTCCCACTTGGCCCTAATTAACAGACAGCTAATTACCACACAGAGAATTTAATGAGCTCTGAAGATGAGTTTCCAACCTCCTGCTATTTTAAACCACCTTTCTGTTTCTGTTTGCCCCACAGTTCCTCCTCTTACTTTCTTTCTTTTGTCTCCAACTCTTCTTTGTGGCCTCTTCTTCCTCCATGTCTTCTTTTTCTTCTCCTCCTCTCTGCTTCCATTCTTTCATGATATTTCCTCATCTTTCTGTTTGTTTTTCCCCTCCAGCTCCCTACAACCTTCTGCCATATGGTGAAAGTTTTCCTTTGTTCTTTTTCATAAGCACTACACATGCAACCCGAAGTGGATTTTGTATCCATTATGCACGGTCACAATGGGAATCAGAACGTTTTCTGGAGGGATGAACAAATCTTTCCTGCCCAAAAAGTTTTAGTGTAAATGGGTATTCCAGTAATTCACTATTGAAGTTTCGTTTGGGGACAAGTGACAAATAGTCCAAATCAAAGCCATAGAGGCAGAGATGTCCTTACTGGTAGTCCCTAGTATGGGTAACACTCCAAAAACACTGGGTCCTACATTTTCCAAAACACAAGTTAATAGCATCTTTATGATAAACTTTCCTTTCAAACCCAGTCTTTCAAACTCCACTCCCTGAATTTGTAGATTATTTAGAAAATATGTAATTTATAGAGCAGAATTTGATTCAAAGTCTTCTTTTGAATTTTGAGTTGAATATAATTGACAGTTTTAAAGAGCAGGGAAGGGGTGATCTTCTATTTCTTCCTTCTCACCGAGTTCAGCCATGGACAAGGTGGGTGATGTGTCTCCGTCGCTGAAGGAGCAGTATGGGAAGAAGCCATTACTGGATCCGTAGTCACACAGCGGTTCTGGTTTGATGCCATTAATATCAAGTCCGGACTGGTCAGGGGATGGCTGAACGTCCAGGTAGAACCCCCGACCTTCTCCTCCTCCTCCTCCTTCTCCTCCAGAGTCTGCCTGTTTGTGGAAGAGAAGTCATATAGATCACACGGACTGTTGCTAATTCAATCCATTTTCAGGCGTAGTAACACCTCTGGAAAGTTAAAACCACAGACCTTGGACGATACTGATCCTCCCTCAGGCGAGTTTTGTTCCATGTAGCTCCCCAGCTCATCCGGCAGCTCCGTGAGGCCTGTGGAGGAGAGGCTGTAGTGAGGGGACAGCCGCTCAGCCTCGCACGGGCTCGGGCTGCCGAGGCTGGGGTGAGACAGAAGGAGGGGCCCCTGCTGCTGCTGCTGCTGCTGCTGCTGGAGGCGATGTTTCTGCACCTCAGCATACAAACTGTCCCTCTGCTTCTTGGACATGCGACCAAACTTGACAGCTGTGTTTCAGGTAGAGGAGAGGTAAGCAATGAATTTCAAACAGAAGTGATTATTATTATGTGAATATGTACAGTGATGATATTTGGCCTCTGACCTTGTCACTCCCTGCAGAAAACTAACAATTACAGGTAAGCAGAGATTGGAGAGTGATGACAATGACCTCCCCCAAGGAAAACACAATCCTTACGGCCTACAGGTAGGCACTGAACTATAACTGAGCAGATGGCAACTGGATCCAAACAGATTATCAAGATTCTGAAAATCTGCTACACCCTTATTATTCAAAACATTTCTGCATAAACAGTCACACACAGACAAGCAGCTTGGTACCTAAATGGAATGCATTAGCAGATTTCAAATGAATGTGCTTGTCCAGGCGTACGTTAGACTGTTTATGCAGCAGTTTTTTAGGACCTTTCCCAGACCACCCCCTACACCCTCTTCCTAACCACTTTCACTCCATTTCCACATTCACGCGGAGGGTCTAGCGAGGAGTGGAAGTGAGTTATAAAACCCTCCGACAGTGAGCCTGCACCGATGCTGACTTACTGACCACCTGCAGCGCCATCACGTGTTCATCATGGAAGTCGCTCTGTACAAATAAAGTTCCATGACTACCTTTACAAATGTAAACGCTCAGCCTAAGATAGAATTTTACATTTCCATACAGATGTTAACATCTTAAAGGTTACATTGTATTTAAGATAAAATATATCCCTCTTTAGTCATCTAAGCTTTACTTTTCTTCATAGATACAAAGAGTTATGACAGTTTCTCTTTCCGCTGCAGAGAGGTAAGTTTTTCCCAAAGCTCGCTGCTGTGTTTATTTCCAACACCTTGATGAAGGGAGCTTCATTCAGCTGTGAAGGTGACTACAAATGGAGTTTGCTTCATTTTTTAGCCGTGGTTGCCACTTCATTATACTGCACGAGTTTTGTTAGAAAACTGATTTTTTGATATAGTTTTGCTGTTGTTTAACACAACCCTTTATGACTCCAATTCATCAAAAACGTTGGCTGTTTTTGGATTCTTCAATCAACATGGAAGCATGCAAGAAAAACAAAGTTGTCTTCAGGAAAATGAATGTAACATGGGGAGAGTAACTGATTTAAAAGGTGTTATTTTGTGGGTGACATGCCCTTTTAAAAATATCATACCTGCAACTTCAACTTTTCTTGTCTACAATTATAACAAATAAACATTTTCTAACATTGCATTTGGTCCCTGTATTAATTCAAAAGTTTAAATTTTAAATTCTAAATGAAATGTGCGAAGGGACTTCACAGTTTTGCCATCAGTATCCTTAACTCAACCAAGTGATTGATGAGTTTTAAACTACAGACAGACAATGTGCTGATTTAATGTGTTAAGTGTTTTGTAATAACTCTATTTACCTGTTTTACTGACTGTTTGTCTGCTTTTTACAATGTTGTCTTTTGTGTTTGGTGAGCCGAAGACAAATTTCCACCCATGGGGGACAATAAAGATATATTCCATATTCTATACCACCTGTTATGGCCCCCCACAGCTAACATAGAGAAATGAAACTGAGATTGATCCTGCATCAAGCAGAGCAGGTTCCTTTGATAAACTAGTTATTCATTGTTGCATTAAACAAGAACACAGACAACATGTTGCACACAGCCAGACACTTCTGCTCTGCTGGTTCATCTGCAGGCTAACATCTTGCAAAACGCTGACCGCCAGATGTTCCTGCAGGTGAGTGTGTATGTGTGGTCATTAGTTTGTTATGCCTGTGTGTGTGTGTGTCTCACCGTCTCGGGACATGCCCACAGCCAGACATTTCTGCAGACGGCAGTGCTGGCAGCGGTTGCGGCTCGTTCGGTCGATCACACAGTTTTTCTGGCGAGGACACGAGTAGGTGGCGTTGCTCTGCTGACTCCGTCTGAAGAAACCCTGTGAGTCGAGGGAATAGTCATATGAGTAATATTTAAGAGTTTTTAGTTATAAAGACAGTTGTGTTCAGTTAGTGTCACACCGTGATCAGGCCTTCATTCATCTTTTTAAGACATTGAAAAGATACTACATCTTTTTTAGACATATGTTTTTTTGGTCTGTTTTCCCAGCTTTTTTCAACCGTTTCCCCTAACCAAGATCTCCTGTCTCCATGATACACACTGTCTCCCATCAGCCTCCCTGTCTGTGTTTGTACACAAATAAATCTCCATCCGCTGCTCATTGGCTGTGAAATGAGCCTCCAGCTGCCAACAGCAGCTGCTGCAGCTGCACACACTAACTGTTTGGGGAACTGTTCTAACCAGGAGAAGATTTTTTGTGCCAGGCTGTTGTGACTGATGGTCCAAACTGAACGTCAAACGTTTCCTCTGATTCTGTTAATGAGAGTCAGACTGTGAATGGGCCGCTGGCAGGCTGAGATGGAGAAAAAGTAAAGAGAAACTACCCAGTTGTAGTGAAATCAGCTTCAGATGATAACATGAGAATTGTATTGTGTTAACGCTGGAATCATTAAAGTAAAAGACAAACTATGGTCCCTGTTACACTGCCTGTTCAAGGTACGAATGTTGCACTGTTATCTTGCCTCAGTCTATAAAAGGAACAGTCCGGAATGGGGCGACAGAGTTGTCTCACCTTTAAGCCAGCAGCGGGGGTAGTAATAGCATTGAATTGATGTCTGTGAAGAAGGGACAGCCAGCACAAGGGGACCATAGACGAAATGAGTGTGACATTTTGACGTGTGCAGCCCACAGCCAGGAGATATAAAAGCAGCTAGAAACAGTTAGCAGCTAACTCAAAGAAGAAGTACATCAGCTGAAAATGTCCGCAAACTTGGAAGATAATGAGGTCAAGAGGTCTTCACCCTCTGAGCAGAGGACATCAGCCATCATATAACAGGAACTAACAGGGTTAATAATTGTTATTGCCATGTTAATGCCATTGTTACTGTTTAGCTACTGATGCGTCTGGTACACGTCAAGGGCCTGACACACCAAGCCGACGTTTGGCTGTTGGTCAAGGTTAGGCTACTTGTGAACCTCTGCCACCCTCGTCGGTGCAATGTGTCCCGCGCTGTTGGCCCTATTTGGCACTAGTTGGCCCTTCTACCACTGAAACTGAAGCTGCACAATGGTGATGGCACAGCGGAGCCTGACGGTGAAGGAAATCATTCTGATTGGCAGTTCAGCTCAGCGCATGAAAAGAGAAACGGAGGTGAGGAAAGTAAACAAAGAGCTAAAGTCAAGAGAGAGTTTGGTCAAAACAAACTTGTTACAATAGGTACAATTATTCCTCTTTAGCCATTGAGCTCTTTAGCAGAAATGTTTCATAATGGTTTGTGTTATCTTTCACTGACACACGGTAAATATGCTCTGTTCTGTCAACACTGAATTGTGTTGTTAATGTGCTAACTGGCTAGCGTCAAGACAGTCTTCCGGTTTCCCTTTTTGAATAATGATTATGGACGACCGCCGTCTGCTGGTATGGAGGGGTATGTCCTCTCATTCGGGCGCAGAACATATGCTCTTGTTGGCTGTCTGTTGTAGTGTGTTCATGTGCAACTTTTTGTCCAAGACAAGATGATGTGAGCTGGTTCTCTGACAGCTGTTTCAAAATGTTTACACTGGCCCACTCCTATACTGTATAGTACTGCTTACAAGGCTGTCACTGCAGTCTACACCAAAAACCAAAAACATCCCACAACAATTTGTATTTTAATCCTAAAAATGAAGCCATTAAACTGAATAATGTCTTTAAAAACCCGAAAATGACTGAACAGATGTAAGGAACATTTAGGACATAAATGAACCATTTATTTTTTTGATTTTCAGATGACAGCAGTTTAACACTTTGTGAGAGGAGGCAGGACATGAAGTGAGATGATGGAGAGGAGAGGGCGGGGCTTACCTTACAGCCCTCACAGGTGATCACTCCGTAGTGGATCCCTGATGATTTATCTCCACAGATCTTACAGGGAATGATTTCAATCTGAGCTGCAGACACACACACACACACACACACACACACACACACACACACACACACACACAGAAAATAAACTGTCAGGAACACACACTCAAAACCTTAAAACACATCCGTCAGCAGCTGCATCAGAAACAGTCGTGGAGGTTTCATTCCCAAGGCAGCTTTATTTCCAGACTTGTTTCCTATCAGATGGCATGAAGGTGATTATGTTTGATTCTGTTTATTTAAAACATGTCATTAATAGAACTCCAAAAGGAAAAGCAACTTCAGCAAACATCCCAAATGTTTAAAACTTAACACAATAACCAGAGGTGATGAATAAACTGTTCCCTCTACTCTAAGATGATGAAGAAACACCAATACAGACACAAGATGAGATGTTGAGGGTTAAACTGTATTTTAATGCATTTGATTATAAACTAATTTCTGGATGCAAGTGTTAAAAACAATGCGGCAACATAAGAACTTAGGCATGGGCTTTTTAAGCCTTGGGCGTGGAATTTTATCTATGGAAGATTACTGTAACAATTAATTTCATTACACAAAACAAAACCCCATGTCATTCCAGCAGCAATGTGAATTTGTGACTGTCGCAACACTTCAATAAAAGGTTTGATGCAAATAGATTCTCAGCATATGAATTTTTGACAACTGGTTAGTGGGATCCTGTTGCATCTGAGGTAAGTTGGTGAATAGCCAAAGCTACTGTAAGCTTTTTTATTTAGTTTCCTTAATGCAAAATACTAAGAGTGAATTTGAATTCCCTCTGATAAACAATAATGCAGTGTATATGTCTAGGGCTTTTATTGTGCAAGGTAAGAATGGAAGGAGTAGATCTGGTATGCACTGCCTAGTGTCAAGGTTGAAAGAAGTTATAAAGTTTGCCATCTTAGTTCAGACTGCAGAGCCTCCATGTTAATTTATAATCCTCATAAAACTAGCCACAACTTGATTGCTTGATGCCTTTATCTGCAGTGCAAAAGATCTGAAAAATCTACCAAGTTCTGAGAAAAACAAACAAACAAAAAATTACGCAGCTTTTTCATCATGTGATGCTCGCGTTCTGTGTGAAAGTACTCATGCAAGACAAAAAACAACAGTTCGAAAAAACATATACTGACATCTGAAATTTGGTCGCTCATCCTGACTTCCTCTTTTGTTCTTGTCATAATTCCTGCAGCCACTAGAAGGTGCTGCCATGTGAACATAAACAGATGTCATTTTTAGGCATTCATTGGAACAACTGATTGTGCCACTCCTTAGTCTCCTGGTATCCAGTACGGGACCATCTTAAAATGACCTGTCACTCTGACCTCCATAACATGCACAGAGGATGTATAAACACAACACGAAACCCTCTGTGTTGTATTTTGATACTGAGTGCTTCACAAGGGCAAGAAAGACAACAAAAAGACAAAGTGATAATGTGAGCCCAAGGTTAAAAGTGCAACTAGCAAAACTATTTGCACAAAAAAAAAAGTCAGCAGACCATAGGGGAGCAGGCAGAGCATTCCAAAATTCAGGTGCTACCACTGCAAAACTCACTCCCCACAGGTCTAAAGGCAAGCGCAATGAACAGACAACAAATTTTGCGTATTTGAACGATGAGATCGAGCTGAAGAATACAGATGAAGTAGTTCAGCCACATAAGGGGGAGCCTGACCGTGTAATGCTCAGTGAGTAATGCCTGGTTCACACTACACGATATCAGCGGGATTATAGCCCGACACAGCGGCTTTTTGTGGAGGATTCCGTGAATGTCAACACTTTGCATGAGGAGCTTCAAATGTAGCTCCTGCCATCTGCTGGCACTTTTTACATTACTACAACATTTCGGCTGGCACAGGAACAGACAGAGTGACTGAAATAATAGTAATAATAATATAAATAGGACAAGACTAACCCGGAGACATCACCATCATACCATCGTGTAGTGTGTCATGTCTGTCGGCCAAGTCACGGTATGATTTTATGACTCCACAATCGCCTAATGTGACATAGTGACTGTGAGAACGGACAGAAATGTTGTGTAGTGTGAACCAGGCATAAGAATGAGAATTTAGAAATGGATCCTTTACGTGACAGGGAGTTAAGAGATTTCAGTAGAATATCATTTGAAACTTTCAAAAGTACAGTGTCAGTAGAGTGCTGCTTTCTAAACCCTGACTAAAAGTTGTGTAAATATTCATTCATTCATCTTCTAACCGCTTCATCCTCTTGAGGGTCGCGGGGGGGCTGGAGCCTATCCCAGCTACATCGGGCGAGAGGCAGGGTACACCCTGGACAGGTCGCCAGACTATCGCAGGGCTGACACATAGAGACAAACAACCATTCACGCTCACATTCACACCTACGGACAATTTAGAGTCACCAATTAACCTAGTCCCCAATCTGCATGTCTTTGGACTGTGGGAGGAAGCCAGAGTGCCCGGAGAGAACCCACGCTGACACGGGGAGAACATGCAAACTCCACACAGAAGGGCTCCCAAGCCCGGGATCGAACCGGCAACCTCTTGCTGTGAGGCGAGAGTGCTAACCACCACACCACCGTGCCGCCCTGTGTGAATATTGTGTCTTTCCAATGCAGTTGTGTGTTGATTGGCAACCACCTTCTCCAAAATTTTAGACAGCAGTGGTAGTTTAGAAATAGGTGGACTGTTCGAGGGCCAATTCTTGGCAAAAAAAATAAAAATAGAGATAATGGAATTACATCAACAAGGGAACAAGACAGGACAGCTTCATTTCCCTGATCAAGTCCATTAGATCACGTAAACTGATGGATTGGAAGGTGTCCATAACAGTGTGAGATATAGAGGGACTACAGTTGGGTGGGCAAGTCCCAGAGTGAATAGTGAACCTAAGAGCCATTACCATATCAACAAAGAAGGTAAGGAACAACAACATCTGAACTATAATGAAACATTACATGAACTTTTGAAATTCAAAATATTTCGTTATGTAATCGATTACTCATTGAACGTTCCTATTTGTCTAAAGATTTTCCAACACTAACACAGTTTATCAAAGACCTTTCGTTGCTGCGGTGCTTGAACTTAAACAAAAGTTGTTCACACTTTGTGCCTGTCTTTGTTTTTAAGAGATCAGTTCAGAAGTGAAGGTTTTCAGAGTGACAACAGTTTCTCAGCACCTCAGACTGAATCTGAAAACACACTGACTCACTGACTGTGTGTATTTATACACTCAGCAGCTTGTAACAGAGTGACAGCTCGGCTCTGAGCAGTTATATTTAGCAGAGGGAAGTTATGTAAGTCTGCAGCCACATGAACACAAACACACACATTAATACTGTTACTACACACAAGCTTTTACCCACCCCACCCCGCAAACACACAAGGTGTAGATAATTCTTGAGAGGAAAGGAGAATCGTCTCCCAGCTGTTTGTCTGCAATACAAAAAGGCTCCACTCTTTTGTCTAGGTTACAATTCTACTCTTGGATCAAATGTATTTTTCATCTATTAACATAGCAACAACATGAAAGTGTAAAAAAAAAGCTTGCTTGTGTTGGCTTTAAAGGGACAGTTCACACCAAAATCAAAAATACATATCTTTCCTCTTACCTGTAGTGCTATTAGGGGTGGGAATCTTTGGGCACCTCACGATTCGATAACGATTACGATTCAGGGGCTACGATTCGATTATAAAACGATTATTGATGCATCTTTAATTTATGTATATTGATGCACTTTTTCACAACACACATTTCTTTTTGTCTCACTGAATAAGCAATCAGCACTTGCAATTTTTAAAAACAGTGCATTTGTAATAAGAAACAGTTGAATTCATTTCCATTATATTTTATTAAACATATAAATGGAAATGCGTGCAAACTGGAAAGTTACAATTTCGTCGTATGGAACCAAAGGTAACAACAGGTATCTTAAATCACAAGATAAAATGCATAGTTAGAGTAACAAATGATTCAGTGGCGACAGAAGTCCACGCATCACATGTAACTGCGATCCTACCTGCCTTCAACAGCAGGACCATGACTTCTGTTTTGGTTTGGTTGTAGAGGATGCAAATCCTTGGCAATAAATGCGGCGATGGCCTTCGTAATTCGCTTCGCCTTTTCAGATGAGGGTGGCAGCTTTCTAATTGCTTCCTCGATTGTTCTCTGGTCGGTAGCGCCACTAGTTGCCGCAGCAACAACAGCCTGCCGTCTCCCTGACTCCTCCGTCAGGTGGAATCGAGTTACATGGCTTCTCATGTTTGTTGTGTTGCCAAAGTATTTTATTTTAGCACGACACAGCTTACATATAACGTGGCTCTTGTCCAGTTCGCTTCTGCCATCAACGTTGTAGAAAAAGCTGTTAAATTAGAACGAGCTGTTCGGATCTCACGGCGAGGTGGGTGGCGGTCAGCCATGTTTGTTTTCCTCTGTGCGCGTGTCGGCGTGTCTGCTCCAGGTGTGCATCCCAAAGTGTCCCGGAGATGACACGTACTGCGCTTCTTAGTTCCGCATTATTTAGAAATCTTCTGTATTACTCTAATTAACAGATTTAAATAATCGAAATTTGGACGTTTGTGAATCGATTCAGATTCGTCCACGTCCGAATCATGATGCATCTAAGATTCGGAAATTTCCCCCACCCCTAAGTGCTATATCACTCTAAATTATTTTATGCGAGTTGCCGAATGTTGTCGGCAACTTGTGGTGTCTGCCTTCTCTCCAATATAATTAAACTACATGACACTCGGTGGTGCTCAAAGTGCCAAAAAAATATTTATATAAATATATAAAAACTCAACAGCAATGTCTCTTTTCAAAAATCATGACCCAGTTACTCAAGATAATCCACAGACCTTGCTGTGAACAGTTTCATGTAGGAACACTACATGAAACTGTAAACTGTAAACTGTATCACCATGTAGAAGGAAGCGTGCATCTACTCATGGATGAGAGGCCCTAGCTCATGACAGCACGAGATGTAAACAAATATTAATGATGTCCTTGCAGAGCAAGAAAGGACAGCAAACAAGACTGTTTGTTTATTGTACCAACGCTTCCAAGACAAACTTTTTTGTTGCCCTAAGTAGGCACAGTTTCACAACAGCCCTAAGACTTTGCAGTACATGCATGCTTCCTTCTGCGTGGTATAAGATTAAGTTAAATTGTCCTTTTTTTCAATGACATCAAGAAAGTCTTTGTACCTTTGTAATTTGTGTTCACCACAGACAGTATTTAGCAATTAATTTTTTTATTTTTTTTTATCAGTAATTCTGGCCCACATTTTAGGAAAATAGTCCACTGCTGGCAGTATGGACGTGTGTGTGTCTGTGTGCCTGTGCATGTCTTTCTCCTCAGTAAATCTTTGCCACAGCAGCCAATCTGACCACAGTGTGAAGAGAAAGACAAAAACTGGCCCATCATGACTCACCACAGACCAAAAGGCCAAATTTCCTTACCTATCTACCTTACTCATAGCCCCAATGATACCTTACATGAATTATGGGTGCAACTTCCAGCACTAAACCAGAATCAGTGTTTTCTAATTGTAACAGTAACTAATGGTACACTAATCCTCTTTTCTGAAGTGAGTGGGAAAGAAAACATGTGAGACATATCACCTGTGGCACCTCAGGCGGAATAATGTTTTATTAGCTATCATCTCTGACGTCTCAAAGCACTGGTTGTTTGTCTTTTCAACCAGAGCATTAGCGATTAGCTTGCCTCGCTATGTTAGCATATTGTTATATCAAATGAAGCCCGAGTAGCTTAGAGTAAATATCTGAACCTTCTACAAGATGATTTATGATTTCAGTATTAATTTTAGCACCAGTGCTACAGAAGGACATTTTAGAAAATACAAATTTAATGTTTGTAAAGTATCTGTTAAAAAACATAACAGTATTTTCTAGGGCTGCCCCTGACTAAGAATATTCCTAGATCACTAATAGTCATCATTTAGGGCCATTAGTCGACTAGTGGCCCGCATGTTTACGATATTAATTTAATTAGCAAATTATATATTTTGGGCGGGGCAACACAGTGGTTTGAGTTCAAGGTGTGAGAAAGAATAGTATAAGTAACATTGTTAACACTGTGCTACATTACAGAGAACTACAAAGCTGTACTAGTGATCCTTCATTAATATAGACCTATATTTTAACTACAAGTGCACGTCACACACTGAGCGAGCCGCCTGTTAATGACGCTGTCGGCAAAGCAGTAATGATTGTGCTCAGTGGGTAATGGGCATGTAGCTACTAACATGTTTCAGATGATACATGATGTTTGTAGTCGATGAATGATAGGCAAATGTTTGCCTGCAGAGTTTACATATCACCTTAGGTTCGTCCTTCACCTTTTCAAAATGATCCCACACTTTGGATTTCCTGTCCAACATGTTATTAACTAGCCTGTGGAATAACTGCAGCTACCAGCCCTGTAAATTAAGGGCCGTACACATGCCGCGTCTTTAACTGCCTGGAAAACGCGAAGTTTGGGCGCTGTGCGCAACTCTTGTGCCTTTTTTCTTGTTGACTAATGTCCTCTGTGGTTCAGTCGACTATTAGGGGGCAGCCCTAGTATTTTCTAAATTGAAGGTGCATTAGTTTCAACAAGAACCACTGTTGGCTAGGGTTGAGCCTAATACTCCAATGAAACAAGTATCTGGTACAGATAATGTTATTTTTAGTATGGGTATAATACGAGTAAAATGTATGGTTATCTGTACTTTTGATAAAGGAAAATACTCATTTTGGTGGCTATGTTTAATCTATTACTTTTGTGATATAACATAATCTGGAGCTCAATTCTGAAGTTGTTCTGTAAATAGGTTTCTTATGGGTAATAAATATTGCAACTTCTGATCAACCCAAATAAATTTCAGGCTTAAAATAACAACTACTGACTAGGCCCAATCCACTTCATTTAAACCCCACCCAATTCAGGCATAAACACCAATTCCAAGTGCAGATACAGATAATTTAGTTGGTTGAATAGATACAGATACAGATAGACAGATACAGGTACAGATGCTGTACTTGCTCATACCTTCCACTGGAGGTAAGTCACTAAGATTAGCCACTGAGACTACCCATAGAAAGTCAAATCAACTAATTACTTCCCATGTCTCACTGCAAGTTTTACCCATAATCATTTCAGTCAGGACCACTTTAGTCAAAGAAAACTTTACTTCCATTGCAGTATTATTATATTTGGTGGTATGGCTCTGTTCTGGGGCCTCTCTGCCATTCCTTGGGCCTACGCAGAAAGCCCAAGGTAGAGAGAGTGCACCTCTTTGTTCCAGTTACGGTTTGTTAACTTTATTCGATACATGAACTTATTGTGCTTTGGCTCAATATATGAAATCTGTCAGTAAATTTTGATTGTGTTTATTGAACTGAAGCATTTCGATAATAAACAGGGACAGATTGACATATTTCAGATATAGCAGAAATTTTGGCATTAATAAATGTTTCAAAGTCAACAACAAATGAAAACCTCACACATACACACCAGTGGCACAAGCACACCACTGAAGCCACACACACACCCACACACACATACATGCACGCACACACACACACACACACACACATGCAGGCGTCTGTGCTGCAGTTTCCTCTCTGCAGTAATTAGCTCTCTGAGTGTTAATCCCGTCTGAATTCAACATTTCAACATCAAAGAGGACGTTCAACAAAGCCACCGCCTGAAATTATAGCTGATGTGAGAGCAGCAGATATTTATACACAGCTAGCCGCAAACACAAACATCTGCTTTGTTTTTTAAGTCCACCAGCCCCCCTCTACCCATCCTCGCCCACCCCCAGGCTCACTGTGAAGGCTACTGAGGCTTATTATCTTTCTTCTTGTCTGGCCAACAAAATAAAACAAATGAGTGATGAAGAGGAGGACAGGAAGTTTATACGATAACAAAACAATGATGGAGGTTAACCTGCTGTTGAGTTGGTTTCAAGTCACATCCAATAAAACAAAATGCATTTTCTATCGTTCATTGTCCTAGAGAAGCATCTCTGGTGTAAAGTGGAATGAACAGACACTGAATGACTGATTTGTAGTTTTTCAGTCAGTAATGTTCAATAAAGAAATGCTTACTCCTCCTGCTTTTAACAGCAAATCAGAGGTCACTTAAATTCTTGATGTATTTCATATCAACCTCATGTAATATCCCATCAAACACTGCTGCTGTATCTTACTAAAATGCACAAAACCAAGAGGAAATCTGACACAGAGCTGGTGTGTCAGTATCCAGTGCTGTGTTTCAACTAAACTTTCTTTCACCGGAAGGAAGTATATAGTATACAGTATTTGATCCTGCAGTTTTCACAGCCACGCCTCAATTTAGTTTAGTTTAGTAACAAGTTTAAAGTAGTATTTCATCCGTTTGACATTTCAATACCTCTATTCTCTCTCTCCTGAAAGTTAAGACCTTTACACACCAGGAGTGTGAAGAATAACTGACATAATACTCGCCTGCACGTCAAAACAAGCGTCATAGCGGCTGTAGTCTCGCTCACCAGACCTTTCTCAAGAAAAGAAAGGTCTGGCTGGGCCGACTCTCACTTTAAGATTGGAGAAAAAAACGCCCTGGCTGCTTGTACTTCTTTCAACCAATCACAATCGTTCTTGGCGGTGCCACAGCAACGGTGCGCTTGCAAAAATATTGCCGGGGGGAAACAGGTTTTGGTGTAACACCCCCACAAAAATATCGCCTACAGGACGCGAACCATGGCAGAAAAATGGCTACATCCCTGCAAGATCAAACACCGTAAAATTTAGTAAAGGACATGTTGAAAACTGCAACCTGAGGTGGTAGGGCGGGACTTCAGCAGGTGGCTCGTTCCGCCCAATGAGAGGCTGATCTTTGCAGTGAACTTCCACCCACTCAGACTATAGCGGCTGTCATGTGAATTTGTGTGCCATTTGCAACACTTGTACAATAAAAGATTGCAGTTACAGTGCATCAATACCCAGTTGTTTTTTAGCTTTTGAATCTATCAATCAATCAATCAATTTTATTTATAAAGCCCAATATCACAAATCACAATTTGCCTCACAGGGCTTTACAGCATACGACATCCCTCTGTCCTTAAGACCCTCACAGCGGATAAGGAAAAACTCCCCAAAAAAACCCCTTTAACTGGGAAAAAAAAACGGTAGAAACCTCAGGAAGAGCAACTGAGGAGGGATCCCTCTTCCAGGACGGACAGACGTGCAATAGATGTCGTACAGAACAGATCAACATGATAAATTAACACTAATCCATATGACACAATGAGACAGAGAAAGAGAGAGAGAGAGAGAGAGAGAGAAAGAGATGCAGGTAATGACAGTATCTTACAACAACATTAATGAAAGTAATAATATTATAGTTCTGGTTACTGCAGTACAATATGTTGAAAGTATGTATTAATACCTGGCAGTATACATGTGTGACAATATGTGTATAATAACAGAAGAAGTATGACTAATGACTAATGATGGCAGCAGCAGCAGGAGGCATCTGGCAGGACCACGGCAGCAGCACAACCACACACATCACGCTGTCCAGGCACCGCTGTGATATGAGTTAATCTGAGAGACAGTGGAGCACAAAGGCTCCGGAGAAGAAGCCGAGTTAGTGACATCCAGAATGGCTGAGTTAGCAAGATGCAGTAATAGGATACGAGAGAGAGAGAGAGAGAGAGAGAGAGAGAAGGAGAGAAGGGGCCCGGTGTATTATAGAGGGGTCCTCCGGCAGACTAGGCCTAAGTCAGCCTAACTAAGGGCTGGTACAGGGCAAGCCTGAGCCAGCCCTAACTATAAGCTATGTGGCCAAAGTACTGATGTGCACTGAGACAGTTCAGATTATAGACTATTTAAAGAGATGACAGTTCCCCAAAAGTGAAGCCAAAAGATCTTGACCTTACTGGCTGCAGTATAGGTCATAAACCCCACCCCCTCCATGTTGGTGGATAGGGCTGGGTGATATGGACAATCTTGGTATTCTCAGGCTGAATGACGATACACGATATACATGTCAGTATTTTCTACGAAATGGGCTACATGTTCAGTTGAAAGCTGCAAACTCATTCACGGCCCCAAATCCCCTCTTATTTTTGCTGCATGTGTTTTTTCATCATACAGCAGGGCAGGTAAAAGAAGTTAACCTGTTTGAGTTCAGCTGTTTACGGAGATGCAGTAAGAGTCTGTTGTCTGCAGCTCTTCATCAACATCTCACTGTGGCTGTTTCTGCTTTTACTTGTCCTCCCTGCAGTATCATTAGACTTGCCTTTATTGATGAAAAGCTGCTGAAAAAGTTCTGCTAGTTAGTTGATCATTTCATTTCCTATATTCTTCACAATAAAAGTCCCCCGTTTTTTTCATAAAAAACTTTTATTGTGAAGCACCAAAATAAGGAAACGTTGAGTTTTCGAGCAGCAACTTCCCACAACTTCTAATACTGCTGATATTGAAAGTGAATCAGTAAAATAAAGCAGAGATCTAAAGTAAAAACAGGACGCAGGAGAGAAACTAAACTCCAAATTACAGAGATTTAGTTAGAAGCTACTAAAGTACTGAGAGCTGAACAGAGAGACTATGAAAAACACCTCTCTCTCTCGTCTCCTGCAGACAGAGGTGAGTCGAGTCTCACAACACATGGTTTGTTTGAGAGAGAGAAGGAGAGTTTTGGACCTTCTGCAGAGAAGGTCCATCTCTGGCGCAGCTCGGCGTGGCATGGCACATCTAAACCGACAATGGAAATGCAAATTGGCGTATTTAGCGTAGAACATGCAACATATAGACCGATGTCGCACTGTAGACTAATGAACAGATAGATTAAACAGAGAAGCAGCTCTGTGTCTCTCTGAGTGTTGCTGGAAAACTCAAGTGAGTGAGTGGGGCAGAGCTGTGCGGAGAGAATGTGAGAGGAGGGATGCACACTAACGTGTTATGCAATGCAACTTGACCCTATCGATACAAATGGTACTGTCTAAATCTATATCTTGCTTGAAAATGTATCAATATATTGTGTACAGTCGTTACATCACCCAGCCCTATTCTTGGATGAGACATGGGCCAAACTTAAAAATCAAGCTACACCTCAAATACATTTTTCCCAAATATGGTTTCTATCATTTTAGGTAGTTTTTATCATGACAAAGTGTGTTCAAGTATTCCTTTTTTCTTTTCTTTTCTTTTTTTTTTTTTAAATAAGTTTGGTTTTGGTTAGTTATTTGATACTATAAAAAGGGGGGTTGATGTCATGATCGACAGCTGTGTGTGCCAGTTGGTGCACTGTAAATAATTTCACTGTAAAATAACAGTAAAGAGCTGGCAGCACAGACGCCAGCAATATCCCATAATTTTACAGTATTCATACTGTGAAATGACTTTACAACATATTACTGTAAAACAGAAATATGGTATATCTCTGTATTTCTACAATATACAGTAAAATACTAGCAGCACAGACGCCAGCAATATACTGCAATTTTACAGTATACTGTTTCATGTTTTCATAATCTATTACTGTAAAAATTAAATGCAGCATATTTCTGTGATTTTTTTGGATTTACAGTAACATCCTATTTGGCGTGTTCCTTTAAATCCTAACAGTTCACTTAGACAGGCACAGTTGACAATACAGTAACTAAATTTAGCACTTTAGAGATTAATTAAAATATCAGTCTTCAATGGGCAGTGTCAACATGAATAATGCTACCGTCCTGTTGGATGAGCCCATGAGATTTTGAGAAGGAAACAAAAGCAGCCTACTCGTATCTGCTTTGAACTATGGCAATAAACTAAAATTCTTAAATTGGGCTTGTCAGAGACTTCCCCTACCCCTTTCTTAACATGAAAACACATGAGATTAGAGTCTCATCCATACTTGATTTTGGGCCAGTGTCGACATTGGGAAATAAAAAATTCCAGTCACAATATCTCAATATATGAATTAACAAGCATGCTGTTCCTCAATTGCAAACCATTTTATTAATCTTACCAAAGTAAATCAACAAAAACACCCATAAATACAGGCCAACTGTTTGAGCTATTCAAATCTCCCTCTCACTGATAAATGACATATTAAAACTAGCTCGACTGCCTGTTGAGCTTCAATTTGATATCAAACATTCTTGGCAATATGAACAAGATACTGGCAAAGAAAATAAGACATTAATTATCGTTTTGTTTGTAGATGCAAGACCCAATCAGTGTTGCTGAAGCAGGACTTGTTGATGTGTAGCACGTCATTCAAATTCTGCGTCCTCCTCTGTAAAAACTCCTTTCCAAATGACCGTTTTTTAAAGTCTCTACAGGAGTTAACGGCAAATCATTTCCATCGATTTTCTAAAAGAAAATTGACTGTGAAAGAAAAAGCACTAGCCTAATGTTAGAATTACATTGTTTTATCAAACTTCTGACTGCGCTTAAAATTCTCCATTCAAGACCCAGTTTCCAAAAAATACTTGTAAGTACTTAATAAGTATCCTGTAGTTTAAAAGAACAGCATGCTGTTAAGGGCAATTGCTTACAGTGTGGGCTCACAATCAATGGTGATTGTCATGATTGGTTGGATGAGTGTCTGGGCAGGAATTCGACATTGTGGAGAAAGCTACTGCACAGACTCTGGTTCCAAATGACATCACCAGCACAAGATGGCAGCGGCCATATCTGAGATATTTTGGCAGGTACAGTGGGGTTAAATGGAGACACTTTATATACAGTCTACGGCTCAGACACTGACGGACAGCTGCTGCTGACATGAGTTCATGATGCAATGGTGAACACAAGCTGTAGTCCACTTTTACTTTCTTGAGCAGCATGAGGTGCCTTGCTCATGAGCCAGAGTGGTACATGAAGGAGAGACAAACTTCTTATCTCCCCTCTCTCTCTGAGATGTTTGCAGCAGGTTCTTAATCTCCTCATCCATCTTCCACATAATCTCGGAGTGGATGTAATAACGGCAGACATATGGCAGCGCACATGGAACACCAACACACTTGTTCAGCCTGTCAGCAGATGAAGCAACAGCTTGTTCAACAGCCACAGTTGGTGGTTCACCTAATAATGTCTCCAGCAGGTGGGCACAGTAATCTGCAAACTAAGTCTCTTTATGTTTATATATATTTACTCTAAGATTAACATGAAGCTCAGCAAAAAACTCAACATATTTATACTTCTGTAGAATGCTTTCCCAGATAGATAAAGCTAGATTGGCTCTTGAATCTATTAATTTGCGCACTTGCCAATTAAAGAATATCTGTTATCCTACTAAATGTAAGAAATGTTAAATATAACATAAAGTTGTTTAACAGACAAAAATAGATGAATATTCATAAAACATATTGCCATCTTAACTAAAAACAAAACTGTATAAAACCCATGCAGCTCATTTTGATTTGATCACCTACATTGTCACAACTTTGACTTTTTGTTTCATTTGCTCAGCATCAAACTACACATTGTTTTATGCATAGCTAACCAATAGCACCCTAATATGACAAATATTTGCTGGGGCAATGTTCAATCTGAAATCACAAAAAAGTTGAATAGTGTTGTGGGGACAAGAACAAATGGAATGAATTGATTCTGTATTTGTCGGCACTCCTATTCTCCGACACACCTGCTAGCCTGCTGCTTATTCTCTGGGTGTTCTTCTATGAGTGACCAGAGTAGACACAACTGGAACCCCAGTCCCGACCGCTTCGACAACTTGGCACTCATTAATATACAATGACATGATACACAAATTCTATTTTGTCCAGTTGATACCACAGATGCTGATAAGTAGTAAACCTAAAATTGCTTACTAATGTACTACATACTGCACACTAAATCTACACTGCATACTGCCTACTAAATTAATGATTAAGAATGCCATTAGTAGCAGACTGTTCACACTAAAGTATTCCCAAGCAATAGACCTACACATTTTCTGCACCACAACTGTATCCATCACAATGCTCCCAGGCCCAGCTACTGATAAGAAGACTGTTTACCACAAATGCAAATCAACGGGGCGTCGGTGGCTTAGTGGTAGAGCAGGCGCCCCATGTACAAGGCTGTTGCCGCAGCGGCCCGGGTTCGAGTCCAGCCTGTGGCCCTTTGCTGTATGTCATCCCCTCTCTCTCTCTCCCCCTTTCACACTTAACTGTCCTGTCCATTAAAGGCAAAAAAAAAAAAAAAAGCCCACAAATGTAAATCAACATTACCTCGTCCAGTCATTTAAACAGTTCAAAGGATTATTTTCTGTAAAAACTATTTCATAGTCTAGGGTTAAATATTTTTTCTACAATACATTATGTATGTGAGTTCTTGCATTTTTCCTCTTGACTGTGCCTTGACATCACTCATTTATAGCCTAATTATGTTACCCAAAAGTTAATTCTTTAAACGGGCACTTTGTAGGAATTTCTTCCATCTAGTGTTGAGATCGTATATTGCATTCAAACGCATAGCGCACTCTAGCGCCTCACTGTTTCAAAGGTGTATTGCAACAACGGTAGCTGCACTAACAGCGGTTAGCGGCACTGGTCGCTAACAGCTGTTAGCCGCTGTTAACTGTGATTCTCCTTCAGCAGCTCTCTCCACCTGGGCTACCCTCATGTTGACCCTCATTTTTTGAAATCACCGGTCATGTTGTCTTTTTGCCTTTTTTCAAATGCACGGCACTTGTGACTAGCCTGCTTGCTGCTGCTTTTCGTCACTCAGTTTTACATCAGACTTAGTATAAACAGTAAGTGTAAGATTTTGAATGGGCCCCTGTTTATAAATTTCCCTTCAGAAACTTGTGGGTGATGATACGGCCATGTCTAAGTCAAGCTAGCAACGTGGATCTATGGATAGCAATGTGGGTTGGTCGACTGACTGAAATTAACTTAAATAACTTAACTCAAATAAACTTAAATATCAGCTTTAAAGTGTTGATTTCCAGTCAATTTCAGCATAAGGATATAGGGAAACACTCATCCCAGAATTAACATAATCATACTGCTACAAAAGAATTGTAAGGGCAACATCAGTTGAGGGCATGAGAGGGTTCAGAGTAGTGTTGCACGGTATACTGGTACTAAAATAGTACCGCGGTACTAGAGTATTCCTAACGGTACTATACTGCATTTGGAAAATACCGGTACTTTGAAATTGATTCAATTCATTAATTTAGTTAATTTATTTTACTCATTTATGCACACAAACGCCTTTGTTGTTCCTATTGGAGCACAGATTGCGCAAGTGGTGTGTATGACAACACCTGTATCAATATTCGCAGCTGGCGCACGTGAAAAAAGACAAGAGAAAGTCTGAATCGCAAAGGGAGACAACACGAGACAACACAAACTTGGTGGAACATTTGAGTTACCACGCCATACCATTGGTACCATTACACCCCTACTATTTATTGTTCTAAAGGTTTGTATTCAAAAGGACTTTTCCTTAGGAAAAGTACCGAAGAGTATCGAAAAGTATCTAAATTCATATTGGTATTGGTACCAAAACAAAGATTTTGGTATCGTGACAACACTAGTTCAGAGCCAACACTGTATTCAAGTACATTGTACTACATTGTAGCTAGTGAAAATCTTGCTCTTGACATTAAGTGCAACTGTGGTTTGGTCAAGTAAAGACGGGTCTTTGATATAGGGTTTACAAACTGATTTTACCACTACAACTAAAAGAAAAACTGTCACAAGCTAATTTCAATTCAGCATCTGTTGTTTTCAGAGAGCTTAACATTCACCCCTTTCTTAGCCAACATAGGCTAGGCTAATTAGGCTAATTAAACAAGCTTTCTGTTAAACTACATCACAAGACACGTAGGTCCATTTAACCAATTCTCAGCATTTTTTTCCTCCATCAGTTAGGTTCAACCAACTGCTTACAGCGGTTTACTAGCTCTCCTCCTGCTGATGTCAACACAGATTGTTGTTGAGAGTTACTGCTCTGATACTGATCAGCTCTTTTGATAAGCCCTCAAACTGTATATAAGTCATGCCCCTCCTTGATTCTGGCTGCTTAAAGTAGAGATAGCGAGTGAATTGCTTATGGGGAGATTTTATAGCAGAGGTGCTAGGGGAAACACTGAGAAGCATTTGCTAAATCGAAACAACTCAACCCAGTCACGCTAATTCAGTCCCAGCTTGACTCATCGTCATATAAGCCAAATAAGGTTATCATAATGCTACTGTAAGAGATTCTTACCTTAAAGGCGCTGTATGTAAGAATGTGGCCAAAACGGTTACTGCACTCAAATTCAAAATACTGCCGCGAGTCGTGTCCGCCCCCCCTCCACTACAGATACGAGGTTGCTGGACAGCGGCACGCTGGAGACTGATTTGTTTGCCCACAGGCGGCTGCCGTGGCAGGGCTGCATCGCTGCGTCCTTGATCTTCGGTTTTCCAGTGGACCGTTCGAGCAAGTCCGGCTTCTCTGCTGCTAACGCTGCTGCCGGGATACAGCTGAGGAGCCGGCTGCTAATGCTATGTACTGGGGCACTGCTAACGCCAGGGCTACACTGCCCGCGGAAGCGCAGCGCACCGAAATTCTCGCGCGCGCCGGAGCACCTCCGTTCACATCAGACGCGCATTTCTCCACGCCGTCAACAAGCGATTCTGCTCCCAGCTCTTGTTTTTCACTGCCTGGCTTGTCAGATTCGCTCGCGGCTCGCGCAGAAAATAGACCAGACGCCGAACTGATCGCTGCAAATCGTGAGCCTGCCGCAGAGCTTCCCGGCGCGGCGCGGCCAGTGTGGACGACACAGTCGGTTAACATGGGCGCTGAAAGGAAACTGCCTTCTCTTCTCGGCGCTTCGAGGCTATTCGCGGCGCTTCCGCGGGCGGTGTGGCCCTAGCGTAATGCTGCTTGTCGTGCTGCTGTAGCTCAGTCGTAACTGTAACTGATGCTGAGACTCTACTGACTGTGTGACTGGTAGACGGCGGTGGGTGGCGCAACAGGCCAAAACACAAATTCAAAACATAAACATGATTTGCGGACCGTAAAATATTTTTTTAAATGCGAATATTCTGGCTGTACTATAGTTGTCGGTGAGATCAGTATGTTATATGAACATTATTCCTTAGTCTCTGTGACATATTAGGAGTATTTTATGACTATTTGCTTTAAATTTCTTACATATAGCTCCTTTAAGGCATGTGGACAGACAATCTTACAAAAAAAAAATTGTATTCAGAATGGCGATTTTTTTCCAAAGTTGACAATTTTGCACCCTTATTCCATCATCAGGTCATTTTTTTTGTGTGCAGTACTTGGGTTTATGACCAAATACCTGCAGAACCAATGACATTCCTGTACTTTGTGTTTACTGCTTATTATCAAATGTTAGCATGCTGGTGAACATGATCAACTTTATACCTGCTAAATATCAGTATATTAGCATTATCACTGTGAGCATGTCTGCATGCCATTGGCCAGGCCAGTCTTAAGGTTCAATAATACTCCCTTTACGTATTAAAATAGATATGCCCGTTTCAAACGTTTTAAACGTCACTACGCTCACACTTTAATGCATCCTTTATGATGACATAGATACAGCCAATAGATGGCACAAATTTCACACAACAATAAATAAGGTGATGGTGGAGCATAATCTGCACAAGACACAGAGTTTCTGGTGAACCACTTGAACATAGTGCAATGCTGTTTGTCCATAAACACAGAAAACACTTCTGTGTCTGGACAATCTCGTAAGAAAACATATGTGGTTCAGCTCAGAGAACTTCTCCATCTTGTACCTCAGCAGCTGTGTCCTCTACTGACTGGGCAAACAGCATGATTCACACTTTGTTGAAGACCGAAGTTGTAGATGCTAGTGTTAAATCATCTGGTCTGTCCTGACACAAACTCTGTGTGGCAACTGAAACAGTTTTCGGCATGTAAGGTAATTAAACTCAGAACTCCATATGAATGCTTGAACCTTGCAGAGTTTTCCCTAAGGATGTTGCAGATGCTCGCCATATAGATACCACTGTATAATGTGTAATTAGGAGTATAGCAGCACTACGTGAAGGCTAATGAGCAAGAAGAATTTCATGAGAGCCACCGCCTGTTTCTGTGTTTACTCCAAAAATGCTAAAGCTCTGGCAAAACAAATCCCTGATGGATAAATTATTTGAAACCCAGCGTTCAAAAATAATAAAGTTTTTCAGAAACCAGATCAAAGAGGAAGCAGTGAGGAGGGCCGTTTAGCCACTGAGCCTTTGATATATGTCACGGTTTGGTTGGGAAATGTAAAGCGGCCATTCCCTTCCTGCCTCATCCTCCTTTTTTCTCTTCTGATGCAGCTGAAGTTCAGGTCAAGTGTGATTTTAGTTTCTCTCCTGAATTATTCTACTATTCCTGTTTCCATGTCTACATATAGCTTTGCATTGGATTTATCATTTGTTCCTTCTCTGGCTAACTAGTTTTTTGTAAGTCATGTACTGTACCAAGTGGCTTTAACCAGTACTGTTAATAACCCCTAATATTCACTGTTTTCTTTTCACTGAAGCTGGTTGTGCTGACCAGTCCACTGCTACATGTCTCCTCCTGCTCAGGTTAGGAGTTCTGTCAATCAGTGCCCCATCTACACCTCCCTCTGAATCCAGTTGCTCTCTCCATCAGTTCAGTTTATTGTCTTGAATATTGTCGTGACACAGTGGTGGCTGTCTGAGGAGCAGGGGCGGAGAAAATGAAAAAGGGCTCCATCTGCATGCAGTATAGGACACTAGGGAGCAGGAAATTTTCAAGCATGAAAAGTAGCTTATATGGCACTGTGATGTGTTTTTTATTTTTTTATTTTCAGGGCGCCCTTAAGGGCACTGCATCGCGTTGTCTCCACTGCAGTAACAGTAACTTCACGTACCACCTCAGAAAATATTAGGCTCTCCAGCTACCACCACTTTTCATTTAATACACAACTGTGTATTAAATTGACAACTGTGTATTAAATTGTGTATTAATTAATTTTATACAATGTAGTGGGGGGTTCTTACTGCATCTCTTTTTCAGCTTAATGGTTCTTGGCCTGAAAATGTTGAAGACCTGTGGTCTATGGTATGGATATTTTGATAGCATTACTAATATTAAAATGTATTTATTTTTTTATTTTTAGACTTTGGAGAGTCCTCTGCATACCACTAGAGGGACCTTGCATGCCAAACATTCAAACATGGGGCCACCAAAGGGGGTTCACCTCCCCTGAGTCCATCAGTGATGTGACATGTAGATGACACAGATGCAGCAGTTGCACGAGATAATAGAAGACAGACTGATGCTCATCATTTTCAGCCATTTCTTCATCATTTTAGTGGCTGAGGTGGAAGTGATGTCACCACCTGCCACCCCCCTGCAGAGAACAGTTAAATAATCTCCTGGCTGTTGTAATCCTGTGACATAACAGGCTGGCTAAACGCCTCCTGCAGCTATTTCTCACAGACTGTGAATCTGCACCAGACAGATTTAAAACACACAAACAGCCAAGTCTGGAAAATACAGATTTGAACAGTTTGAATGAATGAATGTTTGCTCCTGAAGGAGAAACACTAACAGCCATAACATTACAGTCAAGTGCATGTTGGTTAACTTTTAAAGTTAGGACAAATATACTAAAAGCTTTTTTAAAAAGATTAAAGAAAACTAGTAAATCATTGCAGTCAGCATCAGTGTCTGGTAGGAAATTAAAAAAAAATGCAGAGTAAAACATTGATACTAAGAATTCAGTTATAACTCAAGAGACATATGATTTTACATTAACTGCCTTAACAATGTCCAATTTTTACACTTATCTTTGTATGCTAACAGCCTGAGTGCACTGTAACCACCAGCAAAATCAAATCTTGTGTTGATGCATTTGTTTGATATTTTCTGCAGCTGGATCAGGAGAGCTGAAAACTAAACTGCAGGTGAACTGTGCACACAGACTGAATTCAGTATGAATTAGCACCCCCAGCTAGGGAAGAATAATCTGTGATATTCAAATATTTTCCAATGATGTATCAGACAAAAAATTTCCAGCCAGATATTTTCCCCACATTCGAACAAAATTTCAATTATCAAATAAAAAGCACCAGCCCCTATGACCTACACAATGAAATGAAATTCTTGACACTGGTAATGTAAATGTTTCACGCTCCTGTCTGCCATTACGGCTTTTCAAATGATGAAGACAAAACTAGCAGAGTAGGAAATGATCCAATCTGGTTCATCCTCAAGTGCTGAGGTAACAGTACAGAAACAACAGAGAGATGGACAGAAATAAAAAACAAAACAAAAAAAAAACACCTGATCTACACAATGTGCTGCAAAATCAACCAGCCGGAGAGAAATTCCACTGATTACAAGTTTCATTCATTAATTACAGACACTGGGGGACGGAGAGACTAAACCAGTGGAAGCATGCTCCACTACAGCTGATGTAGAATCACACAAATACAAAAAAGAATGAAAAAATAACAAAAAAAAAACCCTCAAATAAACAAAGTCCCCACTATCAGACACTTACTGTTAGAATCGTGCCCACAAGGAGATAATCAACCAGCTGTCTCATGTATCAAGTAAAGCTCAGATGCCGAATATAATCAAAACCAGAATATTTAAGAAGTTGCAAACATACTCATATTTCAGTGTTGACTCACAGCATTCATGCATAAAGAGGGTGTAGGAAAGTGAAGAGGCTCTGATCTACTTTAGCCAGCGGAGGGCACTCCAAGTGCAGTAAACACTGAATGACTTGTGATGACATTTTACTCACCAACTTCATTATAATCTGACACAGTTACCAACAAAACCAAAAAACAGCTCATCACCTGATCCAATAGACTTATGACATTTGAGTCTAAGTGCTAAAGCACCACCATACAGACGATACAGCCTTTTGATCTAGATAACAATAACGCAAAGAGTTATCAGCTATGCGAGCGTCTCTGTGGGGCAGAGTGGGGATGAGGGGTGACAAAGACACCTTTATCATTGCTATAGCTTTAGCCCCTTTTAGCTTGCACGAATAATGATAACACTCAGGTCCCTCCCCCCCGATAGTGGGCAAGATGCCCATCGACGTCCCCCTTACCAGTTTGAACATGTGGCACCCCATACATGAAGGTCCAGGAGAGGACAGGACACATCCAACATTTTTCCAACCCACTTTAAATGAAACCACGCCCACTCCTGTATGACGAAAGCCTTAACATCTACAGTAGCTTGGGAGATAACAATATGGGGCACTGAATTTGTTAATGTTCCCACAAATGAGAAAAATCAACTAGCACACCCGCAGTCTCTCTGCCATACTCCCACCACTAGGAAGCTACTTCACCAGGAGGAGAGCAGACACCAGCTCCGGATACAGACCTTAAGTTAGCAGCTGTAGCAAATTGAATTCAGCCTGTGCAAACCTCAGCACCAGGGTTTGCAGCAGGCTGGTGGCCAGCTGCAGTGCTGGATCTAACCTATGTAACAGCATCAACAGAAAGTTTGCAGATCAGGTGGGGATCGAGGAATCAAGTCCCCGGCTTTGGGGTTTGTGCTAGCTGAATTTAATTTGCTGTGCCGCTAAATGAAGGTTTTTCTCTTAAGCGGCTCCCCCAGTCTCCTCCTGGTGAAGTAGTCTCGTAACAGCAGGAAGTGGGGCTGAGAAACCTGCAGAGGTCCTAGCTAGCTAATTATTGTCTCATTAGTGGTCTGATTAACAGTAACTTTATGAAATTCATTGCCCCCATATCGCTATTTTCCAAGCAAAAAACAATTTGCACTTTCCAGGAGTTGACTTACTTCCTCTGATTCAAACATGTTTTATATGCATGAAACTAATGTTCTCCACGACAGTAAGGTGTATGACCGGTCACAACATGTCAACTTAATAATGTCCGTTACACTTGAGACTTCCAAGAGGTTGGAAGGTCTGAAGTCAGTTTCCACCCATTTATCAGGCAGTGTAGTTACCTCTTCAATATATTTTTATGTGCAGGTCTGTGACAATTTGTACACCAAAATAGCGCTTGCCGGGTCCAGCTTTGGCTATGCGATTGCCTGCTGCCATCAGTCTGATTAGCTGTATGCTTAGTTCGTAGGTAGTAGCTCAAACTTGATAGACACGCACAGACACACACGTATATATAGATATAGATATGTATACATATCTATATCTATCTATATATATTTTTATAAATATACATACATATACATATACATATATATATATATACATACCAAATACGTCAATATCAATATTGTAATGATACAGTAGGGTTGATTATTGGTGCTTTCACAAAATATTTATACAATAAGATTCTTGACAAATAATCTTCAATATATGGATATTATTACTGAGTAGTTAAAGGCAGATAACAGCACAGCTCGAACAGTCTGGGATATTGAGAAAATTGCATCACTTTACTGTAATGTAGGCTTTAAAACCAGGAAAAGACAACTCTTACAATAAAGTCATATCCAAAATCTGAGACAGTAGTAGAACATGACTGCCTAAACCAAATTTCGTGGAAATCCATTAAGTACTGTGCAGACATTTTCCAATAAACTCCAGCTTCAACCTCATGGTGAGGCACCAAATTCAGACAGATGTTACCTCTGGGGAACATGAATGTCTGTATAAAATTGCATGACAATCCATTCAGTAGTAGTTGCGATATTTCAGGACCAAAAGACATTGCCACCCACAGTGTTGTAAAACAGTTGCAGATTTGAACATGTAACTGATCGTTGATTTTCTTTAGCTGTTGACGTCATTTTTCTGTCTATATTAAAATATGATATTTTTCTATGCAATCTAAAAAGAGTGCATGCATTCATTACAGCTTTGTGTGTGTGTTTCAAATGAACCTCTGAGGATCAGACTAAAATCTCACCAGCTTCATCCTGACCACCAACTTGTATTTACTCAAACTATCACATTTCATTCAACCACATCCTCATCATCCATGTTTCACATCCTCCTCCTGTCCACCACACACTCACCTCATCTCCTCTCATATCACATTCCTTTACAGTGCAATTCAGACTGACAACTCCCAAAATAGTATTTACTCGATGACTGAAGGTGTCGTGTTTCCAGGCTCCACAGTAAACACAAGATAACATGTACGCAACTAAACACTGAAACCAGTTCTTCACCAAACACAGCTGGACTTTTAAGCCAACATACAGACGGTGTTGTTACTGAACATGGAGAAAACAATCTGTTAATTCCACTGAAACACAACACCTGTTCAGAGACGCTTTGAGGAGGACAAACAGAGGCAGAGTGGAGCATCTTCTCAGACAGAAACATCTTTGACAGAACTCGTGTGGACACAGAAAGAAAACTTAAACTTTGAACTGAGAATAAAACCATAAAGATAATAAAGATGAAAGCATCAGTCTGTCTTGTGTCAGGATGGATCATGATAGATGCACTCACACGCTTTCAAATCCACAGAGAGACAGACCAACACAGAGTTTTTAACTCTTACCTTTCATGGCAGAAATCACAAAATACATATTTATAATCCAGACTCATGGAGGAAACAGTGACAGGAGTGTGTGTATGTGTGTGTATGTCTGATCGGCAGCAGCTCTCTCTCAGCTCTGTCATCCTCGCTGCTCTCTGCGCCACATGAGGATCCATGTGACCGTGACATCATCAGCCACCCACTTTGTTGGGCCCCGCCCTCTCATGTCCTGCCCCCTGACTGACATGGCTGTCAGCCAATGAGAAGTGAGAGAGAGTTAGGCACTGATTGGTTGATTGGTTCAAATTCACGTTAAAGGAGAATTCCAAAAGGATTTTTTTTTTTTTTTTTTTTTCCACATTTGCTATTTTTGAGCCTTAAAAGCTGATGCGTTACAGCAACAGTGTGAAATGTTGGGAAATATGCTCATTTGCCTTCTGGCTGACAGTTAGATGTGAAAGTTGATATAACTCTTAATTCTGTTAAATTGTGTATTATTTTAATTAGAACACTTGATTTGCTCCAGTGCAGCCCTTACTTACACGCATTTCAAAATGCGTGTAAGTAAAGTGGTGACTCTAAATTGCCCAAAGGTGTGAATGTGAGCATGAATGGTTGTCTGTTTCTATGTGTTAGCCCTGCAATAGTCTGGCGACTGTCCAGGGTGTACCCCACCTCTCACTCAGTGTCAGCTGGGATAGGCTCACAAGAACAGGACAGTTTGCAGTGTTGCTCGCAGTTGTAGGGGTTGTGAATGGAAACATATCCAACAACTAACATCATTACCCTGATGTGCTGATCACCGGAGGCCAGCTCCTTATCATTGCTGCTTTTTAGCAGCCTTAGGACACGAAAGCAGAATGAGATACGTAGTAGATGTTGCAGGTGTATTGATGGAAACACTGAACATGACAATGCACAGTCCCAGAACACCAGCATCCTTCTAGACCTATAATGTAGGCTAGAAACATCCACCATCCACTGGCAATGCTTCATGACATGAGTAAGGGAGAATCTGATGGGGGAGAGATATAGATGGTGACTGACCGGTCGTTTTTAACTGATGAATGGTTTTCATCTGAGGAGAAGTACTTGCATCCACCCTGTTCAGTGTCTGGACAGGGCACTGTCAAAGTCTGCATAGGGTGTGCTGATTATGTGTGACAAAATAACTTCATATCATTACAAAAACTTAACTTTTAAATTTTAGACAATGTTTCCTTCTCCACTGATTCAATTATTGAAAGATCCCTTTCATCAAGTTTTTAACTTTGTTAACATGTCAATATGGTGTTTTTCCAAATGCTACAAAAAAGCAGAGAAGCACAGTAAGCAGCCAACACCATGGCTGAGCTTTTTTCCCTGTTAGAACTGCAGTGTACCAATGACAGTCTCAAACACACAGAAAGTGACTTTCCGTGTTTGTTACATCACAAACCAAAAGAATCATTGTTGTCAAATTGGCGGTGGAGCTTCCTATATCATTAGCATAATACTACAGCAAAATTAGGATTATCAGAGGAGAAGCTGGTGTTTATCTAACAGCAACACATTATAAGCTGTTAATGTGGTCAGGCTATAGGCTCATGTTATCTATTACTTTTTTTACAAGCAGAAGTTTGTGTGTTTGATGAGCAGGGTCGAAGGTAGCAGATATACTCAAGGCGAGTGGCTGAGGGATGGGACTAATTTGCATATTTGCCCATAGATCCCTGCATACTAAATGAGGTAAAGGTGTGAAGTTACATCTAAGCCATTTTAATGCATGGAGAGTTGTTGGGGGATTTAATTAACGCCCAGAGAGAAACTTTAATATGTTCATGATTTAAGACCTCTGTCAAATTTTAAATGGTTGAACAGTTTATTAATGAACTTAGAAAAATACAATTACAATTGAAAAATGAATACACTTCATATTCTGAATTTAAAAAGTTGTCCAGTCTTACTTATTCAAAATAAAAGCCGCTATAAATGACCAGTTGGTGATTGCAAACGATGTTGCTTTAAAGCAGCTGTGCAGAACTTTCTACCATTAATAAAACTGTCCCTAGTTTGTATCAACCCCCCTTGAAGATCCACATATGAGCCCAACAGCGACAAAAAAGCCTTTCTCTATATGGCTATTTAGCGTAGCCTCACTCGGGTCGGACACACAGCGGAAGTCAGCAAACCAGAATACGGCACCCGAGGCGGAAGTGATTCTGCTCGCCTGCAGCGATTAAACCACAGAAGAAGAAGGAGCCGTGTTTACAGTGTTCTTCAAGTAAGCAGTACGCAACGGGCATTGCTGAACACATAACACCTAACAGTTTTACCAGAGATGTATCTATGAGGACTTGGTTGTACTTTTGATGTCATGGCGGATAACAAAGGAGCATCATCTAAAATTATCTGAGTGCTGATCCTTTTCTAGAGCACACTTCTTGTGTTTATTTGAATCTGACTGTGACCATGAACACAAATATACAGCAGGCAGTTGTCCTCAGTTTATAAGAAATTCAGAACATTTATGAACAGGTCTTACTTTACTACTAATTTGTGTGTAACCTTAGCATGTTAGCATGTTTCCACTAATTACTTGGACTGACCCAACGTTAGTAGCGTTAGCTTTGCAAGCGAAGGCTGCAGGTAACAGCTTTGCTGTGTTAGGATTATGTTATGTCTTCACTGTGTATCTAAACATAAAAGAATACTCTGACGATTTGGGAGTTATGCCCTTCCTCTATCATTTTCATATTGAGACAACATGATCGATATCTTTTTTGTGTCTGTACATCCAGTGGTTAGCATCCCGATTAGCATGGTGCTTATAGGGGGTCAGTACGTCCTGCGCTGTGATCCGCGGAAGGATACACCAGTGAGCAGGCACAGACGTAGCTTGTAAACAAAACTTAGCTGTTTATTTAGCCATGCGATATCTCCGGACTATAGTAGCTGCAGTGGACGACTTTGAACATGATTTTGAAGAGTTTCTTGTAGCGGACACAGATCCAGAGCCATTCCTGTTTGAACCAGAGTACACAGATGAGGAACTCCATGTGTTGGATGCTGAGCGGGCGAGAAGACAGGCTGAGTCCTCCGCTCCCATTTTGCTGCACAGAATGGGATTCGGTGCTACCATCGTTGTGAAGATATATCATCAGGAGGAAAAGCGCCGCAGAGAGTGCATCACAAGGAGTGAAAACTTTGCAGCAATCACTAATCCTGGCGTGATTGAAACTTTTTTTCATGTTCCTAAGATGAACTGGGAAAAAACACCCAGGCCTGCAGGAGCTGATGGACAGCTTTCAGTCGGGTGAGTAATATCATCCGTGTCATCTCTTTGTTTGCTTTTACCAAGTGACCTAGCGTACCTGTCCCAGAGCCAGCTGCAGCTGTAGCTCACCGGTGTATCCCTCCGCGCAAGATGTACTGACCCCCTACAAGCGCCATGCTAACTGCTGAGACCCAGCCACTGGACGTACAGACACAAAAAAATATCCAGAGAGAGAAAGGGCATAACTCCCAAATCGTCGGAGTATTCTTTTCACGTAATAATGCGGACTCAGCAGATGACTTGTTAACTGTTTATTCCTCCTTACACCGAACGTACACGGCTGCTTCTCATTGTTTCCAGTAGCACAACAACAGTTACTACATTACCCAGAATAACTTGAGGCTCACACTACTACGGTAGCCTTAGTAGCTCAAAATACACAACAGATTAGATCAGAACAGAAAGACGACAGGAGAATTTACTGAGTAATTTTGCTGTTTCCACTAATTACTTGGACTGACCTGACGTTAGATAATCCTCTCGCTCTCCAAAACAAATGCATGCAGTAATTGCCGGTTGCAGTCGGAATTTTAAGACACCAGGCTGTGGGTGTCATACCGCTTCGACCAAAGGGGTGCTATAATCAACGAAAATGTAAAGTTCCACACAGCTGCTTTAAGGGGTAAAAATATTTTCACCTCAACAGTTATTTGAGAAAATGGTTCTTAATCTCATGTCTTTCTGTTGGTGGAGACTGTTTTAAACTAAACAAGGCGTGTTTGCTGCCTCCTTTCGTCACTGCGGTTTACAAAACAAACAATTCAAAGAAGAAGAGAGACGAGGCATGAAGAGGAAGGAAGGAGGTGTGATGCAGGCGACAAGAGAGAAAATAACTACAGGACGAGCGGGACTACAAGAAACCACAGAGAAATGCAACTTCAGCAGAAACCTGTCCACCAATCACATCTATCCATTCATCCTCACAGCTGCACAATTCTGAAGATACCCATCAACTTAGAATGTGACCAACCAACAAACAGTTTCACACACAGGAGGTCGCATTAACAAGTCAAAACATCTGTGGATGTTGGGCAGGCCTGAGAAATAAAATCTGTCATCATCTTCAGCCTGGAGGAAGTCGACTCAGCACCACCTGGGCGACTTTACTGTTCTCTGTTGTATTCAGTCACCTCAGCCTGCTGGTGTTGCAGTGTTTTGCATTTTTGGGCACATCAATAACTCAGATAAAATACCTGATTTGCTAAACTTTGACCCTAATTATAGCCCTGTGATAGTCTTGTGACCTGTCCAGGGTGTACCACGCCTATCGCCCAATGTCAGCTGGTATAGGCTCCATCCCCGCACGACACCTAACAGGATAAGCCTCAGGATAAACGTCACGGAAAATGAATGAATGAATGAGCCTAATTATCATAAGCAAAGAGCAGTATATGTAATTCAGGTCGCAGCTTCTTGTTTTGCTGTGAGATACATATTTGATTTACTTTAAGTATTTTACTGGACTCTGAATCAACAGATACTGCATAATAAAGCACTCAGATTGAAACATCCGTGACGTGGAATATACACTGTATGCTTTTAGAAATGTTGTTTAATTCCAATTTATACTGTAAGCTCACGATTTATGTTGTTCATACTGTACATTCAGATTGTCAGGCTACGTGTTAAATAGACAACAAAATGGCCTGTCAGCCCCTGCCGACTGTTCTGGCTATTGATAACTGTCAATAAAGATTAGTTTGAAAGCTCCAGGCAAAGTAGAAATTGCTAATGGAGTTCTGTAAGGTTATACCTGTACAGTTCACAGTAATGCCTTATTGCCAATGTTTCTTTAATTTATATGGGTCATGACAGAAGGAAAAGGAAACCTCCATATTTTGTATCCACGTGATGCACTATGTCGCCATGGCACTATTGAATGCTCTTTTTCCCAATTCGGGCAGGTGCAGTGAGAAAAAAAGGCACTGATCTTGGGGAACTGACTCTTGGCTCTGCTTCAGCTATAGGTGCGTTCGTAAATCCAATCTGGTGCTCAGCACTAAAATGAAACAGAGCGCTCTGTCTCATTAACAAACAGTTAAGTAAATCACACATTTACTGCACTTGGTTCTCTGAGGGCCCAACGTATGTTCTGCTGCTCTGAGAGTGTGGTGGTCTGAATAACCGAACAGTACATTCTAAAGCACTTAGAATTTATGAAGGATCCAGTTCGTGCAAGAGTGTGGAGTGAGTATTTCCAACTGCACCCCATGTGAGAGCATAGAGATGGCCGACAAAAATTTCTGACATGTCAGAAATGCATCTGAATGTCCGATGGATGGTGAGGAGCAGCTGATTGAGCATGATCAGTCTCTGCTCCCTCACCATACACTGCGTGGGAAATGACCTCCAACAAAGCTGAAATTCAGTCCAACTCTAAAATGAAGTATTCTATAAGAACTTTAAAAAAAAAAGAAACGGTCCACAACAGGCTTTTAATCAGAGTAAGCCAAGTGTAATGGAATTCTGAAGGATTCTATCTTTAAACATGACTTTTGCTGACCTGCTGTATCACCTCTCCACTGTGACAGTGTGGAATTTAAGTGCCCTTGAGCAATGCTCCAGTGGATTTATGCAGTGGAGAAAAACAACAAACTTCCTTGAAAAAAAATCAAGTTGAATCACTGAAAGGACTGAAGTGCAGCTCCAACTAACAGGGCACTTCACCCAACATCCCACTCTGCTTCATAAAACAAATCCCGGCTGAGCTGCAGAGCATCATTGAAAACGATTAAGCCTGAAAACAGGCCGGCAGAGTAAATATCAGTGTGCTGAAGACGAGAGGGCTGCAGGCGAGAATGACTCCTGCCAGCTGAGAGAGGAAACTGAGGAGCAGCAGGAGCTTCATTCTTCCTCCAAATTGGCAGAACAGGGGGACGATTTACGCTCCGAAAGGCTCGTCGGCTGGCGGCAGAGCTCTCCGCCTCCCCTCATCAGACCCAGTCAATAGATTCACAGCAGCACGTTACGAGTTGTTTGGAAAATGCCTCCACAGCGCCTGAAGGATCAGCGTTTCTCCCTCCGATCATCCCACGCACAGACGACTGCAGGAGGATCTCACATTCATTATCCATCCTTATCAGCTCTAATGAGAGAGACTCGGCTCTGGCAGCAGTCCCCAGTCACACATTCATCCTCATCTATTCTGCACACTCGCAACTCTCACATGTTCTACAGTAAAAACTGCTTCTAATGAGGAAAACATAAACTTTCTGTGCACCATAGAGAGCAAGAGCTGCATTAAAAACTCATCCGGTGAATAGGTTTCAGTTCAGCTGAGACCACCTTCCTCTACAGATCTCTAAAGAGTCAGTTCAACCAAATTACAAAAAGAAATATTTCAAATTACTGAACCTCTAGTGATATCTAGTCACGCACACAGTTTTGCTTTATTCACCCCAGTACTATCGAAGTGAATTAAACTTTGTTTGTATGGCTTGAAGCATCAAAAAAATCACATCATGTCTTTTGTGATGCAAGGTGTCTTAATTATTTGGGAAAATCCAAAGACTTAAACTATTTCTATTAGAATGACTTCTTACTGAGGAAATAGTCCCCGTCAGAACCAATGACAGATATATCTACACCTTGACACACAAGTGAAAAGCTGAAGGTGCAAACTTTTGGAATAATGGAGTGGAGTTCCCCAGGTGACATCATCCATCTATGACAACCATCTCAACAGACGACAAACCTCAACACATTCATTTCTTAAACAATCAGATGATTTCCAAACCAGATTACTATAAAATAAACAGGCCTGTGTCAGAGCTGAGTCCAGCTCCTGGGCTCACGACCAGCATCTTAAATGCCTTTTTCATCCCCAAATCCACCAGCAACAGTCACTTTCTTAGCAGATAAACCAGAAGAGCCAGTGATGACAACACAGCTGCCTCCAAATCAGAACAGTTTAACCAGACTTGGGTGTCATACCTAGTTCCCCTTTCAACAGACAGCTGGTGAAAAGAGAGTAAGAAACAGTGAACTTACATGTGTGTGTCTTCTTCACAGCTGCTGACAAACCTGCAACACAGAAACAAATGAAAATGAATCATTATTAGCTCAGATCAGGTGGAAGGTTGGGTTTGTCACATTATTGTGAGTACATGCCACGGTGATACCTTGTGCTCTCTCAACCTGCTCTCATTCCCAGATTGTCAAATACTGATGCTTTGTCGTATCCCTCTGTGTCTGGTGCTGACGCACGGGGCATCTTTTAGCATCTGACACCATTGGTCACAAGCAAAACCATACAAATTGTTAATTTTTTTTCTAGATCCTGGTACAAAAGGATCGAATGTAGGAATTGTTTGGAGAAGTTTTCATTCCATTCCACTGGGTTATTTCAGTCGATACCTTCAAGGATTCGAGTACCTAACAACATGCGACTATGTCCGATGACATGACTGTCTACAAGTCGTAAACATAAATGAACTCCCTCCCTTACTTTGACAGATCACACCGGCTGCTTGAAATGGTAAAATTTTGTCACATCAAAAAGTTGATGAAACAATGAAGAAGACCAGCTTTACTCCTCAGCTGCACACAGAAAAACTAAACTGCTTCATACTGTGAGTCATAGTATCTTCTGTTACAGTCATCAGTGTCATCAGACAGCATGTGCGCCTGATATTTTGGGGTAAACGTCAAGACACAGCAGCAGCAGAGTGACGCAGCTCGCTGTCTGGCTGCTTTCCAGGAGGCCACAGGGGGCCAGAGATGATCCTGGGGCCAAAATCTGTTGGGGCCACGGTGACTCGCTCCTCTAGTGACGCTCCGCTTGCTTGGCCCATCTGGACAAGGTCACAGACTGTGTTTGCGTGTCTGTGTGTGTGTGATTACAATCATTTCAAGTCTGTGCTTGCACATCAGTGCTAACAGAAAAGAAGTGGAAGCATTTACCATAGCGACCAGGTCATCATATTAAAAACATGCAGAACATTTGTCCTTTTTAAAAAACACAGATGGTTAAAAATCTTCAAAAATTTCATATTGGAGGAAATTCTGATTGGCTCTTTGAACATGCTGAGCATATTGAAGGGCAAATAAGAAGTGCATTTTGTTTTTTAGTTTTTACAACCCCTTTCAGCAGCTTGTTACATACAGCTTAATTGTGATGAGAATTCAACATGTTGATCTCATGTCTGCATAAACTTCTAGTGATGGGTGGATGTATTTTTTTCACAGTATCAGTTCCTTTGACTTGATACATGTAACTGTATCGAACCTTTTAAGTTTCGATACTTTCTGCAAAATATGGTGTCAGTTTCTCCATGACTGCAGTGTATTACATCTTAGGAAAATTGACATTATTAAAGATAAAATATTCATTTGAATGCACTGATTCAGCATCCTTCTTGTATGTAGCTAGGCTATGTAAGCTCATTACAATGTTACAGAAAACCAACTGACCAATGATCTGTCATTCTTTGAGGGGAAAATAGCAGACGTACCAGCTACCTCCGCAGCCTTGTGCTGTATATATGTTGTGTTGGAGTAATCTAAAAAATGAGTTACCGATTGTATTTCATGGCTCACCTGATCAGGTTCCTTTGCTTGTTGTTCTCAAGGTATTGTTTAAACACTCAGATGTTTGGCCTCGGCTGGCAGACGTCTGGACTCAAGTCACTTTTAACAGTCACAACAGCAACATAGTGAGGACGAACCTGAAATATTCCTTAACTGCTTTAATACGTCAATTGTGAACCACAAATTGTGTAAATAATGGAAATAGCTACTATGACGTCCTCCATTGTTTTGTTTTTTTGACTGCCATTTTGAAGCCTTGAGTTCAGCATTTTGACGGTCGCCATCTTGATTTTTTGGAGCCATAACTGACCATATTTGGGCGAGAGGCTGGAGCTGTGGAGGATTGAGGGGTGGATCTGACCAAGAAGCTGAGGAAGCTAATGGTAGACAGCCTGTCACTCAAGCGGCCTCACCCTCAAATATGTGTAACTTTAAGCCTTAATAAAATGTAAACAGGTAAGTTATGAAAAAAACTCACCCCCTGTATATTTGTCCTGAATGTTAAAATTAGCTCAAGTGACCAAAACTATTTTTTGTACCAGGCTGTAAACATGTTTATTTCTGTTGTACATTTTAACATAGGGGTCAAAGTGGCCATTTGGTGAACTGCAGTTTTTGGCACTTCTACACTGGCTTAATTTTTCAGCTTCAGAGGTTGCTGTTTGGTGTGAGTTCAGATTAACATGAAGGCCACAGCTGCACAAGTGACAGACTGAATGTGTTCTGCCCTTGTAAGAGCAAGAAATGAATGAATGAATGTATTACTGTCTTATACGGATAGAAAATACAAATTAAACCATGAAATGTGAACTGTGAATGAGTCCATTTTAAGCTGTCAGATCAGCCTGAAAAAATGTAGCACAAAAGACATAAAGCTCGCTGCTGTCCAGTGGAAACTATGTATCTTTTCTGTGATTTTGAATTTTTAAAATTGGTTGAAGGATTTTTTTTTCCTGTTTCTTTCTATATGACTGTGTATCTATGCCATTTATAACTTAAGTGCTTTGAATTGCCTTGTTGTTAAAAGGTGCACTGGCCTTGCCTCAAGCATTGGTCATGTCAGAATAAAGCTGTTATGAAACATTTATGTAACATACACCAACATCTGAGTGACAAAAAACCATTACTTTAACAAAAATATGATGCCAGCAATGTTACATAGAACAAATTTAACATGAAACTAACTGAAAGGGGCTTATGATGTTTGTCTTATTCCGCTCAGTGACTTGGTTTGCAACAGCATGATGCCTCTCAGTGTAAAAACACTCCTCAGTGTGATCAGGGTCAGACAGCAGGAGGAGAGAGCATCATGGTGATCCTCACTTTTTATACCAGTTTGAATACCTGTGGAGCGTTTCAGCTGCAACTTCATTTTTAATCATTTAAATTAATTAATTAATTAATTAAAAAAAACCTGTATTATGGATTTTTTAATTAGATCTTTTTAAAGCAATCAAATCCTGTGCACATACATCATGTAATATGTATGTTTTCCATTCAGCTCTCACCCTCTGGTACAGTTCACCTCTCCTGTCAAGTCTCCTCCCATCAGCCATCTGGTCGTCTGCCATCACACACATACACAAACATACACACACGCACACACACGACAGGATGTTCCATCACTGTCAAACAGCCTGTGGAGGCAGACATGCAGCGCTGCGTCTCCTTGTTCAGTCCTTCCAGTCACCTGAGATTTCAGTCACCTGAGGCCAACAAAACTTTATAAAGACTCTAATGATATTTGTTGTATCTAAATTTATTATGCAGCCTTTAATCTCTCCACTGTTTCTTCTTCAAGTTTCTTCTTTTTTCAAGTGTCAGCTGATGCATAGCCTGGTCTGATACTACATAACAAAGCTGCTCATTGCGCACTCACGCTACAACCTAGAAATGTGATAAGATAGAACTGACTTGATCTAAACAAAAGTATTGTGCCAAAGATGCTCAGTAAACATATTCAAACACACAGAGACACACACAGCAGCACAAGATATAAAATGTTGATGAAATATGATTAAAACCGTAGTCTTCTCCATCTGACACATCTTTTTATTGAAGCTGTTGGAACTATAGAAACACAATGATGTTTACAGAGTGGAGATGCTGCCCTCACAGCTGATATTTGATTGAATTTGATTGACATACAGCTACAACAGACAAGCTAAATGTTGTGATAGAAAATCTGACAGGTCTGTGCCAATATTCACACTTAAAGTTCCAGGTAGTATCAGTTTGTGGGCTCTTCACCATCACGTGACGCTCACTTAACCTAACACCACCAGTGTTGACCATGTTACTCTCAAAATGTAATACATTACATATCAGTAGTTATCTTCACTTAAAAGTAATAAGTTACATTTACAAATTACTCTCTGTGTAGAGTAATAAGTTACTTATTATTAGCAGAATATGATATGTGTATGTAGGCTATATGAATGGAAACACACTGGACATGATAACACACACGATCACCGGCACCCGTCTATAAGGTAGCGTGTAATGAATGACATCACAACCTTCGGATGACGTTTCTTCTGTTGGTGCACTGGCAGATGTAGAGGGGTGTGGGTGAATGAAAATGAAGACAATAAACAGTTTATTTCGGGTGTGAATGTGTTACATGACACTGTAAATGTAATAATATTTCCTGAAATCCTGCTGGTATTATTACCTTAATAATAACAGACCAGCAAAGTTCTGGACCTCATATTCAAAAGGACTGCTGTGACAAGTAACACATAAATAATTTAATCACTGTCTATCACAGCTGTCATGGGTTTTTGTTGATATTCTGTTATCTTGTGGACTTCGTTTTGGAGTTTTCTGTTTGTGCTCTTCCTTGTTACATGTAATTAATTTATGTTTAATCTGTTTCCTGTTTTATGTTGTAGATTCTAAAGGGGGGCAATCAATACAGGATGCACATGGAATTAAAGGAGTACTTGGATATGACACGTGCGATTTGCAAGCAGTATCATATGAGAATAAATGCTCTGGGAATACTGCAAAGATTAGGGCTCACCTCACACGCCACCATTCAGAGAAAGAGGTGCTGAGGTCAACGCTAAACTCCCTCCACCGAAAAATCAACCAACACTGGACACACTTAGCTTGACAAAACTACCATCCAACTCTGAGAGAGCTAAGAAAATAACACAGTCCATCAGCTACTTAATGTGCAAAGAGCTACGTCCATACAGTGTTGCTGAAAATGAAGGCTTTTGTTACACATTAAAACCACTGGAACCCAGATATGTGATTCCATCCCGAGGTTTTTTCATCAACACATCTTGTACCCAAGCTCTACAGAGAAGTGAAGCGTAAAGCCTAACCTGCATGTCTTTGGACTGTGGCAGGAAGCTGGAGTACCCAGAGAAAACCCACACTGACACGGGGAGAACATGCAAACTCCACACGGCTGGGCCTCAGCCAGCTGGTGGGTTTGAACCCAAAACCCTCTTGCTGTGGGGTGACAGTGCTAACCGCTGTTGAATATCATTTTTTTTTTTTTTGTTGAGACAATTTGCAATTATGACAGAGCCTGCACTGATGGTCACTTGTGGACACGTCAAAAACAACAACCTTCTCTAAATTGCCTTTATATTTAATATGAAAAAAGAGCAACTTTGAAGATAAACAAGAAAAGGATGCTGCTGTTCGCTCAAATCAACAGACACCATTCCTCTTTTCGGACACAAACACAGATTTTCTCATGACTCTGTCCTCATAAATCTGTCCTTTGCATTTTCACTTTTTGTTTGGTTAAAGCTCAGATTATTTGCTGATGAGCTTCCATATTCAAACCTGTTAATGTCGACTCTGTGAAGCTCAGCATAAGTTTAATCGGGAAGACTTTCTTTATGCTATATTCATTCATAATTCTCTCTCTGTCCTACTCCAATCAGCTGACAATAGGTGTTCCCTCTCCTAGTTAGCCAATCAAACTTTGCCACAATCTCCTTCAGCCATTTGTTGCTACTGCCTAACTTTAAATCTGTTCTCCTCTCTGCTCCTGTCAGCTGTCATTTTAGGTGGAATTGTTGCGCCCTCCTATACCCCATTCACCTCCAGTCACCTTATCCAGTGCCCAGGACAAGTTCATCAAAAGCCAGTTCTTCTTCACAGCCAGATCCCCAGCTCCCTCTTCATCTCATCTCATTACCACCAGTACAACCACCAGCATCTAGACTCCATAGGGGTGGTTCTCTAATCTACTATGTCTTTACCACCCTCCTGGCATATCACAATGGGGTCTAATTTGCAAAGACTTTTCACATTTCTCATACTTATGTGTACACGTAAATAAATATTATTTTCTCTCAGAACAAGTCTCTCCTGATTGAAATCACACTGTCACTAATGAACTGAAGCAGCTTAACAGGGAGGTACAGAGGTGAAGAGAAACTGGAAGACAAACAGAGGGCACCTTGTGTTACAGTTTGAATTCATACTTTTAATGATGAAAAACAATCTCTCTAATTTCTTTGGGTTCTAGTTTAATCTGAGCTAAAATGTTTAAGAGCAAAGAATCATTTCTTTATTTCCTCTGTTGGCTTAGATCATGTTTAATGGTTTTCAACACCAGGAAGAAAAACTGCTGCTGTTCTCCCAGCTCTGAGGAATCACTTTTAAATTGTCAGTTTACCTCCAGCTGAGTCCTGAGGGACAAAAAGGACAATATCATGTTGAAGTAGAAAATAAATATCTTTGTGGTTGTGACTGACAGCATGTTGTCCTCAAACTGTCAAGGAAATAGTTTAATATACAGAGGAACAATCTAAATAGTTTATTAAAACCTAAAGAAGGAAAGGTGACCTTGATAGATTGGAGTAGCCTGTTTGCACATGGGAACATGATGAATGTCCCCTAGGGGCCGCAGAAGGTGATTCATGCCTGTTGGCATGTTATTGTTTCCAGGTCATTCTGGGAGAAAAAAATGGAGCAGAAACAGAATACAAGCCAGTCTCTTGCTATTATGAGAAACATTACTTGAGGGTTTATCTACAGTGGTAACGTAGCATCACATTCAAAGCCACAGAGCAGATCATACCTGCAATGCTAACATCTGCAAGCTAACAAAGACAACATGGTTTACCATGTTAACCATCTTGGTTTAGTGTGTTAGGATGCTAGTATTGGCTAGTAAGCACTAAATATGAAATTCAGCTGAGAACCTGACTAAACCTAAACCTGACTTTGTTCCTGATGGTGTCAGATAACTTGCGCCTAAAGCTTTACACCCTCCTGATCTGATCTGCGTCCTGTCAGATGACTCGGGGCAACCGCCCAGTGTACTGCGGTATTACTGAGAAAACCTGAGCAAGGTGCACGCAACCACTTACGCTTCAGGAAAAGAAGAGAAAAAAAAAGGTAAAAATAAACGATCCAGTTGATTTCATTGATCATCAAATGCTGACCTGGAAAACAACTTGATTTAATGTGGCTGCAAAAACCCTCATCAGCAGAAAAACACCCGCTTTCTGTTTCCAAGTTCAGTGGGCGACGTTGTTTATCTGCAGCGACCTTTGACTGCCTCCAAAAATTAATCCTGCCTACACACAAACACACACATCCCCCTCCAACACATTTCATATTTCAAAGACATGGTAATGGGCATTGTCATCTAGCACCTACAAGGCTTTATCATGGAATCTAGGCCAGATTAGAATATTCATTAGCTCTGCCCTTTTCAACTCCAGGCTGCAGGAGGAGGAGGAGAAGCTGCTCCAGCTCCAAGAAATACAGAAACCTAGAATAGTGGCTCTCAGGAAGTGAGTGTGAATCACCAAAAGGAGGGAAGAAGAATCATGTCTACTGTCACTGATGCTTTGATAAGTATTTGTGATTCTCTGTTAAAACTTGGAAATAATGAAACTGAGGAGTCATTTCGCATCTCTTTGCAGTTGTTGAACGCCTCTTTGTGGTCATGGTGTATCTCCTCACAGTCACTACATGTCTCTTTGAGGCCACTTTGCATCTCTGTAACGCCACTGTTATAATAATAATAATAATAATAATAAAACCAGGGAGACATTTTGTGTCTTCTCACAGTTGTTGCACATCTCTTCGTGGTCGCTGAGCATCCTTTCACTGTTGTTGTGCATCTCTTCACAATTATATTTTTCTTGGTCATTGCACATCTCTGAAGTTGCAGTCATTGGGTGTCTCTTCACTGTCTTTATGCATCTCTTTGCAGTCGTTGTGCATCTCTTTAAAGGAGAAGTCTGGTATTTTGCACTTTGAGCCCCATTTCTTGGTTGTTTATGATGAAATAGAGTGGCTAAGACCAAAATAGTGACGATTGCTCATTTTCAGAGAATGTGGCTTTCCCCTGCCTGGCTTAACACTGCTGCCTATGGCCATGTGTGAATCTGTCCTAAAACCACCCTAAACGTTCGTTTTCAAAGCCATGAAACTCACTGAGTGGTCAGTGGTGTTCCTTGATGTTCTGACATTAAAATTGTAGCATACTGTGGTTTCCATCATTTATTTGACATTTTGTGTAATCCACTGGTTTTCTATAGGAAGCCTCATTGTCCATTGGTAGTAATCCGCCACCGGAAACGGAAAGGGGTTGTTTACGACAAGGTTGTAGTCATTGTAGTCTTTAAGCTCAGTGAAAGTGCCGGCTCGACAGACTCACATGGCCATAGGCAGCAGTGTTAAGCCAGGCAGGGGAAAGCCAGATTCTCTGAAAATGAGCAATTGCCACTATTTTGGTCTTAACCACTCTATTTCATCATAAACAACCAAGAAATGGGGCTTAAAGTCCAAAATACCGGACTTATCCTTTAAAGAGATGCACAACAACTGCAAAGAGAGCCTCTTTGAGGCTGTTGTGGGACTCTCTGTGGATGTTGTGCATCTCTTGGTGTCTGTTTTGAGTTTTTCATAGTCGTTGTGCATCTCTTCAAAGGTAGTTATGAGTTTCTTTGCAGACATTGTGCATCTCTGCACTGTTGCTGTGTGCCTCTTCAGCCCCGTTTCCATCAAAACACTTTCGGTATAGTACCTTTGGAACCAAAACCTTTCAGACATGGTACCTAGACACTGCGTCTGTGTAGCATTTCCACTACAAACAGAACTCTTGAATGCAGGTGGGGTTGTTGTCACTCACTGCTCTGTCCAGCACTCACTGTATTCCCTGGTTCTTTACAAGTGACTCTTTACAAGAGTCTGCACCTAATTTATTGTCGAGTCACTGTCAATGGGGTATTTACCAGCGTGTTTTTGCATTTAGTCCTTCTCAGGCAAGCTCAGGGGTTTAGTGTTGATGGAGTCCACAGGAACGACGCTCTGCGATGTTTCTTTGAGTTCACAAAAAAAGTCACACTTTTTTCTCAGACTCCAGCTGCTGCGAGAAGTGGCAAAACATCATTTTTAGTTAAGTTTATAGTTTAGTTATTACTTTATAGTTACAGTTTACTAATGTAAAACTCTCCACTGTATGAACAGTGGTTACATAAGCTTCAAAACCAGCCACAGCTCAGCCCTGAGCAGAGTGACCGTCCACTATTGACCAATCAACAGACTGCAGTGTTTTGAGCTCCACCTTTTAGTACCAGATCTTTGTGCCAGGTACCCCAACAGAGGGTTGACCAAAAATAGGGACGGTACAGAATGGCTCCATTGGTACAATCCACAACTTTTCACAGTGGAAAAAGAAAAAAAGCGTACCGAACTGAACTGAACTGTACCTCACTGCTCGGTGGAAACAAGGCTTTTGAGGCCATTGTGCATCTTTCAGTGGTCATTGTGTGTCTCTTCATGGTTGTTGTGTCTCTTCATTGTTGTTATATTTTGCGGTCAGGGGGTGTTTCTTTGTGGTTGTTTTGCTTGTCTTTATGTCATTGTGCATTCTTTTGCAGTCAGTAGGCAGATACATTCCACACATCTGCAGTTGGTGTACTTATAGCTGTTAGTAGTTGATGAAATTTACATCATGACCCTTAAACCTTTGCTTCTTCTAAGTGGAAAGTGATGATTTCACCTTTTAGTATGTCCAGTGGAAGTGGGCCTCAGTTCCTGTTCACAGGACATGTGACATGTGAAGTGGAACAGATAGAGTTAGTATGCTACTAGCTTACATAGAACTTATATGTTTTCTTGAAAACTGGACTTGTGGAGGATACTATGTTGGATTCATTTGAGATTTGAGGCCTGACATTGCCAGAGCAAATCGCAAATGTGAGTTCGTCTGGAACCTCTCAGTTCATTTTTAATTTCCAAGGACTGTTATCAACAGCCATGGACCAAAATGCCTCTGGATATAATTGGATAGACTTACAACCACTTAGAAAAATTATGCACCTGATGTAGCACTGAGTTGCAAACAGACTTCAGTGTGCAGAGATGACCTAAAATGTCTCATCAATATGTCTGTGAACGGGTGTTGCTGTTTTTGCTGACAGAATTTGAAGATAGAATGTGTGTTTTCCTTATATTCTCTATTTGGAACAATAGGAAAAGCTCCAACTATTTTTGATCCACTTGTTGATCTTCAAAAATGCCTCAACAAGGCTTCTCTTCAAAATCATTGTTTCAAGCATGCCCCACATTAGATGAACGGTTGTGACTGACCGGTCACATCTCAAGTTGAAATATCTGTCCAAAATGGAGAAGGATGTAACATGTTTGGGGTTTTATCAGTGTCACAATGATGACCTAGACTCCTGTATTACTGATGTGTAATAGTATCTATCTGTAATATCACCATTCAAGCTGCTCTGTGATCAGCAGTTAGTGATTTACTTAGTGAACTGCCCCTCCTCCTCTTCAGTGTGGTGAGGCTTTCTCCCCCCTGCCCCTCTTTCAGTTTCTGCAGTCTGTCACAGCAGATCACACACTGACACACTGACCCAGAACCTGCAGCTCACTGCTGAAATATTCACAGCTTCACTGAGGAGAGAAGACGACTGACGGCCGGGGATTTACTATGTGGGGCACTAACAGTCTGGTTACAGATGACAACAAAGGACCAACCAGCTTATTAAAATGTTATCTTCCACTAGACAGCGTCACACTGGAAACCAAACTAAATGCAGCAACATTTGTTGGGCATGAACAATGACATCCCAGATGTCAAATTTCATTATATTTAAAAGGAGAATCATTTTTATATACATATGATCATTTGTGTGTAACTTTTGGTGGACAACTTTTCATTTGGGGGCTAAAGTGAGAATATTTTCTTTTATGACTGTTCATACAAACTACCCAGTTTCTTTTTTCTTGTGTTTATTCTGAATAAACCTGGACCTTAAAATAGGTAAAAAATGTGTATCTGTCGGTAAGAAAAGATGAAAACATAAATCGAGGTGGGGAAAAACAAACATTCTTTTAATACAACAAATCTAACACCACATTCACACCTATAGACTCCAACACTGAAGACAAGACAGGACGTCATTCACCGCTGACAGAGGCTGTATAAACATGCCGCTGCCCACTAACACTCAAGACTCCTGAAGGTTCAGCCTTATGCAAATGTCCTCTGATGCACAGGACTGACAACCTGGAAACAACCAATCACTCTCAGAAACAAAACTAAATGGAGGAAAAGCTGATTGCCATGGTCAATACTTGAATTAAAAATAACAAAAACCAAATAGAATTCCCACTTTGCAGTTGTATGCCTCCGCAAACCAGTCAAGTTGTGGTTACAGTTTATGCTCATGTCTGTGAAAACATGAATGCTTCACACACATCTTCCCCCCCGACAGCACAGATCTATACAATCAAGACAGTTTCAAGGTGGACACCCAAGATTAGTGTCACCAATTCAGTATCTGACCAAATTTCTCCCCTTCTGTTCCTGAGATATGACGGTAAATGGCCAGAAAGGTGTTTTGCAGAACATCGCAGTGAAGCTGACCTTTGACCATTTGGATATAAAATGTCATCACTTCATTATTTTATCCTATTAGACATTTGTGTGAAACGTTGTCAAAATTAGCATACCAGTTCCTGAATTATGGTCAAAAACATGATTTATGAGGCCACAGTAACCTTGACCTTTGACCTTCGACCACCAAATTCTAATCAGTTTATTCTTGACTCCAAGGGGACATTTGTGCCAAACTTGAGGAAATTCCTGCAAGGCCTTCTTGAGATATCACTTGCACAACATAAGACTGATGCAAGGTCACAGTGTTCTAGATGTTTGTGCCAAATTTGAAGAAATTCCCTCCAGGTGTTCTTGAGATATTGCACTCACAAGAATGCCACAGATGAGGTCATAGTGACCTTGACCTTTGATCTTTGACCACCAACTTGTAATCAGTTCACGCTTGACTCAAAGTGGATGTTTGTGCCAACTTTGAAGAAATTCTCTCAAGGTGATCTTGAGCTTTCACGTTCACCAGAAAGAGACAGATGAGGTCACAATGACCTTGACTTATGACTCCCAAAATCTAATCAATTCATCCATTAGTCCAAGTGGACATTTGTGCCAAATTTATGTAAATTCCCTCAGGGCACTCACGTTCATGAGAATGGGACAGACAGACGCACAGAGCAGACTGAGGCACTGTATGTGAAATATAGATCAAATGTTAATACAAGGATGGCTGTATTCTTAGGAACTAAAACACAGCTGCAAATCTTTAATCCATGTAATTCATAACCAGACTTAAACTTTTAACCTTGTATATTGGCTACAGCATAACAAAGCAGGAAATATCAATAAACAAAAGAAACAGACAAAAAAACCCATTTAATTGCCTACTTTCTTACTTGCTAAAACAGACCAAATCAACAAAATCTGTGAGTCTACAAATCAGGCAGGCAAAACGCTCGCTTCTGAAACACACCTGGGGTGGTATGACACTGTGTGACAAACAAAGCAAAACCAGGTTGCAACTATACCAGCCAGTACACGGTGCAGCTGCGCATGGTGGAAATATTAGGATTTATTCATCTGGAATCATGCCTAACTTAGTGGATCATAACATATTGGTATGGAATTAATCTGCAGATGCTGCAGTTCAAAATGACACTAAACCTGTCTATGGATGTGAGTTTCTGAGCCACTCATCACTCTTACCTAAGAATGTTTTTAGCCTTGCCAGCAGCGTGCCTCTTGGGATGGCATGTCTGTCCATCACTTTGTTCCAGACTAAAATTTCCACAACTTATCGATGGATCATCATGAAATTTGGTTCAGGCATTCTTGGTTTCCACAGGATGATCCTCTGACTTTTCCTCTACTGACACCAGCAGTCCAAAAATGGTGTCCAATACTTTAGTTTATGACCAAATACCTGCAGAATTAAAGACATTCCCATCAGCTTAGCTGTACTTTGTGTGCTAAACTAAGATGGTTATCATGGTAAACAGTATATCTGCCAAACATCAGCATGTTAGCATTTGGTATTGTAACAATGTTAGCGTGCTCTGCCCAAAGACAGTATGTTACTGTTAGCTCAGCTGCAGACTCTTAGTCTTCTGTTGTATTTCCTCAAAGGATCCTCTTGATATGTATCTCAGCTCCATTCTAAATCTAATCAAACATTGAGCATGCACTCAGAACCGGGGCCTCTCTGTCGTCCTGCTCTCCTCCATAATTCATCGGTTGAGCTGAGCAGAAAGCAGCAACATAAGGAGACACATGAGGGAGGCAGAAGCTGCTTCCCTGTAGGGTTTGACCAGCCTGGACGTCGTGGCGGAGAGAGGAGGCATTAACAACAAGAAGCAGACGACATGGTGATTGGATCCCTCAGGGCTCTGATGGATGGAGGGGAGAAACATTTGCTCACAACGAGCTAAGCCTCGAAGATACTGAAGGAAGAGCTCTCTAAGAGCAAAAAACAGTTTGAACAACCATCTCCAGCTGTGCACAAGTAATGCAACTTAATTCTACTATAGTGAGCTCATCAGGAGGAACAGCTTTATTACAAACACTATCTTTGGTTCTTTTCCCACCTACTACTTCTCTCAACACACACAAACACTCCCTGCTCATGTATTTTTTAGTCACCTGTCTACTTTTGTTATGTCTCTCAGTTACTTGCAAAAACTGCCCAGACTCTACTGTAGATGTGTTGAATCTGAACATGATAAGTTGTGTTTGAAACAGCTGCAGCTGGCGTCTGTTAAGAATCACTTTGTCTTTTCCCAAAAGCATGACTGAACTGCGGCCATTTAAAACATGAGTGGATACCAGATTTAATTTCAATGATATCTGCTCACCTAGGCAACACACCAAAAATAGTAAATGCTGTGTTATACAGTGGACATAGACTGCACTTCTCTATTATATTTCAGTGTTGTACATGGCAACAGCATAACCTCCCTGCAACTGTTGAGAAAGCAGTGCTGTTCACCTTGACAAGAAGACATTTCGAGAGGAAAAGAGTCAATCAAGAGTCAAAAGTGGTTTTTTTGTTTTTTTTTTTTGTTGTTGTTTTATTCTGATGTGACATTGTCACAACTCCCCCTGCACTATTTTTTTTCTATTTTGATTTCAAAAACCCTTTGATTTATTTTTGTTCTGTTTGTTTCAAATAACTTCAGAGGCTTCCCTCCAACCACAGAGTGCCTCGACTCTCTGCCATCATTCACAAGTGAAGAACACACACAGCTCACAGCTAGCACTCTTCAATGATCTGCACTCAAACCACAGAGATCAACTGAAACAACACTCAACACTCTACTCTGGAGTGAAAGGACAACCTGAAGAGAGGACAGATCTTTTTAAGAAATCTTTTCAGGAGGCAGTATGTGTCATCATGATCTTAAATAGCAGAACAGTAGCTGATGCTGTGTTTAGATGGATGGAGCATGTGTACTGTACAGTGGCTTCATAAAGTATTCAGCACAGGTGGGAGCAAGCCATTGTTTTGCAGGTCTCAAGTTTGTCTCAAGTCTATTTTATTCAAGTCTCAAGTCAGGCCCCAAGTCAAAAAAGCCAAATCCTGACGCCGGATTTCCACTGGATGCGTGTCTGTTGCAGAATGGCAGCACTGGTTATCTGCAGCATGCTCCGCCATCCGTCAATACCCACCGGCTGCGTTTGCTGTGCGGAGCGCTGCAGCTCCGCTGGAAGACATGTCGGTGCACTGCCATGATTAATATCTCCTCGTCCATGGTGTCAACGGGGTAAAATGACGTCTGAAAACCTCTGACCTGTTGACTTCAGGCATGCCTCTGCCCATTATGTAGTTTTTAAGGTGTCGTGCAGGGAAATATGATCTGCCGTGAACATGTATTTTATTTTGAAAATTAACCGGATGTTTTATTGTGTTTCTGTGCACGACTTCCTGCCCCGCACAATCTGCTCTGTGCTGAATTGGCGTCCGGCAAAAATAGAAGTCCTGCGTATCTGTTGCGGAGGGCTCCGGAGTGCCGGAGTTGAGACGGAGCCGGAAAGCAGCACAGCAGCAGCAGCCGGTGGAAACACACACATTGACTAGAATGGAATCCTATTGGCTCCGCTGCCGTGCCGGAGCGCAGACACGACCAACACGCATCTGGTGGAAATTGGCCTTGAGTCCCAAGCCCTAAACTTTGAGTTTCAAGTACTAAAGAAGTGAAAATGAGCTCTTCACACAGTAACATACTTTTTAATCTTTGGGCTTGGTGGAGGATATCATGTATTTTCAAGTCAAGAAGCTCAAGTCCAAGTGAAGTCACACCACAAGTCATTGGTGTTAGCGGGATGCAACGATAATTGATTAGATTTTGGTGGTCAAAGGTCAAGGTCACTGTGACCTGGTGTCCATCTCATTCTCGTAAACGCAATATCTCAAACACACCTTGAGGGATTTTTCTCAAATTTGGCACAAACGTACACTTGGACTCAAGAATGAATCAATTAGAATTTGGTGGTCGATTTGGTGGTGAGAAAACATGCTTTTGGCCATAACTCAAGGCTTCAAACATTAATTATTACATGAATGTCTGACAGGCTCAAATGATTAAGTGGGGACATTTTATATCAAAAAGGTCAAAGGTCAACTTCATTGTGATATTATAATGTTCTGCAAACACATTTTTCTGGCCATTACTCATCATCATATCTCAGGAACAGAAGGTGAGACATTTGGTCAAATTCTGAATTGATGTGTGTGAAGCATCCATGTTGTCACAGACGGATGGATGTAAACTGTATGTGCAACTTGACTGATCTGTGGAGGCACACAAACACTAGATGGAACTCTAGTTTGGCAATTAATTGGACATGTTGTAACCCAAAATGATAACGGGAAAACATATTTTCATAGAATAAGTTGCAAATTTGCTTTTATATACCGTAAGTGTTTAGATCTCCAAGTCCTCTTGGTCACATGGATTCGTAACCCAATGGCCAGAATAAATGTTGGCATTGTACATTTCTGCAAACCGCAGATATGTTATATTTGTACTTTTCATATGTAGCAAATATGTTGAAACTTTACATTTGTAAACATTTCAGTTTTAAATTTTGTTTTAACAACACTTTGGTTAATGTGTGGTTAGGTTTAGGCACAAAAACACTTGGTGGGAGTCAGGAAAACATCTTGTTTTGGGTTAGAATACACAACGTTGTCGCTACAAGCACTGCTAAAAAGGGTTCTGACCTGTTGCTAAAAATACCCGCTTTGGTTGAGCTCAATCAGCGGTCTGCTTCCTGCTACTTGGCAGTTACCTCACCAAGGGTGTCACTCCATCTAGCATTGCACTGACAAAGTCTGCTCACAAGAAAAAATGAGGTTAACAATGCAAGTTTCAAAATATTCAAAAAGTTGTTTCATGAGAAAGGAAATGCATTCACCCTGTGTTTTTGTGAGAAACACTGAATGTGAATGTAACTGTTTGTTTACACAAAAACTCCACAGGGACCTTTTAAGGTGATCTTTGTCAATTTGAGTTTGAGACATTTCAGGACCAGCAGAAAGCCTGTAAAGTGAATCTGAGGCTGTGTCAGGTGTTAGTTGTTAGAAAGACAAACTGTCAGCCTGCAGACTGACAACTGAAAGACTGAAGTTTAGTCCTCCAGGCTGCAGCAGGTACAACCTGCGCTGTCAAAAAACTACATTCTCTGCTGCTTCACTGTGTCTGCAAACTGTTTTAAAGCTTTGAAAGACATACAACTCAGCAGGCTGACACCAAAGATGGAGAGAATCTGTCTCCCTCAGAGTCTCAGCAGAGATTACAGCTCGTGCATCTTATAATTGTTCAGAGCAAGCCGCTCCTCGTACCAATTATAGCGCATTAGCAGCAGCCACCAAAGTCATTTCATCGCTGCTCATCAGGGAGCTCAAAACAAAAAGGAAAAGAAGCCACCCTTCCTCTCACTGCCTTCAGTCGCTTGCAGCATCAAATGAACTGAGGATTTAAGATGGTGGAGATAAAATGAGATTTAAGGATTAGACAGAGAGATGTGACTGAACTTTTGGTGACTTGTTTTTAAATGACAAGAGGAAGTGAGTCACACTGATGCTGCTGCTGCAGCGGCTGCTGTTGAGGATGACAGAAGCTTCTTCTGAGAGGCAACACAGGAAGGATGGCTTAAAGAAAACCACTAGAGAAAGAAAGAAGAAAAATATCTAACATTAGAGGATACATGATTCATACTTCCAGTATATTTATACCCACTCCTACATAACTTATCTCCATTTTACCTGCTGTAAAACGGCAGATATAACACAGAATGCAACTGTTAAATCAAACTTTAACAAGGATTTAGTTTTGAATGTGAATGTTACACAAGTATAACATTAAATATCACCACCAATACATTTCTACATTGTAAATACAGTCCTGTGTAGTCATATCTACCTATTTCCTCCTTTAAAGGCCATTTCAAGAAATTAATATTTCACTTTCATAAAGTTAGGGGACTCTTAAGAGACAGCTTTTAAAAAAGAGCGGTAAAAACGAAGCAACAGAGGCCAAAACTCTGAAAACACTGAATCCTACATTTCCAATAATGCAACTCAACAGCGTCTTTCCTGCCCAGTAAACATCCATGTCTTTCAGACTCCACACATCCAGTTTGTAAATCAGACATTTTGTTAGGGATGCACAATAATACAGGCACATCTTCGGTATCGGCCGATATTGGCTTTAAAATGAATCAGAATCACCAAACATGCTTTTTCTGATATCGGCATATCGGATATTGGCAAAACTCCAATATTGTGCATCCCTACTTTTTGTTATATACTATTAGTAGTTGTCAAGTTCAAGCTTAATTCAATGCAACAGGAACATTTTTGGAGATCACTGTCAACAGGAACGTACGTAGGACGTAGACTGCATTCTTACAATTCCTTTATCCAAAATGCTTTGCATTTTGTCTCCTTTACCCTCTCAGGCACACCACAAGTTGCTGGTCTGACCATTACGACCAATTTTGGGTTGAAGGACAGTTCACGGACGACCTGCTCTGCCTTCTGTACCCAGTACAAAAAGTATGTTCTGTGGTGAGCATTTACCTTTGTTCACGGTACAAAGCTTTATCTGATTTTAGAATTGACTTCAGGCAATGAGACACATTTCTGGTTCAACTGGGGACTGAACATAGGTCTCTCTGTATGTAAAGCACCCATGATAACCTCTGTACTATGAAACCTTTGTGTTGCATTCTCTGTGTATGAAAAGTGCTATATAAATAAAGTTTGATTGATTGATTGATTGATTGATTGATTGATTGATTGATGTCAAGTCTCAACGCTACAGCACTGTGTGCACATATCTAAATCACAACACTTACAGTTTTGTGTTTATTTCTGTTAAACCTGCTTTGAGATTTTGAGTTAGGGTTTGTTTTGGTAAAAACTTCAGTTTCACTATTTATTTCCCTCAAGGTTTAAAACCAGGGTTTTCTTCGTTCATCGAGCAGAAAACATTTTGATGACTCCACAACTGATTTGAAATTTCAAGCACAATGACCACTACTACTTGTCTTAAAATTGTGTATGTATATTTTGACTGAGTTGATGTTAAAGTATTTTGGCCACAACTATGTTTTGATCAGGAATTCTTTAACCGGGTGGTACAGAAGGTTACGCTGGTGATTGAACCCAGGACCTTCTGCATGTAAAGCAAACATAATGACAGCTGCTTTGTCAGTGGATCTCAACATGACACACCAACACACAGAGGCACCCGTCATGGCAGTTGGTGCTTCTCAAACTCAAGAAAGGATCCTTAAATGGCTGAATTTCAAAGAGGCTATGTCATCAAATCACGCCACAGGATTGTTCCAATGTAAAGGATCCTTTCACAGTCCTTCCTTTAGAGAATTTTCAAGGATGCATGTATGTATCCTCAGTGGGCATGCAGTACCCAGAGTTTTTTGTGCATGATTTGCCGGAATCGAAGGCGGGTCTTTTCAATAACGCACACCTGGGCACTCGATAGCCTGTTCCAGTGTATGCTCAACAGATACTAGGAAGGAATCTTTCCTAGCCCTAGTCTTGGAAAGAACATAATGGAACCCCTTGATGGATTCTGCTCTAATCAAGTAATGGTTGTGTTAAATTAAAGCACGACAGGTGGACTCAATAATGCAGACAACCACAGAGCTCAGTTCAAAAGGGTTTATTTGCTCCACTGAGAGAATTATACTAGTAGTCCAGATGGGGTTTTGAACCAGGGTCTTCTGCATGCAAGGCAGCAACATTGCTGTTGGACCACATGGACAGGTAGCACTCACTGGCTGGTACCACAGATAAGGAGGACCGGGGAGAGGACAGAGCTGGACTGAGGCAGGGTGGGGGAAATCCAGGATTGGGTGTCAGAGGAGTGGAGCAGGCAGTGGAGCAGAGCAGGCTGAGGAGGATGCAGCTTGAGGCTGGACTGCAGCGGGCACAGACAGCAGCAGGTGAGGCAGGTCAGCAGCTGAAGTTCCGGAGATGCAAACTGGAAACCGAGGAGATCAGAGTTAGGAGCGAGGTAAACAACCACAAACAAACATGCGCAAGACAGGTGCCAAGAACTTTACCATACAAAGGTTGACAACAAACTCGCGACGACTGCAGAGAAGAGCCGGTCTCAAATACTCCAGGTGGATTGCTGAATGATTGCAGGTGTGGAGATGATTGCTGCAGCCTGCCTCACCTGCTCACACTCACACAGAAAGGAGGGGGGAAGGGAAGAGGGAAAGGAAAAAACCAGGTGCAGTCCTGGCAGGTTGTTGATAATTGATGTGGGTATAATGTGGTAGTGAACATGGTCTAGTATTTACAAGTTTCTTGTTTGTTTGTTAAACTTAAGTTAAGTTAAATCAGTGGTTCCCAACTGGTGGATCGCAGTTCAAAAGTGGGTTGGGGGTCCAATCTAAATGATCCACTAGTGACTTGCCACTGTATCAAGTTTTTAAAAACCATGCTTTATTTTGAAGTAAAGTGAGTTTCCAGCACAGAACCCTCATTTTGAAGTGCTGTTTCCTGCTGTAGAGTAAGTGACAAATGGACAGCTAGTTGACAGAGAAAGCAAATTAGCTTGATGACATGGCCAAATGCAAGTATGACGCCAAATACATTAAACTGTGTGGACCTTGAACCGATGACTAAGAAGAAATCTGGACCCCGTAGCTGGACCAGTTGGGAACCATTGAATTAAAGGACTGGCTTTAAGTCTATCTTGCCAGCCAGTAGCCATTAGCTTAGCTTAGCACAAAGATAGGATACAGGGGGAGAAAGCTTGCCTGGTTCTGTTGAAAGGCATGTAAAAACGTGTCAGTTTAGATAATTTTTTTTAAAACAAACAAGATGTATCATACAAATTAGTGAGCTTTAGAGGTGTGTGTAGATAGATTTTGGTGCCTTTGGACAGAGCGAACCTAGTTGTATACCTATTTCCTGTCTTTATGCAAAGCTAAGCTAGCTGTCTTCTGGCGGTTGCTTCATATAAAGCTCAGCAGGGAGATGAGAGCGCTATTAACCTTCTCATCAAACATTCAGTAAGAAAATAAATTTTCTCATTTCCCAAAATGTCAAACTACTCCTAAGTTTATATTCAAAAACTATCCCAACAATTTCTCTGATCACACTGCAGCTGAAGTCGACAAGCTATTTGAAAGATACAGTGCAGGGTATACACACTGAGAGTACATACAAACACACACCCCTGAAACACACATACACAGAGACACACAGGGCTCCTGCTAGTTGTTTCCTGTCAAACCGCAGTAACGTTCTCTGGCACCTCAGACAGCGTCACATAAAAGAGCAGCATCTTATCACCAGCAGCCAAACACAACTGACACACTACTGCTGCAACTGAAGCAGCGCCACACGCTATGTTCTTCAGGTACGTGAGCTGGGGAAGTACCGCTAAGCAAGCAAACAGCCGTCACATGCTGTTGTAAAGATGTCTGTGGTCACCAAAAGTCCCCTCTCTGCTTTTATCTGTTGGATCTGCAGACCAAAAATATCACCTCACTCCCCTCACCTGTCCTGCTTACATAATCTATATTTACACAATGTGTTAAATACATAAGTATAGAGTTATATAACATATGAAAAAAAATAATGGTAGTTTTTGGTAAAGGTTACTAAAATGAGGAGATTTGTTGGGGACTATTTTCAGCGGTGGATTAATCTACATTTGGTGCTCTAGTGAATATTTGGGGCAGCAGGACGATGTACGTGGGGTTGAGTCAAAATAAACTACTGTGTGAGTTCATTGTAATAAGGAACATGTCACCCAGTGCAACAGTGTGGCTCACTGATGTGTTTTTGATAGTTTATGGACAACTATGGCACAGAAGAAGAGGATATGTCAGGCTTTGATACACACACACAATACCTAATAGATAATTCACTGTTGGTTTGAGTCTGAACATGAGAAATTATAACATCACCAGATTTATCCTCAAGCATAAATGTAAAAACAGCCCATTGGCCCTTTAGCATCACACACACACACACACACACACACACACACACACACACACACACACACACATGTACGCACGCAGAGATCACACCATCCCCTCCCATGCTTATTAAATATATTAAATAGGTAGTTTGAGCCTCTTGGTGATCCAGTTGGACTCCATACTGAGAGAGAAACATGCTGTTCAGCCTTCTGTGCCCCTTGCCCAAACCAAGTACACACACACAAAAAACACACACAGACAGACACCATCGCCTTCCCGCCCTCAGGGCCCCCATATGGACCCGATGGATGAGCCTTTTCAAAGCTGCTGCTCAGACATGAGCAGAGCACTCTGCACTTGGCAGACAAAAGTGTATAGTGTAGCAGTAGGCCACAGTACATATAGAGTTCAGTGCAGCATGTACAGCTCATATGAGTGCTGAGAAGCAGGTCTGGTTAAAGTCAGTGTGTGAGTTTCAATCCAGTCTTTAAGTATATATTGTTAATCATAATAGATCAATATACCGTTTCTTGACATTATTAGAGGTCAACCAAGAAACTAAGATGTCAATTATGTTGTGCAACCCTGAAAGCAGTGTTTTTACTATTGACTGTATATAAGGATGGACAACAAGACAGCTCCCCTAATGTGACGACAAAGCATCTTGATTGCCCCCTGGTGGCTGGCTGCAGTACAGGCTATAAAACCCACCACCACCATGTTGGCCGATGGGACATGTCAAAAATAAACTTTTCCTAAAGATAGTTCCTGTCATTACAGGTGGTTTTTAATCACACAGATGCATGTTCAAGTGTTCGTTTTTCTAATCTGTTTGCTTTTAATTACACTAAACTTTTCACAGGGGTTCCATAGTGTAGTGGGCATCACATCAAATTTACATGTAGAAGGTCCTGGGTTCAGTTTCCAGTAGAACCAGAACTCTGTCATAATGACACATAGATAAAATAAAGTCACCACACAAAGGTTTCTACAATAATCAAAGGAAAACTCCACTCAGTATCAGCTGTAACTTTTACTTTCATCAATCTAATGTGTGCTGTGAACCAGGAATACAAGGGTTGTGTGATTGTTGTCAAAAAAAAACTGGGTTTTTTTGCTTTTTAAAAATAGTTTTGAAGTCCGTATTGACAAGGTAAAGCATTTCTTACCAGAGTGTCTGGATTGGAAATAAAATGAATGCAAAGAAAATTACTTTGCACTTGTCAGGAGTTCGAGTTAAGTTGTTTTCTCTGATTCGTACAGTTTCTGTATGTGTGAAACTATTGTTCCCCTGTCATAACATGCCAACCTGAGGACATCCCTTAGACTCGAGTCTTCCACTATGTTAACGGATCTACAAATAGTGTCTTACCAGTCTCCGGCTTTGACAGTCTCCACTTTGAGAAACACCCTCAGTCCTTGATAGACGGACAGTCCTTCAGCCATTTAAGGATCCTTCCTTGACACTGAGAAACACCTAGAGGGTGTTTCTCAGTGTCAAGGAAGGATCCTTAAATGGCTGAATTTCAAGGATGCTACATCATCAAATCCCACCTAAGGACTGTTCCAATGTCAAGGATCCTTCCATGTTTCACGAAGGACTGAGTCCTTCTTTCAGAGAAATTCAAAGGATGCATGTGTGGATCCTCCTTGGGTATAAAATCCCCACAATGCTTTGCACAGTACACAATTTGCCAGAAGTGAAGGCAAAATTGTACAATAACATTAGAGAGTGTTAAAAGGAGGAGGAGAAGGATCCTGCAGAGGCAAGGCAAAAGTCTTCCCAAGCATTCAGCGAACACACAATGGAACAGACTAACAAGTGTCCCCACCTGATCACCATTAACCCTCAGCAGACTGAAGAGTTTCATCATTTTGGCACTCTGTAATGTTATTGTACAATTTTGAACAAATGTATCAGTATTGTCAGAATCACAAGACTTTTAGGGAGAATATATTTCTGGATCATATTTAAGAATAAGTGGAGTAATGAATTAAAGACAACAGCTAAAAGTTGACACTTAGCGCTCCATCTCCGCTGTGAATGATTCATTTAAAATTTTTATGTTTTATCTAAATCACGTTATTTAAAAAAAAATCTCTTTATTCAGCAGTGGACACATTAGAAAGTGTAAATTATGAGGTTTCTGTCAATATTATTTTCACGCTTGGATGATAAAAACTGGTGGAGACATTAATTCAAATCCTGCCAAGCTCAACTGGCGCAGGTTTAATTGAAGAGGCCCCGGCCTCACTTCCAGCAAATCGTATACTGTGCAAAGCATTGTGGGGATTTTATATCCGTGGAGGATCCACACATGCATCCTTCAAATTTCTCTGAAAGAAGAGCTCAGTCCTTCATGAAACACGGAAGGATCCCTGACATTGGAACAGTCCTTCGGCAAGGGTCGATGACGTAGCATCCTTCAAATTCAGCCGTTTGAGGATCCTTCCTTGACACTGAGAGACACCCTCTGTCTTATTCTCACATGGTTGAAGTCAGATGTCAAGTCAGTAGCCTAAAACAAAACAAGCCTCAGTTTAGAATGCTAAGACACACCCAATAGCTTAGCTGGTTGAGACGTAGGTTTGATAACAAAAATATTGAAGTTCCACCTGAATTTTTAAGCAAAAAGAAAAAAAAATTTAGAGGCAGCACGTGTGACTGCTACACTATGTCAAAATATGAAAACTTCACAGTTGTTTATTAGAGGCAACCATAGTGTAGTGGCTCTCATGTCTGCTTTATATACAAAAGGTTTTGGGTTCCATCCTCCATGAAACCAGAACTCACCTTACACGGCATACTGTATGTCAACTCATTTTCAGGTTTGTACCATCATCAAAGGAAAACACCTTATCTCTAATGTAACAAATGCTAGCCAAAGCTCAGCTACTTAAAATGAAATACACATTTTGTTGCTATTTGACTGGTATAGAAATTGATAGTCTTACATTAAAAACTGATGCAAGAAGTTACACTGGTGGTCTTCTTTCAATAAGAAATACCTAATAAAAGGGTAGATGTGATAAGCTAAGGCTTCAGCCTACACCTTTTGGGTCCTGTTTTTTTTTTTTAAATAATGCTTAAAAACAAGCATTAACTTAACATTTATTCATGTTTTAAATGTTAAATGTTGTCTACCTACCAGTATGTTTGTGTTTTGTAGGTTGGAAAATGATCACAATAAACTAAACTCATAAAAAGTAAAGTAGCCCCACCATTTCTCAAGGTTTTGTAGTGTAGTGGTCATCACATCTGCTTTACACGCAGAAGGTCCTGGGTTCAATCCCCAGTGGAACCAATCATATTGCCTCAGGTCAGGTGTAGCTTCAGGGTTGTGCACTGCTCAAAGCACAGCCATGTTCACAATTACAATTTAATCAGAGAGCTAAGAAAGACAACCAGTATGGTCATCGTGTGTGTGCGTTTCAGTGGAGGCAGTACTTGTAACTGCCAAACCATTTTCAGAACCACACTGATGTGTGAATAAGATAAGAAATAATTTTGCTGCCCGAGTATGAGGCGGTCAGGATGAGAGCCAGCACCTCCAAATCTGAGGCCATGGTTGATGGAAAATGGTTGATTCACCCCTCTGGGTTGGGAGAGAGTTACTGCGCCAAGCAAAGAAGCTCAAGTATGGCAGGTTCTTAATCACAAGAGGTTTGGTGCGGCGTCTGAAATGGTGCAGATGCCCGGCAGGACACTTGTGGTGAAGAGGGAGCTGAGCAAGAAGACAAAACCTTTGTCCTGCTGGTCCATCTACGTCCCAATCCTCACCTATAGTCATGAGCTTTGGGTAGTGACTGAAAGAATGAGATCATGGATATATGCCGCTGAAATGAGTTTCCTCTGTGGGGTGGCTGGGCTCAGTATTGGAAATAGGATGAGGACCTTAGACATCCAGAGGAAGCTCGAAGTAGAGCCGCTGCTCCTTCGTGTCAACAAGGGCCATCTGAGGTGGTTCAGACATCTGATCAGGATGCCTCCTTAGTGGCTACCTTTACAGGTTTTCCAGACACTTTCAAGTGGTCAGAGACCCCAGGGCAGACCTAGAACATGCTGGAGGGATTATATATGTCATCTGGAGTGGGAACGCCTTGGGGTCCCCCAGGAGGAGCTGGACCTGCCCCAGCGACCTGCCCCCAGAATAGTAGATGAAAATGGATGGATGGCTGAGCACACTGTGGTCAGAAGCACAAGATAGAACATGAAATACAGCAAACAAGGGTTCTATAGTGTAGTGGTCATCACATCTGCTTTACATGCAGAAGGTCCTGGGTTCAATCCCCAGTGGAACCAAAATATTATCCTTTTGTCACATGGCAAAATAGAAAACCCAGCCAAAGATGACAGTTTCTCTCTATTCTAAGTGCTGTTTTACAGGTCACTGGTGATACCTCAAAGGCTGAGGTCAGGTGGTCTCATGTGTACAGTCAACACAGATTTAATGATACTGTAACATGATTTGCTGCAGCATAATGGTATATACTGCATGCCTGTGTACACACACCTCCACAGCTTTGGTCTAAGGAAGAACTCCAGAATATGTATGGTAGTGGCTAATAGGAAAACAAAGCTGCCTTATAAACCTGATAAGTGAAATGTTGGAGATACTAGGTTTTCATGCAATAGTGACAAGATCTGTGTGTGTGTGTGTGTGTGTGTGTGTGTGTGTGTGTGTGTGCAGAGGCCTCGGGGGTAAACACAGCTCTGTGACAGTGCAGTGTGTGTGTGTGTGTGTGTTATCTCTGCACTAACTGCTGTTCTGTTCTGCACACAGACAAGATGCTGAAGGACTGAGCATACTTCAACTGTGAACGTATCTGTGTGTGATTCAATCTGTCTTCTTTTGTCTTTTTCAGACAGCATATACATTGCATAGTTCGTATTTTTTTAAATCACTTGTGGCAAGGCACTTGAATGTCTATATATAAGCCAGTTATACAGTTTGAATGTGGATGCAGTTATGAGACATTTCAGGTCATCAGTTGGTTTGTTCCAGAGAACAGAACCAGAACCAGAGTAGCGAAAACCACCTTCACCAGATCTGGATTTTATTCTACAAATTCAGTAAAAAGTTAAAATGTGATGCACTGCCATGACGTGATTTCAATAGTAATATATTTGTCTGTGTATGGCTCATGTACTCTCAAAGTGAACAATAACCTACTCACAGATTGAATTTCCTACCTGTGAGCAGAGTCCAAAAACATAATAATTTAATGTTGTGGATAAAAACCCGACGAGTTGCTCGACTGGTGACTTTGCTGCTAATTCAAAGTGCAGAGGGAGTAACAGTGGAACAGCTCTCATTAATCCTCACTGTCACATGTGATATCAAGTATTCAATCAGCTGAATGTGCACATCACCTGAAGGTCATGTCCTCGTCAGAAAGGCTTCGTTGTTCCTCGAGTCTTATCTTTCATATCAAAATATTATCTGACATCACAAAGCATCACATGGACAAGGTGAGAGTGTCACATGCTGGTTGTGGTGTTTGTTCTGTTTCTCTCAGTGACCTGCTGATCAGAAATAAAACTATACAACAATTCACCTTCAGGAAGACATAGTTCAGCCCAGGTTTTATTTTTTCTGTATATAAATATTCTCTGTATCCAAAACTGTAAAAGTCAGAATGTGAAATGTCCCACTTTTGGAATATTTTGAAAATAGTCTACTATGCACATTTCTTTCTGATCAAGTAACTAGCTAAAAAACTGTGGAATTACTATGATCCATTCAGCCCATACTCCATTACCACAATTTCAGCTTCTCAGCTGATTTAGCAATCATCTGCACCTCCTTATTTATTTCCCTTCATTCAGAGGCATTGATACAGCACTGCATGTTAGTGTGAATTAGAGGTTAAAAAAACCTGACTGACAAGATGGCCTCTGAACTTTTCTTCCAGCTGCTTCACTGTTAGCACAGTACACTTGTTCTGTCACCAGACACAGAAGCTGTGGTTGTTGTGATCAGAGCTAGGGCTGAGCCCCGTGCTTCGAAGCTTCAAAGCTTCAAAGCTTCAAAGCTTTGATCTTTGACATGGTACTCAACGTCCAAATCTATATGTTCTGTTTTTTCACCAATAAGCTGGTGGAGGAAACTGAGAGCAGGTGGCAAGTGTCAGACACAGATGAGGCCAGTGTTCTCAGCGCAGTCATTGACCCCCACTTCAAGCAATTAAGATGGACTGTCTAAGGGGGAAAAGGAAGAGGTGAGATGAATTGCAGACAGTTATCCATGGCTGGCAACTGCAATGAAGCACTGACTGGGTATGTAGTGATTTGGCCTGACCCGCAGTGTTTGAGATAGTAATAACTTACTGAAACATTTTGTGCAATAGTCCACCTTCCACCTGCTCTTCCTCCGCTCTATCACCGCCTCGCAAATACACATGCAGTGCCACTAAGTCCTACTGAATTCGGGCAGGGATTTGATAGTTGCTGAGTGTCCCGTTAAAGCCTAGAATATTTACAGGTAATTATCACTGAAACTTCAAAGCCCCCAAAATGGTAGTCGGGACAGCCTTAGTCGGAGCAATAGAATTTATCACAGTTGAAGAAAAATCTAAGTTGTTATTTCTGAAAGTTGACTTTCAACAACCTGTAGGCTGCAAAGATATCCGTCAACATTTTTGTGGCCATTTGAATCCATTCATAATCCTTCCTGCAAAGCTTTGATTGGTTAGTCCTTTCTCTAACAGAAAAATCAGTTGTCAATGAAATCACCTGTTTGAATAACTGATTGGAAGGTCCCAAATTTGAGCTTTCTTTTAAGATATTTTTTGGGGCATCTTGCCTTTAATGGAGAGGACAGGTAAGCATGAAGGGGGGGGAGAGAGAGAGGGATAACATGCAGCAAGGGGACACAGGCTGGACATGAACCCAGGCCACTGCAGCAACAGCCTTGTACATAGGGCGCCTGCTCTACCCACTAAGCCACCGACGCCCGAAATTTGAGCTTTCTTGACATCATACAAAGTAATGTCTTCTTTCTCCCAAACACTCAAATAGTGTGAAAAATGGGGCATGCCATATCATGTCATATATAATATTCTATAAATTTTTTTAATATGTTAAAAATGTGTCATATCATGTTGTGAACTACATTGTGACATGTTGATGTATATGACGTCATACAGTAGCAATGAAACATTCTCACTCCCAACTCGTCAAAATACAGCAGCTTGGTCAGCGGCCCTACACTTCAAACTATGGCACTTTAAGTAACCTCTAGCATCACTTTTGGATTTGACAGTGTCTGTTTGTTACATGCATAGTGTCTTTTCAAAATAAACTTCCATGCTCACATGAAACATGGTTTCTTGAGCCAAACTACTTTTAGGTTTAGGTAACAAAACTACTTGGTTCGGTTTAGAGAAAAAAAAACATGATTTGGGTTATAATATGTCCATTTGTTACATAGCTTTGCTTAATAAGTAAGTTAACAAGTATGCTATGTGACACTAAGTACACAACGTAGTTTAAAAAAAAAATGCTTAAAGCTTAACTTACTATAAAAACCCACTGTGTCTCATACAGACGTTAAAGGGGGCCTTGTGCATTGAAATCAGACACTGATAGCCACTGACCAAACTGACATATTTTATGCCCTGGGAATGAGAACAAGCTGGTAGCAACAAGGTAGCTGAAAGTCAAAGTGCTCTTGACAAAAACATAACAACAAGGCAAGTTTGACAGAGGTTTGGATATAAAGATAAATTATAATGAAGAATTTCCAAGGACTTTATCATAATGTCAACAGCTGGATTACTGCAAAACTAACCTGAAATATTGTGATGTTATTTTAAGGTAATGTTAGCCAACCTGAGTGAGTACTTATGAAATCAGTGATTTAATATTTGTGACTAATTAAAATCAAATTGTAGTGATTTGGTTTTACTTTCATATTATTATAATGAACCAGTGTTTGTTTCCATTCATCAGCATCAACCAGTATAAATCACATCCACCGTGATTCAAAATTTTTCCAGGTGTTCTGATTGCATTTGTTCTAAAAATCATTTTCTGTGTTTCCTCATGTGCCAGTGAATACATGCTCAGTGTGTGTGTGTGTGTGTGTGTGTGTGTGTTACATCAGAGAGTCATTATGTAACACTGACATCTGCTGGGAACAGAGTGGGTGTTGGTGACGAGCTGCAGCTTCCCTGCTGCTGCTGCCATGCATGTGTTTATCTGTTTGTTCACTCATGCTTGTTTGTTTGTTTACTTCATTTAACTACTTGCATACTCAGCCCATACAGAGTACCCACAATTTGTGCAACCATGTATGAGACATACAGTCTTTTACAAAATGAACAAGACAGTTAACAAATTTCCTTCAAATTTAACCAATAATCACCACACCAGGAGGGCTGAAATGATTCATCGACTGACTGAAGTCAGCTGAGTTAATTACAATATGAATTATATGCTGGCTCCAAACTGTGAATTGAGTTTATTTTGTGTGAGATTTTGAGAGTTTCTCATGTCAATATGTGGTGATATGTTAATTTATCATATATGAAACTTGATATTAGATGTAGAAGTGATGTTTTCACGTGATAGACATGTAAAATGTGTTGTTTGTAAGTGATAAAGTCATATGCACATTCAGCGTTTGATATTCTGCAGCTTTATTCAATTTCATATCGTTGTAGATTGAATTTCTTTTATTATTATCTTCATTCATCTTCTAACCGCTTCATCCTCTTGAGGGTCGCGGGGGGGCTGGAGCCTATCCCAGCTGACATTGGGTGAGAGGCAGGGTACACCCTGGACAGGTCGCCAGACTATCACAGGGCTGACACATAGAGACAAACAACCATTCACGCTCACATTCACACCTATGGACAATTTAGAGTTTTTATTATTATCATTATTATTAATTATTATTATTAATCACCAATAACAAAATGACAATTATAATTACTAGCAGCCCTGAAGACCAGGCAGCAATGCATTCTGAGGGTATTTAGGAAATAATCATGAACTCAAATCACATATTTGACCAAACAAACTGCTTGATTGACAGAACGTGTAGTAGGGCTGTGGCAATAACATGTATTCGTATTGAACTCTTGGTTACAGGGCTTTCAGGTCAGTATGCATTACAAACAGATACATAAAACTATCCTAATAAAATATGCAGCTTAAACATGGGTGGGGATCACCGGAGGCCTGACGATAGGATATTATCATGACACTTCAGTCACAATGCAATATTATCCCAATTTAAACATGTTGAGATATGCTGAATATATTGCAATATATTGCAAAACACACACCCACAGCAGTGAGCAGTAACTGCCAGCGGGCCTAACAGCCAATTTGGCCATAAAAACTGAGAGGTGACGGCTGTTTAGCTTGTGTTTATATGATTGTGACATATAACAGAGATGGTTATTCATGCATTTATTAGACTGAAAGAGCTCAGTGAGCTCGTGGGATGTAGCAAACTCGCAGCTGACGCAGAAGGTGAAAGAAAGGACACTGATACTGTGCATTCTAATGTCAGTAGTAGAGTAGTGTTTAAATTGTAGGGCAAGTTATGAGGATGGCTCCAGTGTGTCATCGGGCATGCTTTTAGGCCCACCCAAAAAATCCTGGACACAGAAATAATAAAAAACAGTTAAACGTTTTTGCTAAGTTGAAAATATAACAAATCGTGACGCCACTGTTTTATAAATTGTATACTATTATAACTGAACCATGAATTTTGTTAACAGTTACAACTATAGCCCACAGTATAAATATCATTTAATTCTACAAAAACTTGATATTTAAAGCTCCATTAAAAGACTTTTTGTACACTTGTTGTGGCTAACATGTTAGCAAACAGCTGCCTTCTTCAACATCCAACATATTCAGAGTAAAATAATCATCCCATACGATAATTCACTCTGGTTTGGTCTCCACCAACTTTGGAGAAAAATCATATGCAGAGTATAAGCAACGCTTTACACATTTGTCCTTTGGTCCATTACTTGTTTAAAAATATTGATTAGTGTGGCTTAAACAGATTTCGATTACATCCCACATGCCCATACTGTTTCTACAGTTCCTGCTTTGGTTTTCTTCCATCTTTCAGCCTTCAAACTCTTCAGGCTTTAAACATCAGCATCCCTCTGTGTAATAAACAGGGGAAATGAATTTAACTGGTATTGAATGGAGCCTCTCTGGCATCCATCTTGTCAATTTTCAGGGGGGCCGTCAGGCTGAGTTTAAGAGCTCTAAACTGGTAGACGATAAAGTTAATCCTTTTATCCGTATCCTTGCCGCGGGGCGACCAAAATAAACGCTGAAATGGGAGTTGGGAGGAATCTGGTGAAAGAGGAAAGTCTAAGAGCTGTGACTGTGAGACGAAGGAACAGGGAAATACAGCACAGAAGGAGAGAAACGAGAGGGAATAAAAAAGATGTGAACCATGTTTTTATTTGACTGGGAGGTGGAAAAGTGAGTAAATGTGACTTCTGCCTAATAGATTTCATACAGCTGGCTTCTCCCGGACTTCCTCATGTCTTGTAAATGTGTTATATGCATAAAAGGGCAGCAACAACACTAGTGAGGTTGGGGTTAAATTCACACTGGAAAGCCTCCAGTCTAAAAATGAACACTGGATAAAAGCTTTCACCGAAGGGAATAGCCACATGTTTCTATGTGAGACTCAATGTTGCAGTCAGGAAATAAAACACTCCAGCAAAGGTTTGATCAACCCTTGAATGACACGCCAGCTTCTTTCCAACACTCCTGCCAGACAACAATGTCAAAAAGATTATAGTGACAATGTTTTTAAATTCTTGCTTCCTACAATATCTTCACTTGATAGTTCAAGTCTTGCTATCGTGAAAGGTAGGGATGGAAAAAGCAAAGCTGTACTGTGCCAATGTTGGCATGAAGGGAGGAAATAAAGAGTTGGCTGTTCAGACTATGGAGTCTCCGTGTTTTTATTTAAATGAGCATAGCATTGGTTCAGGCAGGACACAATGTGCAGCTTAGTTAAACATCCCAGCTGCATCAGCTGATCTCAAGCAGCCCAATCAACTGATAGATCAGCTGATTTATGAAAGGGAGTCAGCTGATAGATCACATGATACCTCTCTATGCAACCAATTGGTGAATCTCATTCAAGGCGCCCTATTTAAACTGCTTTGGCCTGTCTACTGTTGCTGCTTTCTCTGCAAGCTGCTTTGCAACCAGCCTCCACCACAGCTCCTCCTTTTCATGTTGTATCTGACTTATCAGTGTCATTTCTGTTTGTCACTGATGCTGGTCTGTTCTGTTCCTTCGGGTTCTTTGCTGCTGCTCTCCCTGCCTTAGGCTTTCCATGTAGGTGCATGGAAGGGCAGGGAGGTTTGCTCTCTCCAACTTAGGCCTTCTGGGTAGGACTAGGAAAGGCAGAGAGGCCCCAGAACAGAGCCATATCGCCATAGATAATACTGCAAATGGAAATAAAAGTTTTACTTGACTAAAGTGGTCCTGACTGAAGTTATGGACTCTACTCATAACCCTCGACTTCATGTAAGCTTGATGGTAGCAGCAGAGGATCAGCTGACATCCCATAAAGTAACAAGTGTACCAAAACTAGGAACCCTCTAGATGGTCAGTTCTGCTGTGCAACGTGCATGGAAACACTGATGTAGTGTGTGGTTAAGTGTGTGTCAAACTCTGACACTGACAGGAGACAAGCAGCAGAGCAGTGCCCCGTAAATGACACCAAAATGTGGTAAAGACTCTCGCTGCTATTTGTAGCATAGTGTAAATACACAGCATTCTCATTTCAAATCATTTTAAAAACATAAGGAGACAAATGCTTTGGGGAACCCACAAAACTACCATGAAGAGTGCGCTCAGTGACAGGGGCCAATTTAGTAAATCTAGAGATAACATGCAGTTTTTTTCCCTTGTCAACTAAGGGTGGAAATCATCAGAACACCAATGATACAATATTATCACGAAACGCTATTGCTATATTGCAATATGCTGAGTATTGCAATACAATGCACTACAATATATTGTGATTTTTTTCCCCCAACTTCAAATTATTTCCCCAAAGTAAAACTTTGTCAACATCAGTTTAAGTAGTAAACCTGAACTGCTGGCAGATTGAACATCTTCTGCGGGGCCAGATTAAGTGTGTGAGCAAAATGCTTAACATGCAGGTATCCTGCTAACTGAACGGCAACACCCATGTTAGAAGCATTGTTTGTTACAACCAAAATTTAACAATACTGTTCTAGTTTGGAGAACCTGAGACAGTAGTCGCCAGCTCTCTGTGAGATAATGTGCCGTTATACTCACATATGAATCCAGTGACCTTGAAGTCCAGGCATCACAAGTTAATGTCACCCTTCCTGCTGTACTCAAAGATTCCTCACTTCTCTGTAGAGCTTGTGTACTGCTGTGCTGGTGAAAAACACTGAGACAGAGTCACATACCCCCAATGGCACCCCCGCCCCCCCTTAAAGGTCAAGTTAATTTTATTTAATTTTATTTTCTATATAGCGCCAGATCACAACAGAAGTCATTTAAGGTTACCTTTCCTATAGAACAGGTCTATACCTTGTCCTTTCATTAAACAAACTAAATAGCCTAATGTTATTTATGTTACTTACACCACGGCATGTCATTTCTGTCTCTACATGGTCGTGTGTTTACAATTCTCCTCTGCTCTCTGTATCACGCACAGCGGAGTTCTGCCCCGATGCGCGCACACACACACACACACACACTCCCAAGTCTGGCCAGAGCCCGGGTCGAACCTGCAGCACGGCACTGTACACACACTGAATGGAGGGGAGCCCGTGTTGGGTTCAGGTGTTGTCATGTAAATAACATATTCCAGCACTTGAATAGACCATAACACAACACAGCAGCATGTCAAGCCAAATGCCGCTGACTGAGACCTCTGCTGACCTCACCAGGAGAAAAAATATCAGCACCATCTAGTGGACAGACAAAGCAAGTGATTCTATTGTTCTAGCGGCAAAAGTTGTATTAAAATATGTATTTGCAAAAATTATGATGTATATCATAAAACATTTAAACTTGGCGTCCACGTATCGATGCAATATTGCCATGCAAAATATCCTGATACTATGTTGTATCGATTTTATCCCCCACCCCTTTTGTTAACCACTGGTTTGGTTGAGGAATAGATATTTCAGTCAACCAAGGTTTTCTTCAGTTTTCACTGACAACTTCAAAGTGTGGATGTACAGTAAATACATTTAAAAACAGATCATCCTGGCAGCCTAAAATAAACCTGTATGTGTGAGTGAGTAGGTGTGACAGGCGTTCATTCATCCTGTTGGTGCAGTCGACTCTCACCTGAGCAGCAGCAGAGAGGCTGAATAAATCACAGCAGCGTCTCCAGACATTTGGGAGCTAAAAACAGGACAGCAGAGACAGAGAGGGGCCGGCTAGCTCGTCCCTGCGGAGCGTCAAGAAACATCTGAAATATCTCTGTTGCCCTGCAAAGGCCGCAAGCTGCAACGCTCTCAGGCAAACTGAGAAAAAAATGATCGAAAGTTTTTACTGCTGCACCAACATATGACTCAGAACAGGATCTCTGCACAACAAAGTTAACTTTTTTGTTTCTAAAGCTTTATCCTGTCTCTTTCTTTATTTTTTTTTTTCAAACATTGCAATGGCATTTTTGCATGGCAGTGCAAAGAGGCTTGAAATACAGGATGTGATGACATGCAACAAAGACTCCTGACTGGAATCAAACCAGGAGAACCACGCTTGACTTGGCTCAAGAGAGAGTGAAGAGTTCGTCAGTTCTTTCACTCAGGGTGTAGTGGAGGGTATACGCAGGTATACAAAGCATACCCACCTCTTCTTCTGGCTTTTTACAGTATACCCACGTATCAGCCAAAAAGCCATTGAAATTTACTGGAGAGTATACCCACTTTCTCCTTGGTAGCCTACCCATCATTTTAGTAGTACACCAACCTCATCACTGCCTTGGTAGAACAGATCTCACCCTTCTATGGGTGAAACTACTGGGAATGGCATTATCACCTGTTACACCGTTGATGTGTCCACTCAATAATATAGTCCACAGTAAGATAAGTCTCACTTTGAAGGCAATGGATACTGGCGCTTGGTCAGTGACTTCCAGCATCAGACACCAACGAAAAAAGACGTCCTTTCTCATCAACATGACACGCGGCCGGTCACCATTATTGTTTAATGGCGCTTGCTGGCAACAGGGAGAAATGCAGTGTTTGAGTAGGGAGGGCAGGACGGGTGATAGATGGGTCCAATAATCACCGACTTTCACCCGGGACGCAGATTGTAAAGCCAAACCCTGTTTTTTTTCCTGAAACCCAACCATTTGCTTTTGTTGCCTGAACCCAACTACATGCGTGTGTTGGCAAAACATAACCTCATGCGTTTGTTGTTAAAAAAAAACAAAACAAGAGGAGAACATAGAGAGGAATCCTCTCAGCCAGCTGGTCCTGAGGCTCACCTCCTCTAACAGCACAAGGCCTCAGGACAACCCTCACACAATCACACTAAAAAAAAAAGAAAACTGCATCAACTATTGGACATGTACCACAAAAACCCAAAACGAACTTCAAAGCTATTTGGCCCTAAACAGACAATACAGGATGGCAAACTATTTCCTGTAGCATACAAGATGACATCAGTACAAAGTGTCAGCATCATAGATGCAACAAGATATGTCAGCACGTCACAGCCAAGAGACAACAACAACAACACAACAACATATAGTTCATCTCTACACAGATTGCACTCTGCCTTTTTATTTTGAAAGAGACTGTATGCAAACTGTATATTTCTTGTCAAAACAGAAGTGTATTTTGATATAAGACAATGCATGTTACAGGCTGAAGTTGGCTCGGCGTCCTAGGACTTAAACAACCAACACACCCAGGGTACCTTGCACATCATATCTTGATGTAGCAAGTCCATGACCAGACATCAATATGTGATGAGGTCAGAGTGAGAATGTGTTGAATATGACTACCACCACTGACAAAGCAAGTGGACTTAGCAGCGTTAACAGATGTAACAGAACATCTGCAAAGTTGAGAATGTTTCAACAAGAAGCATACTATTAATCAACATATTTGTCAATTAACAAGAACTCCACTTGATGACGAGAGAACTACATCTTCATTCATCAAGCATCTGTAACATGAAAACTTTTCCACACTTAAAAGATGCAGACAATTCATTCCCTAACTGACATTTCTGAAGTCTGATCCAGATTTGACTGATTATTAATAAATGTCACAATTTGGACTTGACATTGTTGTGTTACCGTATTCAGACTCATACAAACTGGCACTGTTACACAGAGGTTAATGTAATTTCTCATTAATAACTCACAGGCACACCTTTACACTGTTTCCCCATTGAATTAACAGCACATGCTGGGAGCTACGCAGATTGATGCTCTTGCCCTAAAAACAGTATTGTTAGCAGATGACCAATGGTGTACGAGTATGTAGGGAAGGGTGTGGGTGTTGGGTGTCAGAGGGTTGTCATTAATATCTCCCCAGGCTCGGGGCCCCTCGGACCTGGAGTGGAGCAGCAGCAGGAGCTCCAACACATCTTTGTCTTCCTCCACGGTGCCGCAGCTCACCGGGCCAGGTGAGAATCCATCATGGCTATTATTACCTGAGGCTCTGCACTGCATCCATCACACACACACACACACACACACACACACACACACACACACACACACGGGACTCTGATTCTACACCAACAAAGTGTGAACCCTGTTTGTGGCCATTTGGAAAAAACACAAAAAAAAGAAAGGAAAATATTTTTCAGGGTGTTTATATATATATATATATATATATATATATATATATGCAAAGAAACTTTTATTTTAGCAAAAGGGAAATTAGCACCCAGTCCACCTATAACCCTCAGTGAAACTGTCTGTTAGTCTTTTCAGACATGAGTTTCTCTCCACTTAAACTGATTAATCTTTTGTTCTTTTCATGCATAATTTAAATGATAATTTCCCCCACTAAACTGTCTTTAAGATACACTGCATGTGATTGTGTTTTCATTCTTCAGTATAATTCAAGGTGAGCCTGCAGCAAGGCAGGCTGAGAGAGAGAGAGATAGATCCAGGCCTTTTAGTGCCCAACATGTCCATGTGTCTGTGGGAACACAGATGTGCTTAAAAGGCAGCTGGTGTGTCCATCAACACACACAATATTTTTTTTTTCTTACTGAACTCTGGGTGACTCATATTTTCTGTGTTTCCCTACATCGTAATGAGTTCACCTCTCCATCAACACAAGGGGAAGTGTGTGTATGTCAGCGTGTGTGTGTGTGTGTGTGTGTGTGTGTGTGTGTGTGTGTCTGTGTGTGTGCGTCAGGCAGAGGGGGATGTTTTCCTATGAACTGTCATAATGTGAAGATCACTTGGGGTTAAGTGCAATGAAAGGAACAGCAGTTTCTCTTTCTTTCAGTCAGATGACAATGACAGCGAAGGACCACCATCAGTAATGCAGTGAGAACCTGCTGACTGCTCTGACCTCAAGAGCCATTCCTTTTTACCAATTTTCCTGCATTCACATCATGTTCTTTAATCACTTTAGATATTTTGCGTTTGTTTTAGTGAGCTTTCAGAGCAAATCTAAAAGAAAATTATCTTAATATGAACAGAAGGCTAAACATGTAGCTGTGACAGAGTAGCTTTGGGGCCTGTGTCCACATGGTGTTTGGCTGGCGACACTTGTTTTGAATGATGTACTGCGCGTGGGTTTTGTTTCTATGACGACAATATATTGACACTAACATTGGCCAGGTAGCTAACAAAACACTACATTACCAGAGGGTTGACTACACGGTCAACTTCAAGCTTACAAAACAAACAGAGACAAAAGTACAACACTCACCAGCAACATCCAGTGTCCGGCAGGAGTGGTGCTCACAGACTCCGGCGTACTATAAGCAGAGCGGACTCCGCGAGGAATGTCCGCAGTCATTCGGGCGGACGTCCGCAAGCCCTGTGCGCGCAAACCTCAGATTTATGACCGCGTGGACTCCGCTCCGCTCACCAGTGACTGCTCGGCATGTATTTTTCACATCAACACGCAAGAATTGTGGGTAATGTAGTGTGTTTCATGGACATTTTTACAGGAAACTACAATGTGGACATTCCTCGTGAAGTCTGCTCCGCTTGTAGTACGCCCGAGTATGTTCGGGCCTTACATCTCAAGTCATAACCTTCAAGTCTCAAGCAAGTCCCAAGTCAATGTGGTGAAAATCAAGCAAATCAAGTCAAGTCATTGATATAAGTCAAGCAAGTCAAGTCAAGTTATCGGTCAGGTCAAGCAAGTCACAAGTCAAGTCACAGGCTACTCACAATCTCATAAAGATAATAAAACATAAGCTGCACCCAATGGTGGAATGTAACTAAACACATGTACTCAGGTACTGTGAGTATAAATCTGGGTCTTTTCTTCTCATGCCACTGTCTACCTTTAACAACTACATTTATCTGACAGCTTTAGTTACTGGTTACTTCACAAAGTAAGATTTTGCTACTGAAACATATGAAAATATACAGCTGGAACTATGAGTCAATTACAGAATGGACAGAAAATAAATTTGCCACTATTTTAATAATCATCTAAGTCGTTTTGTAATGCAAAAACATTTCATGGGTCTAGTTCACAGTTCACAGTTTCATGCTGAAGTTTGAACTGTTGGACAAAACAACCATTGTGAAAATGTCACTTTGGGCTCTGGGTAAGTGCGATGTGTCTCTCACTACTTCCAGAATTTTTACAAAGCAAACAATCAATCGATGAATAGATTAAAAAAAGCAGCAGATTAATCCATGATGATAATAATGATTAGTTAACAGTTCAAAATCAGCTCCACCTCAACCAACAACAACAGTAAATCCTGCTTTTACATCAGTGCACGAATCAGAATCATCTAATGAGATCCAATATAGTAGTAGACTACAACAGTCACGGGACATTTTTACAGTAGCCTAGTTGTACTTGTAATACTTTAGGTACATTTTTCTGATTGTACTTACATACATTTACATAAGTAACATATTAAATGCAGGAGTTTGACTTGTAACAGAGTATTTTTACTTTTACTAGAATAAAGGATTTAAATACTTTCTCTCTTTCTGCAAGCCCTCTGGTCAGGGTGAGAGACTCCACTCACATAACATACCTGCTGCTGTGAGAGAGCAGGTGAGATAAAAGCACACTGTTAAAATCACCAAATGTGAGCTGAGCAGGAACACGAGGCCAAGAAAATGTCACTGCGGACGCCAGCGCACATTCACACACTCACAGATAGCGAACTTACTTTAGGACAGCAGGCAGGAACTGTTGTCACTGTGGCATTATCAAAACCTCTTACAGATTAGAGGAGAGCCTGAGCATATAAAGCTAGCGGCGCATGTATCGGCTCTCAAAGTGGGGACTGAGTGTGCGTAACAGCCCAGAGCTGACAGTGTGTTGCTGGTTGCAAAGCACATTCAATACTGAATGAGTTGTCAAAAACTTAACACACATGTATCACACACATAGAACTAAATAAAGGCACACGCATGTTGCCAGGTAGCATTACAACGAGACTCTGTGTCTTTGTGGTCTCTGTAAAAAACAAGTCCCTGAGTAATAATTATAGCAGTTTCATCGGCTGCCAGGTGTGTAGGCAGTTTTGTGAAATATTTTGTCAAAAGACATATCTACTATTCATGCACTCTATATGTTACACAGCTAGCATGCTACCAGTGTGAGCTTGGTAAGTACGCCGTCACTTATTCCTTGGAAAAAATGTATAGATACAGCTGTATTACATTCCAAAATCTGTTGGCTAATTCATTTTTATGCTAATGCATACAGATCACATAGTCTATCTGTAATTTGGTCCAAAAGTTCAATTTATTTAACAAGGGAAATTCCATACAAAAAACAACCAACCAAACAAACAAAAAACAGAAGGAGGAGTTTTGCAAACACAATAGAGATCACAGATGTTCTCATAGTAATAAATGGACTTCTGGTGGACTCGCACACAGAGCCATGTGGAATGAGGCGTTGTGCAAAGCAAAGTTACCTTAACACATTCACACACACACACAATTGGAAACTATCTCCTCATCTAACTTTGCAAGAAAGACAATAAACCTATTTACAAAAATGTTGAATTATTTTAATTTTGTCAGGTCTTTTTCTAAAAATGATTAGTTATCCTTCAGTGAAATGCTGTACAAATTGTAACAATGCCTCTTGGGTGCCACTCATTGCTGTGGTATTTTTTTTCCATGTGTTTTCAGTCATCTGCCTGGAAGTTCTTTTCTCTCGTTTTTAGTCTTGTTTATCTGCCAGTTCACATTCACATTGCTCTGAGCAGAAGTTGTGTAACAGTCAAACATAAGTCTGACTTTGTAATATTAAACACATGAGCTGCTGCAGCTGTGGCCAGTGATGTGGATGTGCAGGCAGCGGGAGATCTCAAACAGTCTGATTAACTTCTGCTCCACTCTTCATCCTCGGCTCTGGATGAGGCTTGGCCCGCAGGAGACACGGCCAGCTAATGAACGAACACACTGTTTGTTCTGCCACCACAGGAGGTAAATGATGGAGACAGCGGGGCCTCAACAAACTTGAGAAGAAGCTGGTGTTAGTCAGGGACTCCAGGTATCGAACACACAGGTTTAACAAAACTACTGAGAACAAACAGAAAAAAATAGGAACAAACTTTGCAATTACACTTGCAAAAACACTTGAAATAAAAGATTACAGCAAGTAATAATGAAGCTAGAAATGAGGCCAGATCACTAACACATTTTCTTTAAAGGGAACTGACTGCTGATTAGATCGTTATGAAACCTCTATCTATAAAGTATAACAAGACCAAGAGTAGGCTTGGGTGGTATCACGGCATTACCAGTAGGCCTATACCAGAGTATTTAGAAATCCCAGCCAATTTTCAATACTGTAGAAAAAACAGATGCTCACCGAATTGAACTCATGGAAAAGCTGTGTTTCAAATGTATTGTATGTAGTGCACATCGAGCACCACAAGAGGTCAGTCTCTATGTGGAACAGGCAGCTGAGCTGACAAACATAGCAACTGCTAGTAGTGGGGATATGGTTACAGCACTGCTAACAGCCAATAACAATGACCATCTAAAATGGTAAATTACAGGTTTATTTCTACCAACCAGAGTTGGTGATTGTTGGAACAGTGGAATAGCTATTAAATGACAAACAAGACAAACTAAGACGATACATTTTATTTTGTTTTAATTGACTCTGAATGAAGTTTTACAATGAGTTAACGAGGTAATTAAGCAAGCCTTAGTTGAATGAAAGAGAGAAACATAAATTCTAAAGGTGTATGGTTATACTTTAATGTTCAATTAGGACAATAGGTGAAAAACTATATCTTTTTTTTGATATTGTGAGTTTATGTCTTTTATTTATTACCCATCTATTATTATCTTTCTGGAGCCATGCTGTGATGCTTAAGCACACCCGTGCTTTGAGATAAATGCTAACATCAGCATGCTAACATACTCAAAATGGCAGTGCTAACAAGTCGATGCTTAGCAAGTAATCATTACCATATTCACAATCATCAGCTGAGGCTGATGGGGATGTCATTAGTTCAGTAGGTATTTGGTCTTCATTCATCAACATTCATCCCAAGAAACTAGGGCCGTAACGGTACATGTATTTGTGTCGAACCGTTCGGTACGCGACTTTCGGTTTGGCACGACCCTGTACCGAATTATTGGGCGCAGGATATTATTTTATTTTATTTTGTTTTATTTTAATTCTGTTTTTGCGAGCCGAACCATTTAAAATATCTAGTTCCCCAACGGACATAATTGAGTGACGGACCGAGTCCCGTAAATCTCCACTTTCACATTGTGCATGGTGTGGGTTAAAATGAAAAAGAAAGTGACAAACACATAAGCCGTGAGCCTGCTCCGCCTCAAGCCGGTCGCGGCGCACCATACGCCCGCCGTGAGCCGTTCAGCACCGCGGACAGTCGGACTAATGGGCTGTCGAACCAATGACATGGACCCCATGGCAAGTGAGCCTGATGAACCTGAAGACCCACCCGCAAACCTTAAGTCCTCCGTTCGGGAACACTTCAGTTTCAGGGTAAAATACGAAGATGGAAATAAACAAGTTGACAAGACAAAAGCAGTGTGCCGACACTGCAGAACAGCGGTCGGGTATGTACTTGGAAACACGTCTAACATGCTAACGCATCTAAAGCGACACCACCCGAGTTTGAACGTTAACCGGCACAACTAGAAAAAAGCAATCTGGTGCAAACTACGATATCGTCGTCGTTTAAAAACAAAGAGCGTTTCCCTGACCATTGCGCTAAAGAAATAACCAACGCCAGTGGGAAAGTGGGAAAGCTAAGTAAGTTCCTAGTAAAACTGAATCTGAGCAGGCTTTAAAGCTGACCAGCTGCACTATACTTTTTATTTTAATTGAGTAAAACTGTTAAAGCAGAAATGTATATTTATATTTTTCATTCAAAAAATGTGTTAAAAAAACAGCAGGATTTTATTTTTCACTTTTATATTTCTATTTTCATTCAAACAATGTGAAAAAGCAGGATTTTATATATATTTGTTTCATTCAAAAATTGTGTAAAAGAGTTAACTGCTGTGGTGGTATGTTTTAATAAGGTTACCAATAAGTAAAAGATATTCAATAGTTGTCTATTTTTTTCATTACTGTACCGAAAAAAAACAAACCGTGACTTGTGTACCGAGGTACGTACCGAACCGTGATTTTTGTGTACCGTTACACCCCTACAAGAAACCTGAGTGCCTGAACTGCATTACAATTTTTATGTCGTCAATAGATTGTGTTAGAACAAAAAGAAACACGTTGAGATGTTAAATGGAGATTCTACATAACATGTCGGTTGTTTAAAACATGTTACGGGCAGTTCACTTTTCATCCTGTGTTCAATTCACTGTAATATGCCAGTGTTTTTTTTAAATCCCAATGCAAACACAACACACACACACACACACACACACACACACACACTAACGGAACCATGCACACTCCAATGCACAGCAGTCCCTCATATGTATAATCACTGGAGTTTCTGCGGCTCGCTGCCCAACTGTCACAAACACTCTTTGTTAGAGCGGCGCCAAATTGCTTTAATAAGGCTTTTTCCAAGGATAACATGTTCTTGTTCAGTGTTTCATTTTGAATGTGAGGCTTCGTCTGTGAGATCATCATTTCCTTCTGGGAAACTGGAAACAGACTTGGGGTTAAGCTGCTGCACTGCATTAATCTGCAGGTTAAAGTTACATATTACACATGTATATTAAATTGTGAGGTAATGCTTTATACATGAGAAGTGGAATACACATAATTGCTAAGTGGTCATGTAGTTTAAGTCATGGCATTCCTGTTACTAGCTGGCTGACCAGTTACAATTTACATGCAGAATAGACAATAGCAATAGAAATAAATGAATAGACCAAAAACAGTTTTAATGATAACACAATTATTTAGGCTCCAGCATTTTTAAAAACCTCAGGGTATGTATATCACATCTGCAAGTTGTTCGACTGGCTTCTGCCCACAAACATGGTGAATACGAGTGGCTTGTTACCGCACATCGGCATGTCAATCAGACAGACTCAAAGATATTGGAAGGTTTTCTTTTGGTGAAGGCTAGCTCTTTCCCTTCAAGTTGAACAAGCTGTCCCTGGTTTACTAGCTTGAAGTCCAAAATCTGCCCCCAACACACACACACACACACACACACACACACACCTACACTTTCAGGTTCAGACTGGCTCCATCCATCAGGAGGCTCAGCGGTGAAAAATCAGTGAGTGAAGGACAGAGAAGAAGAAACCTTCAACCAGAGAAAACAGACTTGCAGGCTTATCAGTCCTGACTATCACTGATGCATTGAAACACAACAGATGACACTCGGGTGTACAGACTGAACCTCAACTCACCGCAGTTTGCAGAACACACTGAAGTGATTTCCAGAGGCTACATATTTTGACTATTTCATCAGTGACACACCGCAGCTGGCATGTGTGCAGACAGCTGTTCTCTGGCACATGAGGTTAACTAAACTGGGTTTTGTTGAGTTTGGCTTTACTTCTTTATTGTTTTGGGGTACCTGTAACTCACTGCTGTGTCTGTAAATAAGCACAATAACAATAATAATAATAATAATAACAACAACAACAGTAAAGTCAAGCCTTTTTACTGTTAAATATTTTTTCTTTTCCTCTGACCTTATTAAAAGCCAATATGCAGAAAAGAACTGCAGTGGTGACCCTCTCTTCTACATAGTCCATGGGCTTATCTAGGACCTAATAAACAAATGAAAGAAAGCTAAACCACATATATTTGGGTCATGGGCAGGGTTTGGATTTCAAATTTGCCAGTACCAGATGCAGATACGGGCAGGGCTGCAGACCACATTGTGGACTCAGTTTGGGGTCTAAGCAAAACTTTAACGGTCCTGTGGAAGCTAATTTAGATTTTTAGTTAAACGTAGTGTATTGCTTCAATCAGTGCCTCCTTGCCCTGTGCGCTCTCTCTCTCTTTCTCTCTATGCTGACAATAGGGCTGTGGAAGTGTGAGCTCTGTGCTTGGGATGTTGAGAGTCCAATAACACAATACAAGCACAACAGAACAACAGAACTGAGCTGTTATGGTGCGGATGTGAGGTTGTTGGGACTGTTTAACAGCGCGGTGTAAGATGTTAACTCATGCTAACCAGGCAGATGTTGAACTGACTGCTCTCATATAATTGTTCTCCTCTACCTCTGGGTCATTAGCTTGTGAAGGGTGCTGTAGTCATTTAGCAGCAGCAGCAACATCATGGCAGTGGTGGCCATAGCACATTTGGTGCCCTTGGCGAGCCCCCCACCCTCAAAAAAGTAAAAGTCAAAGTGTGTCAAAATGTGAACAACCTAGCTAACAAGAAAAAATAAGATGAAAATATGTGCAACATTGGCTGCTTAGAGGTAACGATAACTCACTCTCCTCTTGATTTCAACACAATTTTTTTTTTCATGTCCTTTCTCTCCACAGCCACTCTTCTCAGTAGTGTAGTGGTAATTGAGTGGGCTCATGTGACGTCAGATAACTCACCCATCTCCCCTAGAAAGCAGGTAAAGTGTAACCAGCTGGTGAGGGGGGCCGGGGGGCAGCAGGAACCAAGAAAAAAGGCCTCTCCATTATTTAGTAGGCTTTGCTATGTAGTTATGTTGTTGTGGCCTTATGTAAAAGTTCAAAATAATTGTAGTAATAGTATGAGTAAAAATAGAAGATAAAAAGATAAACATTTAATCTTTTTTTTTTCCTCCCTCATTTGTGGTGCCTTCTATGGATGACTGCGCCCTTAGCATTCACCTATACTACATATGTCATGGGCCAACACTACATGATGACATTACCCTATGCCATTGTGCAATGCCAGCCTGGGCGGCAGCAGACTCCACACTTGGCACAAAGGAAAAGTTTCAGTAGGTTGCAATCTGCAACCTCATCAGTAGATGCCACTAAATCCCACACACTAGAACTTAAACGCAAATGTGAACAACCTCAAACATCTCAAAAGCTGAAAGTCCACATTTTAACCCCTGGGTCATTGTTTCATTTCAGACCAAAAGTGCTGGATCTGAAAGATAATATAATTTCTTCTCAATAGTTACTGATGGTGCCCTGCACTGAATAAGAGATTTGAAGCTGCCTACAGTGTACACATGTACTGTATGTCCTGATGGTGTTTGTTGAATACTTTACAAACAGCTCTGAGGGCTCATGTTACATCAAGGTTTCATCAGCCACATATCACAGACCAACACTACAAAGCTCCATCAGGAGCCTGAACACAGCGTATGGTTCGTCTGCCTCTGCAGCACCGAACTGTCAAAGAAAAATCAAAGGCCAACACATTTCTGTTAAGCACCAGCCAGAATAAAATAAAAAATGAAAAGCAACCCAACAACAAGAAAATAAAAAAATATACGTATAAACCCCAGTCAGACAACTTAAACTGAGCTAAATCCCATTAGAGAAACCAGAATCTGCTTGTGTTCGTGCCAAGAAAACAACAGTTGCAAGAAATCCAAAATATGCTGTGGATATAAGACAGAAGAAGAGGACGAGGCAAGTATGGAAACTAAATCTTACAACTATTGCTTTTAGGCAGACAGACGTCAGTCTAGAGTATGAAAGAAAAAGGATGTGGCCAGCAGGGTGGGGAGACAACAGCAGGACGTGGGATGTAGAAGCAGGAAGAAGAAGCTGTATGCTGTACGTTTTTCACATAATTATCATTTCTTATACACACACACATACATACACACACACACACACACACACACACACACATAAAAATCAGTTTAATAAACTATTAAACACTGTGAATGAGACAATTTTCCAAGTATGAAAAGGACTTTAGATGGTTTTGTCACCTCTGTGTGTTTGAGGAGGAAGAGGTGTCAGAGGGTCTCCTCCTCCATCTGCTCCCAACAGACTGAGGAGGTGAAAGGTGACACTCTGCCCACCTCACTGTCAGGAGGTGAGAGCCAGGGTTACGAATCATAAGCATGCCATCACACGTGTGTTAGTTAGGCTGATGGTTTTAGCAGCAGTTAGATTCGGGCTACATCGACACTGATATGTTTTAATTTTAGGATCACTGTTTAAAAACGAACATGATCTTCATACACAGGAGTCCATACTAACACATCTGAAAATGCATACCATATGACCATTCACATACACTGGACATGCTACGCCAACATAAACAGGAAGCAAACTGTCTACTCTGCAGTTGGTTGCTTAGTTACAGAACATACTACAGAGATGGTGAAAAGTAAGTAAGCGATTTCTTTGCTTGGACTTACGATGATGTGGAACAGTTACATCAGTATAAAAAGTAATACATGAGTATAAGGCTGTCAAGGCGGCAGAAAACAGATTAAGAGTCACTGCAAAGCATATACAGCGACATATCAGAGCAGTGCCAGGAGCATTATCTAGCACCAGAGGAAGCCATAGCAATATGTAGACCTTATTAACTTGACATGTTGTGATTGATAAAACCCAACTGGGTAGGGACCATGGATGTCTGCATCATTGTTTTCAAGAGTCTCTGTTTTTGCCTGTCCAGCCTACAACACAACCCAGAGTTCTCAAACAGGGTCAACGTTTTCAAAGGTCTCTGTTTTAGAGGTTCCAAAATGCTCGAACATAGCAATAGTTATGCATTTTAAAGCAAATAATGTATTTCAGTCAGGAACATTTTAGTCAAAGAAAACTTTTTTTTCCCCATTTGCAGTATTACAGTATATTTGGTGGTATGGCTCTGTTCTGGGGCCTCTCTGCCTTTCCTAGGCCTATACAGAAAGCCTAATGCGGAAAGAGCCCATCTCTCTGCCCTTCCCTGCACCTGCGTGCCAAGCCTAAGACCTGCGTTTTGGGTGCCTGAAAACGCAACGTTTTGAAAATGGGTTCCAGAGTGCAACTTTTTTGGAAACGGCAGCGTCTCCGTTGTCATGTACACTTGCAATATGCAGTTCCTCTGAAAATGGAGACTTTTCACACATGCGCATTACGGTTCCAGTCACTGCCGACCGTCACAACAACAATGCCAAGCTCTGTTTGTGCTGCTCACCCTGTTGATTTAAAGTGAAGTGTGAATCTGTTACTGTAGCAACTCCACCTCATCGTCCATCCAGACAAAGTTATCTGTGCATGCTTTCGCCATTGTGTCTTCTTTGTTTTGGTTTGTAATCACCGCGTTGTAGAGGAAGGCGCTTCAGCGCAGGTGCATGGCATCATGCCGTGGTGTTGCTTTGCAAATTTACACTGCCACCCATTGGCCTGGTGTGCATACTACAGCGTTTCCAGTAGATTTTGCGGCTCCGTGTGAACGGGGATTGTTTCAATAACATCATCATATAAATGCAGAAGTTTTTTAAAATGCAAAGGACAAACTTTTCCGTTTTTAGAGGAACCATTGTCGTCTAAACAGGGCCTAAGTTGGAGAGAGCACATCTCCCTACCCTTCCATGCACCTACATAGAAAGCCTAGGGAGAGCAGCAGCAAAGACCCATGGGGAACAGAACAGAGCGACATTAGTGACAAACAGAAATGACTTTGATAAGTCAAAAACAACATGAAAAGGAGGAGCTGAGTTGGAGGTGGGTTGCAAAGCAGCTTGCAGAGAAAGCAGCAACAGTAGGTAGGCCAGAGCAATTTAAATAGGGTGCTCTGAATGAAATTTGCCAATTGGTTGCATAGAAAAGAATCATATGATCCATCAGCTGACTCCCTTTCATAAATCAGCTTCTCCATCAGTTGATTGGGCTGGGATGTGAGCTGAGCTTGACATCATGTCCTGTCTGAACTAACGCTATGCTGAATTGGTGTGAATGTAGCCTTGGAGAGCGCACCGGTGACCTCTGAAAAACTTTTTCGCAATAAAGCATCTTCCTCTATTCTGATCTCTGAGTTTTTGTTTGTAGCAAAATGAGACAAACCCAGAGACAGTCTGTGTCTCTTTCAACCCTTTATTCTCAGACAGTTTTAAAATCCCACACACACAAGGCAGGAGCTTCAAATTTAAACTTTTGAAAGACAAAGGTGGAAAAGATTTTCTAATTCAGAAACAACGAAGCGTGAAGCATCCTTGTGAGAGAGCAAGACAGAAGGAGGCTTCTATATTGGAAACAGACTTGCACCGATTTCAGTTTTTTGGGCTGATCCCGATTTCCGATTTGCAGAGTGATAGATATTTTCTATCTTTGCTTTAATAGAACATTTTAACCAAGATACAACCAGCTTTTCAATAATCATCTCAAATAAACAAACAAAAACAAAGACACAGGTTAAGAAACATTTTCCTCAAATATAACTTTAGGTGCAGTATTAAAATGAATAAGTAAAAAAGACATACATAAATAAAAACTAACTAAATAAAATATAATTCTTGGTGTATAGCATTTGTGGGTGATTTCTTGAATAGACAACAATTCCATACGGCCTACATGGTGTAGGTTGTCTGTACAAAAACCCTTAGCGCTGAGGACACGTGCATCTTCGGCACACGGACATGCACCTCGTCAGTTTCAAGCAGCACCGTGCAGCAGTGAGAGCTCCGCAGTTAAGTTTAACACGGACAATTAACAACTTTCTCTTTCTCTCTTTTGATCTGTGCGTGTGAATGATTAAGGTGAGAAGCCATATTCGTAAGAATTGAGTGTAAAGGTATTTTTCCTTTTGTTTATTTCACAACCACACTTGCATGCTTGTTGTGAACCTCCTGCACTTAAAATTAAAGTATCCTCTCAAACCTGATTCTCTGGCAGGAATCATTTACTCCATAGTTGTCTTACCCAAACCAGTGTGTCCCTGAGGTCCCCTTCCCCACATTGCCCAAGCCATGAGTTGCACATGTGCATGTGTGTGCATGTTTGTGCACTGCTGGTGTTACACGATGTTGGCAAATCAGCGACTGACCGGCCAGTTGCAGGTCATGGTCGATGGTCAGCCCAATTCTGAGCACTGCCGATTAATCAGTGCAAGTTTATTTCGAAAGAAAGAAAAAGTGTCCTAGATAGGAAACATGGGAGTGGAAACTCCTGAGTAAGGAAGCAAGAAAGAAGGGAGATGCCTTGTTAGGGAGGATATAATCAAAGACAAGAAAAGCTTCTTCATTCAGGAAAAAGTAGCTAAAGTAAGTAAAAAGTAAGAAGTCAAAGAAAACAGACATGCAGTAGAATATAGCTCCTATAGGGAAGAAAGGAGGAGAGGAGGATGAAAAAAAATAAGGAAAAGCAAGCATTAAAGTTGGGTGGCAGGGGAGAAGAAAGCTTCCGAACAGGAATGTAAAGAAAGAAAAGGCAGTTACACTTTACATCAGTGTCTGTAAAAACATGGATGCTTCACACATAACTTCCCCCCAGAAGCACAATAATCAGATATTGTGTAAGGTTGTCATGAGAACCGATACTTGGGTACCAAGTCGATGCCAACACGCAAAAAATACGTTGGTACCTGTTGGTTTTTTTTTTTCAATACTGTAAGTACCAGATACAACTTTGCCCTTAGCGGGCCGTGTCAATTCCTATTGGAACTGATGGGGGCAGTATACGCGCATCCCTTTAACTGTAATTATGAGCCCGAGCCCAGTTTAAACCCGACTTTTTTTTTAAGGATATGAACGTGGACACTGAAGGCTGACTCTCGTCTTTCTTTGCATGGCAAGCCTTCGTCATGTGCCTCTTAAGTGTCAAGATCCCTGTCTTTTTGTTGTCATACACCAGCATGGTGCTGCACTTGGTACACCCGACAAAGCCGACACACACTTTGTCACCGTCGATTACTTGCATGTGTGCAGCCAGTGGTGCCGTCAAGGAGGGGCCAAAAACCAGTGTGCAAACGGTGCCTCTGAAGTTTCCAGACCAAAGGAGGAAACACTTCAAACCTGGCTTAACACTTACAAGACAGACACCCTGACTTGTTTAAAGAATTCAAGGTGAGTGAGTTTCAATTTCCATTTTTATATTTTTATCGTGGTATCGAATGAGTATCGAGAATTGTGGAAATTCACTGGTATTGGTATCGACTACTGAAATTCTGGTATCGTGACAAGCCTAATATTGTGTGACCATTTGTATATCTATTATTCACATAATGGTACCTTAAAACTTTTTTTTTCTCGCATGCCTCCATGAAAAATGATGAACATATTCACTGGTTTATTGATTGATTGAAGATGACATTTAACAACAGCAAAACTATATTAAAACACCTGTTTACAAACTCTTACACAACTCGTGCAGTATAATCCAAGTGGTGTGTAATGGCTAGCAAAGTATTTCATACAGAACATTATAATGTCACAGTGACGTTGACCTTCGATCCTTTGCATATAAAATGTCCTCACTTAATGATGTTGTCTTACTGGATATTTGTGTGAAGTTTTGTCATAAATAGTGCATAAGTTCTTGAGTTATGATCAGAAACATGTTTTGCTGTTTTGCGAGGTAAAAGTGACCTAGACCTTTAACCTTTAAATACCAAAATCTAATTAGTACATTGTTGAATCCAAATGGATGTTTGTGCAAAATTTGAGGAAACTCCCTCGAGGGCTTCTTGAGATAAGACATTCTCAATAACGAGACAGATGCAAGGTTACAGTGACCTTGAACTTTGACCTGTGACCATCAAAACCTTGTCAGGTAAATCCAGGGGTGGAGGCATAAAGATGATAGATAGATAGATAGATAGATAGATAGATAGATAGATAGATAGATAGATAGATAGATAGATAGATAGATAGATAGATAGGGAGTGAGTAAGCAATAAACTTTCTCATTAGGTAACACAGGAAAGTGAGGTATTCTAGTAGGGGAACTGGAAAGGAGGAGGCTTCCTAGTTAGGAAGCAAGCAGGTACTGTAGGAAGATTCCTTCTTAGGGAGAAAGGTGAAAAGAATATACCTAATAAGAACACAAGAACAACAGATGTGTCCTAGTGAGGAATCAAATAAGAAATAAGCATCCTAGTTACACAGCAAAGACAAAGAAAGCTAAGCAGTTCCAAAAAAAGCAAGGAGAGAACTGAAAGAGAATTTAAACAAAAAACTTTCCATATGAGGTGCAAAAACAAAAGAAAAATCCTATTTTGAGCAAATAAAGGAATGCCTTCTCTGATCAGGAAGCAAGGAACAGGAAGTATCTATATTGTAAGCTGTCTAATTGGGTTGCAAGGAGTATAAAAAACATTCTTATGTAGCAAGAAGGTAGGTAGGAAGGAAGGAAGGAAGGAAGGAAGGAAGGAAGGAAGGAAGGAAGAAAGCCTCCAAGTGGAAGATTCCTTTGTACAATGTGTGCAAAAAAGAGGCTTCCTAGTTTGAGGGAAAAGGAAGGAAAAAAAGATAAATGTAGCAGGAAACTTAGAAACAGAAGAATTCTTTCAATTTGGAGAGGAAGGAAGAAAAAAGTTGTCTCATTAGTGAGAAAGTAAAGGACACCTATATGTTAGGGAGCACGAAAAAAAGGGGGTTCCTATTAAGGGAGATGAGAAGAAGAAGTGTCCTTGCTAGGAGAAAAGGAAAAGGGAAAATTTCAAGTTAGGATGCAAGGAAGCAGGAGGATTGCTTTTCAGGGGGAAAGGCTAGATTAAGCTTCCTAGTTAGGACACAATAGAGAAGAAAGACTTCTTGTTAGGGATCAAAGCATCCTATTTACAGAACAAGAAAGAAGAAAGCTTTCAGTTGACGGAGCAAGAGAAGATTCCCCTATTTCCAATGCAAGGATGGAGACAGTTTCTTAATTTGGAGAAGAGAAAGGAGAAATGCAGCAGGGACGAAAACTTGTGAGTGGCAACGAAGTGGGATACTTTCAAGTTACAGAACAAGAAGTGAGGAAAATTCTTGTGTTAAAACAAACAGACAACCGAAAAACCTGTGCACTGCACTTTCTCCTGGGAGCTGTAGCACTAAAGCCGATACTGAAGGTCTAATACACCCTCCCACCTCCACCCCCACACTGTCCATGAATCATCAGCTGATGGGACAGAAATATTTCATTCCTAAAAAATTCAATTTCCCCAAGTTAATTTACTTCTCCAAGCAGGAGGCGAGCTGCCAATCTGAGTTTAATTTGTGCAGGAGGGAGAGGTGACGGAGGAGAGGTGACAGAGGAGAGGTGACAGCCAGAATATTAACGAGTTAGGACACAGCTATTATTTAAAAAAAAAAAAAAAAAAAAAAAAAAAAACATCTGCACATTTTTACTTTTTTTTTTTTTTTTTTTAGAAAATTAAGTACACGTCCCCATAAGCCACCTCCACACTCCTCCACTCACATGCGGATGGTGTGATGAGACACTTCAAGTTTTTCTGACATGCGACCAAACTTTGTCTAATTGCAGTTTCCATAAATAAACAATGTATAGAAAACATGTCAGACTGCGGTGTGAATGATAAGCTATAGCGCCTGATATTGGAATTTAAATGGGTTTGGAAACGCCAGCCTCCCACTCACACATGTGGCTGAGAGATAACAGAACACACTGGACTGTGTGTGTGTGTGTGTGTGTGTGTGTGTGTGTGTGTGTGTGTGTGTGTGTCACATCAGAGATAATGTTTCTGCCTCGGGAGAAATATTACACTGAGGATTTGACCGCTGACAGATTGTTGAGTTTGTGTTTCAGAGTCGTGCATTCTCAACTAAGTTTCTGTTTTCCAACAGCCTGTGAATGCATCACTCATTTCAGCTGCTGCCTATGAGGTTGATGACTTTATTTTCCATGCGTCCTTCTGGAGTCGCAGACTCTTCCTCTCTGACTGTTACAGACCAATGGAGGCTTCCTCCCTCCTTTCCCCTTAACTAGAAAACTTTCTTATCTGCTCTTAAAGAAAAGAAACCATCCTACTGCATTTCTCCTTCTCTCTTTCCTCTCATTTACTTTCTCACATACATCAAGAACCTTCCACTACCACCTTCAAGAATTCTCTCATACTGCACCTTTCTAAATCAGCTAAACAAGCTCTCTCTATCCTTGCATCCCAACAAAAAAGCTTCCTTCTTCCTTACTTCCTAATGAGTTTTTTTCCTTTCCTTTCTAATATAGTAACGTTCCTACTGCATTTCTCCTTCCTTCCAACTAGGAAGCTTCTTACTTCCTCACATAAATTAGGAATCCTCCACATTTCTCCCTAAAAAGATTCTCTCTCAAGGCAGATTTGTGGTTGTGCGCCGGCTCTATACAGACCCTACGCCATAGCCTACACACATGGCCTACACTGTTGTAAGCATTAATACTTGTATGGTAAAGTTTGATTGATGCAAAATACACATTAAACAGTTCACAGACAAAGCACTTGCCTTTTGCTGGACAAATTTTCCCCACAAGTACAACATGCTAACAGCACAAGTGTATAACATTTTACATTGCATAAATTAGCCTAGAAGCTAATGGAGTTTTCCTCTACTTATGTGAAGCCAGGGACAACAGCAGTGTTTCACAAAGGTAACGTTACAAAATTCGGCTCCATTACTACTTTCAAGGTTCCCTGACAAAACAACTGTCTTATACTAGACATGTTTTACAACATGCTAATGTTATTAGCATAAGCCTATGACATTTTGCATCGCATGAAATTAGCCTAGTGGCTAGTGGACTTTTCTCAACTCATATGAAGCCAGGGTAACTCGTTTTCAGTTTACAAAAATAAACAAGAGGTTTATTCAAGAGCTTCCTACTCCCTTCCTCTGCCACTTAAACAAAAAGTGTTTTTTCTTCCTTGTTTCATACAGTCTTATCCTCTTTGTATCTTGATGAGGAAGCTTTATCTTTCCTTGCTTCCTCACATAAATCCTTCCTTGCTCCCTGATTCAAAAACATTTTTCTACCCTTCTCTCAAAAAAGAAAGCTTCCGGAGTGTCGGTAGCGTCGTGGATAGTGCCAGCGCCTCATGTACAGCAATGCCTCGCTGCAGCGGTCACAGGTTCAACTCTGCCTTGTGGCCATTTGCTGCGTGTCACCCCCCACACTCTCTCTCTTAACCCGTTTCACTTTGTCCTGGACGTTAAAGGCAAAAGCCCAGAAAAATAATCCTTCTTCCTTCTGCATTTCTCCTTTTAGCTCTTTCCTTGAACTAGGAAGCTTCTTGCCTCCTCACTTATAGTATATTATGAATCTTCAACTCTCCCTTTTCCCTAAAAAGAACTCTTTTTCATACTGTAGGTTGCTTCCTAAAACAGAAGATCCACCCCTTCCTTATTACCTTCATTCATTCATTCATCTTCTAACCGCTTCATCCTCTTGAGGGTTGCGGGGGGGCTGGAGCCTATCCCAGCTGACATCGGGCGAGAGGTGGGGTACACCCTGGACAGGTCGCCAGACTATTGCAGGGCTTACACATAGAGACAGACAACCATTCACACCTACGGACAGTTTAGAGTTATCAATTAACCTAGTCCCCAATCTGCATGTCTTTGGACTGTGGGAGGAAGCCGGGGTGCCCGGAGAGAACCCACGCTGACACGGGGAGAACATGCAAACTCCGCACAGAAGGGCTCCCACGCCCGGGATCGAACCAGCAACCCTCTGGCTGTGAGGCAAGAGTGCTAACCACCACACCACCGTGCTGCCCTCCTTATTACCTTCTTTGGTTTTTTTTTTTGTTTTTTTTTTAAATTGTATTAGCAGATAGTTATCAGATTTTTAAACTCCCAAATATGAAAATCAGGCTTGGCATCATAAACCCAGTATAGGTTGGTTTATAACTGCTACCTGAGCTACTAATTCATTCCACTTAAGTAAGTTGGTCTAATGTCACCTTCAAACTGTCTGAGACATTACAATTTAACTTTGAGTTTGTCTTTTTTTCTTACAAAAAAATCATGATGCCGTTAAGACTGTGTCGAGGACAAAGGCTCATTATCTGAAGTTTATTACTCACTAAATACAGATGATCTGTCACCTGAGGACAAAAGTTCCCTGCTGTCCTTTAAAAAGAGCGCCATAGGTTGTTTTCACTTTGTGCTATCAATCATTGAGTGAGTCTGCATGTCGGCTTTTCTCCCTAAATATCTCATCTGGGAAACAGAAATGAATCAATACTGCGAGAAGCTGCCGAGCTCCTGAGGGCGAACGAGAGAGATGAAGAAACTCCTCCAGCAAAGTGAAACATCACTTTCACTTCAACTTTGGTTAACTTTGCTCAAAGTTACAGGAGACAAATACACCATCAGAAGTTGATCCATCCTGACACGTTTCACAGCGAAAAGACACGACGACCTCAGACCTTCAGAAAGATTATTATACAATGACAACAGTGTGTGTGTGTGTGTGTGTGTGTGTGTGTGTGCCAGGTCAGTCTAAGAATACCAGCTCACACCGACCAGCCGGTATAAAAGATGGGAGAAACCTCCTCATCCATCACAAGCTGGCCGAACATCGTCCCACTTTCAGAGAATAAGATGGCCGCCGCTACAACCTCTTTGCTCTCTGTCCTTCATGGAGATTCTAAAAAGGTGCATGTGATCAAGGTATGTGCTTCACCTGAGCAAAGTCACTTTTTGTGGACTCAACGGACATTTAGCCATGATCCAGGCCTCTGACAGATGACGGAAACATTTCTCAAGGCTTTAATGTTCAGTTTAAGCAACACTTACCTTTCTGGAAATTTTACACTTTTCTTTGTTTAGGTTAAAACGCTACTAATAAGCTGATGGCACACTAAAACGTAAGTGAATTCCACCAGAAAGAAAAAGTCATAATGGGGCATCAGTGGCTTGGTGGTAGGGCAGGTGCCCCATGTACAAGACTGTTGCTGCAGCGGCCCGGCCCCCACTGTCCTGACAATTAAAGGCAAAAAATATCTTTAAAAAAAATAACAACTCATAATTATACCATTCTCATATGGTTCTAAGAAAACTCCAACCAATCATTGCATTCTGACCGAATGCAGTGATTGGCCAAGTGTCCTGTCTGTCCTCCCCAGGTGGAGTCCTCCGACTCACATAACCGCTCGTGTAACATGAGTTAAAAAGGGCCAAGATGGTCGCAGAGTTTCTGCTGGACAGGTATTTTTAGTTTGTCTCTAAGTTTGAATCAACATGGCGGCGTGACCAGTGCTTGCGGCAGCCTCTGTGTACACCGGCAAAGTAAACGTGGTGCAACAAGAAGGCTTAGAGGCTAAGAGCTAACCCCATTAAACCAGCTGTTCCCAGCGTCCTTCTGGCGAACGTCCGCTCACTGGACACGAAAATGGTTTACATCCAACTGTGGAGATCCACTCACCGAGGAGTGAGGGACTGCTGCCTCCTTGTGTTCACTGAGACATGAATGAATGGAACATATCAGACTCCGGTGTTGAGCTAATGGGGCTAACACTACATAGAGCAGACAGGGAGGCTGCATCATCTGGTAAGCTCTGTGGTGGCAGTCTGGCAATATACACTAACAATTCATGGTGCTGTGATGTGAAGAGGATCTCCCAGTTCTGCTCTCAGGATGTGGAGTTTTTGACTGTGAAATGTCGACCCTTCATCTTACTATTGCACTATATGTTCTTTCTTATATGTTGCACAAATTGTTTTTAAATGTTTTGTTTCTTTTTGCTTGGGGTATGCGAAATGTCATTTCATTTTTGGGATGCGCATAAAAATGACAAATAAAGAAGTTCAGTTCAGTTCATAACGTTATATGACAACACAGCATCCAGTTGCTAACGGCTAACATTAGCCTACTGTAGTGTAGCCTCTGAAACAATCTTCCTTGTGCGTTTCCACTTACTAGTAATGTTAACACTACTATCTAACGTTAGCACTGTAACCTTATTCTAAAACTCATCAGTCATCACTGACTCTGGTTGAGTTTTAAAACTCCGGGCTTGCGTTTGACTGTCTTGGTTGCAACGTTACACTCCTCCGTGTATCTAACGTTACCTTGCCAACACCTACGTCTATCATAGACATCATGAGGACGTAATGGAGGAGGGGGGAGTAGGCCTCTGGAGGGAGGCGGGAGTTGTGGATGTTAAAAATTTTTCTAAGTGCTGTGTGAAATGCAAGAAAGGTAAGAGTTGCTTTAAGATTTCAAAGAACCAATAAAAAGCATCTGGACTGCCTTTCGTATTTGCTCAAAGGGTAGAACATCTACAACTACCAGAATGCACTGCACTGCATGGGCTGGCGCACCACACCAATAATAAATGAGAACTCATCTGTTTGACACAATGGCGGGGGTCTGTCTCTTGATCTGCTTCTATACTCTTTGTGTCTGTGGTGGCAGCATAGGTGGTGGGCAATACGAAAATGCAGACGTATAGCCATTGGTTTGAGCAACAGCACAAGTCAGCAAAACTCCACCGGATGACCTGTTTTACGTCATCCACACCATCCAGCAGGGTTTCACCGTTAGGGGAGGAGGGATATCTAGGCACTGGTTAGATGGAAGGAAAATTACCACAGTTCATGATCACACTCTACCTACATAGTTATAAAGCTGGTTAAAAATATACATAGTAGCCCTTTAATGTACGATGCACTTCCTGTTGACAGCCAATGTTGTTGAGGAGGGAAAAGTCACCTGATTTTTCTCAGATTGTTTTCCTTGTTATTTTTTTCCTCCTCTATCTATCAACTGGTATTTCTTAAGTTTTCAGTTTCCACTCTGTTCACTGTTCACTATGTGGCCAAAAGTCTATGGACACCTGACCATTACACCTAATGTGAACCTGGACTGATTGCAGGCCTACTGAGCACAGGCCCAAGGGCTCAAGGGCCCCTGAAGCCAGAGTCTTTGTTTGACTGTTTGTAATATGTCACATTAAAAATCAAGTTCAGGCAAAGGTCTGGATGTGCTGATCTCCCTTTGTTGCTTCTGATTGTTCAGTTCAGAATTGGACTACATTAAATTTAGTGAAGCTATTTAAATATATTTGAGCACAGTATAGCTTTGCATTATTGATATGAAACCTAGATTACAGGTTTGCTTTGATGGTTTTCTATAATATTTTGTGTAGTCATCTGTAGTATTTATGTGATATCTGTGGATCTGCAGTAGCAGAGAGCTTTAGGGAAGATTTAAACAACCTCTTTTAATATATGATCTGTTATCAACCAATAGCAGAACTTTAGATGACCTGTAAAATAACAGAAAATAATGGAAAGGTGTAGGTGTATCAATGTGCTGCTCTAAAACCCTCTGCTCTTCCGGTTTCAGTCTCTCCACCAGGTGTTGAACCTGCTGCAGGGATTTGCTTCCAGACTCAAGAGCATAGGAAGATCTAACACTGATGCTGGGTGATCAGGCCTGGCTCGGGAAACTGGGAAAACTATTGCTTTATGGAGCCTGTTCTGTGCACGGGGACACTGTCATGTTGAAACAGGAAAAAGACTGTTGACACAAAGATGACAGAGTACTATTGGCTAGAATATTGTGGTATTGTGGTGCATTAAGATTCACCGTCACAGTGGTGTCCACATACCTATGGCCATACTGTATAACTCATTTTTTTCTTAAATGTCTTGTATATCCTTCTCATCTTCTCTCTCTCTCTTTCTCTCAGCAGGAGACAGGCAGTCATTGGTCAAAGCTGGTGGCTGTCAGGCTCCCGATTGGCTGAGACACAGCAGAGTCAGATCAAAGTGATCTCTGCTGTTTTGGCCTAAAGCTCAGAGAGGCCACACTGTGTGATGTTCACTGCATCACCCTCACAGCAGGACTCTGAAAACAAGGCAAAGTGCTCCATAATGGCCATACACATTTACATTTGTCTATTTCCATAGACTCAACTGGGGGACTTCCTGCTGCTCTTTTTTTGGGTTTTGAGGAAACTGAATGTCCATCTTGCTTCAGAAAACCCTTTAAAATCCAACCAAAAACCTTTCAACACTTTTTCAAACCTGCTTTAAAGCATTTCAAAGATCTTTAGAGAGACACTCCACCCAAAGACGTCACAGTAGCCTCACTGAGGGAACAGCTGTGGTCACAGGATTCACAGTGAGAAAGTTTTCATGGATGGAAAAAAGTACCAAAACATACATAAAAACCTCTAAAACCATTCATGCAATATAATCCTAAAAGCTGGACTGCATTGTGTCGAAATGAAAATTATTCGTTTTAGATTATTTAATTAATTAAATAACACTTGAGATCTCCTGTATGTAGGGTTGGGATCCAGATCTGGTTCTTTTTTGGAACCGGGTCCAAATTTCCGTTTCCGGAACCGGTTCCATCACATTTGGAGTAAGGGTTCCTGCAAACGATTCCTAGATTGTAAAAAAAAAAAAAAAAAAAACCAACAAAAAAACGTCACGTGCATTTCCATTAGAGTGCAGCACAGGCCGCATATTCTGTCCGAACCCGACCGAGCCCGACATTATTTAATTACTAAAGCACTGAGTTTGTGTCACACAGTTGTCATGGTTACAGGCTTTAACAGGCCGGGCATGCGCCGTGTGTGCTCAGCAGAGAGGGAGACCTCCGTGTTTGAGACGGGGGCGGGAGGTGGTAAGTCCACTTCCAGTGAGGGGAGAGGGAGAAATATAACAAAATAAGATAAAATAGGAAAAACCTGTCTCCCTCTTTTAATTTATTTTCAGCGTTTAATCAAGGTTGAGGTGGGTGGCGGGAGGTCCGAGGCTTCCAGTGAGGGGAGAGGTAGAAACAAACAGCCAATGTGTGTGTGTGTGTGTGTTATGTTCAGGTGTTGTCATGTAAATAACAGTGCCCAAGCATGAATGCATATAAGTATTTTTTATTACATTACTGTGGTTAATTTGAGGTAATAGTGTTACTGTAGAAATCAGAGAATCACTTTTTGTTGTTATATATTCTCAGGGAGATGATACAAGCTCTAAATCTGAAATACACACCACACACAAATGTGTATTTTCATCTAATTGTACTGTGCAACAGTTAGAATAAAGTTTTTGTATTTGTATGATTGTATTTGTGTTTATTATATACTTGTTTAAGTATAGCAAGTATAATGAATATAATGTAGGAATCGGTAAGGAATCGGACCGTTAAGAAGGAATCAGTAAGGAATCGTAATCGTTAAAATCCTAACGTGTCCCAACCCTACCTGTATGGATTTATTTTGTGGTTAAAAGCTTCAATCCTTTCCAACATTACATTATTTAACTGCATAATTTTAATGATTAAGTGTCACCGCTAGGGTTAGGACTCATTAGGATTTTAATGATTCCGATTCCTTCCCGATTCCTTTTTAACTTTTTACCGATTCCTACATTATATTCATCATACTTGCTATACTTAAATAAATATATAATAAACACAAATGCAATCATACAAATACAAAAACTATATTCTAACTGTTGCACAGTACAATTAGATGAAAATACACATTTGTGTGTGGTGTGTATTTCAGATTTAGAGCTTGTATCATCTCCCTGAGAATATATAACAACAAAAAGTGATTCTCTGATTTCTACAGTAACACTATTACCTCAAATTAACCACAACAATGTAATAAAAATTACTTATATGCATTCATGCTTGGGCACTGTTATTTACTTGACAACACCTGAACATAACACACACACACACACACATTGGCTGTTTGTTTCTACCTCTCCCCTCGCTGGAAGCCTCGGACCTCCCGCCACCCACCTCCACCTTGATTAAACGCTGAAAATAAAATAAAAGAGGGACACAGGTGTCCCCTATTTTATCTCATTTTGTTTTTTTTCTCCCTCTCCCCTCGCTGGAAGTGGACTTCCCGCCTCCCACTCCCGTCTCAAACACGGAGGTCTCCCTCTCCGCTGAGCACCCACAGCGCACGCCCGGCCTGTTAAAGCCTGTAACCATGACAACTGTGTGACACAAACTCAGTGCTTTAGTAATTAAATAATGTCGGGCTCGGTCGGGTTCGGACAGAAATATGCGGCCCGTGCCGCACTCTAATGGAAATGCACGTGACGTTTTTTTTTGTTTGTTTGTTTTTTCTAGGAATCTAGGAACCGTTTGCAGGAACCCTTATTCCAAATGTGATGGAACCGGCTCTGGAACCGGAACTTTGGACCCGGTTCCAAAAAAGAACCGGATCCGGATCCCAACCCCAGTCACCACATTTGCTTATGCTTAGTTCACGCTACACTACTTTCATAGTCTATCAGGATCAGGAGTCTTGAGTTGTTGTGGTGTTCACAAAATAGCCTCTTCCCAAACGTCTTTCCTAATAGCCTGTTTCCTCGAGGTACAACAACAACAACTTTGATGCATGCTGCAAATGCAGCACATACAGTTAGGTCTTCTTAGTGATGTTCGGGTCGACCCACAGCCTGTGGGTCCTGAGGATTGACCTGCAGGTGCGGCAGTTCGGGTAAGCTTGTTAGAAAATATTGCGCGTTTCAGGCAGGTGGGTCATAAAGAGACAAAGCAGCTTTCAAAGTCAACCTGGTCTCGCTCTGACGTTGTCGAAAACCAGCGCTTGGTTAGTGACTTCCGGTGTCAGACACCTATAAAAAAGCCGTCCTTTTACGCCGGCATGATATGCAGCTGGTCGCCGTTATTGTTGGCGTCAGGGGCAAACGTAGCTGGACAACAACAACAGTTATGGCGGCAAAGGTCCAAAGGGTGGGTTGGAGGGTTGATGGATAGGTCCAACAACCACCAACCTCCATCCGGGAGGCTGACGTTTGCTTCCTGTGTGACTATAAAGCCAAACCCTGTTCTTTCTTTCTAAACACAACCACGTGGTTATGTTAACGAAGCCTAACCACGCTCGTTTGTTCAATTCACATTCTCATTGATCAACCCTGACCCCGTGCACCAGCTCAGCTCAAACCTCTGAAGAGTTCACACACAGCACTGGAGCGCCAATTTCCAAATGCTGATTTGCCTCTGATCTGGGGTTTTTTGTCAGGAAGCTCCAAAAACTGTCTAAACTGGGCTGAAGTTGTTGTATCATGGACTAGGCATTAATTACAACACAGACTGGTCTATTATTTCTGCCTCATTAAAATTTGTGAGCATATAAATATGATAATTGCAGCATGGTTGTGAGTTGGACCCGTCATCCTTTGTTAAAGAAAAATTCTGAGGTGTACTTCTGGAATTTTGAGCTCAGCAGGGTTATGGCCTGTTCACAGCCAACTACACAGACTTCATGGGAAACATGGCACTACAGTGAAGCCAGGGTTGTTTATTCAAACAGCACCAACAGTCAGCCTTTACACAGGAATCCATATGTTCTCCTAGCTTTACATCGAGCCTCTGGGTGACTTTCTGTTGCGCTGCAGTATCATAGTGTGATGATGACTCCTGTAAAGTCTGCAGAGGGGATGTCAGGAGCATGCTGAGGCCTTAAATCTAAACAAAGCAGTAGCTTGTTTGGAGCAGCAGCAGGCTGAGCTGTTGACTGACACCAGATCAGATCCGGCTGACAGGAAACACCTGCTTTGATCTCAGCTGAGTGGTTTGGTTTTGCATTTCAAAGAGCTGCTGGCTGTCAGTGTTTGGAAGTCTCTACAGTCCAGTATGAGATGAGACGATGCGGGAGGGGGGGTTCATAGTTTGCTCTCTTAGCTTCAATGGATTTATAAAAACAGAAAAACAGCCTTATAATCGTATGGCTTTTAAAGCTATTTCTTTATCTGAAGAAGTCAGAGAATTCAGAGCGTTCACTCTATGTGATCACTGAGATCAGAGATCATAACTTTTACTTCAACCACAAACCTTACCGAAACTCATAATAGTGCTAATGAGATTATAATAACAAAATATATAGCATACATCTAATCATTAATACATTACGAAGCTGTTCAACATAAGCGTTAATAAGAATTAAACAAAGATCAAGTAATATAATAAAAGTGATGGACTAAAAAGAACAAAGCAGAGAGACAAAAGTTTGACTTATAGAACAAATCTAAACAGAATTCCCGCAAAACAGTCAAACAAAAATATGATTGAATGCTTGTTTCCATCCACTCCTGTTTTCTGAATATGGGATCATAGGTTGATGGAAATAAACAGCTGGTGGAGCTCATTCTCCATTCAGTGCCATTAAATCTCTACAGGAGAAGAAGAGGACAAAACAAGATGAGGTCATTGAAAGAGCTTTAGTCAAAGCTCAAACAATGGAAAACCATGTGGAAGAAAACATGATGAAAATATGACTTTTCTGTTTTAAGTATAAAAGTGAGGAAGGTTACAGTCTCCTCTTAACGCTTCATGTACATCATCATTTATTCACTAAGTTCATCCACACAACCACACACTTTTACAACTCAGACAAGACTAAAACTTACTTTGTGATATTTTGATGTTTTTTTAGAGGGTTGATGGACTACTAATGAACTTAGTAAAAGAGATGGGACCAGCAGCAAGGATGGCAGCAAGTCCGGTGGCATAGAGCAGGTGGAGAGGGAGGTGGTGTTAACAGGATGTTAATCGTGAGGTAAATGTAGACACACACTGAAATGTCTACATATAAAGACAAGTTTGCAGCTTGAAGTGAGTTTACAATTCACTGATAGTCAATTCCAGAGACATAATTTTATTAATCACTAAATACCTTTTCCACCACAGTCATGAAAAGTGTCTTCCTGTAACCGCTACACTTTAATGTGTCCAAGAATGACGGAGAGTTAATTCAGTGATTACAGACTATTAACTGTGGAGGCTGGCACATGCACCCAGAGGAATTAAAGACAACTTATTTGGTTAATCAATATTTAATCACATAATTAATACAATGACAAATATTTACAGACATCCATTAATTACAATTTGTATTTTAAAGGAAACGTAACCACTTTTACACATTATGTCTCTGGAGGGAAAAATGACCCCGAGTGGTGTGAGCATTATGTCATCAGGGTTATCTCAACTAAACTACAAAAGACTGATGGTGGAGCTCAAAATGTACGAGGCACAGGCGGTCTAATGAAATTGTTATCCTAAATGTAGGATCCAGTATTTTTAAAGTTTGGCCTACATGAGGGACTAAAAGTCAGGATATCTCATCCACTGCTCCTCAGATTTTGATGATTCATTTTTAATCTGTGTCTTGTTAGTTCTCCACCTTTATTGAAATGCACAAGTAACAAACTGGAGTTCTCTCCTACAGCTGCAAAATTATCACTGCCAGGCTGAAGGACGACTCTAAATCCAACTCACAAAACCAGATCTGACATTGAATCAGGTGATTCTTTATCAGAAGATGTTAACAGGGAGTCAACAGCAGCCAGAAACACAGACATGATAATCTGTCACCTTGAACACACTGCTGCTTTACTTTTTTCTGCAGATGATAAACTGAAGGGCAAGCTGGTCTGCTTTCAGTACAATACACACACACGCACGCTCGCATGTACGCACACACGCACACACACTCACACACACACACACAATATAAAAACAAACATTTTACATCATGTGTGGCTCCCTGGTGGATTCACACAGAGAAAAATAATCAGACGCAGAATAACTTCTTTCATTTTTCTTTTGGTTATAGAGTCCTCAGGGACTTACCAACACACACAACCAACACACACACACACCTAAGATCTAACAGTGGGTATCTACTGTAGCTGTTGGTCGATGTACTACATTGTTACTCAACTCAATGCTGCAAAAGATCCAGTGACATGCTGTTGAGTTCTACTCTAAAAAAAACTTTTGTCAGGACACCTTGATGGTGCCATCAGTTCATGAAGGAGTCTATTCAAATGACCAGCTGCTGTAGTCCCAAAGTAAAGGGGTTTCTGACAGCAAGGTAGAGCTGTGGAAAAAATGCTCAATATAGCATCCACTTAGACTGATATTGATTTTTTAGGTGGGCCTCTTTTAAGGAGGCTACAATATGTTTTGAAATCAACCCTCATCCACAGCAATGTTATGCTGGCTTTCCTGATAGCACTCCTGCCTGCTATTCCAAACTGGGGGCGCGCCAACCGCCATCTACTGAAAGTAATACACTGACTACAGATAATAATAATAATAATAATAATAATAATAATAATAATAATAATAATAATAATGAATCAGATTTATATAGCGCTTTTCAGGACACTCAAAGACACTTTACAGTGCTGAAAAATGACAATGATAATAAAATAAAAATGAAAAATGAAAAATGACTGGTGGAAACTAAAGACAGTTTGAACAGATGGGTTTTTAATAGTGATATAACCTCATACGTACAACCCCAATTCCAAAATCCCAAACTAACCCTGTAAGCCAAACCATGATTTGTTTTCCTTCTAAACCTAACCACAGACCTTTGTTGCATTATTTTTGAAAAATACTTTAACAAGCAGCAACTGTATTGTAAAATGTACATTTCCTAAGAAAGCGTGGATGCATTTTAAAAAGACACAATGCATGTTGCATGCTGACACCCCACCCCTGAATGTCCATCCTGACAGAGAAGGGTACCTACGGTGGGAATTGTCAGAGGACCCATAATACAATTTATCACCATACTTAGGTTATGATATGAAATTATCATGATATTGTGATATGCTGAGTATTGTGATAAAATATATATTGCGATATATTGCAATTTATTACCTTTTTCCCCAACTGCAAACTATTTCCCCAGTTTTATCTCATAAGATAATGTTTTCAGTCTGTTCATCTGACTTTAATCATTTTTACTGCAGCAAAATGTAATGCAAAGCAGACAGACTGACCAACACGTCATAAAACCTGTCAGAAATGCTGCATACACCTGACAAACTGAACTGTTGGCAGATTTAATGCCCTCTGTGAGGCCAGATTAAGCATGGAATCAAACACTTCAGGTGCAGGTATTCTGCTAACTGAATGGCAATACCCATGTTAGAGCCATTGTCTGTGACAACGGCAATTCTTGTGCTGCATTGTGCAGCAGTCTGCAGTGTTTGCTACAGTGTGACTTTCAAGTACTGCTCTAGTTTGGAGAACGAGAACGAGACAGCAGTCATCAGTTTTCTGTGAGATAGTGTGCCGTCACATATGAATCCACAAACGCCAACAAAAGCCTTCATTTTCAACAATGCTGTATAGATGCAGATCTTTACACATGAAGTAGGTGATGGACTGTGTTAGTTTCTTAGCTCTCTCAGGGTTGGATGGTAGTTTTGTCAAGCTAAGTGTGTCCAATGTTGGTTGATTTTTTTTGGTGGAACAGGTTTAGCATTAGCTTGGCGTGGTTTGAGGTGAGCTCTCATGTTCGTGGTATTCCCAGAGTATTTTATTGTCATTTGACATTGCTTGCAAATCACATGTATCGTATCCGAGTCCTCCTTTCCTTCCATTTAAAAAAATCCTAAATAAGTCCAGACATTTGATTTAAACGCCAGAGGTGTATTTCTGTTTTCTTTCTCTGGTGCTTCCATCTTGCCTCCATTTGATGAACTTCCTGCCAAATCCTGCTGACTCACCAGGAAAAAAAAACACATCAGCACCATCTAGTGGACTGACAAAGCAATTGATTTTATTATTTTAGCATCAAAAGTTGTATTGAAATGTGTATTTGCAAAAATTATGTATAATAAAAGCTCAATACTTGGCGTTTGTGTATTGAAACAATACCGCCACACAAAATATCACGATACTATGCTGTATCAATCCTCCCCCACCCCACCCGATTTTGTTTTTGTTGGCCAAATTTTGTTTTAAGTCTCAAACTGAGTAATTTTAGGCTACTCCAATGTCTGAATATTCTTATGAATTAGCTCTTTAAAATGGTGTACTTTATTATGCTATTACATGATTATTATATTGGTTGCATAAAATGGTCTCAAAATGACAACAATATCATTCATTGCAAATACTTGTGGAACAATATATCATCCAATAATAGTAGTTATTGTGACAGACCTAGGCTGAAGCCAGCATTAAATAAGTGGAAGTTGGAAGTTGTTGGACAGACATACCTGATTGTTATTATCCCTGACAGTGAAACTAAGAGCAACTCTAAAATTAAACAGGTCATTATTAATGCAGAATAATTACTACAATTGAATTTCATTAGCAGAACTGCAGTGTGTATGGAGCTGCTGGTGCTCAGTGATGCTTATACAGGAGGAAAAAGATGGTGTAGAGAAATTCCTGACATCAAGGAGAAACAGCAGGAGGTCAAAGTAAAGTTTAAAGATGAGTTAAATTACAGCAGTATGGAGCCCCGGTGGTATTATGCTAAGAAATAAAGATGATGTGGAAATGCATGTGCACAGATTGCTTAACCAAGCAGATGATTTAGTTAACTGCGCACTAAGTCCCCTGTGTCTACTGTTAGTGTGTAGTATAAAATTGAGACATAGTTGGCGAGAGTGTGAAAAGGATGAAGGATGATGATGTTTCTTCTCCCTGTGTTACAGTCCAAACAAACCACACAAAACTAAAACTGAGTCTTCAGTTTATTACACATCTGCATTCAGAGCCGCCTCAGCTGGTTGTGTAAGCATGTTAATACACTGTTTCACACCATCTCCTCCACGTCACCACAGTGATCTGACTTAACAATGTGAGTGTCTTCGGTACTAATCCCATACAAGAATTTTCCCATTCTGTATTTTCTGCTGCCGCCCGACGTCACGCCGAATCTGCACCAGCCCAGCGAGATAAACACTTCTGACTGATGAAGACAATTGCTCTTTCCACACTCTGTGCAAGAACAAAGAGGAGGCAAGAATAGCTTTGTATGCAAATCAGCCTCCGTACCCACTCCACCTCCACCGACACTGGAAAAAATGCAGTGACATCAAAGGCAGCGGCTGACATGACTCCAGCGTACAGATAGAGGCTGATCAGGATTCAAAGCAGTTAAATGATAGTTCACTTTAATCCTGCAGGGAAACTTCACCTCAATAACCGCACACACATCTTCAACACACATCGACATATGCACACACACACGCACGCCCGCACGCCCGCACACACGCACGCACGCACACACACACACACACACACACACACAAGCAGACAGAGACAGAGCTCTGCATGTGATTTAAACAGAGAAGAGACCAGAATCACTTGCTAACCGGTGCAGAGAGTTGTGCTTCTGGTTTGAAAGGCAAGGCGACTGCGGACAGGTGGCGATGTGACAATTAATAAATGGGGGCGCTTCCATATCCAGTGTGAACCCGGCATTAAGTATTGGCACAAACTCAAAGAGCATTTAGCAGGACTGAAGGCAAAATTGGGACATCACCAAATCAATACACACATGTTACAAAAAGATGCAGTATTTTATGTTATGTTTTTGTGAATCTCCTTTTCCAGAAAATAGGTTCCTGAGATGCTTTCCATCAGTGCCAGATGAACTCCAATCAGCTTCACCTGACATCAGTTTCATCTGAAGCCCTGAGGAAAGCTTCCGCAGATTTTTATGCTGCTAGCATGAGAACACATAGGCCTCGCAGACCGGGTGAGGTGGAGGCGCAGCGCACCTCCGCTTCGCCAACTGGGTGTGGCCAGGCGGATTTTGCAAGTTTGGCACACCGTGCGTGCTGGCGCAGCTACTCCTCTTTCCCACCTCCGTCCCTCCTACCGGTGCAAGTCAGAAAGAGGGAGGAGAGAAGGCATGGAGTGGGTTTTACACAGCCCATTCACATCACACCAATCAAATGAGCCCCTCTCCTCGCCCTTAAATGCGCCGCGCGGAAGCGTAATGAGAGTTTACTCAATTCGCCATGGCAGAAGAGAGCAGCAGCGTCAGACGGCCAAACTTCTCCCAGGAGGAAACTGATGTTTTGGTCCGGGAGGTCCAAGCTCGCAGTGTCCGAATATACGGAACTGCGAGCAGACCTCCATGGGCTGATGATGCAAAGGTAGCCTGGGAGGAGGTCACCACAATTGTAAATCAATGTTGCGTTTCTCTCATGCGCGCTCTCTCTTTCTCTCTCGCAGTCTCACTCTGTTTTTTTTCTTTTGACTTTTCTAAGATGACAGATGCTGAATATATACTCCCTATCTGATGCTGTGGCTGTTTGTGGTTGGCTGAGAGGGATGTGAACTCATAAGTTTGCAACTGTGTTAATCAAATCAGGTTGGGTTTCCATTACGCGTGCCAAACGGTGCCAAACGGTGCCAATCCCCTTTGATCTGACATCAGATGTGACGGGACAGTCGATATAGAGATACATTTATGTGCTGATTGCAGATAGTTGCATTGAATAGTGTTTTTTTGGGAATTTATTTTATTGTTAATGTGCCTGACATTCTGGAAACCTGCCTGTGAGGTTTTGGTGACATGTGCGTACTGTCCGCCGGTCAGCCAAACTTCCACTTACACCGGCTGCGCTCCGCCTGCGCTGACAGTAGACCTGGTTTCAGCTGGCAAGCTTTTAGCGCACCTTCGGTGAAGCCTTTTGGCACAAAACTGTCACTGCGCCAAGCTGGATCTGTCGACACCTCCCCCTGCTGCGCCGCCACACTCATCTCAGCGCACCTCGGTCTGCTAAACTACCAAACTGAGCATGCCTCAGGTTGCGCTGCTCGAAACCAGCTCTGTGCGGGGTTCGCCACCATGCGCCGGGCCGGGAAACTAGAGGCCATTGTGTCCACAGTGAGGTTTGCTAGTCAACAAAAGAATAAAGGAGCTATCGATGATGTCAAGAAGACAGCCTCAGAATCCGAGCCCTGCAAACATCAGACTATCTCCAAACCAGTGGTGACTCCCAGGTCTGTTCCTTCATCTACTTCAAAGAGGAAGGATCTTTCAACAATGAACAGGAGGGTGGTCCCAGACAAGACAACCTGCAAGTCTCCAGTAAGAAGAGCACTAGGACCAGTAAAGTCAAAACCAAAATACGAATTAGCCAGTGCACCGAGGCCAACGTCCGGTGCCTCTCATAAAACCTCCAGACTTCTGAATATCCCCGAATAGAAGGTGACACCCAGGCCTGTTCTTCCACCTATTCCCCAGAGGAAGGATCTGTCAACAGTGAACAGGCAGGTGTTCCCAGAAAAGATAAGCGGCAGGTCTCCAGTACGAAGACTACTGGGGCCAATAAAGGCAAAACCAACATCTAGCGCGTCCAATGAAACCTCCAAACTTCTGACTAACACTGAACCCCCTGAACACAGGAAGGTGGTGGCAGAAAAGAAAACAAAGCGTGAAGAAGACACTGCTAAGTTCCAGGAACGTGAGAAGAATTGGGACAATTCTACCATGTCACCAGAGAGGATAAGAGTTCTGTGGACAGACAGAGAAAAAATAAGGCTCGTGCTAAAGAGGGTAGTTGAAGGCCGTTAAGATACAACTCCCCCAACAGCTGCTGGCTCCCCTCACCACACTTGCTCTCATACACCTTTTGCTATCCACATCATCCGCACTAAATACAGACATATGCAGGTAAGTTTTTACAAGTAGTATGTGGACCTAAATGTCCCACAAGTGTCCGCTGGAATTTAATTCCGCAGAACTTAAGTAAGACATAAGTAGGCCAAAGGCCTACTGCCTGCTGCTTTAGTTAGTTTGTTCGTTAGTTAACTAACTACTTCATAATTTAGTTAGGTTAGGTTTCCTCAGGGTGCTCCAGTTTCCTCCCACAGTCCATAGACAAATTAAAAAAAATTAGTTGATTTGTTAGTGTGGGTTTCCAATTAGTGAACCAAGAGCTTGGCGTTCTTATCCACCAATGACCTTCTTCTTGGGCCACTGGTCTTGTGCACAGAACAAGAAACCTGGCCCTGAAAGCCAGCTTTTGTTTTTCAGGGACGTTTTGACAGTCTGTCCTCTCTAGATGAAATCAGTGAGATTTAGGGAGGTACTGACCTACAGTTAGTTAGTTAGTTGGTTTAGACAGGATTTTCTCTGGGTTGACATTGCCCACTAGGTAGCAGACATAGCTGCAGCTACAGTGTGCACAGACATTTTGTGGGGCAGGTGCTCAAGTGAAAAAACGAGTATCCCCTCCACAAAAATTTGCATGTGGACATGCAGAATTTTTTTTTTCAAAACACATCCTGCTTGGGGGTATCTATGTGTCTGTCGGCACCAGAAGAGCTCTTGAGGTCGAAGTACAGTACAGGCCAAAAGTTTGGACACACCTTCTCATTCAATGCGTTTTCTTTATTTTCATGACTATTTACATTGTAGATTCTCACTGAAGGCATCAAAACTATGAATGAACACATGTGGAGTTATGTACTTAACAAAAAAAGGTGAAATAACTGAAAACATGTTTTATATTCTAGTTTCTTCAAAATAGCCACAACACAACAATCAGACTTTGTGTGTTCTGCTCTCCTCTCCCCACTGTATTCTTCACTGCCTTCCTCTTCTCTTTTTTATTCATTATCATTATTTTAACACGTACAATATGTTACTGAAAGTAAATTAGCACATATATTTATCCTATTTTGTATTGTTAGCTAGGTTGTTTATTTGCATTTGCTTCGAGTGAAAGATCTTGTGAGATGAAAATCTGTTCAGTATTTTAAGTGTTTTAAAAGCAGAAAAAGCTCACAAAGTTTCTTCTTAGTAAGGGGGAGGGGAATGATTCAGAATTTTACGTTTTAATCCATTTGATTAATTAATTGATGTTGACTCTAATGAACAGGTGCAGCATGAAGCAGATAGATAAAGAAAAGTTTCAGCAGCGAGAGGTATTGTGGGATGAAGTATGATCTGTTCCTGATCTTAGCTGTCAGTGGGCCGTCAAACAGACAGATCGACCTCCTCATTTCATCATTAAAGTCTGAACTCTGATGGTATCTAAAGCTGTAAATGATGTTCGTTCATGCAGCTTCTCCCCACCTCCTTCATCCTCTCTGTAGTCACACAGGAGGAAACATTAATAACCACATCAGATCTGACCACTAAGCTTCCTGTGTATATGTCAAATAAACCTTTGTTGTTGTTGTTTTTTTTTTTAATCAAATTTGGCACAATTGTCCATGTAGACTCAAGGATGAACTGATTTGAATTTGGCAGCCAATGGTCAAAGTCACTGTGTCCTTGCATCTCATTATTGTGACCATGATATCTCAGGAAGTTCTTCAAATTTGGCGCAAACATCTACTTGGAATCAACAATGAATTGATTAAAATTTGAAAGGTCACAGTGCCCTTGACCTTGACCTCTCATTCTCATGAACACAATATCTCAAGAGCACGTGATGTCAGATGCATATAACTGTACGCAAAAAGACAGAAATGTGCATACACAGTCTTCTTGTCAGATTTATAAAGCAATGCATATGTCTGATTCTGTGCTGGGTGCACAGACACGAACCTTATTTCCACATCCACAGTTCACCATCAATGGATGTAGAAATGCCTTTAAACATACGTTTACATATTGTTACTTGTGTCTTTCCACCATTTATTAGACCTGTCAATGAGAAAGACTGTGAATGTGCAATTCAACTGACTGTGTCACATTAGCACAGGTTCAGGGCAGCCGTCTTTACACACAGCTGTAGATATTTGTAGCATCCTTATCTCTATTTAATTACATTTCTGCAACCATCATCGTGGTAAAATCTCAATCGTCATTATTAAATGTCACAAAGATAATTAAACAATTCGTTCATAGCACTCATGTGGAAACTGACTTTACAAATTGCTCCACGGGATAACATTAAATGATAACTTACAGGGGAAGTGAATAAAAATAATGGTGAAATGTATCACTCATAAATAATTTAAGATTAACTTTATAAATGTGCCTTTGACATTTTACAGAAAGCTGTGTAATCTGCAAAGATGATAAAACAATCAATGAAGTTGGCAAACCACCTATAAACAATGCTTTCTGTCTCTACTTATATGTAATCTCCTCCTTATCATATCACCTACAGCCATCTCGGGTAAAACCGTGTGAGCACATTCTCACCACACATTCTTCCTTTATAAATACCACTTACCACTTGTGACCTCACAAAATCCAGTTCTGGCCATAACTCAAGAATCCATATGTAATTATGACAAAATCTTACACAAATGTCTAAAAGTGATTAAATGATGATATCTTAAATCCAAAAGGTCAAAGGTCAACTTCCCTGTGACTTTTTAATGTCCTGTAAAAACACTTTTCTGGCCATTACTCAACATCAAATCTCAGGAACAGAAGGGAAGACATTTGGTCAGATACTGAATTGGTGACACTAATCTTTGGTGTCCACCTTGAATCTGTGATGATTGTATAGATCTTCTGTGCTGCTGGGGTGAAGATATGTGTGAAGCATCCATTTTTTTTTACAGACATGGATGTAAACTTTAACTGCAACTTGACTGGTGTGCAGAGCCATACAACTGCAAGGTGGCAGTTCTAGTTTTAATATTAATTATACCTGAAATATCCCTTTAAGATTTGATTTTAGTGATTTTAAGATTAAGGTTAGAATTATGTGAAGGTTTGTGCTGGGGGCTTGGTAAGGAATGCATTATAAATCAATGAGGGTCCCTAAGAAGTAGAAATGTGTGTGTGTGTGTGTGTGTGTGTGTGTGTGTGTGCGCGTGCGTGCATGCGTGCGTGCCTGCGTGCGTGCGTGTGTGTGTGTGAAAGGCTGCTGGGAGCAGAGTGTATAAACGGGAGCGGTCTAATCGCTGCAGGACGAGACTGTGACAGATTCTCTGATTTTCAGTGAAACTGGAGTCAGCCAGAGGTTTTTAAAGAGACAGTTACAGTTAACCAGCTTCTCTGTGTTCAGACATGTAAAGTCGTTCAATCAGCCAATCAATCAATCATAGTGATGACAGGTGATTCCACAACGAATCAAATCTGATTGGCTGTTGTGTTGATTACGATAACCTTTGTACTTTTAAAGTATCTGGTGTCATTTATTATTATGAAACATTGTAAGATGATCATCAGTTCACTCAGTAGAACTCAGTAGTGACGTTTGAATATATCAAAGCTTCTGTGGTTTCATGCGGCACAAGGGAGAGAGAAGAGACATTTATTAATCACTGCATTTCAGTCTTTAATGTTACAAATGTGAATGTGTGTCCAGTGGGAGAACACGCGAACTAAGCGGGGGAAACCTTCTCAGTCTTATTTTCCTGGGCTGCTCCGACTGGCCACTCCTCACCATCTGGACTCTCTGAGCAGAGTCCAACCAGGAGTTGACTCTTTTTAACTGCTAATTGATATCTGCGGTCAGGTCAGCCACCTGTCGGGGAGCAACAGAGGAGGAGGAGGAAGGAAGGACGGCAGGAGCAAATTCCAGCAACCAGCCTTCAGGAGGACTAATTTAAGAAAGATGTTGTAACACTGCCTGAAATGAAATTCAAGATCAACTCAAGAACAAGAGCTAAGTAGGGTGCAGGAGTATAAAGGCTCTGAGATCCAGATGTTCATTATATACTAACTGTGGGATGAATTCATTGACAGAAATATGATTTGTTAACATTTTTCAAGATTTCAGTGGAGTTCCTATATTCTATACTTAAGCTTTCCTATGTTTTTGAGTATGTTCAAAACTTCCTGCATAGAACTTTCACATTTAAAGCCTCCAAACAGCTAAAAGGCATGGAGCCCTCACATGGTAGGCTTTTATTGTGAAAAATCTGCGGGATGTTTTGCATTGCATTGCTTTATTGCAATTGAAAAAAAACAAACAAAAAAAAAACATAAAAGTAAATCAAATAGAATTAATCAGTGAATGAAAAGAGTAGCTATTAAAGAGGAAACATTTTAAAAATATCCATCTAATCATTCATAAGTTATATCCACTTTATAAATGGATCAACACAATTCACAAAAGACAACGAAAAGCCAGGGAGTCAATAATTAATCATGTTTTTATTATACATATTTGTAGACTACAAAAAAAAAACCCAACTGCTTTTTTAACTTTATTTCGGTGGTTTTGAAAGTGTTTCATCAGACCTGTCAGTTGATCTGTAAAGAAATCCATCAAAGAAAATAATCAATTTCCTAAATGCATGTATTAAATTGTGAATTCTAACTTTCAGAAACCAGAAATCAAGATGGAGTGATGAATCCTCATTTCCTACAGGTTGGTCAAAAATTTCATTGGAACATTTTGGTGTCTGCAGCTGTTTTCTTGCTGAACATCTGATCGCAGATCCTGCAGCCAGATTGCCAGACTGTGAGTTCAAACACAGATAATGAAATTTCCATGACAGCACACTTCTGTCTTTATCAGGGAGCAACAAGGCCAAACGGGCCCGCTGCCGCACAAAGGAGCCGTCAACACGCTAATTAACAACTGGCTTCAGACCAGAGCAAGAGGCACTCTGGGTCATTATCATTAGAGTGGAGTTATTCACTTCATGCATAAGAAAGAGGAGCGAGGTGTTTAGTAAGTAGCTCATGTTTCTCTCAAAGTAAAATAGAGAAAACCTGTTTTGTGGGTTCACAGCTCTCAGCATTAAATCATGCAGGATGTTAAACAATCAGCCATAAATCAGATTTGTTATCAATATTTCAAGCTTGCAGATTTACATTTTTACCAAACCATCTTATCTTCCTATACTTTGTTTTGTGTAAATATGAATTCAAGACAGCACTATTACTATTACAACATACTCCTTTTAAAATAAATAAATAAATTATAAAAAAGTGTTACAAAGTGATTTCTCAAAATGATCTATTAACAGTGTCAAACATTCAATTGTTGTGCGAGCACTGTGTGGGAGCTGGCTGTCAGTTTATCTCTCACTGCTGAAGTGTTAGGTGAGTTGTAAGCACTGAATTGTTACTAACCAGTGACCTGGTTATAGTTGGCTTTCTCCAGTAACCTGATTTCTTTAATAGGATACGTTGCCACATTTAACCAGCTTCGTATCACAATAATGCGGGTAGTATGTGTGGTAAACTGTGGTAAACTTCCCTCAATCTAACCAGTGCCTAGATACCCCACTCCATCCCAGCAAAACTCCACCAGATGACACAGATGACAGAGTCATCCAACGTAGTTTTGCTAGCTCTCCAGGGCTGTTGCTTGATCTACAGGCTGTATTTCTGCATTTTCACCATGGACACAAAGAGTATAGAGGTGGATCAAGAGACATACTTTAATTTACTGTTTAACTGTATGTGACCAGCCAGCTGCCATTGTGTCAAATGGACGAGTTTCCATTTTACCATTGTAGGTTTCTACCTCTTGAACTAAACCAAAGTTCACAGCCCTTTTTCTGTTTTCTCAGGTCATGTGGCACCAATTTCAAAAGTATTTGTGTCCACCTACTGCATATATATATTCCAGTTTTATATGCAAACCCTCTTTATATTGGTGAAATACTTCATTAATGTCATGTAAAATACAAAGCTGGTTTCAGTAATCTGGGCCATTACACATGGCGAAGTCTACATCCAGAGCCGTGCATTTTTGGATGGACGTGGAGACACAGTTCATGCTGTGTCAGCTGAAAGAGTTAAATACACTGAATGGCAATCTGTTCAAGAAAGTGGCAGAACAGCTGGATGAAACTCAGTTCTTTGGTCTGTGATGTAATAGGTCAACCAGAAAAAGGTCCAATACTAACAAGCTGAAAGGGGGCATATACCTATTGTAGCAGAGTGGGATGTACTTCAGTTAATGAATCAATTCCCCTCACGTACTTGTATACTGTGACAAGGACAGCAGTCAAATCAAATGGCCTAGTCGACCTAGAACTGTAGCTCAACTTAACTGTGCATGTAAACATACTAACTGTGTGGACTGTGGAAAGATTTAAGATGTCAGCTGAAGTAAAATGTAGAACAGAGATGTTAAAAATATTGACAGGTAAGTAAAATAATTATAAAATGATGTGTAAAAATACATTTTACAGTTGAATCTCAGTGATGAAATATGTAAGAGTCACTTCATGATAGCTCCCTTGGGCCAACAAGTCATAACAAGTGGCCTGTAAGAGGGGGCTTGTTCTCATTTCAAAGGGCTGCATTTCTATGTGGAGCATTGGTACAGATGTATAACTGATGCTGCAAGTTAAAGAAGATCCTCTGAGCTTCTCTGTTGGATGTTTTAATTAGCAGTGAGCCTCAAGCCTCCAGCTGTGCTCACTCAGCCAGCTCAACTCCAAATCAGCAGACGATCATCTGAAATATTCAGATGGAAAAACATCAGAGATGACCAATCAGGCAGCGGGGGCCTGCTGGCAGGACACGTATCCGGGTAGATCGGAGTACACAGACTGTAGGACGAGTCACTGACTGGCAATGGATCATATGGATCTCAGAGTCAGTTTGAGGCCACACACACCGACTAAAACACACACTGGTGGTTATGTAACAGGGTGGAGGTGAAGATCCATTATCTGTACACTAAACCTGTTTACTCTTTAGCTGCTGCTTTCAGGCAGCTACCAGGTTCTTACTTAGAAACACTAAAAGACAAGTCGACCTCTGATCAGCACAATGGTTGTGTGGATGGAAATGTTAGTCTGCTGGTCCAGACTGAAATGTCTCAGCAACTACTGGATGGACTATGACGAAATGTGGTTCACAGATTCATTTTCCCCTCAAGATGAATTGTAACAACTTTGGTGATTCTGAGTTTTCATCTAACACTGTCAACAAGTTAACACTTTCATTTGTTTAAGGTTTTGGATACAACGAACAACTACACTGCTCAAAAAAAATGAAGGGAACACTTAATGATCACAGTATAAGACCAAGTCAGTTAAACTTAAGGGGTTTCAATCTGTCCATTTAGGAAGCACAAGTGATTGTATATCAGTTTCACCTGCTTTGGTGCAAATGAAAGTGACAACAGGTGCTATGGAGGCAAAAGCAAGACAACTTCCAAAAAGGAAATGGTTTTGCATGTGGTGGCTACAGACAGGTGTTCTCTCTTTATCCTTCCTGACTGATTCTTCTCTAGTTTTGTGTTGTGCTTTTGTCACTACTGGTAGCATGAGGCAGTAAGTGCAGCTCCATCAGGTTGTACAGGTAGTCCAGTTCCTCCATGATGCCGCATCCATAAGTGCAGGCACAAGAAGGTTTGCCGGGTCACTAAGCACAGTCTCAAAAGCACTGAGGTAATACCTGGTCATTATATGAAGAGAGCTGGACAGGGCTGCAGAAGGGCAACAACTGAGCACTAGGACCAGTATCTGCTCCTTTGTGCGAGGTGGAACATGCGGAGCACTGACAGAGTCCTACAAAATGATGATGTTTCTAACTAAACTGTCATTAACAGACTCCATGAGGGTGGCATGAGGGCCACCATTGGCACCCTGTTCTCTTCACAGATGAGAGCAGGTTCACACTGAGCACATGTGACAGGCGTGAAAGAGTCTGGAGATGCCATGGTGAATGTTATGCTGCCTGTTACATCATCCAGCACGACTGGTGTGGTGGTGGGTCAGCAATGGTTTGGTGAGGCACATCCTTGGAGGGTCACACAGAGACCTTCACGTCATAGCCAACAGTACCCTGACTGCTGTCATTTAGCAGGATGAAATCCTCAGAGAGACTGTCAGACCTTACTCTGGTGCAGTGGGCCCTGGGTTTCTCCTGGTGCAGGACAATGCCAAGTCTCCTGTGGCCAGAGTGTGTAGGCAGTTCCTGGATGACAAAGGCATTGATGCCACTGATTAGCCCTCTCATTCACCTGAGCGCCCATGGGATAATATGTATCGATGCATCTGATGCCGCTAAGCACCGCCACAGACTGTCCAGGAGCTTACTGATGCCCTGCTCCAGGTCTGGGAGGAGATTCCCCAGCCCCCAACCAACTACAAAAGGGTAAAAGTATAAAGTAACAATGACAGAGAAATGTATAGCCCATGTTATTTTACTATTGTGAATATAATATATTAGAATCTACAATGCATACTTATTTGAAAATAACAACAGCGGAGCTCTCTGGGTTAACCTCTGTCTCTGGCGAACCTGGTCAATGGTGTTTGCTTTATCTCCATGGCAACAGATTTATAAGTAAGAGGGTCAAAGTTCAGGGCATACCATTATCAGGAAGTAGTAAGTCCAGATTATGTGCATGCTGCATGCAACAGTACAGACTTTTTAAGGACAGCTGCAGTACATACTAAAAGTAAAAAGTATGTGATTCAGCATGCACACTAAGGCTAAATCCAAATCTCCGGACCTCATCGCACTTGCAGACTTCCTCGGAAAGTTTGGAAGTGCTTAGGGCTGTGCTTCATTGGACTGTTCATCCAGTCCACAAGGGGTCTCAACTAGATTTTCTGTAGACTTATAGAGTCCACTTGGGATGCGGACTTCACCAGACTTCACTGTTACCTACAGTTCATTGCAATACAGACATGACGTTGTAGTTTTTTTCAACTGCCAACTTAAAGAAACAAAACAATGTTATTAGCAATGTGTAAAGCAATTGTTTTGAAAAGTATATTGGTGTAGGCCAGAGATAATATTCAACCACATCATGATATAGAAATATGTGTTATTATTGGCTTCTATGCTCACATGGGCAACGACTGAGAATCCTGGAGGGGGGTGATTGGGAGGAATGGCCTGCCTGACCTCAACCAGACGACAATGTTCATCACATTGCCATATTGCTGATTAGCTATGTAATACAAGATGGATTTAGTCCTGTGACATCAGCACAGGTTGCTGATGTAGGCTACTTTTTTAATTCCAGAATGTGTCATAATGCCAAATATCAGTTCAGCCAGTTTGCATACAATTAAACCGGTTTAAGCTCGTACACCGGACAAGACAAAACAGAATACTGACCCAACTCACAAAACAATCAACTACCATGGATGTCATATCCAGCCCGAAACACACCCAAATTCCTCAGCATCCAGACCACAGAGCCACCAGGGACCTGCTGGCCAAAATAACTTCACACACACTGACATGTGCGGACTCTCTGCTGTGTTCTGAGCACATCATCACCCAGTTTGTAAAACACTTTAAACTGGGTCACACATTTGCATTTGACTTCTCTGAAAGGACAAAAAGCAGTTTATGTAAAACTGATCTGAGGTCTGAGCAGAGCTACAGCAGATGAGTGGGAGGCTTAAGTAAACCCAGCACAGTGGCAGCAGGTTTATTGGGGTCAATGCGTAACACCATCAAATGTGACCTTTGTGCTTTTTTCTGACCAGGGATATTATTTATCTGTGTCTCAGGGCAGGAAATCAGTCCTAACTGGCATACATTTTTGGTTTTATTTTTAGAACCAGGAATTAAAGCATGTAATCAACTTTCTTTACTTAGTGAATGACTCCAGTCTCCAAAAGAGTCCTGATCTGATGAAGAAGACAGTGTTCAGTTAGAGACATACATGCTCATTTTGCGCAAGGAGAGAATACCAACCCGGTCTCATTCCAAAGTCATCAAACGGCGGTGCTTGGGCAGTGAATTCCTGCGTCTGACACAGACAGAAAAGCTGTCCTTTCATGTCGGCATGATACATGACCAGTCCATGACCATCATGTGCATGATTCAGAAATCCTCAACGAGGGCAGACTAATACTTACTTGACCACAATGATGTCGTCCTGCATACTGAAGGATATTTAATTTCAAATACTCTGAACTCTTCCAAATACAATGAACTCTCCCCCAACCATTACTGCCTCAAGCGAGGGAGTTCAAGTATCTTGGGGTCTTGTTCACGAGTGAGGGTAGAATGGAGTGTGAGATGGATTGGTGGGTCGGTGTGGCTTCTGCAGTGATGTGGGCGCTCTGCTGGTCAATCGTGGTGAAAAGGGAGCTGAGCCGGAAAGCAAAGCTTCCGATTTACTGGTCCATCTATGGGCCAACCCTCACCTAGGGTCATGAACTCTGGGTAGTGACCAAAAGAATGAGATCCCGGATAAATGCGCTGGAAATGAGTTTCTTCCATGGGGTGGCTGAGCTCAGCCTTAGAGATAGGGTGAGGAGCTCGGACATCCGGAGGGAGCTCGGAGTAGAGCCGCTGCTCCTTTGCGTCGAAAGGGGTCAGTTGAGGTGGCTCGGGCATCTGATCAGGATGCCTCCTGGGCGCCTTCCGCTGGAGGTGTTCTGGGCACGTCTCACTGGTAGGAGGCCCCGGGGCAGACCCAGAACACACTGGAGGGATTACATATCTCATCTGGCCTAGGAACGCCTTGGGGTCCCCCAGGAGGAGCTGGAAAGCGTTGCTGAGGAGAGGGATGTCTGCGGTGCATTGCTTGGCCGGCTGCCCCCTCGACCCGGCCCCAGATAAGCAGATGAAAATGGATGGATGGATAATAGCAGCTATAATTACCATTGTCTAGTATTTTAAATTGCAACAGTCAGGAAAACTACAATCATTATAATTTCTACTTTGCACCTCTGAGTGTTGTAAAACAGCGTTGTTCTCCTTACTGAGAGTCAGTGTAAGAAGCTTTGAAAGTGACCCCAAAGGCCCACTCTGAGGTACGAACGAGTGTTTGAGTGTCTGAGATGCTTGATAAGAAAAGGCCCAGAGTTCTACTTAGCTGGTATTTTTTTTTTTGCCAGATATGAACTAAGAACCTCATCTAGTTCATTCCTGCTTTTCCTTTTGTTCTTCATCCCACTCTCTCTGTCTGGGAGTCCAGTGTCAGTCAGCTTTAACAAGACATTATAACAGGAGGTCGTATCCACAAAAATAATATATAAAAAGTAAAGTGTTGTTCATCCCGTCTCACTGAGCAGCTGTGAGGCTCCTTCATTATCCACAAAAAATAGACGAGACGAGAGGATCTCCAGACTGAGACAGAGAGAAGATAAAGGTTCAGATTTATTGTTTGTAATGATGCTGAAACCAACTGGAAGAAGAAGAAGAAGAAGAAAGAGGAAGATGAGCTGTGTGGGCGAGACAAAGAAACCTCAGGGGGTCTGAGACGCCCATCTCATCCCAGAGGAGAAGAAAAAGAAAGACAATACAAGAAAAAAAATGAGTGAAGACACAACAACATCAGTACTGTGTGAGGACAGACACGCCGCAAAGAGAACAAATAGAAAATCTAAAGTGAAGACACTAAATGCAGACCTGATGCAGAGCATGAGGCTGAGGTTAGAAGTGAACTGTTTGTGTTCCTATGCTCTTTTTGTGGGGGCCAAAAGAGTTTTAGAACTTTTAGAAAGTCAAAGTATTTTGGGAAACAGACATTTTGCAAAGTGATATAATTTCTTTAAAGTGTAAACAGTGTAGACCAAGATTTGAGATGACATTTTTAAAGACGTGAGAATACTCTGGCACATTTTTGGAAAATGTGGATATATTGAAAACTGGACATTTCCGTTTGTTTGAATGTTCTGGAAGGTAATGAAAATCATAAACATGAAAACATTTTGGAAAACCCTTTGGTACATCTTGGAAAAAATTGGAATTTTTGAAAATGGGAAATTGTGCATAATTTTCTCTGGCTGTCAACTTTTGGTCAGTTGGTGGATTGGTTGGTCAATATGTTCTTGTCTGACCAAACTCTCACTGGTCACACAATAGCTGATGCTACTTTAATAAAGCCATGTTTTCATTAGAGCATTTCTTTTTCCAGCTGAAAAAAGCAGTTGCCATTCAGCACCTCTATTTGTCCTCAGAGATACTGTAGATGGTCTTTGTCTACTTCTCCATCTTGATTGGACAGCTGCTGACAGCGAGGAGTGCGGCATTTTATCCAAAGTTAAACACACTTAGGTCTCATTTTTAATCAGAAAAACAGATAAATTATCACAGAAGACATTCGGTGTTGGATTTATCATTATGGGGCTTATTTAACCAAGTCTTCGAAAAGACACTGCAGTTCAAGTATTATAAAACTTCTGAAAGGAATACAACCACGCCAGAACCCTTGATGGAGTGGCACAACAGCCAAAGATAGCTTCTGGGCTAAAAATAGTAAGTCTTCCTCTCTCACATGAAGCATTACAGAGATATTTAATATTAGTGATGTTATGTTGTATATGACATCATCAACCCTGAGTTAACTTCTATAGTGTCCAGTATGTAGTATGACCATATGGGAAAATTTGTGAGGCCATTTTTAAAGATGTGAAAACCAGTGTGAGTGTTTAGTAAAACTGAATATTGGATATTTTTTGAAAAGTGAGAACATTGTTGGTCATTTTTGGAAAACAAAGAGGTCAACTTAGAAAGTCACAACATTTAAAAAAAAAAAAAGTGAGAACATTTTAATAAGTGAGGACAATGGGTTTCCCAGCGCAGGGTGGCGAACCCCGCGCAGAGCTAGTTTCGAGCAGCGCAACCCGAGGCACCTCCCGGACCAAAACATCAGTTTCCTCCTGGGAGATGTTTGGCCGTCTGACGCTGCTGCTCTCTTCTGCCATGGTGAATTGAGTAAACTCTCATTACGCCTTCCCGCGGCGCATTTAAGGACGAGGAGAGGGGCTCATTTGATTGGTGTGATGTATGTAAAACCCACTCCACTCCTTCTCTCCTCCCTCTTTCCGACTTGCGCAGGTAGGAGGGAGGGAGGTGGGAAAGAGGAGTAGCTGCGCCAGGGTGCACGGTGTGCCAAACTTGCAAAATCCACCTGGCCACACCCAGTTGGCGAAGCAGAGGTGCGCTGCACCTCCACCTCACCCGATCTGCGAAACTAGTGCCCAATGTGGTCATTTTTGAAAATAGGGAAACTATTAAAAAGTGAGGACATTTTTTGGGATTTTTTGCGGAGAAGGACATTTTGCACATTTTTGAAAATTCTAAACATTTTGGAAAGTATCTTGCCACATTTTGGCCGTGATGCCCCAATAAATTTGTATTTATCAAAGGCCAAAGTGGCCTTGCCCTAAAAATGACTTAATTCCAGGCCTGGAATACCTACCTCAGAAATGTTCAACATTGATATTATTGTTAAAATTGTTCAAAAGCTATAAGAGAAGACAAGAGACTAAAGTTTATTGTTTTTACGGTCAGTGTCAGGCTGTCTGCTGTTGCATTTAAGCTAAAAACAGGGGTGTTCCCTCTCTGCTGACCAGAGTTTATGTGCCTTGTGTCTCTTGTATCAGGCACAATCATAGGTTTTGTTATTTAATAATATTTTTTTTTATTATTTATTTATAATTTTTGTTACTTTTCCTTTTGTATCAGGAAATAAGCACAATAAATCTTTATGTTGAAAAAAATCGTGAGAGAATCGTGATCTCAATTCTAAGCCAAAAAATCGTGATTCTCATTTTTTTCCAGAATCGTGCAGCCCTACAGTGAAGATGCCATACCAAAATATCAGTGCAAAAGGTGCTGGTGCTGATGAACAAGGATACATTTTACAGTGTTTTGGCTGCCTTGGATAGTCAGCCATATTTATTCGTGCCAGTATAACATTACAGACAAAGAAATGCAGCAGCATAAGAAGATATGGCTGGCGGCACATGGCTCCACAAGCAGGAAAACTCAGCTTTCTTAGTCAATATACACGCACTGAGGAATATATTGCTTAAAACAACTATCTTCCATCAACAAATGTACTCATCCACATAAAAGATAGCAAATTGTCCTTTTAAAGCTGGTTGGAAACCTGGATGCTGTTAGAACCATGTGATCACAGGATGTGGAAAAACATGTACAACATATTGCATGATAGAAACAAATGTTTGGTTTTTTGTTTTTTTTTTACTAAAGTTTCCTGGAGTCTGCTGCTGTTCTCCTGCAGGCAACAGGAATGTGGGTCAGCAGGTTAGTTAGCGATTCCAGCCTTAAAACTGCTCACAGGTCTGTTCTCAAGGCTGTCACTCTCACACACTGTGTGCTCTGTGCCCTTCTAACCCGTCACCTCTTACATAACATGCCTGCTGCCTACGGGTGCTGACAGAAACAGCACCACTGCCAGCTAAGAGCGCATGAGTGAGCTGACAGTCTGGGAAATTACTCACTCTGTCATACATTTCAACTTCTCACTTATTCAACAAATTAAAACACCATCATGCAACATAATGATGCAAATGCACTTCTTATTTGTTTTAACAGGAGTTGATCTTATTTCAAAGATTGTGTCACCCAGAGAACATTTGGATTTCCTGGAATTGTTTTGCTGTCTTTATGCTGATTGAACAGTTGATACACTGCTGACTCTTTTTAAAACAGTAAACACATTCAGAGCTTTAACCTCAGACTCCTCAAACCGTCTTTACAATCTGACTTTTGACCTCCTGGTGGAGAGAGGTCAAGTTTGCTGTCAGTCAACTGGAACAAAATACACAGATATTTTTACTGTAGTTGGACAAACTCACCATCACACCTCACATGAAACACTGTACAGCTCTTTCATTTTAAGAAAAGATATATTTTACAAAATTTGATGTTTATTTATATTTTTATTGTGTATTTCTATTGTGTATTCATGATTCTCGACATTTGCAGTACTTGTATGCACCAAACACCAAGGCAGATTACTGTTTTCTGAGAGTGGACATGTTATTAGGGACTGATAACGCCATTCTGAACCTACTAGTCAGTGTCACTCTGTTAACTCATATCTATGAGGCTGATAAACACTAATAACACCCACTTAATCGAGTGATAACAATCCAAATGTGTGAGGAGACTGGATGACTGATGGTGACTTTGCCAGGGTGCATTTTTGGTCTTCTGTGAGTTGAGTAAGATCTGACGACTGTGTGGGTCATCCTTGTCTAACATCAGACAACCAGGGGCTGATCTGACACTTATGTCTGACATTCTATGAGTTGACATGGCGCACTTTAATGCAGCATCTGACCCACTGATCTCTCCCTGGGAGGTTAGTTTTATTTATCTCAAATTATTTACACGGGCCTCGGCTCCTCGAGGCTCTCTGCTTTGACTGAGCGTCTCAGAATCAGAGTCACACTATCTGCTTCCTTGCGGCTCAAACACTCACTAAGATTTTTCCTCTCCTTCTCCTTGAACAGCTGTTATGTAACAAACGACTCTGCACAGAGAAACTCAATGAAGCTCTATCTGTCCGCCTCTCTCTCTCTCCAGGCTGCATACCAACAGGGAGGCCTGAGAGCTGCACACACGAGACATGGAGTTAACTGCACTTCCCTCATTGGTATTAATTATGTGTTTGAGTGACTGTTTCTAAACAAACAAATTAGATCTGTACTTGTGCTTTCAGCAGAGCAGGGCTGCAACAGTTTTTTCATTATCGATTAATTGTTAAGTCGATGAAATGTTGAAAAAAAGACAAAGGAGATGTCTTCAGTTGACTTATCAGACCTTGCTTACTGTCACATATGACAGACGGAAGCAGCAAGGTTTTTTTTTTTTAATTTGTGTTTTTCTGACACTGGCTTCTTACTATGCTTGACAACACCCTTTTTAGAGCATGTTTGGTTTGTCTGTTCTGGGCTATTGTAGAAACATGACATGGTGGTCCACATAAAGGAAGACCCACTCCCTATGTAGACATAAACAGCTCATTCTAAGGTAACGTAAACACAACAATTCTTATTTTCAGGTGATTATACACTAAAAAACTTACTTTATATTCCATTCTGGCCAGTATGTCACTCTTAAATCCTACACACTGGACCTTTAATATCGAATTTTGCAAGTCAAGACAGTCGCAGCTTTCAGCTCCTCATCAACTCAATCGCTCAAACATTTAAACACCCACGTAAACAAACAATAGTTTGCAGCTGAGCAGGCCTCACCTCAGCATCATGCTATCCACCATCCCCTCCACCCCCTGATGACAAAATCATCTTGTATACTATGTCCCTTTAGCAACACTGATAAATGTAACATTTTCATGGTTTGCAGAAACGTACAACATTTTCTTTTGGCAACAGGGTTGCTTCACCTTTACGTGCTTCGTGTAGGTGTGTGTCATCATTTACTCACTCAGTCTGCCAGTGCTTCTTTATCCACTCAATAACTTTTGCACCTCGCACAGCAAACTCTTTTTAAGAAATATGTTGACTCCAACCTCCAGTGTTTTCACTCTGGTTAAGCAAAAACTAGATATGTGCAAAAAGCAAACAAAAAAAAAAACAAAACAAAAAAACAGCAGAATGAAAACACTTACCTGATAGTGTTATGTGATTTCTCTCAATTAGGCTAATCATTCTGTCTATAAAAATGCCAGAAAGCAGTGAAAAACACTCATTTCCCATAATTTCCCAGAGCCGAGGTGATGTCTGTGCTCAACAATCCAAAACCCGAAGATGTTAAGTTTACTATCATATAAGACATAGAAACCATGGAATCATAATGTTTAAGAAGCTCGACATGTAAAATATTTTTGCATTTTTGCTTGAAATATCACATTGATTATCATAATAGTTGCCAATTCATTTTCTGGCTGATCCACCAATCGATTAATCAACTGAGTTGCAGCTCGAGTTTTATTTCATCCTGAAAGTGTTGGGTGGGGATGAGGTCTGGACTCTGTGCAGACCAGTCAAGTTCCTCCACTCCACTCATGCAGAGTTGAAGTTAAGTGAAACAATTCATATGTTCCTCCAGCTGAAGTCAGCTGTCAGCTCTCTTATGACCGGCTTCAATTGACCGCGGCTTCACAAACTACTGCATAAAGGTCACAAAGCCGCGAATGAGTGTATGATGAGTGTGTGTGGAGGATTGAGTGTGTGTGTTGTAAGACAGCGCAGCAGCGTCTGACTGACACAAACCGTTTGAAGTTGCTGCTGCAGCCTGACAGACACAATCACCGCCTGGGTGCCAACTAGGATTCAAATAATATCAAAATAAACCCAGCAGAAGTCTTACCTTTGCTATAGCCGGAGGAGCAGGAGCCGGTGCTGCTGTGTCTCCTAGCCGGAGTCAGGTGCTCTCCGCCCCGCAGAGTCTCCAGGCTCACCGGCGTCTCCGTGAGCGGCGTAGCGGGCTCTGAGCCGCTTCTGCCCGGGTCGCTCGTCGAATCCTGCGGGGACGACTCCATCCATGCACCGAAAAAAAAACTCCGACACGAACAAAATAATCCCCTCAGCAGACAGCGGTTGTCAAAAGAAAGAAACTGGTAGAACAGACTGAGCGAACAGCCGGCGGAGCAGTGTGTCTGAGCAGCGGGAGAGGCGCGGCTAATAGGCGGCTGTCAGGGTCGCTGCTGTGAGCGCCGTTTGGAGGAGAGGAAGCCGGGCTGAGGGAGAGGGAGGGCGGCGCTGTGGAGAGCTGGGATGCCCTCCCTGGAGGCTGAGACCCGGACAGGACCCACTCCGCACGGCTACCTTTAATCTTTCGGGGCAAAACAAGCAAATCAGATCTAAAGTCTGACAGAAATCAAAACACTCGAGTCGAGTACCGATTGCTGAACAAAATGATGGTGAAGGTGAGAGAAGTTCATGCAGGTGTGTCTGTAGGTAGGATCACGAACATCCTCTGTGTCTGCAGCACAACTTTTCAGGGGTGCAAAGGAAGCTGGGTAACACTGAAGAGCTGTGCACACTGTGTCATGAAAACCGACTGACCATGAGTTTTACTTGATAAAAGTTATGACTGTTGTGTTAAGTGATTGTCTGCAGTGTCAGTGAACTGTTGGGGTTTGTTAGGACACAGTCAGTAGCCTACATTTACATGACATGAGAGAAAATAAATTCATTTACTAAAACCAGCTTTTTAAAATCTATATTAACATGTTAGTCCGACTGAAATCATACTAAATCAAATTTCTCAAAGTTGGATCAACACACCCGATAATGTGATTGGGAGTCGAATTACTTCTGCATGTATACAGTTAATCTGACCCAAACTAGCCTAGGTGCTCTGTGCATGCTCCACAGTTGCTGCTCCTGGCTTTGACCCCTAAGATGAATGGTATTAAATGCATAACAGAAGAAGAAGCCAGTAACAACATGGCAAAATCTGCATCCAGAGCTGTGCGTTTTGGACAGACGTGGAGACACAGTACATGCTGTGTCAGCTGAAAGTTAAATATTTTAAAATACATGGATGGGAGGAAAACACCGAGTGGCAGTCTGTTCAAGAAAGTGTCAGAACAGCTGGATGAAATTCGACTGTTTGGCCTGTGATGTAATAGGTCAACCAGGAAAAGGTAACAAGCTGAAAGGGGGCATATCGCCACCTATCGTAGCTGAGTTGGACATACTGTAAAACTTCAATTAAAAGTCTAGTCCCAGTTTAACACCCAGTCCCTTTTACTAGCCTGGTGTGGCTACACATTTTGACGAATACAGGCCTGTCTAAATTAGACGCCTAGTCTGGTTGCCAAGCAGTTCTTTTTATAGAAGTTCTTTGGATGTATAAAACCAGATTGCTGACTACCCACTTGAGCTAACGTTAGATAGCTGTTTAAATTGCACATATAAATATAATTGTGTAACCTTTTGTCAATATGGAGATGCTACACATCATTAGAGCAGTTCATTTCATTTTACTGAGCAAGTGGTGACCTTGTTGTGGGTACCTCTGAAGCTGTCATGAAGTCAGAATAATCGTCCATTCCTCAATTACCCAGCAAGCTATTTATATTTCTTTAGTCAGTAAGGGTCTACTTATCAAAAAAATCTTAAGTGTTTTTTCCTAAAAATTAATCCAAGTTATGAATATTGTTTGAACAGGATAAAGTGGTGTGGTGTCAGTATGCCAGGTGCGGTAAAAAAAAAAAAAAAAGGGTCATAATATAACACATAATAATAAGTTATTTAAAGTCGATGCAAATATTCGTACTGGTTCATCCATCTTTGCTGAGCAACAGTTTTGTGTAAAAGGAATAAAGGCCTGTCCCATAGAGACATCTGTCCTAGACATAGGCCTGTTGAGTTCAGTGATTTAAGCCAATAATAGCCTGGGCTATTAATTAAAAGTTTTACGGTACTTCGTCCAATAAATCGATTCCCCTGACATGCTTGTATACTGGGACAAAGACAGTTGTCTGATTAAATGGCCTAGTCGAGCTATAACCATAGCTATAACCATAGCTCGACTCAACTGTGCATGTAAACGTACTAACTGTCAGAAATTATCCTTCTGCTGCACCTTCCTACCCTCTGGCCCCCGGAACCATCCAGTTATATATGCTATTTTTTTTTTACATTCTGTAGCCTGTTAATGATAATGTGATCCTGATCAATGAATCAATGACAGTTGGAGCAGAAGTGGATTTAATATCAAGCCACAAGAAAGTTAAATGTGACTGTTTAAAACTTTAAAGGTCCAGTGTGTCAGATTGAGGGAGATTTGGTGGTGTTGAGTGGTGAGGATTGCTGATTACAACCAGTTTAAACTTCTCCTGGTTAGAATTCCTTCAGAGTTCATTGTTCAAGTTTTTTTTTTTTTTTTTTTTTTTTTTTACTGGGAACTGTAGTATCCGCAGAGCAAACAAAGCCGGGGCCTAATTTTTAACTGCTGTTTATACACAAACAAACGGGCTTGAAATGTTTTTTTTACTTTCAAAGCATAAATTGGGATTTATTTGAAATAGAAAATAAAAAAATTGAAGAGGAAATGTGCGTAAATTAAGGGCAACTCTGACCGATGCAGTGTATATTTTAGAGAAAGGGGAAATTGGCAACGCAGATGGTTAGGTGGTGAATTGAAGCCAGATTGTGGAAATTAAATGAGGAATCATTATACATAATGATGCCTCTCACACATTTAAATTCACCTCATGTCACTGTTTCTTATTGATTTACTTCATACACATTGAAATGTAGCAGTGTTGTACTGTATGTGCTTGTGCTAGCGAGTCATATGTATTTCAAAAGCACCTTTCGAATGTAAAATATATTAGTCAACTCAAATCTCAGATCAAATGCTGCTCAAAATTTCATCAGCACTGCCTCACCATCATCTACCCCAACTCCAGAGAAAAGGAGAGTGTGGAGGCTGGACTGTATGCTGCTGACACTCATGGTCGGCTGTGGAGCGCACCATGCACAGCTGAATGATGCCAGGCTGTGGCAGGTGGCAGGATTCAGGAAAGTCTAGCTTTCCTTTTCTTAATAGTAAACATGAATATACTGAGTCATTTTTCGCCTCAACCACGTTAACCAGAATAACTGATTAAATAAACGTTGATGGTTGTAAAACTCCAAGATAAGATCAGACAGCATTAGAGAATTGTAAAACACAGCGTCAACTTTTTTCAGTAATATTTTCCAATACTGTGCATATCACTGAGTGCAATTTTAGTTTTCAGATAGTGTTTGTGTGGAAAATCGCTGCAGCGGCCATAACTGTGCTGTCAGGCACAGAGAGTGCACTGGAGACCCCACAGAGGCTGCCACACACACTGCGCTTCTCCAGTCACCTCACTCAGCACAACTTTACCACCTGCATTTATGGATTGTGTAAATTAGCAATCCTTGTTTTGTTTTTTTCTTGCTTTCACCTTTAGATCATCAGACTACTTTTTTTTTTTTTTTAGATTTCAGGTACTCTTCTGTTTGATGAACTCACTGCATTAACCAAGGCAGCAACATGTTGCCACTCACTGCCTTTTCTTTTGTTTATGACCCCACTGGCCACCAAACAATGTGTGCTCTCTAACCTTCACCTTAGCTAAAAGCACCTCAGTTTCTGTGTCAGAAAAAAATGTTTTCTTGGTCTTCCTCTTGGTTGTTCCCACTTATCATCATAAAAAAAAAAACAATCAGCAGGCTATGCATCAACATTCATGAGGTGCTTTGCATTGACTATTTATGGTTAAATATAGGCGTGTAGAGGGTGTGACATGAGGCTGATCCATGTGTGGAAAATTCCAAGTTGATGTTGGATGTACAAAAGGAAATTGAGCACTGGCTGGCATACGCATGGTTTTATAAATAAGAACATTTTTTTGCATATGTACATTTCCTCATTTGTACGTATAATTTAGTGTGGATTTCCTTACAGAATTGTATTAATTAATTAATTATTAATGAAGTCATTCTAAAAACACTGAAAAAAATCAGTGTCACATTACAGATTAGTGTTTCTCTTATGCTGTTCAATCCATTGCAGAGGGCCCGCTAACCCAGCACCTGCACACCTATTTTCTCTGATAACTAAATGTGTGCTTACTCTATTTCTGATACAGACGTTCAGTAGGTTTTTATTTGGAGCTTAATTATTCACAGACTCCTGTTAATAACAAAGGGACCTGCTGATTTAATCCAGGAAAAACACTGAATAAAGCAGTTTTACATCAAAACATCAGTGTTTTTGCAACACTGGTCATTGCAAAGTGTCTGCTGACTACAGTGGCCAACTAAAGAGCGAGAAAATGCAAATGACCTTCGGGTCAAACTTTGGTTTGTCAGTTCTGGGCTACTGTAGAAACATGACAGTGAAACATGATGATCTCCCAACACATTCTTACTACGACCTTGTCACATATTGGCATTTGGTCATGGACTTTCCAGATTGAGATACTGTATGATGTCCAAGGAACCTTGGTTGTGCTGGTTGCTGACATTCTGGGATGTTCTGTGTCAACCTTTGCCTGTTACATGCATTGTGTGTTTTGAAAATACACCTCTGTTTTCAGAGGAAATGTACAGTTTGCATAAAGTCTCTTTCAAAATAAACGCACTATGTCTATACATCGCAAATTAAATTTTTTTTCTTCAACAACACACAGGGTTAAATTTAGCAACACACACCTGGTTGGGTTTAGGACAAAAGAACAGGGTTTACAATCTTACAGGAAGCAAACACCGGCCTGCAGGGTGAAAGTTGATGGTTGTTGAACCCATCCACCACCTGTTCATCCCTTCCTCCCACCCTACTTTATTATATTCCATTTCTGCCAATACACACCCCTAAATCCTACACACTGGACCTTTAAATCAAGATCACTTAAAAAATACATGCATGTGCCTACATTTCTTAAGATGCACAAATGATGATTTAAGGGCATATTTTATTTTTAGGTATTATACAACACTGCAGTACTGGAAGAAATATTTAGATCCTTTAGGTAAAGTTAGTTCAGTTTTCAATTAGTACTTGAATTTTCTTACATTTTATGCTCTGTCACGTATAGAATATTGTGTTTGGTGTGGACCCCAGGAAGAAAAGCTGCTGATTTGGCTACAGCTAATGGGGATTCTAATAAATGAGAGACCAGACAAGTAATCAATTAATTAATAAAGTGAGATGAAATCAAACAGATTCATTAATAATGAAAATAATGGACACAGTTAGTTGAATGATGTCTGACCACAGTCACAGTAATCCCCATTCAGTGTGGTTTTCATTTTATTTTGGACTCTCCTGCATCCTTCCTCCGCTCGGTGAACCCTGCCAGCTGTGTTACTGCCTCCATCTCTACCTTTTCATCATCAGCTTTTTCTACCACTAATTTCCTTTTGCCAAAAGCTTCACAGTGCCTGGACCATTTTAAAAGCAGGATATTGCTCCAGATTTCATCACCTTAATTAGTTCAGATGAAATAAAAGAGCTGAATATGATGATTATTTAGAGCTGCGATGAGGACTGAAGCAGTTGGCAGCCTTCGTTAGCCTGCAGTGAAAAGCCTCAGGAGCGCTCACACTTTTACTCTTTTCCACGTAAAGAAACTGTCCACCTGCTTCAAACTGCTGCTGCTGCTGCTTTTAAACTGCTCTCACATCAGAGAAGCTACACTTTGCATTTTAAGTATTGATACGGTATTCTCATCCATAATGTCTAAATGACAACAGTGGAGAAAATTTCCTTTCTTGAGTATCCAACTCTGGTAACAGAAGCAACTAACAGTAAGGAGGCTGAAGTTCACATTAACTCGAGTGTCTGTGTTGAGTGATTAGTGAGACAGAAAACAGATAGCTACAGAAATTAGACTGGAAATGAAAATCATAATCGTGATGCTCCTGACAAATTTGAAAATCTGGTAGATTGCTTACAACAAGTACATTTTGGTACAAAAGTGTTAACATAAGGTTTGTGCATATTTCAAACTAAATGAAAGTGAAACTTATCTGTGCTCTCTTTAAAGCCAGACTCCAATACTCAGGTTTTTTTGTGAAAATACATGTGTCTGGGAAGTACCAAGCGCACAACTCTCAGATAAATGAGACTTGGATTACACTGCACGAGTTGTATGAGAGTTTGTAAATAGATGTTTTGATATACTTTTGCTGTCGTTAAATGTGGTCTCCAATCCATTCCATTCCACGATGGACCGTGAGAATAACCTGGTCTCACTCTGAAGATGCTGAAAACCAGCGCTTGGTCAGTGACTTCTGGTGTCAAACACCTACGAAAAGTAGCCGTCCTTTCACGTCAGCGCAGTGCACAGATGGTCAATAACAGCAACCGGCAGCATCAGGGGAAATGCGGCAGGACAGCAACCACTGACTTTCACCCAGGAAGCTGGTGTTCACTTCCCATGTGATTGTAAAGCCATACCCTGTTCTTTTTTTCTAAACCCAATCGTGTGTGTGTGTGTGTGTGTGTTGGCAAAACTTAACCATGTGCATTTGTTGTTGAAGGAAAAAAACATTAATTCGTGGTGCTGTGCCAATGTACTGCATTTATTTTGGAAGAGACTGTAAGCAAACTGTACATTTCCTGTGAAAACAGAAGTGTATTTTGAAAAGAGACAGTTCATGTAGCAGGCATCCTAGAACGTCAACAACCAACAGCTGAGCTTTGATCATTTTGAAACTTTTAAATATGCCTGTACTGTGTATAAGACACTGCATGGACTTGCACCACCCCCACTAAGTGATCATTTCAAACTAATTTCCTAGCTAGTGGCATTGAAACTCCATGACCAAACGTCAATGTGTGACGAAGTCAGGGTGTGTTGGCGAGAAAAAGTTTTCTTAAGGAATTCAAAGTTACACAGTATGACTAATTTATACAGAAATGGTCATTTTGTGGGTGAAGTATAACCCACAAATAAAGTACAAATAAATGCAAAGATGTGGGAAGGTTGGTACAACAGCACCCCCTATTGACATGTGGGGGAAACAACACGGTCTATAAATAGTTGGCTATTTAACCACTATCTGAACATATGTTCTAAATTTTGAACCACATATGATAAGGTGCCTGTCAGAATATATATATATATATATATATATATATATATGTGTGTGTGTGTGTGTGTGTGTGTACATATATATATATATATATATATATAAAGATGTTTAAAATGTGCCAATTTCATTAATTCCCTCAATCAAACATGACAATGTCATTACATCAGGTCAAATTTGTGGTACTGAAAGCAACTCAATACCAAGAAAAGGCTGAACAGGCTGCGAAAGACGGGGCAGGCCGGGACAATTTTGGAGCTGCTTTTTAGATCCATAAAATGTCATGTCACAAGGGATCTCCACTTTGGCGGCATATCCATCGAAATGGAATTTATAGCAGCTACTGAGGGAGCTGGGGATAGAGCACACAGTATTTGGGCTAACAGAACCGTCTACGTACAGTAAAGTACATCTGAGCAGTTTTACTGTAAGTTAGCTCCTCAAACCAATCACAAGAATAAATGTTCCAATTGTATGTTTCTGCAAGTCATGGATATGTAATATTTTTCTTTCATGTAGCGGATATGTTGAAACTTGACGTTTCAACAGTGCTGTGTTTAACGTGGTTAGGTTAAGGCACAAAAACCACTTGGTTATGGTTAGGAAAAGATCACGTTTGGCTTAAAATAATCGCCTTGGGTGGCACAATTACGGCTTGAAATTTCGCAAATGTCTTGCAAAAAGCAACCAGTTTGTTGTTTGTTGGTCTTGAACAGTGGTCTAAAGATGGCTGTTGTCTCACCTAAGCACATGCACATATATACACAGCACCCCTCAGCGAAAAAAAATTCTTGCACACAGGAATGAATTATGCAAAACAAAAGCAAGAGCTCATCCATTTAAAAAAAATCTGAATCTAAGAATGGTCGTAAAGAGATTATAGAAGAATGTAGGTGGTTTCCAGAAATCCTCCTGGGGGTTGGAAGGTTCTTTAGAACATTATTTACTTTACTGTATAGCTTACCATGGAGGTTTCATAGGTAAACCTGTAGAGCACCTCAAGGAAGTCCCCAAAGGTTCCTTTGTGGGTCTACATGGCTCTCCAGCTTCTTGAGGAGATTTCACAGTTGATCTAGGGATTCCTGAGGGGGCACAAGTTCTCAAGAAGGTATTAAAGCTCCTTGATGAGTTTATACAGGTTCTTTAGCAGGTGTGGAACAGTTCTTGCAATTTGATGCAGTTCCAGGGGTTTTCACACCATATCACTGAACTCGTTGTACAGGTAAAAAAAAAAAAACTAAACAAGATGGATTGAAGATTTTTTTAGTAGAATAGAATAGAATAGAATAGAATAGAATAGAATAGAACTTCATCCATCCCTGAAGGGAAATTCAACTGTCCAGCAGCTCATAAAAGACATAAAACAACAACCACACTTCCCCTCATCAACAACACAGTAGTATCAAAATAGACATGAAATAAAACAAGTTAAAATTAGTGCATAAATTGAAATCAAATTCAAATTAAATCAAAATAAAATTGCCCATTCCACAGTCCAGTCCAGTTGTGGCTAATGTGATGTGTGTGAGTGTGTGTGTGACTACATTCAGTAGGTGTAAATTTAGCTAGTAGTTATCATGTTGGTATGGTATTGTGAAACACTGCAGGTCAGCAGGTTCATCCTCTCATAAAAGAAGTGTCATCACACCATCACATCCTGCTGTGATCATAGAACAGATTAGGGTGGAGCTCAGCATGAGGTGTGTCTGCTGGTGCCTCACCCTCTTAAGTAACCACATAGCCCAAGGGCTAACTTTTTCACTTCTGCTATGTAATACACATAAAGTTGTAATAGAGTTCTCTCTATCTCTCACATACATACCTGTGCACTGCAAAACATTTTCAGTGTTTAAAGTCTGGTTCTGAATGTCATCATTTTTAATTTTTTTCACAGACTGATTTGAAAACCTGTGTAAGCCACCATGGGCACTTTTCATCCTCATTGTTCTTTACCTCATTCAAGACTTTCCAGCATTTGTTTCCAGACTGCTTCCTTGGTATCGACCCTGCCTGTCCCTGACTCTCTTGCTTCATCTGCTCCCCGGTAAACCACTCTGCCTTGTGTTTTTGACCACAAGCTCTGCTTCTGCCCCCTTGGTTCCAGTTCACCTGTTTTCTGCAGCTTTCTGGAAAGAACGTCACATAGCTTTACAAAGTGAGTTTACCAGTTCAGTCACCTGTGATCTTCTAAGCTGTGGATTGCCTCGTTGTGTGGCAGTACGCCTCACCTTTGAGCGTGCGCCACAGATTCCACATCTCATCTCTGCTGTCAAGCTCTCCCCTGTCCATGGCCGGCTTCGCATCGGAGAGACTGCTTTCTCAGTGAGTACTCCTGGTGTTGGAATCTCAGCTTCGTGCTCCCTCTCATTACCATCCTATGCTATTGACACCGGCACCTCACCTGTGTGCTGCCACAGCGTTCCGAGCAGGGAGCTGCAGAGTGATTCTGTTTCCCTGGGGACACTGGAACTGAACACTGACTCTCTCTGTTGCTTCACCAGTCTGCGCTCCCTGTTCTGCCTGTCCCTGGTGTTCCACCCGTTACAATATTTTTTTTCATACCTTTGTCTAATACAGTTTTTAAAAAAAAAAAAAAAAGAAGAAGAAGAAGAAGAAGAAGAAGAAAAGAGAAAACTGAGCATACTGCATCCTTGCGTCTTCGGGGGTTCAAATTTACGAAATGTTCATATTTTTTGAAAAGTAGCTCAAAGCGTATTCAGATTCTTTAGCTCAGAGTTTTACGTCCAGTCTCAGAATGTTGTGCAATTTTGTGCTACAGTGACCAGGTTGATCGACATGTTCCCAGAAAAGGTGTGCAACTGGCTTTGAGGTCCATATTCTCTTGTTTGGTGGGTGTCTCAGGGGTGTAACTCAATCAGCAGTAACATGTGTATAAACCCCATCATAATAAAAAGGCAGTGTGCAATGGATCCAACTTAAGTCCTTCACAAATGTGTCTACTGCAGCTTAGTGTATTAAAAATTGAAGACATTAGAAAAAATGCTTGTCTTAAGTATTTTATAATTATGTTATGTAGTAGAACAAGCCACCTTCTCAGCTGCCTTAGTTGCAACACTTGCCTTACATAAAGGGTCTTTAATGTACCACCATTTCCATATAAATAAACGAATGCAGCCCAGCTGTCACTAAAATCCAATATTTCCAGCATTATATTTACAATAAAATAGAAGGGATTCTGCCGACAAACAGGGTTCCCAGTGAGCCATAGAGCCAACAGGCACAACATCTGCCAACCTGGAGATGGAACACCTGAATGGAAAGCAGCCTCAGAGCTGGGAGAGATTTTGGCTTCAGTGTGAAAACAGCTTTCATGACCTGTTCATACAAGGTGTCATTAAACACAGAGGAGGAGAGCTGGAGATATGATGCCTCTGTCATCATCTCACGGCCTCATCAATCACTGTTCAAACTGAGGAGAGAGCATGTCCACCTCTCTGCCTTTCTGCCTCTCTGCCTCCTCCCTCAGATCAAGCTCTGAGAGCAGCCATCATTTATCTTGATGGGGAGTGAGGCTCTCAGCAGCTGGCTTGTCGTCGAGTCAAAGCGAGTGAAGAAAAGGACAAGTTCACAGAGCAAGTCTCACTGAGATGATAAATGCAGAACTTCAGCTGTGATACACTCAAATCATCAGCCAAACCAAACACACATTCATGACTGTAACCTACAATGTGTCGATCCAGAGATGAACATGTATAGTCCCAGTGGAAATTACCAACTGGGAATTAGCCCAAAACTAGATTCACGGCCTTGAGGTTATATGCCTCTATGAACTGGTCAAGTTGCATTAAAAGTTTACATCCACGTCTGTGAAAACATGGATGCTTCACATACAACTTCCCCCCGGCAGCACAGAAGATCTATAAAATCAACACAGTTTCAAGGTGGGTACCCAAAATTAGTGTGACCTGATCAAATGTCTCCCCTTCTGTTTCTGAGATATGCCGTTGAATTATGGCCAGAAAAGTGTTTTTCCAGAACATTATGATGTCAGAGTTGACCTTTGGATATAAAATGTCATCCCTTATCCTGTTAGACATTTGTGTGAGATTTTATCTTAATGAATTCTTGAGATATGGTCAAAAACATGTTTTGTACCTTCACAGTGACCTTGACTTTAGACCACCAAGTTATAGTCAGTTCATTCATGAGTCCAAGTGGATGTTTGTGCCAAATTTTGGGAAATTCCCTCAAGGTGTTCTTGAAATACTGTGTTTACGAGAATGAGACAGACAAGGTCACAGTGACCTTGAACTTTGACCTGTGACCATCAAAATCAAATCAGTTTGTCTTTAAGTCCAAGTGGCTGTCTATGTCAAATTTAAAGAAATTCCCTTCGGGTGTTCTTGAGATACCGTGTTCACAAGAATGAGATATACAAGGTCACAGTGACTTTGACCTTTGACCTACAATTACCAAAAAGTAATGTTTATCCTTGAGTACATGTGGACAATTTTCCCAAATTTGTTGAAATTCTCTCAAGGCATTCTTGAGATAGTGCGTTAATAAGAATGGAGCAGGTGGACGGATGGACAACCTAAAACATAATGCCTTTATGGCACATTTCTTAAGTATTTTAAGCGAGAATACTTTTAATTTCAATCTTTTACAGTTTCAAATTAACAACAAAGCAAAAGGGCCTGAAACTAAAGTTTGGGCACCCTGCATAGTCACTGGGCCTCATTCACTAAAATCTGCGCAGAAATGTTCTTACTCTCCGCAAAAAATAAGTACTTGCGCAAAATCACAGTCGGATTCATGACACGTGCGTACCGGCCAATTTTGTTCTCACCACCATGCGTATGTTAGTAAATCAGAACCATTATAAATTGACAGGCATGTGTCCGCGATCTGCAATCAGCATACTACCACGCCCCTATGTGTCTATATAAGGACATCCGTTTGGTGCCACATGAAGAGAGCAGAGAAGGTGAGAAAACGCAAAAGATGGCCCCAAAAGGTAAAAAGAGAAATTTCACAGCAGCAGAAACTGAAATTATTGTGGCAGAGGTGGAGGCCAGAAAAGGCACGCTGTTCCGGAGTGTGTCCACCGGAGTTACGATGCAAAAAAAAAAATGAAGCCTGGGCCGAAAATAAAACAGGCAGTTAATTCTGTGTCCCCTGAGGCACGGACGGTGGCACAGGTAAAAAAGAAATGGTTCGACATAAAAGTTGATGCCAAAAAAAGAATTGCAACCCACAAAACAAATAAGGAAACAGGAGGAGGACAAGGAGCACCAGACCTGACAGCCCAGGATGAGAGACTGGCTGCAATTATTGGCCAGTCATCATTAACGGGAGTTTGTTCCAGGCATGAGGGAGAAAGTGATCACATCTCTCAAGAATCACCCAGAGGTAACTTATTTCATGACTAAAATGTTTGCCATTTCTTGTGTCTAATAATTAACAAGCGCAGTTCAATCAGAACAAAGACTTCATTTAAATGAAAGGCATTGGTGCTTGCAACTGTTAATTTGACAAATCTTTTAGGCTCTAATGATGGTGGATCTGAGGATGACGCGGAGTTGACCTCCCCCTCCCAAATGCCAGAGCCGGCCACACCATCCACTTCCCAGTCTTTCCCGGAATGTCGTCGGCCTGCCCGCGTCCTTACAGATGAGGTTGTTCGCAATCAGCTGGCTCTCCTGAATGCAGTGAGGGAATTGCAACAGGAATCGCAAACATCAACGAAACGCTAAAACGGTTGCTTGATGTCTTTACAAATAAATATGTACATGATTGAATGTGTGTCACTTGCTGCAAAATTAAGAAACTGAATGAATGAATGAAATGTATTTGGTATACAATGAATGAAATGTATTTGGTATACAACTGGAAACAAGAAATTTAACTTACCATCAAAGACGCTGCATTAAGGTGTGTCGAGCCAGCACTGCAGCCCTGCCAGGAGGCCCCACATTTGGCTGTGCATCTTCCTCTGGTTGAGGTTCTGCTACAGCTGGTATGGGGATGCCATGTGCTATGGCTACGTTGTGCAGGACACAGCATGCCATAACAATTTTGCACACCTTCTGGGGTGCATAAAGTAACTTACCGCCAGCACATCCAGCGACCCTTGAGTTGTCCAAATGTGCGCTCTATTACGGCACGTGTGTGGGCATGAATTGTGTTGTAGCGCACCTCTTGAGGCGTCTGAGGGTTGACAAAAGGAGTCATCAGCCAGGTTTTCAGACCATATCCTCGGTCACCTAAATAGTAGAACACACTGTAGCATAAACAGAATAAAAGGTTTACACTTAAGATATAGTATTTTAAAGAGCTACTCACCAACAAGCCACCCGTCCCTTACAGCCCCTGCCTCCAAACGCATTCCCACTGTGCTGTTGCGTAAAATAAAGGAGTCGTGGGTTCCTCCAGGCCAGCGGGCCACAAGGAGGATGCAGCAGTCAGCGTCACAGATTACCTGCACGTTGACTGAGTGGTAGTTCTTTCTATTCATAAACTGCATAGAGTTTGTTGATGGAGCTTTAATGCGCACGTGGGTGCAGTCTATCGCTCCAACAGTATCTGGCATTCCAGCAATGCCATGGAACCCCCTCTTCACTTCACTCTGGCGTCGTTCATCATAGGGAAATTTTAGGATGATTGGCATTTGTCTGATGATGCCATTCAACACCTTCGGGATGACACGGCTCAGAGTGGGTTGTGAAATCCCAGCCCGATCTGCTATTTCCCTCTGGAATGTACCTGTAGCCAGGAAACCGAGGGTGGACAGGACTTGAACCTGAAGAGGTACAGGGTGAGAGCGGTGTGTCGGATGCTGAAGATGTGGCTCCAGGGAATTGCACAGCTCCAGCAAAACATGCCTTGGCAGTCGGAAACAGCTCATAAGCCATTCTTCACTTTCATCAAACATGTTTTGACGGTCCCTGAAGATGCGCTCTCTCCTGAATGCACGGGCAGCAATATCTTCCAGCAAGGCAAGATCTGCCATTTCTCCATTCGGTTGGAGGTAAATTGGACTCCTTTATACAGTACAGGCCAAAAGTTTGGACACACCTTCTCATTCAATGCGTTTTCTTTATTTTCATGACTATTTACATTGTAGATTCTCACTGAAGGCATCAAAACTATGAATGAACACATGTGGAGTTGTGTACTTAACAAAAAAAGGTGAAATAACTGAAAACATGTTTTATATTCTAGTTTCTTCAAAATAGCCACCCTTTGCTCTGATTACTGCTTTGCACACTCTTGGCATTCTCTCCATGAGCTTCAAGAGGTAGTCACCTGAAATGGTTTCCACTTCACAGGTGTGCCTTATCAGGGTTAATTAGTGGAATTTCTTGCTTTATCAATGGGGTTGGGACCATCAGTTGTGTTGTGCAGAAGTCAGGTTAATACACAGCCGACAGCCCTATTGGACAACTGTTAAAATTCATATTATGGCAAGAACCAATCAGCTAACTAAAGAAAAACCAGTGGCCATCATTACTTTAAGAAATGAAGGTCAGTCAGTCCGGAAAATTGCAAAAACTTTAAATGTGTCCCCAAGTGGAGTCGCAAAAACCATCAAGCGCTACAACGAAACTGGCACACATGAGGACCGACCCAGGAAAGGAAGACCAAGAGTCACCTCTGCTTCTGAGGATAAGTTCATCCGAGTCACCAGCCTCAGAAATCGCAAGTTAACAGCAGCTCAGATCAGAGACCAGATGAATGCCACACAGAGTTCTAGCAGCAGACCCATCTCTAGAACAACTGTTAAGAGGAGACTGCGCCAATCAGGCCTTCATGGTCAAATAGCTGCTAGGAAACCACTGCTAAGGAGAGGCAACAAGCAGAAGAGATTTGTTTGGGCCAAGAAACACAAGGAATGGACATTAGACCAGTGGAAATCTGTGCTTTGGTCTGATGAGTCCAAATTTGAGATCTTTGGTTCCAACCGCCGTGTCTTTGTAAGACGCAGAAAAGGTGAACGGATGGATTCCACATGCCTGGTTCCCACTGTGAAGCATGGAGGAGGAGGTGTGATGGTGTGGGGGTGTTTTGCTGGTGACACTGTTGGGGATTTATTCAAAATTGAAGGCACACTGAACCAGCATGGCTACCACAGCATCCTGCAGCGACATGCCATCCCATCCGGTTTGCGTTTAGTTGGACGATCATTTATTTTTCAACAGGACAATGACCCCAAACACACCTCCAGGCTGTGTAAGGGCTATTTGACCAAGAAGGAGAGTGATGGAGTGCTGCGGCAGATGACCTGGCCTCCACAGTCACCGGACCTGAACCCAATCGAGATGGTTTGGGGTGAGCTGGACCGCAGAGTGAAGGCAAAGGGGCCAACAAGTGCTAAACACCTCTGGGAACTCCTTCAAGACTGTTGGAAAACCATTTCAGGTGACTACCTCTTGAAGCTCATGGAGAGAATGCCAAGAGTGTGCAAAGCAGTAATCAGAGCAAAGGGTGGCTATTTTGAAGAAAGTAGAATATAAAACATGTTTTCAGTTATTTCACCTTTTTTTGTTAAGTACATAACTCCACATGTGTTCATTCATAGTTTTGATGCCTTCAGTGAGAATCTACAATGTAAATAGTCATGAAAATAAAAAAAAACGCATTGAATGAGAAGGTGTGTCCAAACTTTTGGCCTGTACTGTACATCTTCCATACCAATTAATCGATGAAATCAACTACAGATGAGCACAGTCATGGCACTACAAATTTTTGGGTATCACCTATCAATTATAGGCCAATAAACAATTTAATAAAGGCCAAAAGTGTAACATTTCAATATGAACATTTTCATATGGTCTACTCTATTGTAAACTTGATAAACTAACTCAACTGCTATAATTGAAGAATTTAATTATATGACAATAACTTATGAGGGTGACACGGCATTTACGTTTGGCCCATAAATGAGTAAATTCAATTATTGTTGTCTATTAAAGCCTTTTTTTCAATAAATGAAGTTTTAATATTGTATGCATTTAGTTAAAAGGGTGTGTGTTAACATTTCCTAGGACATTTCTTTCATCATTTGTGCATACGCATGGTCTGAGGGAGTTCTAAATTTGTTCGCAGAGTACGAAGAAATTTAGGTAAGAACAAACTGATGAATCCCAGATTTGTGCGTCAAATGTGCGTATGCACAGTTCAAGCACAAATTCGTGCGTACGCACTGTTCGTAAATGAGGCCCATTGTCTTGTTGTAGAAGCCGACCTCTCTTCATCTTCAGCTTTTTTACAGACGGTTTGATGTTTGGATGATGTCTGGAATTTAACTGAATCCAGTCTTCCCTCTACCTTTGAAATGTTCCCTGTGCCACTGGCTGCAACAAAAGCCCAGTGGCTTTTCTTTTACAAGCCAAAGTATATGTTGTGGAAAAAGGTCTATTATACTGCTGTATACTACTGCTGCTAATGTGTTAGGGTTAGTGAGATGTAAGATTTTTTTTTTTTTTTTTGTACAGCTAAAGAAATGAATTAGGCGACTAGATAATCCTGGTGAAGCCCAGCTTATAACACACACACTGTCTTACATTGGAGCCTGTTTCCTGCACAGATCAGCTGCTCTGATAAATAAAAGCTGAGCTGATAGAAGTGTCTCCTCAGTGATCAGAGGAAACTGAAGCTTCATGCTCTCAGAATAACAGTGTGTGAGTCATCATTGGACTAACAGCTCAGTTCAATAATTCAACACTCCTCTGTAAGCATGAATTATTGAGTCTGGAGACTGTGTCCTGCACTGTGAAACCACTCGACTGAGTATTTCTTCTCTTATCGGAAACAGCTTTTCTTTTCTTAGATGATCAGTGTCTGGAGTCATGAGGGTGTGACAGTGTTTTCTACTCAGCTTCGGTTTGAAAACACTGCACAAGCCTTACATAGAAGGATCCACACTTTGGATGTTTTGAACTTCACATTAACTGTGTATACAAACAATTAAAAAAAACAGATTAACATGTTTCTGCCTACAAATACACAAACACCTGATATGACAAAATGACCACTGAGCTTCAGTGATCTTACTGCCTCTACATGAATGCTAGGACCCAAGGTTTCCCAGCAGAACTTTGCATTGTTACAAGATGATCAGCGTTGTTCACTTAATCTGTCAGTGGTTTTACGTCTTTTGCTTCTATTCACACATTTCATTGCTCTGATTAGTTGTAGGTCTATCCAGTCGCATCCAGGGACATTTTGGTCTACAGCCATTGATAACGTCTCTTTAGAAATCGAAAATGGACTAAAAGGTTCATTTTTGATCCTTTTTGTGTGGCGATACAAAGCTATAGCTCAGTAGGCTACAGATATAAGAATGTCATCACAATGACCATCACCTAATTTTTGGTGTGTCAGTCAGCTGACAAATGAATCAGAGTTCAGAAGATGATGTGGCATCATCCGACACATACTGTGTTATAATATAAAATATAAATTGTCAAATAAATCCATGACCACAAAGTTAACTGCAGCAAAATATTTTCTTTTACAATAATGTTGTTTTAAGAGCTTGCTTCTTTAATCAAGCTTGATAGTTGAAGTTAACTTGAGTAAGATGTCAATATCTCATAACATTATGTTATGCAAAGGTGTTATCCTTTTATATCTCGTCATAACACACTGAAATACTTTTATTGTGACCACAGCAGTAGAACGTCAGCAGTAACTTGCAGCTCTGGCAAGGCTCTAGAGAATTATTCACGAAGAGAGAGGCTTCTATCAATGAGGTTAAAGGGAAAGTTCGGATTTTTTGAAGTGGGGCTGTATGGGGTACTTATCCACAGTCAGTGTATTACATTCAGTGGATGTCAGTCGGCATGCCCCCAGTTTGGAGAAGCAGGCTGGAGTCTGACACAGAAACTAAGCCATGTATTGCTCTAGAGGGTTCAGCATCAAAATGTATTTTAGCCACCTGAAAATAGTACTGCTATATTGAGAGTGTTTTTAGCACTTAACCTTTCCATCAGACAGCCTGTTCCAACAGGGAAGCCATCACCGGCTTCACTTCTCCATCTATGTTCTCACTGAAGCCACCAGACTGTCAGATGAACTGCGCCTCACCTGGAAAGTAGACGAGAGCAGGCAGCTGCAGCAGGAGGCAGTGACAAAAAGCTGTGGTCAAGCTGGACAGTTTCCCGACAGTTTCCAGCAGCCTTCAGTATGTACAGGAAGTCACAGAAACACTTAGGCTACATCCTGTCCCATGTGATATTGATTTATTAAAATATAATCAGACCCATATATCAGTTTGTTTTCAGTCTCCAGTTGTTTTAGTTACAATAGATTGATTTATTCAAATGCTTTACAGGTGATCTGTAAATTATGTTCATGGTTCAACCTCCATTTGACATTATTTTTCATGTGAATCAGCATCATATCAGTTTGATCTGTCCCCTCAACTACACATGCTAAATAAATGTCCGACTATAAGGTTCGTATTTTATACAAGACAACAGCTTTCATTACAGATCAGTCAGATACAGTCAGGGCTTCACATCTGTACAGATGTTATTTTAACCATCATCACATCCCGCTGACCACACGTCAACTAAACTTCACCATCAGTCACACAACATGTTTTCTGTTCACAGAATAAACCTTCAAATCAGACAAATAAAATTTAAATCTCTGAAATTCAACAAAAATAAAAGTTTTTTTAAAACATCATATTGCTGAGTCAACCTCTAAACCAATCAGCTGTTAGATCAGGTGAGAGCCAGGCGGTGCAGTCGGTGGAGAGCAACTGCAGCCCCTGGCTCTAAAAACTGCGGCCGCCTCGCTCTCGTGATTTTATTGCCGTCCACTTTGTAATACATCAGAGCAAGTCGGGATGGAGTTGGACACAAAACTAACCGGCATGCATTGTGCGCCAATCGCCGGTGATTGAGTCTGCACAGGCCTGGCTCATCTCAAACGAGTCTAATGTCTCATGTTTGTTTTCAGTCTGTTGCTGTGTGTTTGCTGGGCGTGGCCTCCTAGTACCCTCTTCCTGCCAATCCTCCTGAGTGCCAGCAGTTGCTGAATCTTCACACCTGAACCTCATCAGCAATCAAGCCACTGCGGTATAAAACCCCGGCTCAGATATCCAGCCTTTGCCAGATCGCTCAGTCTCCTCTGTGGTACAGATGTCAAGGCTAACTAGGTTTTTTGACACGTTGTCTTTTTGGGCCTCAATTCACAATTTGTTCTGTGTCTCAGGTTCACCACACCAGCTTCAACTATTACCAGTCACGTCCAGCCTTGTTCTCATCTTCTGCCTCTGCATTTGGACTGCTCTGTCCTCAGTCCCTCAGCCTGCTCTGCTTCGCCATTCCCACCCCACCACAGCCATCGTTTCAGTCCTTCAGTCCCCATCTTCAAAGTACAATAAACTGCCTGCGGTGTTTGCATTTGGGTCCTAAGTTGAACGATCACAGCACAGACTTGATTGACAATAACAGTAATTGTTGGCTTATTGAACATGGGAGCTGCTTCAGTCAGTTTGGGTCTGTTTACGTTATGGTGTGAATTTGCTAAATCCAAAAAAGTCACACAATAACACAGACAGAATAACTGATAGAGGCAGTGGTAGACCAGCAGCTCCTGTACTCAGCGAAGTGGAGTCTTGCTTTGAAGAAACCGATATAACATCTTCATTTTCCCACTGGAAATGACTGAATGACAGCAAGGTACGAGACTGAAAATATTCCAAATATGGTGTACACTTAAAATAATATATATATTTTTTTTAGGTGGTTAAAATACATTTTGTAGCTTACCTGATCCACAGCAGTACATTGCTTAGGCTCCATGGACTCCAGCCTACTTCCCCAAACTGGGGGCATGCTGCCTGAAATCTACTGTATGTAATACACTGACTATCAATCAATCAATCAATTTTATTTATACAGCCCAATGTCACAAATCACAATTTGCCTCACAGGGCTTTACAGCATACGACATCCCTCTGTCCTTATGACCCTCGCAGCGGATAAGGAAAAACTCCCCGAAAAAACCCTTTAACGGGGAAAAAAAAACGGTAGAAACCTCAGGAAGAGCAACTGAGGAGGGATCCCTCTTCCAGGACGGACAGACGTGCAATAGATGTCGTACAGAACAGATCAGCATAATAAATTAACAGTAATCCACATGACACAATGAATCAGTACTCTGTACACGCCACCTCAAAAAATCTGAACTATCCCTTTAAATCATAAACAGTTATTGAACGTGCTGCATGTTTCCTGTGAATCCTTTGTGTGTGCACTGAAAGAAATTTGAAAGGTGGACACCACCACGAACAATAACACACATCTCTTTTAATGCAATCTGTTGTTATTTCACTGGTGCACTCTAACAGGACAGAGTAGCTGTTGAACTCAGTGAGATTCCTGTAATGAAACTGAACCATCTGCATACTGTTTCCCCTCTCATCTTCACATGAATCGCTAATAAAGTGTCACAATCATTTCATCACACCCGACTCTGATGAAACACAAACTACAAAGGGAAGTTTTAAAATTATAATGCTGTGCATTAGCACTCACTGAATATTTCCTTTCTTTTTAACTGGATGCATTTTAATAAGACACACTGCATTCATTAGCATTTCCTGCAAACTCCTCTAACTCAGAACAGAGGTGTTGGACTTGGACCCCATGTGAGGAAGTCGCAGTAAAAGTTTCAGTAAAGATGCTTCGAAAAAAAATCTTTTAATGACTACTGATAATTTCACGTGGCTTAGTGGGTTTATTCATTCATTCATTCATTCATTCATCTTCTAACCGCTTCATCCTCTTGAGGGTCGCGGGGGGGCTGGAGCCTATCCCAGCTGACATTGGGCAAGAGGCAGGGTACACCCTGGACAGGTCACCAGACTATCGCAGGGCTGACACATAGAGACAAACAACCATTCACGCTCACATTCACACCTACGGACAATTTAGAGTCACCAATTAACCTAGTCCCCAATCTGCATGTCTTTGGACTGTGGGAGGAAGCCGGAGTGCCCGGAGAGAACCCACGCTGACACGGGGAGAACATGCAAACTCCACACAGAAGGGCTCCCACGCCCGGGATCAAACCGGCAACCCTCTTGCTGTGAGGCGAGAGTGCTAACCACCACACCACCGTGTCGCCCCTTAGTGGGTTTATTTTAATGTTATTTTTTTCCCACTGTTATTTACTCTTTTTATTTGTAATGTCGTTTGTGTTTCTCACTGGAACTAGTTGACGTTATCTATATTTCTCAAGAGAAGCCTCTTGCTTTCAGCCTGCTTCCAGAACTCTGAATATCTGATTAAGTATGGGGAAGACATAAAAACAACACCTGAGAAATGTCCAGAACAATGGCAGTAAATGTGGATAATATGGATGCAGCTGTACAGGTTTGTGTAATTCATCTTAACAAACATAACAACTCTTGCAGGGCTGTAAATACCAACACAGTGTCATTGTGCAAAGCAAATCCACTACTTCCAACAAAGATAGTATCATGCACTATGCTGATTTTCCATCAGGTTTTATGGTCGAGGTTCAATGAACTTTAACCCTTTGGCTGACCTCCACAACATCCTTCCAGTGGGGGTGAGGCACTGATGGGAGGTGGCGTTATGGTGGTGACAAATTTACAGAGAAGAGGAAACTTTCATTTTGTGCAGAGCTGTGGCTTTAATGTTACCCACAGGGCTCAAGTAAAAGTTCACCGTGCACACTACCTGTCAGGTCTATAAAATCAACATATTCATACAATCAATGTGAAAAATGATAACTGCTCCTAATAAAACAGCTTCTGTGTCCACTGAAGATGATGTTGATGGGACAGATATGTATCAGTTAGTGTTGATTGGTAGGAGTAAAATAAACCCCTTCAAAAATAGGACGTGTTTGGTTATTTATTTGGAGAACTTGTTCCGTGTTGCTGTCAGGCAGTGTATGAAGTGGCCTGTAAATAGCTGGTACAGCCACAAAGCTTGTTACTAATTAATTCTCCCAGACATAATGACATGTCTTACAAGTGCTATCTATCTATCTATCTATCTATCTATCTATCTATCTATCTATCTATCTATCTATCTATCTATCTATCTATCTATCAGATATACACAGTAGCAGGGTGGAAGGAGTATTTGAATCCTTTACTTTAGTAAAAGTACTAATAGAATACTGTGAAAATATTCTACTGCAAGTAAAAGTGCTGCATTAAAAACCTTATGAGTAAAATTATGTAAACATTATCAGCAACCTTTTTCAAAATTAAAAGTAGTCATTATGCAGTAGGGGTGGGAAATCGCCCAGAGGACCCACAATACGATATTATCACAATACTTCAGTCACAAGACAATATAATTGTGATATTGCAATGTGCAGAGTTTTGCAATAAAAAATATTGCAATCTATTACCTTTTTCTTTCCAACTGCAAATTATTTCCCCAAGGGAAAACTTTGCCAACATCAGTTTTACCTCATAAGATAATATTTTTTAGTCTGTTCATCTGACTTTAATAACTTTTACTGCAGCACAATGTGATGCAAAGCAGACAGACTGACCAACACTGTCATAAAACCTGTCAGAAATGCTGCATACACCTGACAAACTGAACTGCTGGCAGATTTAACACCCCCTGTAGGGTCAGATTCACATGCCGGTATCCCACTAAGTGAATGGCAACATCCATTGTTAGAAGTGTTGTCTGTTAGAAGCACAATCTCCCATTCTTGGGAGCTGCATTTTGCAGGAGGTCTGCAATGTTTGCTCTGGTGTGTACTGCTCTAGTTTAGAGAACATGAGACAGCAGTCGCCAGCTCTCTGAGATAATGTGCTGTTACAGTCACATATGAATCCACCAACTTTGAAGTCCAGGCGCCACAATGCCACCCTTCCTGCTGTACTCAAAGATTCCTCAGTTTTATGCTTTACTTTTCTTTAGAGCTTGGGTACTGCTGTGTTGGTTAAAAAACCTCTGGATGGAGTAACATACCTGGGTTCCAGTGTTTTAGCATGTAACAAAAGCCTTTGTTTTTAACAACACTGTATGGTTAGCACTGTTGCCTCACAGCAAGAGGGTTCCTGGTTCAATCCCAGGAGGGAGCTCTTCTGTGCCGAGTTTGCATATTCTCCCTGTGTCAGCGTCTCTGCGGGTACTCTGGCTTCCTCCCACAGTGCAAAGACATGCAGGTTGGGGATAGGTTAATTGGTGATTCTAAACTGGTCGTAGGTGTCTGTCTCTCTGTCCCTGTGATAGTCTGGCGACCTGTCCAGGGTGTACCCTGCCTCTCGCCCAATGTCCTCCACGACCCTCAAGAGGATAAGCAGTGACGGAAATGAATGAATGGATGTATGGATGCAGATCTTTGCACATGAAGTAGCTTACGGACTGTGATATTTTCTTAGCTCTCTCAGAGTTTGATGGTAGTTTTGTCAAGCTAAGTGTGTCCAGTGTTGGCTGGTTGATTTTTTGGTGAAGCAGGTTCAGCATTAGCTTAACTGTCAGCGGCTTACACTATCTCTGGATGGTGGAGTATGAAGTGATGTTCTACTACCTCATGTTTGTAGTATTCCCAGAGTATTTTATTCTCATATGACACTGCTTGCACATTGCATGTGTCCTATCCAAGTCCTCCTGTGTTAAAAAATCAATAATAGGCCCAGATGTTTGATTTAAACACTGACAGTGTATTTTTGATTTCTTGCCTCCATCTTTGTTTTAATGAAATTTCTGCCAACACTGCCACTGACTGAGGCCTCTGCTGGCCTCACCAGGGAAAAAAAAACATCAGCACCATCTAGTGGACTGAAAGAGCAATTCATTCATTCATTCATCTTCTAACCGCTTCATCCTCTTGAGGGTCGCGGGGGGACTGGAGCCTATCCCAGCTGACATCGGGCGAGAGGCAGGGTACACCCTGGACAGGTCGCCAGACTATCGCAGGGCTGACACATAGAGACAAACAACCATTCACGCTCACATTCACACCTACGGACAATTTAGAGTTATCAATTAACCTACGCTGACACGGGGAGAACATGCAAACTCCACACAGAAGGGCTCCCACACCTGGGATCGAACATTGAACCCTCTTGCTGTGAGGCGAGAGTGCTAACCACCACACCACCGTGCCGCCCTGAAAGAGCAATTGATTTTATTATTATAGTACCAAAAGTTGTATTAAAATGTGTATTTGCAAAAATGAATAATGTATATAATGAAAGACTGATACTTTGCAGCCATGTATTGATACCATATTGCCACGTAAATTATCGCGATACGATGCTGTATCAATTCCCCCCCCCCCCCCACCCCCACCCCCACGGTGCAGTAAAATGTTCCCTGTCAGTGCTTTCCTGTTCTATCTGATGTATTGGGTTCATATTACTGCTGCATTGATGTGTGTGTTGCATTTCACTGCTGTAGATGTTTAAGAATATGCTCATTTTAACACCTTTATACTGTTGGGTAGTTTAATTTACAGCAATGCATCATATTCTATAAGATCATGTGTGTTTTTAGCATGGCTGTCCTGTGAGAACCACGTATCTCTAAAAATACAAAAAAAAAAAAACAGCCCTCTTTTCAACTTTGTGACGATGCACTTTCCAGCTGATCCAAAAAGGGTTTTAAAGAGTTAATTTAGCTCAAGAAGCAGGAGAATTTACTCAACACATTCATCCTTCAGTTTATCACAAATATATAACACATCTGGAGATACATGGTTTTCAGTGGACAAGAAGGGAATTACAAAACTGTAATCTGAAAATTAAGTGAAGCCGTCAAAGAAATGTAGTGTAGTAAAAAGTACATTTCCCTCTGAGATATAGGCCTGGTGAAATACAGTATAAAGTAATAAAATGGAAATACTCAACTATGGCACATGTATTGTACCTTGAGTTTCTACCCAAGTTGTCTACACTACTTGAGTATACACATAGTTACATTCCACCAGTGCAGAGTGCTAACGGAAGCTTTATTAATCCCATCTCTGATTGGCTCAGTTGTGTCTGCATGAATCACTGAAAACGTCTGAGATGTGGACGATGATTCAGACGTCTGGAACAAGACACTTCAGTCCTAATAAAAAACAACTTGTTGGCCCTCCTCCCTTCACACAGCACACTCTGCCAGGTGAACTTCTGTCTGACGATGTCGTCTGTCTTTTCCTCTCAAGCCTGATTTTATGTAAACGTTGTATAAATGTTGTGTAAGGTCCGGGTAAGGAGCCCCAGGTGGGATGAGCTCAGCATGTAGGAAACGCACCACCAGCTGGACTGTGGAGACAGTTAGAGACTTGACCCAGTGACTCCACCAAGTCCAGTTCACACTCAGCTGTGGGAGCTCAGTGTTGTGTATATTACACAGTCCGGTTACCACGACAACAGGAGTGGTGTTATGTAGCCTATCTGTAATAATTTCCACTGGCTTTGGGTCTGCTTTTAGTTGTGTTCTAACTTAAGTTGCGGGAGTGACTTCACTGTGAGGGACAAAATGTGAACTCTGATCATACACTGCTTCATGCTGAGGTTTCACTGTACATTTTATGTATTTACATTCACTTAGTGGATATACGTACGCAGCTCCTGCCTCTTCAGGGTGGATATACAGTACTGAGGAAAAAAGTTAAAGACACACGTACCAAAAGGAGAAGTTAGAGAAGACTAAGTGGATATGTAATTTACAGTAAGAAAACAAATAGAGAGATGCATGTTTCCATGAATTAAGGTTGAACTTTTAAAAAAGCTTTGATAATTGAACAGAAAGCATCACGCATGTCAAAGGAGACTTCATACTGAAAAAGTGTTGACACTGGAAATGATTCATGATTCTATGTTTTTTTTCAGTGTTATTTTACTGGAGCTTTTAGACCTATTATGCTCATTTTCAGGTTCATACTTCTATTTTGTGCCTTTACCTGACAATGGTTGCATGCTTTGATATTCAAAAAACACATCATTCTCCTCATACTGTGTGTGGTGGAATTCTGTTGGTGTGTTCCAAATTGCATACTTTTTCTTTTTGCTTTAAGCATGTACTGCAGCTGTCCTTAAAAAGTTTGTACTGTTGCAGAAGGTGTCATTTGTTTGCGTCCCAGACAGCCGATGTGACAAATCGGATTGTGGGTTAGAGTGGCAAAAAAAGCATGCTGGCTTACATGCTGCAAAATCAGACCAGATGTAGTAGAACATCCTGGTAGCTTTATCTGACATACTATGTATCGGGACATGCTAAATCTTTTTCAGGCATACTATATAGTATGGTAGTATGGGTATTGAAATGCAGAGTGTGTTTACCTTTTGTCTGAAAAGGCTCAGTTTTAGTACCTGTCTCGTTAAGCCCCCCCCTCCCCCTCCCAAAGAGCCCAGTCTGCTCTGATTGGTTAGCATTTTCAGGTCTTCCTTATTTCGCCTTTTTACACCTTTTTTCCCCCCAAGTGTGTTCTGCAGAGCACTGCCCTACTGTGCTGTGATTGGCTTGTTCAATGTGCTATGATTGGCCAGTCCTCATTGTGCCGGCATGTTGAGGGTCAGTACTGGCCCATCACAGCACAGTGGGTGGCACTGGGCAGAACACACTTGGGAAAAAAATTGCTGACTGCTCTGTAATGTCATTGCAGTCAGGGGATTGAATATATAAAAGCATAGCAGCATTTTTTACTGTGAAAAATCACCAGTGAAAGCTTCTGAACCAAAATCTTCACAACTAGACAGTTTCCATTTGGATTTTGTTCCGAAATCAAAAGAATTAACATTAGCAACGAAGATTGGCTTTACCTGATGTTAGCATGTAGCTAGCAGTGCAGGCTGTAAAGACTTGCAGTAGCGTGAGGTGTTTGCTCACTGGGATTACTTTTACATGTTAACCTCATTATTTGAATTTTTGGCCACATTTAACATTAACATCTGACATTGCAATATTATTTACTTATGGCAGAAAATAAAGAAAAATATAATAGGTCCCTTACAGCATCAGTGAATGTGTGCATATTGTATGGGCGTAGAATTCTTTAGGGGACAAAAGGGAAACGCTCCCTTCAATATTTAGAACGTGCATTTAACCTTCCTAGTGAAAACATTAAAGTAGCAGAGGACTTTTATCTTGATGAACTGCTGGAGCTCAATTTACAGATGCAGCAGTGGCTCTGGTGAAATAAGCAATGGCAGTCTGCAACCCTTGAAAGCAGTTGTAATCTGCCACAAAACATAAAGAAGAAGAAGCAACTATATGTGTGGTTGAAACAGTACCATGACATTTCCATCATAAATTGGTGCATAAAACACTACCAGAATGCAGGAAATGAAGTGTTTACCAGCAATAGTTCGTGGGGATGGATCCCCAGAACCCCTGGTTAACATTTACCCCCCCCCCCCAAAATGTTGAGAAGAAACCTACAACCTAGACATTTTCTACCAGTGCACGATACAATATGTAATACTACCTCACCTGTAAGGCTTCCAGCCAACTCCAGCACTGTTGAGTCAAGCCTGGGCTCACCTCTCTGTATTACTGTGGTGGTGGAGCGCCATCTTGTGGCTTCCTGGGTGTTTCATAATTGCACAGATGGGGAGGTTCTCTTGGATGCTGACACCACCAGCACCATCTGTCTATCCATCATCAGATGGAGATGCTACAAACAGATACAGCGCTTCAGCGCCAACAACCCCTCCAGCTGCATGCAGCTTTATCTTTTACTTACTAATCTCTCTTTCTTATTATTTATTATCTCCATCCAGATTTGCCAATTCATGACTTAAAAACTTTTAAACTGCAATAAAAGGTATGTAGTGTATGTCATTATGGTGTTTGTTACCAGAGAGGCAGCTTAAGACAATCAAGGACTTGGATTATCTTTGTTCAAACAATCACATGTAAAGAAGTAAACATTTATTTCAAATTCAATGCAAAGTTTTCAGAATATAAAAATTTTGAAACAAACGTTTCTTTTTACTTAAGTTGCAGCTGTTAATACTGTGGTATGCCGCATTGGTGCTAGTTTTATACCTTTCCCCATAAAAATAATCTTGACAAAGTAGATAAAAAAATAAAGATTTTATTTTATCATACTGGGGTGTGTTTTTGTGTTTGTTTGTTTTTGTTTGTTTCTCCCACCTTGAACAGGACATTACGTAAAAACAGATACTGCAACTTTCCTGATTAAATAAAAGTTGAGTTGTTGAACTCAATTCACAGGAGTCAGGAAAGAGCACAAGTCTAAAAGGCCACTGTGTGCAGGAATTGATACAACTACTACCACCATGTGACAACAGTGCACGAGTCAAACAAACCTTTCTTTTGCAGCAAATATTTGCTGTTGTATCAAAGAAACTTGAACTACTTCATTCATGTCAGTCTCAGCCATGTGCCATGTTATGTGATCATAGTTAGAACATGACACATTACAGTAATGTGAGGCTTCACTGGGAACAGTTTGGTGAATGCTTTATGAGTTCTTATTAAAAATAAAGTGAAATGCATTACACTGAACTCATTCCTTTGACTTTTCTCTGTGAATCACTTAGCAGTACATTACATTAACATTAGCAAATGTAGGCCTATAAATCCTCAGATGTTACCCTGAGGTTCTTTGTGACTTCCTGGAATATAACAAGCCTTATTGGATGGCCGCTCCTTAGAAGAGGAACAGTGGTGTTGAGTTTCCTCCATTTGTACATTATCCTTCTGACAGTGGATTGGTTGAGGTCAGACTATTCACAAATAGTTTGGCAATCTTTTCCAGCTTGGTGAAATGAAATAATTTTTTTCACTTGATTAATTGGTTTCCTTTCACCATTTTTAAAATATCTTTGTTGTGTCTTACAGTCATGTCCATATGCATTACTCTCAGCAGAAAAACACTGGCTTCTCCAAGTTGTCAAACTGCCATGTAAATAGCAGTGCACCAGGTGCAGGCACATCTGGCTTTTAAAGGGAATGGAGATGACTCTGGCTGGTTGAATTAATGTTATGCCCAAAATGAATGGACTAAATACAGCCCCTTTGCCCCTTGTGCCTTACTTTGTGCCAAGATTATGCACTGTTCAACTGGCAAAGTGGAGTGGAGACCATGCACTACAGATAATTTAAATAGAGCCCTTTGCATTTAAGGTCTAGTAAGTGGCCTCTAGTGTTTGGTTACTGTTCTGTGATATTGTTGAGACAACATGGAAGAGGAGGACCTCTCCCTAGATATAAATGTTTCATTCTAAGGTAACAATTTTTTTTTTTAGGATTATTTATTTTTGTGATTATAAACTAATGAAAACACAGTTGTGAGTATTATATTGCATTTCTGCCAAGATAGCCCCCTAAATCCTACCTTTACTATAACGTTCTTCTGCAGTTGGAGTCAATTAAGTTTAGTTCATCAAGCTAGACAACATCATTGATTAGTGTGTAGTCTAAGCAGGAGCCCTTGGTGCCTGTAAGCCCCATCCAGCTAAATATTCACCAGCTGCCACTGACACTTAATACCATGGCAGCATTAATTATGTTTGGAGAAAGCATCACTTTACATACCATAGTTTTCATCATATGAACAGACAACTTTTCTGTCTTGTTAATTTAGTTGGTAATTTTTACATTTACAGGTAAATATTAAAATACAACAAAAAGATAACAATGAACAGTATTCTATATTTACACAATCTGAACTTTTAATAACAAAAATACCTTCAGGACACTTAACAATAGTTTTATTCATAACTTGTGTAATTACAGCTATATCTCCTGTATATTTTTCAGGGCTGTCAAGCGATTATAAAAACTAATTAATTACATGCTCTGTGATTAATTAATCTTAATTAATTTTGTTAGCGGCCGTCTCCTCTGGTCTTGACAGAGTGATATAATAAACTTCGGGCCGAATTCACAACGAATGAACTGCGGCCGCTGATAGCACCTTGAATTGCACTTCACTTGCACCCGCAGTTTGCTCCGTCTTCACATCCTATTCACAAAGGATATTGCGCTAATGATATACCAGCACAAACACGCCCACAAAGTTTGGCAGCTGAGTGCAGTTTGCCTCTGATTTGCCCCTGATTGCAATTAGCCACATGGCAAAGTATAAATGCTGGCTTTGCGCCAAGAACACCGTGGCAGAACAATGGCAGACTTTGTTTGGCAAAGTACTGAATACTGTATCCCCTCATGTAGTGATGTCTGCTGGTGAGTCAGTCTAACAGTGTCAGATGGGTTGAGGCTGTGGATCTGACCAAGTTTGACCACTTTATCACTATTCCCTCTCACTTGTAGCTGTTTCTTCGTTATCTTTTGTATTTAATATGAATTATGAAACCGTTTTTGTTCACATTTGTTTCCCCCATTTGGTAAAATAAATGATTGAAAGTTGCTGTTGAAGTGCGTGACAGAATTGCGTTTTGAGAACGACCGCAGACTGTCACCTGTTCAACGCATCAGTATCTTCGGATGCCATTAAAGTAATAATGATTATAATAATAATGTCAAAATATTATTTACAGACTGATTTAACAGACAATCACTGCTGCCACGATCACTGGAAAGTCTGGGCGAGAGGCTTCCACAGAGGAGCGCCCAGTTTGCACCAGCTTTCTAAAGACGTTATTTACTTCACTCGAACTGCGTGTGGCTATCAGCGCTGGTGTTAGTGAATTAGACGTTGTTTATCAATGAGGCTCAATTGCATAGAAAGGGGCAATTTTATATATATGCATATTACCTCATTTAAATACGTGCAAATAACACCGGAGCACCGACTCGCAATCTGCTTGGCAGTGCAGTTAGTGGAGCATTTCACCTTCTGCACGTGCTTTGTGAATTAGACGGTATCTGTTTGCTCCATTTTTACCGGTTTAGCGGCAACAAAAGCCACGCAATCCTTTTGTGAATTCGGCCCTGAGTGTTTTGTATTGATGTCATGACATCAGGACAGATGGTGGGTACCTCTACTAAGTGGCTACAACTGCTAAATAAAAATAAAAATGCAACAAGAGCCATCAACATGTTTGCTGATGATGAACATTTATCATTTATTGCAGCAGGTGTCAAATGTTTGCAGTGGAAAACTGCCACACCACTTCAGTTTATCAGCTCCTCATGTCCACCATGATTGATCAGATTTTCATAGCACACACATAGGGCCCTATTTAGATAAAACGCAAAGCGCCAGGCGTGCGGCGCATGGGCGTGTCCCAGTCACTTCCTAGTTAGACAGCGCGTTTTACACTGTGCGCCATAGCGGAGAGTCTAAAGGGGTTGGACTTACTCTGTGAATTAGTCATGGGTGTGTTTTGGACGTATCATTCAATAAGCCAATCAGAGTGTCACCTCTCATTCCCTTTAGAAGAGGCACGATTGGAGCGCATGGCGGAGAGCTAGTTAGATGGCGGACCTACCAACTGGAAAGAGTGAGCGTTTTACAGCTGAGGAGACGGATCTCCTCATGCGGGAGGTGAAGGCCCGTCAGAACCAGATCTACGGGGACAGCAGACAGGCACTCACGCTCCCCGAGGTAAAGCAGGCGTGGGATCACTAATACAAGAAAGATCTTACTAAATATCTGTGGAATATTATTCAAACCTGTTTTCATCATATAACAGTATGGCAAGCCGTTTTAACATTTAATCACTAAGTCTGACTATCCGGAATTACCATTATAGATATCTATAACGTCATTTTGACTAGTAGTAATGTCACTGTGACTAGTATGAATTTTAATTTAAGATATCTGTAACGTCATTCTGACTAGTCAAAACTGAATGACAGATATCTATGACGTCATTCTGACTAGTCAAAACTACAGTTACAGATATCTGTAATTCAGTTTTGACTAGTAAGATTCAAACTATTTTTGCCATTCATGTGTATGGGGTTTGCCATTATAGAGATCTACAATTACATTATGACTATCTATAATTCCAGTTTGAGATATCTACAACGTCATTTTGACTAGTCATAATTCAGTTGCGGATATCTACAACGTCATTTTGACTAGTGAAAATGACGTTGTAGATATCTACAACGTCAATTTGACTAGTCATAATTCAGTTACAGATATCTACAACGTCAATTTGACTAGTCATAATTCAGTTACAGATATCTACAACGTCATTTTGACTAGTCATAATTCAGTTGCGGATATCTACAACGTCTTTTTCACTAGTTGTATTTCAGTTACAGATATCTACAACGTCATTCTGACTATCTGAAACTCAATCCTCTCGTGCGTGCTCTCTCGCTTTCTCTCTCGCAGTCTCACTCTGTTTTTTTTCTTTTGACTTTTCTAAGATGACAGATACTGAATATATACTCCCTATCTGATGCTGTGGCTGTTTGTGGTTGGCTGAGAGGGATGTGAACTCATTAGTTTGCAGCTGTGTTAATCAAATCAGGTTGGGTTTCCATTACGCGTGCCAAACGTGCCAAACGGTGCCAATCCCCTTTGATCTGACATCAGATGTGACAGGACAGTCGATATAGAGATACATTTATGTGCTGATTGCAGATAGTTGCATTGAATAGTGTTTTTTTGGGGTATTTATTTCATCGTTAATGTGCCTGACATTCTGGAGACCTGCCTGTGAGGTTTTGGCGAAGCCTTTTGGCACGAAACTGTCACTGCACCAAGCTGAATCTGTTGACACCTCCCCCTGCTGCATCGCCACACCCATCTCAGTGCACCTTGGTCTGCCAAACTACCAAACTGAGCGCGCCTTGGGTTGCGCTGCTCAAAACTAGCTCTGTGTGGGGTTCGCCACCCTGCACCACCCTGCACCGCGCCAGGAAACTAGAGCCCTCAGTATCAATGGAGAGCCCAGACTCTCTAAGGTCCATAGTTTGGTTTATTTGGACCACAAAGGAAAATGATCCATTGATGTCATTTAGTTCTGATCTGTTTGCTGTTCATGCTGACTTTTTACAAACTATTTTTGTGAGAAACTGAAGCACTCTTATAAGCATGCTTCAATCCTTTTTCATTTCTACATATGTTTTTGAAATTATAGCCACTTCTTTCCCATTTGGAACCAGATAATCTTTATAGTGCTAAAAGAGCAAAAAGATGAAAGATTATAGTTTTGCCATCATTCATCTGGGAATTTATTTCATCCAACCATCCACTGATCTGCATTAGAAGAGTAATCCATAAATTCATCATTGCACTTTTGTATCTACAACTACACACCTCCAGATTTGTTTTACTTTTCAAATTTGTAGTCTCAAACCAACCCTGACTCAAGTAACATCACTTGAGGACATTTTTATCAGACTTCACACAGCTAACTCTAGAGACACTAAAGGTTTTATACTACTTTTAAAACATGCATAGTAGAACACCTGGAAATACACTGAGATGGAAAATTGATGCAGTTCCCCTCTACTATTACTACCACTATCCACTAGGGGGGGGGATTCACTGCTTATGAAGGTTAAGTGGAGTCCGATCCAGTAATTAGTTCTTAGGGGGGTGACTTGGTACATAGCACAAACCAGTTGATCCAACTCCTCTATGTTGTGGATTGACACCAGATGAGCCATAAAGCCACTGTTTGGTGTGTACTCACTACAGGCTCTCTGAAATCAACAGAAAAACGAATTAGCCTCGTCACTTGACGAGGCCTGTCTGAACAGGATGATATCATATTTACTGTCTGTAGGCTGGTGTGTGTGTTTGTTCTCATCACCTCTGCCTCAACAAAGGTCAAATACGATGTGTTGAATGGCTTCAAACAGCAGTTTTCACCCAGCTGGAGCCAGCCTTCATCATCGATCCCTTCACATGTGGCAGCATTGCCACAGTCTGGAACAGGATTCCCTGTGTCACAGGAAAAGAAGTGTTGTCAGTATTATGTTCCTGTTGTCTGTGTGGAACATTATTTTGGGACCATTTGGTTTTTACCAGCTGCAGAGTCTGACATGAATGTCAACACCACCAGGAGAAAGACGGCAGTTACCACAGCAGGGCGCATGGCTCAGGGCTCACTGACTCTCACAGCACTCTATGTCTGAAATATCACCTGGAAAGTTAAGTCATTTTATCAGTTTTCTGCTGTTAAAAGGACTGAACTTTGGTTTTAAACCAAATTTTACCCAAACAAGTCTGAATGTCAATTTAAATACATTTAACATTCATACCTAATCCCTGGGTACATGTTGATTTAAAGGGATAGTGCACCCAAAAATGAAAATTCAGAGAGATCGGGGGATCAGGGGCATTGCTTTGCATTTGAAACAACTACACCACCAGGTTTCCAGTGCTCGACTCCGGTATTCTGCGGCTGGCTGAGGGTTAGGCTCATGAGCTGCGGCGGCTGTTTCGTCCAGCAGCCTGAGTTCCGTCCGTATACTCGGGCTCAAAAAATACGGCTCAACAAAGAAATGCTGTTCCTCCTCAATTTCAAGTTCTTCAGACTTGTTGGGCTGTACTTTGCTAAAAGACCTTCATGCAAATTATCTTTTAGCTACTGTGGTTACTGTTGTCTCTCCCTGCGGTGCACGTGTCACGTGATGTAAACAGCTCATGCTTTTGCTGGTCTCGCGCAGGCGCGCACATATGAACGCGGAGCACAGAGAAGCAGTCAGAGCTACAGGCTACAGTGAGGCTAAAAACAGAGATCACATGATGTTTTTCGAAACAACTTTTTATGTCGTGGCTGCAGCACACTTGGATCACTACAGATGAGCAGTATGGAGATACTTTGTGGATTCAATTTTGTGTTCTTGGACGTTAGTCTGGGCCGCTGTCAGCCATTAGGTGCTAGCCACCGCTCCGCCTGCCAATCTCCGCAAGGGATGTGAGGACTCTAAAACTTCACCAGGGCCTCCCTCGGCATATGGGTGAGTAGATAATGGCTGAATTTTCATTTTTGGGTGCACTATCCCTTTAATGTTTTAACATTTAAATTGACACGTATTCAGGGATGCCTCCTCTCTTTGTCTAACCCTTGTTCCTGCAGGAAAAGTAACAGCTGAAGTTTACTATAGTTCAAACAGCAACAGCATTATAATGCATCTGTGCAGAGGTGGGTGAAAACAAACTCCATAATTCTGAGCATATAACAGCCAACAGAAGAGGAATCTGGACTGTGCACCAAACCTTTTTAACAGCACACATCACAACAGGAAAAGCCCACATCCAACATCAAAAACAACTGTGTTTTATTTAGGTGTGCTAAGTCCTGGGCTTACTGGGAAACTTGGTGAATCAGAGCCATCATTTACAAAATGTGTTTCACCTTTGCTTTTCCTGCTGTAGCAAGTCAGCATGTCTGCTGCGAGAAAGATCTACGGTCACGCAGCATCACATATGGAAGCTAAATATAGCTCATTATCCTCTCTTTGTTTCATTGGCTTTGAAAAGTAAATCTCATCAGAAGAAGTGATATTCAGAAATATCTCTCCCAAACCCATGATATCACAGGCTCAAAGCTATGGTCTACAACATCCAACCTAACCACCAGAAAGAATATTCACATTGTATGTTTCTGAAAACCATGGATACTAGTCCATACCCATTGAGTGCACAGTTGCCCACGTACAGTTTCACATGGTGTGTGTTTGGGATACAGGTCATAGGAAATTGCAGATTAAATAGTCAACTGAACCCATTAAGAAGAGCAATGTATTCAGACAGAGTTTTTGTGAATTTGATAGTACAATTGCTTTATTGAAAGTACAGTAGTACCATTGCCAATAGTGGGATAGTTCTGGTACTGGTAGTTCACATGGGAAAGGTGCAGCTAGCTGTTGTTGCAGCAGTGGGGGATGGAATCCGGCCTTCGTTCTTTGCTATATGTCTTCCTTGCTCTCTCTCTCCTATCCTTCCTGTCATGCTTCACTGTCCTGTCAAAAATAGGCAAAACCAGCCAGTTGCCAATTAGAGTTAAATTTCTCCAGTCACCTTGAGGTGTCCTATTCTATATATCTACCAAGTTTAGTAAAAATTGATATGGCTGTTAGGCCTATTTAAGAAATTAGTTCTCTAGCACCCCCATTTTGTTTGATTGGATCAATAATGGATGGGTCTCCTCAGATTATGTGTGGTCATATGTCTACAAAGTTGCGTGGTGATTGGTGAAACCCTTGAGATGTTATACACCTTTATGTGATGAGCCACGCCCTCAGCAATATTCACTGCCTTATAGAAGCTCAGTTTTAGTAAGTTTTCCAACTTTTGCTAAGAGGGAACTTTAGATATTGGTCCGAGTTTCATGCAGATCGGTCAAACTTCCTAGGAAGAGATCGATTTGAAGTGTTTTTCAAAAAATTAAAAATGGCGGAAAATCTGTATCACCGGAAGTTATGGGTCCTTGAGGCAAATGTGTTCCTCATGAGGAGAGGCATCTCTGTGCAAAGTTTTATGTCTTTATGACATACAGTCATGAGATATGCCCATTCAAAGTTTGCAATTTCAATCGGTTGCTATAGCGCCCCCCTTTGGCCAATTGATGTAATATTGCTTCACTTGCATCCTCCCATTGCCCTCTACCACTGTGCCAAATTTCACATGGATTGGCCAAGTCAGTGAGGAGAAAAACGTGGAACAGACACACCCACACAGATAGAGTTTTCGTCATTAAGATATATTAAGATAAGCCTACCTTTATCGGCTGCAGCTGAGATGATGTCTGTTTGAGGTGGATGCATAGGCTATATTAAAGCGTGTGCACAGTGTAACTCCGCTGCTCGGCTACAGCTGATGTCCATTTGAGGTAGATACATATATCAACGTGCGTGCCCAGTAACTCGTGGGATGAATGCATCGACTTTGTAAAAGAATATACTCATAATAGTGTAATTTTTGGAAAAAGTAGCTTTGTCACCTTCTACCTTTGCCAATCCTCAATGCCTATATGCAGTTTCACATAGACTGACCACGTCAGTGAGTAGAAAAACGTGGAACAGACACACCCACAGACAGAGTTTTTGTCATTATATAGCAAGATAAATAATAAAATTGATAAAAACTAGACCAAAAAAAAAAAAAAAAACAGCGTAAATAAATAAAAAAATAAAAAGCCTTCCTAAAAAAAGTATGCTTTGAGGAGATTTTTAAATGGCAGCCGAGTTTTGAAGATAATGAAGATGGGAAATGGCCTTTTGGCTGAGCCCTGAACAGGTATTTGCTGTTATCCAGATGTGTTGAATTGAAAGCATGGATTTGGGGGCCAAAAAAGAGGGACGTCAGATCTGGACTCATTCTGCTGGAGGAAGTTTTGTGGTGGCATCCACCACATAATATCTGAGAGACAAGCCATAACATGAGAGAGACTGTCACGGTCACTACCAGTCAGCGGAACATAAAGTTGCTTGTCGTCTGCTTAATTGTGGAAATTAATGTTCTGCTTACTGATTATCTGACCGAGAGGAAGCATATAAATAGAAAACAGAAGAGGACCCCTGGGGAACACCAAGAGAGGGGGTCTGGGGATTAGGAATATTCTCCCATTACAACAGACTGAGATCTTTCGGAGTGTCTTTACAGCAGCCCGTTCCCACAACATCCAACAACAGGGCAGCCGCGGCACAGTGTCCTGGTGCTGAGGAATTTTTAATGGAAAACCAGGAGAGTTAAAAAATTAAAGCTGTTTTTAACACTTTTACAAGTGTGTTTTGAGTATTGCTCTCTCTGAATGTCTCAACATTGTATACGTGCTGACGGTCATCAGTCCTTGTGTTACTGTCTGGTGTCTGTTGGCTGTAGTCTGTGGTCAGTGTCAGCTTTTTTTTCTTTTATCTAACACACACTTTTGATGATCTTATGACTTTATGTTTTGTTGTAGGTTTTTGAACTTTGATGATGTAGCTAACAGCAGGGTGAGCTTACCATAGTGGGGTCATTTAGGGTCAAGACTTGGTTTAAGTTTATAGTCAGACTTGGGGTTAGGCATGTAATGACAGGTTCTGCTTTTGTCTCCACTGTTTCCTCACGCTTTAGGGGAAAATTCCTTCATCTAAATTTCTTTATTTGTTCACCGTCTAATAAAGAACATATATTTCTGGTTCAGGTTTTACATCTTGGGCTCTTTAAACATTAGCAGCCAGTCACCAAACATGTTTTTGCATTGTTACTACAAATGTCCTTTACATGAAACAATCAGTTTGATTGGTCTGAGATAATTAGGATGTGCTGAGCAAAAATTCAATAAATCACTGGTCCCAGAACTTGATATGTAAATCATGTGGCATGTTGATTTTCCTTTTTTGGTAATAAGAGTAGGCCTACTTTAGCTAAATCAATAAGGGTATAACAACAAAAATGGTTGTAGGATATTGCATTTCATGAAATCTTTGGCTTGTAATCAAATTATTTTCACAATACACTTTACTTTTTATCCGAAATTGTTTTGAGTGAGTAAGTAATACATTTTGGGTAAACTGGGACAAAACTTAAGCTAATATGCGAATTTTTTCTTAAGTAAAACCAGCATGTTTTTATTTTAACAGGTACCATACAATCAGGAGTTAAGTGTTGTGTGCCACCCTGTCACATAACAAATATTTTTTGCATTTTTGTCACTTAAAAATATAAAATGTCGATGTCAGCCACAACAGGCCAGAGTATAGTAATAAACCCATTGTAAACAATATGGCAACAAGGAAACAGGCAGCAAAATAACAGGGAAAGCACGGCAGAAAAGTTAGAAAATATTTTTTTGATGAATAGTAAGGTTACAGTTAGCTTTGAAACTTTGAAACTAGTTAGCTTTGCTAGCTTGTGAATTTACTTTTCCACTGAGGCCCATATTGATTGTTTTTCTCTTTAGCCTTTACCTATGATGTTCAAAATGTGTACATCCTAAAAATAATATTTTATTACATAGTTATTACAGTTGAAATAATTCATTCAAATAACATAAGAAGTTTGTGCTCTAGAGAAAGGATCAGCAGTCAGTGAATAACCTCCTAAGCCCTATGATAAGCTATTATGGCAAGGCTTAACTATACAGACCAGTGATAATAAACATTTCTTGGGGTCATCCGGTGGGAAACTCCTTTCACTAGTGTTTCGTCTACTTGGTCCCACGACACCTCCAAGTGGCTAGACAGTGATCTGTGACGTCCCAGAGACACTCCTCTAATGCCAGGTCTCATTGCTCCCTGCCCCGACCCAATAACCTCCTTTACCTTACTTACGCATGGCTTTCTCAGCCCAAACAGCACTGCCACCTTCAACAAACCCAGGCTCCGTACATGCGAGCTCCAGGTAGAAACAGTGCTGATACTACCTTTCCTAGCACATTCACCATACTCTATTTCACATGCTACATAGCATAACTCCAATATAAGCGTAAGTTAAAAGAGATAAATAAACTCACATGATCAACAAACACACTCACCTTGCAGCATGGTCTCAAACAAAAGGGATTCAAATAGGCCACTCCCACACTTAAATAACCTTCCTCTTCCTGGATTTTCTCCTGAGAGGACTGATTGGTAGATCTCTCCACCTGATCTCAAGGAGTGATGTACCCTGCTTAGTAGTTCCCCCTGCTGGCCCCCAACTGACATTATTTCTTCTCTTATAGATCTATTGGCTAGCTCTGGCTGCTTCATCTGACATTTTCCTCACTGTCTTCCTCAAACTCTGTCCCTGCACTCCCGAGTTCCTCCAGGAGCGAGACAGCTGATCTTGCTATGAATTCCATACACCCCACTTCCACTGGACAAATCCTAGTTTTCCATCTTCGCTGCTCAGCTTCTGCTCCTAAGTCGGCATATCTAAGCTTTTTTCTTTCATAGGCTTCTTCCACTGAGTCTTCCCAAGGAACTGTCAGCTCAATGAAATAAACTATCCATTGACTCACTGACCACAACACTTTGTCAGGCCTCTGCCTGGTACAAACTATTTCCTGGGGAACAACAAGCTTTCGCCCCTAAATCTACTTGCATTTCCCAATCACAAGCACCTTCTAGGCGGCCACACCCTTGCCTCCTCACTAACTTATCCCTTCTGTATTTCTCTCCCTCACGGACAAACTGAATTGCTAAATTTCTATTCTTAACACCTTCTGAATTCACCTGTCTTCATTTCCCTTTGAGGCCTGGTTGTGGTACCTGAACACAATGGGCATGATGGGTCCCCATTTACCCAAGTTTTAGGTTCTGTGGGGTTGGTAACACATCGTATGTAGCCCCTACCAGGAATCTAATACGATTCTCCTCCATACTCCACCAACTCCAACTAAGCTTCCTCTTCTCTACACTTTCCCAATTCAACCACTGTCCCTGTTTAGTCTGGGCCACTACCTTTGCACCCCTTAGCATCTCTTCCTGTCTACGTATCTGTTCCACAACCAGCTTTCTTTTGTCTTTGAGACCTGCTTTATTCCATACCGGTTTGCCTGAGCCAAGCCCCAGGCCTCCCCGGCCAAACTGAACATTACCTACAATCTCTGCATGCCTAAGAGCTGCCTCTGCCTCCTGAACTGCCGATCTTGGGTTCCACTTTGGAACCACACTCCTAACTAGCACGTCCTTACTCCCAGATAACAAGAGCTCTGTCCTGATCTTGGTACATTTAAATTCCTCTGTTAAACTAGATACTGGCAGCTGAAGTACCCCTTTTCCATACAATGCAACACTACTTAGGCACCTAGGAGCACCCAACCACTTCCTAATATAGGAGCAAACTGACCTTTCAATTCTCTCCACAACGGATATTGGAATTTCATAAATTGACAATGGCCACATTAACCTAGGATATAGCCCAAATTGAAACACCACAACTTCAACTTTCCTGGAAGTTCGGATTTATCTATTCTATCCAATCCTTCAGCCACATCTTTCCTTTTGTCTTTGAGACCTGCTTTATTCCATACCGGTTTGCCTGAGCCAAGCCCCAGGCCTCCCCGGCCAAACTTAACCTAATTGTTGGGATTTCCTCATCATGTATGACAAACTTCCTATCACTTAACTTCCCTCTATGTAATAAATTGTTTACCTTTATGGACAGTCCACTGCACTGCTTATTGCAGGAAGCAACTGCCGCTGGGTGGCACTTGGCTGGCAGTTGGCTTGCTGGCTTGTAGTGGTGGTGGGGTCGAAAGTGTTTGAGACACTGTGAGTGTGTCTAACTGCATTTTTTGTTCGGTCGGTCCACAAAGCTTTTCTTGAATAATTCAAAAAGTACTTGACCAAAAATGTTTGAAATTTGCATACTGCAAGTAGAGACCATGAGTAACTATGCCAGAAAGAATGACGAGGATTCATTCATAGGTGGCGCTATACTAAGCATTTCGAAATGAACATTTTTCTTTTCTTTAGGTTGTGTGTATGCATGTTGTGTGGATGCATGCATGTATGAGGTTGCAGCTATTGCGAATTTGCACTTGTTCTTAATTTAATGTGAACTGTGAGTGTGTCTAACTGTAGCTATTTTTTCTTAATTTAATACATATTTACATTTTTAAAATCTTGTAATGAATCATTTAAATAGTTTGATTAATTTTATTGAATAAATGGTTGCTACGGCAACTAGGGTGCGTTTTTGCGATGCTCCAATATCCAGATTTGTTTGAAATATATCCACCAACGGGGGCAGCACGGTGGTGTGGTGGTTAGCACTCTCGCCTCACAGCAAGAGGGTTGCTGGTTCGATCCCGGGCGTGGGAGCCCTTCTGTGTGGAGTTTGCATGTTCTCCCCGCGTCAGCGTGGGTTCTCTCCGGGCACTCCGGCTTCCTCCCACAGTCCAAAGACATGCAGATTGGGGACTAGGTTAATTGATAACTCTAAATTGACCGTAGGTGTGAATGTGAGCGTGAATGGTTGTTTGTCTCTATGTGTCAGCCCTGCGATAGTCTGGCGACCTGTCCAGGGTGTACCCTGCCTCTCACCCAATGTCAGCTGGGATAGGCTCCAGCCCCCCCGCGACCCTCAAGAGGATGAAGCGGTTAGAAGATGAATGAATGAATATCCACCAACACATGTACCAAATTTTGTGCTTTCACCACAAAATGAACGATTGTTGTGATATATTGACCTAAGCCACCCCACTATTTATAGAAATACAGCAGAGAACCATAACAAGTTCTTAAAATATCACTCTGTCCTACTCTTCACCCTACATAAGCTTTATTACAAGCTTTTATACAAAGCCTTGGTCCCCCTCTAGCGATTAATATTGTGTAACGTTAGTGTGCACTTCTCCCTCTGCCTCACCATCTCCTCGTCCTCCTTCTCCTCCGCCTCCTCCTCGAGCGTCACATTTTACGACAGTCCCGGTACCTTTACGGCAGCCGGTCCCCACAACATCCAACAACATGGCAGCCGCGGCACAGTGTCCCGGTGCTGAGGAGGATTTAATGGAAAATCAGGGGAGTTCAGCAGCGGGAAAAGACAGCGGGGCACCGGGACCTACTGCCCGAGACAAACCCGTGTGTCTCATCGTACTGGGCATGGCGGGGTCCGGGAAAACCACCTTCGTTCAGGTCAGTCAGCGAGTGTGGCTAACGGTAGCTAACTGCATGAGTTAGCTTCTTTAGACAGGTAACAAGCTGAGAAAGTAAACTGTTTCCGAGGCTGTTTAAAAAACTGTTCTGCTCCAAGTGATGGAAAATAGAGTTTAATCACAGTAACGTGTTCTGCTGCAAGCTTGCGTACTATTAGCTATATAAGTTATTGTAGAATAATATAAGCTACAGCCTCTTAAGTAATAACCATCATTTGTACGTATCAGATTAATGTACCAAAGACTCAAACCAAATGTCAGTGTCTCTAACAACTGTTGTGTGCCTGCTGCCACGAAGACTCACTGCTGCTCCAACTGTGGATTAATCCGCCGCTGAAATAGTCTCCAACAAATGCACAATTTCCTCATCTAGATTAAAAACTCCAGTGAGCAGCTGTTTCAGGAAATTACTGAGACTTTACAAAAAGAAACTATACGTTTGTGACGTGTTTTTTGTAATGTAGATTGTTAGTGATTTCTAACATTGCATCTGAAGCTAAAGAACTCAGTTTTACCATTGCAGCAATTAAAAAAAAATAGAAAAATTATTTACTATAATAATTTCTATAGTTTCTATTATCTAATAATTTCTTTTTATTCTCATTATTTTTAAATATTTTTTTAAAATAATTTTTATTTTCGAAAAGGTGAGAGCTGAAATTTAAGACATGTTGGATTTAGTCTAAATTTAATTAACGTACAAACTTAACTCAATTATGGCAGAACCCACAGACAGTCATCACTTAATAAAAATTTTGTTTCAGCTGGAAAGTAGGGATGCGCGATAATGTCAGCATGTGATTGGTATCGGCCAATATCGGCTTTAAAATGAATATAATCTTATTACTTTTCAATCTGCAAACATGCTTCCTCTTACTTTGCACAATGAATGATTATTACATACACTGGAAGGGGTTCTATATATCATGTCTCCATCAGCTGGTCATCATGATAAGAGTATGCATGCATAATATGATGATAATTCTACTACAGAAGAGACTAGAGTAAAATTAGGTGGGGTAAAAGTATATGTCGATATCGGTATCGGATGTTGCCAAAAAAATCCAGTGGCATGCATCCCTACTGGAAAGAATGGTAACGCACATCTGTGATACTTATGCCTCTGTAAAAATTTATATTGAACAGAAATAACACAACTTTATGCCTCTTATGTACAATAGCTCTATTCGGATCTGTTTTGTTCTGTTTCCTCCAGAGGCTGACTGCTCACCTTCACACTCGTAAAGCTCCTCCATATGTCATTAACCTGGACCCTGCTGTCCACGAAGTCCCCTTCCCTGCAAACATCGGTAAGGACTAGTTTATTTTATGGACACAACATATATTTTAAGGGGAACTATTATACTTTTCTACATACTGTGTCTGTATAGTGGCGTTACAATGTCAGATGTTCAGATTGAACGTGGCAAGTTAAATGATATAGTAAGCATATGTAGAAGTAATCCCTGTGAGCAACAACCTCAGGTTTTCTGCTGATCTGAACACTCTGTTTCCATTTTTTTCTACTCTATCTACTGTTTGACATCTTAGTGTGCTGAAATTCTTTATATGGTGATCTGCTCCAGTCATGTTACTGTAAGCGTTTAGATTACGTAGCCTACACTGCTGCGTAGAGCCACATGCTAACATCAGGGAAACAGGAACTTATTGCTGTTGTAAGATTCTCCCCGATTTCAGATCATATTTCGAGCGCGTCTGGTTGTCTTTGGAAGCGTTTATTGGTGATTTTCTGCAGTAGAAAGTGCCACTCTATGGAGGTTTTATTAGAGTCATTCAGAGTTGGTCCAGCCAGACAGTGTGCAGTTCTTTGTCCCTCCTGCTCTCTGTAGCCTTCAGTCTGTCTGTACTCTTTCCTCCAGACATCAGGGACACTGTGAACTACAAGGAGGTGATGAAGCAGTACGGCCTTGGACCAAACGGAGGCATAGTGACATCACTCAACCTGTTTGCTACACGCTTTGATCAGGTGACTCAGTCTAACTCTTCCAAAGCATTGAACCATTTAACTCATAGATCTAAACTCTAAAAACTTTGGACTGTTTGAAATACCTTAACCAAAGTCCTGAATAGTCCCAAAAGCCCAAAGCTTTAGTTCGCTTTAAAGGTCTTAAATGTTTAGACTAAAGCAATGAAAATGTAAACCAAAGTACTAAACCATTCAAACCCAAACTCTGAAGTAATCATGACAAACAGCGGACTGAACAAGCTGTGATGATGATGTAATAAGTGTGTGTTTATGTTCCTCAGGTGATGCAGTTCATAGAGAAGAAGCAACAGAATCACCGGTCAGTATCAGCCTGTGTGCTTCCCCACATTATAAGTGCTATTTGTGCCGTCAGTGTCGTTCTGTTCGTACCTGTGATGTCTCTGTATAGCAGAGTGGGCTTTCTGGGTGACAGTAAAGCTTGACTGAACACTATGAAGCTGCCAACATCTACTATTGACCATGTGGACATTTCCATCCTCATCCTACTCTTTAATGACACTTTCCTGTTTGTCTTTGTGGTTGTACAATTGATCTGTGTGGGTTCAGCATCCGACTGGTTTTCCAACAGTAAAATGGCTGGCTGCAAATTGTTTTATTTATGCCTCCGCACTGGCGATAGCTGTGGCCAGAGGCATTGTCTTTTCAGGTTGTCTGTCTGTCCATTCGTCTCATTCTTGTTAATGTGATATCTCAAGAATGCCTTGACGGAATTTCTTCAAATTTGGCACAAACGTTCACTTGAGCTCAGCGATGAACTGACTTGATTTTGGTGGAAGCATGTTTTCACAGACATGGATGCAATCTGTAACTGCAACTTGACTTATTTGTGGAGGCATACAACTGCCAGGGGGGGATAATTCTAGTTTTTCTATAAACCCATGACCATGGGTGTAATTGGTTACCATGTTGCAATTTTTTTTCCTGCCTTCCAGGTCCTATGCTGCCTTCAAGTGGAACTCGTGGGGTTGTGTTTTCAAAGAATGTGTTTGTGTTTTCTGTGTTTCACCATCATGCTGAGATACAGTTATAAAAGTGGTGCTGTAATTTTTAAAAAAAAAAGCACTAAAGAAGGTGTAAGCAGCACAGTCCTCTGTACGTCAAAGTAAAACAGGAACCAGAGGTAAATGCAGCAAGATCAGAGGAGGGCTGGCATTCTGTATGATTGGCTTAAAACGTGCAAATTCCAGGATATTGAGGGAAATCTTTTCTTCATACCTTGCGTTAAAATAGATGCCCTCATGCTCATCCAGCAGTGCTGGAAATTATATGGATAAGTGGTGTTAAGATGTGACCTTCATCTTTGTAAAATAATACAGGTTGCCTGAGAACAAAGCAATAACAAAGTTACAAAAAATTCTATTTCAGTGCTTTGTTGATGTTTGTTGTCTAAGTTTTCATTGTAAAATATCTTAAATTATCTTCTTGTGACAGATAAAATATGAAAAAAAGAAGTTGTAGACATTGTTTAAATTAACTTCACCCAAAAGCACCAGCAGGTCACTGACTTGAACTTTGCCCTCCATAGCACCCACCTGTCCCTCTCCACCTGCTGTGTTGCTCATGTAAGTGAAAAGCAATGCTCTTGTCAGTCTGGCAGCGCCAAAACCAAACTCCCTTCACTCAGCTGGACGACTCCTCTTCCTCTACATTCATCACTCTGTGTTTACACTAAGCTTATCACTACTTGTGTTGTTGTGTCTGATCACCTCTGACCTCTGCAGGTACGTGTTGATTGACACCCCGGGTCAAATTGAAGTCTTCACCTGGTCTGCGTCTGGAACCATCATCACAGAGGCTCTGGTGGGTCTGCACGCTGGGCTTCTGATTGCTCTCCTTTATTGACAATATATTATATAATTTATATTCCACGTGTGTTTCAGGCCTCGTCCTTCCCCTGTGTCGTTGTCTATGTGATGGACACATCCCGCAGCGTCAACCCTGTCACATTCATGTCCAACATGCTGTACGCCTGCAGGTACCAGACTTAAGTCACCCTCAGCAGGGGGAATAAAATTTGTCTTATTTACACTAGGATGTTATTTTTGGATTTCCGTTCGTAATTATTATCAGTTATAATAACATTGTATGCACCAATTATGTAAAATGTATGAACACGGTGACATCACTAAAAGAAGTCAGATGTGTCAAGAAACTCAAGCAGTCAGACGACCACAAATGTGAAATTTCTGATCTGTTCGTAAAAACATTTTCAGAACACCACAGGGTAGAACAACACTTGATTCTTCAGATCATAACACAATCATCTTAAGATCATTTATATTATCTTTAATATGTAAAATGCAGATATTAAACTTTTCTTAGTTTTTTTCCCTGCAAAATTAATCGCCAGTGTTTTCAGTAATGTGTAAAGGCCCTGACACACCAAGCTGATGATCGGCTGTCAGTCAAAGTCAGGCTGTTGGTGAGCATCTGCTGGGGTACGTCCCGCACCGTTGGCCCTTGTTGGCTCTAGTTGGCCTTTTGACCAACTTTTTGGCTGAGACATGGCAACGTGAAGCAGTGCAGCAGGGGGCTCTCGTTGCCGCTAGTCCTCTCATGTTGGTTTGGTCTGTCAGGGCCTTAACTTAAGTATTTCCATTTTTAGATAACACTAAAGCATACATAGATCAAAACACTTGGCAGTGAGATAGTGTTTGACATCAGTTACTTCAGTCTCCAATAGAGGGAGCTAAAAGAGCAGATAAGATAAAACTGATGAGCTGCAGTTCCATACTACACACTAACTGCATACAGGATGTGCTTTATATTAATTCTTCAGGGTATAGTGTTTTCATAGTTAATAAAAAAGAAACTATTTACTGTTTGTGGTCTGTATTATAAGGGGATGAAACAATTCTTGCAGCACATAAAGCACATTAATAAAACTGTGACTTCAGAAAGATACTTTCACTTAAACTTCACCTAATCCTCATTCAACCAAAAGAGAAAGACAGAAGATACTGCAGGAGGTTTAATAGATTAAAAAGATCTCCCTCTTTTCCTTCTTCATTGCTCAGTGAAATGTGAACACACAGACATTAAACATATACTGATATCATTTAGCGTGACTTAGGCTTCCCGATAATATCATTATTATCGGGAAGTAACTTTTCCAATGTGACCACACTCCAGACCCAAAACCTGCATAGAATCAGTACCTACTGCGTGTAATTGTGACACAGCTGACATGTCTCAAAATATTTCTGCAGTTCTGGTTTCAGTTCTTTATCTCACTTGATGTTTCTTTTCTTCAGCATTCTCTACAAGACCAAGCTGCCCTTCATTGTTGTCATGAACAAGGTGAGGTCACTTCCTGTCTGCTGTTTGAATTGATTTGCGGTGGAATTTTAACAAGGAGTTGCTGCTAGTTTGTTTATGCTTTCTCTTGTGTTGTTTTTACAGACTGACATTATTGACCACAGCTTTGCAGTGGAGTGGATGCAGGACTTTGAGGTTTTTCAGGATGCTCTGAACCAGGAAACCTCCTATGTCAGCAACCTGACACGCTCCATGAGTCTGGTGCTGGACGAGTTCTACACCAACCTGAGGGTAAGAGGGTGCACACTGCACACAGACCAAGAGGCTGAACCAAGAAAGATTTCCTGCATAGCCAATTATATTTAGACAACTCACAGTAAATCCATACTAACTGTCTAATATTTAAAACCCTGGATGATGTGCATCTACACCAGCATTTCAAGGGCATTTTCGTAAAGCTCTTCATCTACACTCAAACATTTGGGGCTTGTTACACAAAGTGAAATTAGCAGGCTAACCAATTACCTTTGGTCTTAACTCAGATTTCCCTGTGTTACGAAGCTGGCTCACTTTTTACCAGGATAGATCACTATGGTAATCTATGTTGCGCGGCTGTCCTCTTTGGAGGGGGTTGACTTCCGGGGATCAGATTAAAGGACAACTTTGGTATTTTTCAACCTGGGCTCTATTTCCCCATGTGTATGTGTGCGTATAATTCATGGGTACCACTCGTTCTAAAATTGGTTCAGTATTGAGCCGCGAAACGAGCTAAACGGTAATGGGGCAAATGCGTCCCGTATAAAAGTGTTTTTTTTTCAACACTGACCAGTTCAGATCGCCAGTGCTATCTCTGTAAATAGTATATGGTAGCGGCCCTGGGGCAGTGGTGAGTGTGAATGAGTGGAGTCAGCTGTCAGTCAGTGTTGGAGCAGAAAGGCGGAAGTTGTCCCCACTTGGTATTGTAAGTGAGTATGTGTGTGTGAAGTGTGTTTTTTTTCACCACTGACCGGTTCAGATTGCCAGTGCTATCTCTGTAAATAGCATGCTAACTTAGCGAAAAAAAGCACTTTTATACGGGACGCATTTACACCCCTTTACAGTTTTAGCTTGTTTCACGGCTCAATACTGAACCAATTTTAGAACAAGTGGTACCCATGAATCATACGCACACATACACATGGGGAAATAGAGCCCAGGTTGAAAAATACCGAAGTTGTCCTTTAAACTGTATAAACAGCTAGCATGGTTCCAAATCCCTGCGTCAACAGCCACATCTGTAGTTTGTTTAGTGATTCATATAGATCTGGTCTTGTGCTCAGGGACAGCTATGTCCGCCAGGTTGTGACACAGTCGACCAATCAGAGCTGTATAGGGAGGATTAAGAAAAGTGACATCATCTCCCTTTATTGCTAGCTGAATACCTACATTGATGAAAAATAGTCACAAGAGAATGGCACTGTGCGGATGAGAAGTTTGCAGCTGTGCGGGTTCTTGCAATTCCATTTGGATAAATAACAATTCTTTCAGTAACGTGTCTTTGATCAACATGACAAATGTTAGATTAACTGCTTTTAACAACCTCTACCACAGCTTCTGCATCCTTATAATGAATGCCTGCATTCCTATCGCTGATCAGGGAAAATATAAGGACAAAATAAAACAAAAACTCATGAGCATGTTCACTCTCAGTAGAGCCAAGTTGAGGAAAATAAAAGTCAATAGAGCCCAGTGTTAAAGGTCCACCCCTCTTGACAGTGTTGTCTCTGTGTCTGCAGGTGGTGGGCGTGTCCGCAGTGACAGGAAACGGATTGGATGAGCTGTTCGTTCAGGTGGAGGATGCTGCTGAAGAGTATGAGAGGTGAGTTAAAACAATTGTAAACTATTTTTCAATTTGGTTCATTCTTTCATCACAGATGTTTTTTTGTCACATTCTTTGTATTCAGATGCGCTAACACAGCTCCTCACCTCTGGTCTTTACACCTCATGTTTCTCTCAAACATGGAGGAGTTGATGTCAGATCATGTTAGGGTGGGCTATTAATGTTACCAATCTGACATTATGACTCTCTAAAAAGGGTTGGTTCGGTGTATAATTTTTCAAACTGGTCTAATATTAAGAGCTGGACCGGACTGGTATACTGAATTTTACGCACTTGACTCGCAGCTACTCCTGAGTGGAACATAATAACACTGTGTCCTAACAGGAAAGAGTGTCCAACTATTATCACATTGCACCCCATAACTTCGAAGCTCTCCGTCCACATTGAATACTCAAAATATGCACTTCTGTCACGTCGTGTAAACAAATCAAACAGGCCTATCAGCTGTGCACTCCAGATCAGACTGGATATGTCATCACTTAAAAGATGGGTGAGGGTTAGGGTTTTGTAACGTTACTTTTTAAACAGAAAACAATTGTTTAATACTGTGTCATTTACTGGAAATGACACACAGTGTAGCCAACAGCAGGTAGCCTAGCTTGTTATTAGTGGTAGTCATTCTGCTCACCAGAAACTTTGAACTCCCTGCAATCCCCCTCAAGCCAGCTGACACTTTGGTTGGTTTTAATAGTAAAATAAGGAGGTATCATCTAGATAATTCCTAAATGCAATTTCATGAATGAGCCGTTCTTCAAAGTTTGCAATGGGTAGGCTATAAATAGAAACAGGCCATCTGACAAAAGTTGAGTTCTAAACAGTGCACTGGCTGGACTGCAGCCAGTTAGGACGCCTTTTTCCTGGCTTCAAATCTAAAATGTTGCCATATTGGTGCACTTTTAATTTTCGTGGGAGACTCTGCTGTGTTTCCTCATCACCCCAAAACACTTGAACGTTATTGTAAACAAGCACAGCGTGTGCAACTCTGCCCCTTTTACCTTTACTGATATTTTATCTTTGTTATGTTGCTGTAGCTGGGCTCATGGCCCGTCAGACACTGTAGTCTGTAGTCGGTAGTCCGTTTATAAACAAACATAATATTATGGTCATCATTTTGGCATATTGCTGATAACTAATGTAATACAAGTTGGATTTAGTGCTGTGACGCTGTTGGCACAGCTGTAGGCTGATGTAGGCTACTTTTTAATTTGCCTGAACGTGTCAATGTGACAAATGTCGGCCCAGCCAGTTTGCATTAAGTCTAACCGGTTTAAGCTCGTACACCAGCTTGGACCGGCAAAACCAGAAATAAACCCAACTCCATTTCTAAACATCCTAGTTTGATCAATTCATTCCTTCATACAGGCTGTCACCTACACATTTAATTCTCCTGAGAGTACAGCTACAAATACAGGCATAACACAACCAGAGTTCACAGTGTGGGTTCATTTCATAAGCCAAGTCTGCAGTTCCATCTATACTACAGCTTAATGGGTCTAATTATATGTATCTAACTCAGGTAGACACAATGACTGGTTTGTTGGAGAAATGCAGCTCGGTGTGAATGTAGATGAAAAAGAACAGGTACAGAGAGAGGATGTGTCAGTTGTGTGTGCACAATTATCTGTTTTGTCTGCATACAGATGAAGAAAGTTTGGAGAGAGAACCTATGTGACTGTAGCACTCAGTGACAGATGACAAGATAACTTTGGGTGTCATCTGCACAATTATGATAGCTGAAGTCATTGTTGATGTTATTGTTCTTATGATAAAGTCTAATGGAAGCAACTAAATGTAAAATAGAGGACCAAGGATTGAGCCGTGTGGAACCTCACACATGTTGGTACACTAAAATGACTGTAGATGGTCCATAGTGTAATAAAAAAGTTATTTTTCATCAGTCTTCTGTTTAAGATTTATCCTCATGCTGTGTTCCACCTTAAAACGCCTTCATGCAGTTATCATAGCATTGATATATTCTCTTCTCATGAAGGAAACAAGTTTGTGTGATAAACTGAGTCTTCCTCCTCCTTCTTCAGGGAGTATCGACCTGAATATGAAAGACTCCGCAAAAAGCTGGTGAGTGTGTTTCTCCCTTTTTTGTCTCCTGTTTCTAAGTGTCTGTACTCATACGTTTCCATCTTTTAACTGACTTCCTGCCCATCAGGTGGAAGCTCAAAACAAGAAGCAGCAGGAGCAACTGGAGCGGCTCAGGAAGGACCTGGGAGCAGTCGACATGACGACCACACCTTCAACAGGTAGAACCAGCTTATACTGAAAACAAAATGGTATTTACTGGTGATACTTTATTTGACAGGTCTTGTTCCTCCCTCAATCCATCATATGTGTGCGAAGTTAATCTAACTCCAGTGCATGAACGATGAAAACTACCATATGAAGAGATACGTTCAAAAGTAGATACCTTGAATGGCTATTGCTAAAAAACACTGACCATAAATAGTATCAAGTTTCATGAAAATCTTAATAGTAAGAGGAAGGTGATGATGGGATGGTTGATAAAAGTCTGTTTGTAAAAATCCACCAAGTTTGTAGCACTGAACTGCGCTGACTTCCTGTCCACAGAAGACACTGACATAGCTGGGCCTAGTGACCTAATTATGACACGTGGTAACCCTGATGAAGAGGAGGAGGAGGTGGACAGCGACACAGATGATATTGACCACATTGGTAAGAAAAGAAAACCCACCCCAACCACCCATTTATACACTGTTAAAAAACATACATGCATACATTTTAAAAAATGCATATACACTATATAAAACGCAAATAGACACAGTAAAAAAACAAACATACACTGTAAAAAATGTACATGTACACTGAAAAACACAGATATACACTGTAAAAATTACACTGTATTAAACACAAATACACACTTAAAAAAACACATACACTATAAAAACAAACATATACACTGGAGAACACATATATGCTGTAAACTACACCAACAATATATAATATATAAAACTCAAATATACACTGTAAAAAATGCACATATTGTAAAAAACACAGAGAAAACTATTACATGATTGAACTGTTTAATACAACTGTAAACGAAGGATTTTTTTTTTCAGCAACGGAGGAGAGTAAAGAGACTGATGCCTTTGGAAACTTCCTAAAGGAGAGGAAAGAGGTGGTCCAGGTCCGAAACAGAAAGTGTGCGATGCCTGAGGGACAGCTGACCCCTGATCTCTGACCTCTGCAGTCTGACATCTAACTCTGTCAGGGAAAAAAGACAGTGACAGAATAGAGGTGAAGGAAATAAAAAACCTCCCAAAGGTTTGGCTCTGTGGGATACAGACTATCACCTGAAACAGATACTGTGGAACCACAGTATACTTTTCCTCAGCTTTTCAGAAATGAGAGGAAACTATATCTGAACTTTTTGAGCAAGACCCTCTGTCTGATCAGGTGACCTCGCTCATTTAGTGAAGCTCATTGGCTGCTTCTCAGTGTCACTCATCCTCTAAAAATTTCTATTTTTATATCGGAAAAGACTCTTCTATTCTGTATTTCTTGTGTTTTTCATTACTATTGTTGTTTGTTTGTGAAAGCACTGAAAGGATTTATGATCTACAAAATTAAAGTGAGCTTTTAGTTCAAATGTGGTTTGAATTTACAGTATTTGCGACATTTTCCATCACTTTAACTGCCAAAAACATCTGTTAGCTTAGCATAATCAGATATTACTAACTGAAACACAGATTTCTCCATGTACTGTATGTAGACATGAATAAAACTCAGTAATATCTGCATTTGCAAAAGATATGCAGTACATTCATACCAGATGCAAAAACAGAAAATTTTGAAATCATCGTAAGTGGCCAGAAACTTTGCTGTTACCCATTGACTTTAGCTCCGGTACCTTTTATTTCTCTTGCTCATCATAGGATGTTTCTACAGCTTGACTGGAGTCCTACTGCAGTAAATTTAACTGATTGGACATGAGTCTCACAGCTGACAAAGGCCAAGCCATGAGGTCAGAATGAGTCCAGAGACAGGATTGTGTCAAGGCACAGATCTGGGGGAGGCTATTTTGCTGCAATAATGGTTCTAAAGAGCTCAGTAACCTCCATAATTTTTAAATGGAATAAGTTTGGAGCAACTAGTACTCTTCCTAAAGCTGGCAGCCTGGTTAAACAGAGCAGTTGGATGAGAAGGATCTTGGTAAATGCCCAGATACACCAAACTGACTTCAGGGAACAAGGAGCAAGCAGCAAGGAAGGCCCCCTCCTGTATCGCCTCACGTCACAATGTCTCGGCCAAAAAAGTTGCACATGAGCAAACCGTAGAGACTACAGCTGATGGGTGGCCAGCATGTACTTTCTCCGCCAGCAGCCGTGGTAGTTTGTAATCCTCATTCAAAAAGGGAAACTCGAAGACTGTCTTGATGCCAGTTATATAACGTATTTACAACATGATCCAATGATGAAAAAAAACAGAGCATACTTACTGTGTGGCAGTGAACAATAACACAGTTATCAGGAAATGTTTCTGCTAAAAAGCTCAATGCCTAAAGAAAAATGATCTTACCTTTTTAAGTTTGTTTCGATCTCACTCCCTCTTAACATCAGCTGTTTGTTTACCTTCTTCATTTCTTTTTCTCTTCTTGTGCATTTAGCTCAACTGCCAATAGGAGCGATTTCGTTCTCCAATGGGCCCCGCCATCATTGATGCTGATTGAACATGTTGAATCAGCCAAAACAAAAGTCAGTGGGGTCAGTAAGGGGCAATGGTGTGGAACACACCACAGTGACCAGGCCTACAGATGCTCAACAATGGCCTAACATTGACCGAAGGCCAACCGTCACCTTGGTGTTTCAGTGCCGTGAGAGGTTACCAAGACCCCAAAGATAACACTGGCTGAGCGCCTGTGTTGAATGGAGAACCTTCCAGAGAGACATCCATCACTGGAACACTCCAGTGATCTGGGCTTTATTGTAGAGTTGTCAGACGGCTCATCCCTTGCACAGGAACGTCTCAATGGTGAAGCATAGTGGTGACGGCATCATACAGTGGGGGTGTTTTTCAGGAGCAGGAACTGGTCAGGGTAGGGGGGAAGCTGAGCGGATCATAGTACAGAAAACTGAGCCGAAAGTTTAACGTCCAACAGCACGATGATGGATACAGCCAAGCGATGCAAGAGTGGCTCAGTGACAACTCTGTAAATGTCCTCCAGTGGCCAAGCCAGGGCTCGGACTTGAACCCAAGCCAGCGTCTCTGGAGAAAGTGGAAAATGACCATCCACCGATGGTCCCCATCCACACAGTTTGCAAGGATCTGCAGAGAAAAATGGCAGAAAATCCAAATTGCCTGTCATGTCATACCCAAGAAAACATGAGGCACTGATCGCTGCCAAAGGTGCTTCGACTAAATACTGAGTAAATGGTCTAAATACTGTTAATGCAGTTGTTCAGTTTCTTCATTTTTAGAAACATTCAGTTTTCATTATGTGGGGAACTGAGTGCAGACTGATTTTGGCATAAGGCTGGAACATCACAAAATGTGAAAAGTAAAAGGTTCTCAATACTTTGTGAATGCACTGTATCTTTAAGTCTCTAAGACTCTAGGTTTTGGAAGTTATCCTAGCTTGTGATGCTACAGTGATGCTCGATTGGACGACATTTCCTAGCAACCAACCCACACACTACTTAAGGTTTTACTGAGACATTTAATAGTGCGACCTGGTTTAGTAAATCACCAGTTTGAAAGAAAGTAGTTAAGGATTTACGAAAAGCTGCTGCAGCTCAGGAAAGCTTAGGTAACTCTTGTCAGAGATTCTCCTAGTGTGCAGAGCTCTGATGGAGGGACGAAAAATATTCTCCCTAAAGATTCTCTCATTAGCTGTATTGATGATATATTGTATCTCATGGCAGTTAATCATGCAACAAACTGTAAGTGTTGCCTTTGCACCAAGAACATAGTAGGCAGAACAATGGCAGAGAGAAAAGAAAATGAAATATTACAGACTAGTCTGTACATAAAGATGGACAATGCATCCCCATTTAATGCCACTGCACAAAAATGAAGCCAAAATGTCCTGGATACAGCCACTGCCATATTGCACTGGTGACAACGTGGAACCAGATGGTGCTTCTCAAAGTCAAGGAAGGATCCTTAACCAGCCGAATTTCAAGGAGGCTACGTTATCGAATCCCGCCAAAGGACTCTTCCAACGTCAAGGATCTTTCAAATTCTTCCTAGAACCCACAATTCTTTGCGCATGATTTGCCAGAATTGAAGGCGGGGCTTCTTCAGTGACATACACCTGAGCGCTTGCTAGCCTGTTCCAATGTGTGTTCACTTGAGTGCAAGGAAGGAGTCTTGCCTCGCCTCTGTAGGACCCAACTTGAAAGGACGCATTCTACCAAGGAAGCATCATTCAGTTTGACAAGCACTGAGAGTCACCATATAGTAATAGCGATCTCTGCAGTGTGATGTTCACGTACATACACCCATCCGACCAATCACGAGCAGTGCCATTGATCGCAAGCACACCGATTGGCACACACAGCTATCAATCATGATGTCAAACCCCTATTTTCATAGCATCAAATAACTGATTAACAAAACAAAACGTATCAAAAAAACAAATACTTGAACACAGATCAATGGGATAAGAACTACCTACAGCAGGGGTGTCCAAACTTTTTTGAATGGGGGCCAGATAAAACAACGTGAAAATACCTGGGGGCCAACTGATTCTTGCATCAAATGTTTTTTTTTGTTTGTTTGTTTTTTAAAGTGAGACAAATTCAACCACTTTTATCTTTTAATGAACTATTACTACATGATGCTTGTCTACAAACTGTATAATAGTCCTATCATTGTGAGGTGAAGGGTGAAAATGCGAAGTGATCTTGCTCTATTAACCGTTGTAGTGTAAAGGGCCACATATGGTATATTTTGAGAATCAAGCCGAGGGCCAATTGAAATTGGTCTGCGGGCCACAATTGGCCCCCAGGCCAGACTTTGGACATGCCTCATCTTTTTGCCAACATTCCATCTGTTAGCATGGAGGGGGCAGGGTTAATGACATGAACTGCAGCCAGCGACCGGAGGGCGGTCCAGAGCTGGCATGACGACACTGGCTGATCTTTGTGAGTTGGACTGTTTTTGCAGTGAGGCTCATTTGCATATAAAGGGGCCAATTTATGGCAAATATATGCAAATTACCCAATTTAAACGTGCAAATAGCAGAGGAGCATCGGGATGGTATTTGCAGTGGCAGCCCAGGTATGGGTGCATTTCACCCTTTGCGGGTGCTTTGAGAATTACAGGGGGTTTTTTTTGTCTCAACTGTGCAGGTCGCAAAGTGCGAGTGGCTGCAAAAGTTGCATGATCCTTTTTCTTATTTTGTCCATCAGTGTGCAGTTTATTAGGAACAACTAGCTTATACTATTGCAGTCTCATCACAAACAGTCCTGCAATAAATCCTTCTTCATGTAGGTTCTAAGTTCTGTTTGGTGTTGATTCAACTGTGGGATCACTGTGGAGGATTTAGTCTGTGGTACTGCTGAACTGTATTGTGTTTAACTGACAAGTGTTTCTGTTGTTTTGTCCACTCCCTTTATATAAGCGAGAGTAGGCTAAAAGAGAAACTCCCACACACTGCTTGCTTTATTAAATGCACCATGTTTTGATCAAAAGAGCATCCAGAGTTGTCTGCTTTGTTTTCTGATGTCTCTGATCAGTGTGGTATTAATCTGTCTCTGCTGAGTGCGGCTCCTGACAGAAGCTGCGATTGTGTTTGTCTTCATTCATGTCTGAGCTCTGTGAATGGATTCTAATTCTCCGCCTGCCGACCATCTGCCAACACTCTGCCAACACGCTCTCGCCTACACACTCGCTGAAATCCGGCAGCGTGGTCGGACTGAAGTGCGGCTGAGTCACTCTCCACTCTTTTAAAAGAAGTGGTGAAAGATTAAGAGAACATTTACTACATAAAGTATATTACTTAAGTACAAACTTGAGGTACTTGAGTATTTCTTAATGCTACTTCATACTTCTACTCCACGACATTCAACTGCTTTAGTTACTTTGCAAATTAAGAGTTTTGCAAAAAACAAATGAAAAGTTCATTAAATATGTTTTGTTATAAATCAAGCTACCCAACGTTTTATACAAGTCCAGCTGAAACAATTAATCCACCAATCAGTTGATTAATTAACTATTAACTACTAATTGTAAACTATTTTTATGGTTGAAATATTTTCCATGCAAAAACATTTTATGGTTCCAGCTGCACAAATATTAAGTTTTGTTGCTTCTCCTTTGAATAATATAAGCAGTTGTAATGTATTAATAATCATGTTGCAGTCTGGACTCTTAGTTGGACAAAACATTGTAAAGGCATCACTTTGGGCTCTGGGTCATTGTGACATCGTTTATCACTGTTTTCATTGCTTTTGCAAAGCAAATAATCAATTGATCAATGGAGAAAATAATCAGCAGATTGGGGGACTGTGAAGACCATAGCAACACCTTCAGCTTGTGCCCCTTGAGGTAGTCCATTGTGGATTTCAAGGTGTGGTTAGGAAGGATCATTGTCCTGTTGTAGAAGCCATCCACTCTTCATCTTCAGCTTTCTTTTTTTTACAGATGGTGTAATGTTTGCCTGCAAAATTTGAAGGAATCTGTGAGATGAAATTCTGCACCCTTTTTCTCCAAACATACCTTTGTTCATTGCATCAAAAAGGTCTATTTAACTCCTTCTTTAGATGTCCCTTTGCAAACTTCTGACACTGAAATTTGTGGTGAAGACACACAAAAGGTTTTCTTCTGATGACTCTTCCATGAAGGTCATATTTGTACAGGTGTCGCTGTACAGTAGGACAGTGCACCACCACTCCAGAGTCTGATAAATCTTCTTGCAGTCAAAGGGGGGTTTGATTTGTCTTTCTAATAATCCTACTAGCAGCTCTCTCAGAAAGTTTTCTTAGTCTTCCAGACCTCAACTTGACCTCCACAGTTCCTGTTAACTTTCTTAATTACGTTATGAACTGAGGAGACAGCTAGCTATTTGAAAACACTTATAGCCTTCTCCATCAGTTATTTTAGTTTCCAGAGTGCTAGGCAGCTGTTTAGGCAGCACTTAAATATTCACAGTAAAAGAAATTTTGACCACAGGTGCCCAAACTTTTAACTTTTCATATTTTCAATGCAGGACTTTAACTTGTAATTGATGGAACCACAGATAAAGGGCTACCTGCTAGACATTGCTGCCTGTTGCACCTCCAACAGGCCCTTGGGTCTGCTTCAAGGTTGTCAGCCTGACACCTTCCTTCTATGATGTTTCACCATATTAATCTTGGACATCTCATGGTGGTGGTGGTGCAATGGTAGAGATGTCTCCCGACCACTCCTTGTAGCTAACACCAGGACCTTTGCCTTCCCATGCCAGGTCCGTCCTTCGGAGCCAAGGCCAGAAGCTCCCCTGTTCTGCCTCCTCCTCAATTTTGAGTGCCTTTTTGAGTTTGGGACCAGTCACTCCCACGCTCCTCGAGAAGCTCTGGGTGGATGCACCCACAAACCCTCTGCAGCCAACTTCCACACGACAGTTGGCTGTCTTGGTCTGTTGTAGTTCCAGTGAAGTGAAATGTTAATGCTACATACAGTAATATTTTAGACAATTATGTTTTTTCAGCATGACAGTGTCTCCCTGCACAAAGCCAGATCCATGGCAGAATGGAGTTCAGAGTTTCAACAAAAGTCTTCACACAAAATGTCTTCACACTACATTTGGGCTCAAAATGTTACATAACAATGAGAAATGAAAACTGTTTAAAGTAGGTGATGCATCATGCATCACAACATTGTGCTATACAATTAATCGATTTAATTTATTTATTTATTTGTCACACAAAATCACAAGAACGTAATTTCAGTGAAATGCAGTCCATCTGTTCCATCAGTTTGTATGTTTAAAACAGTTTCATAATAATAAAAGTCTATGGGGTATATTCATTAATGTTGTTGTTGTAAGCGTCTCCCTCTGTCTCTGTCTCTCTCTCTCTGTCTCATTGTGTCCTTTGGTTTACTGTTAATTTATTATGTTGATCTGTTCTGTACGACATCTATTGCACGTCTGTCTGTCCTGGAAGAGGGATCCCTCCTCAGTTGCTCTTCCTGAGGTTTCTACCATTTGTTTTTCCTGTTAAAGGGTTTTTTTGGGGAGTTTTTCCTTATCCGCTGCGACGGTCATAAGGACAGAGGGATGCCGTATACTGTAAAGCCCTGTGAGGCAAATTGTGATTTGTGATATTGGGCTTTATAAATAAAATTGATTGACTGAAAAAAAAAGATTGATTGGGGTGTTTTAGGCAGGGTCTTTATTTATGATCCTTGTGGCCTGAGGGTAGAAGTTCTTCCTGACCACAGCGGGGAATAGGGCTGTTATCAAGGTGCTTGGGATCTTTAATGATTTTCCTGGCCTTGTTTTTGCAGCACCTGGTTTAAACATCCTTTATGGAGAGTAGAGCAGTGCATTTGGTGTGTTCAGCTGAAAGAACCACTCTTTTTGTTCAGTGCTGTTTCCTGTAAGGACACTCTCGATGGTGCAGGAATAGAAATTCCTCCGTATTTGAAGGGATACCTGGAATTTCCTCAGGCGAAACAGTCTCTGCTGTGTGTCACACCACATTTGTTCATGATTGAGTTGTAATCATTGTCAGTGGCCTAATTCTCATCAAAACAGACTTTGCAACAGTCATTTCCTCCAAAAGGTTCTCGAAAAAACGTGCAATGTGCACTGAAGAGTTTGAAATGATGGAGGCTAAGAATGACTTTTGTAAACTTTAACTTTATAAATTAAGTGTAAATGTATTGTTTGTAAGTATATATAAACTTTGATTTTAATCAAAACATCAAACATTAGGAAACACACTCACTGTGCAAAAAAGTGTTTCAGTGTGCAAAAGTCTACACACAAAATGTGCTGGTAGCTGAAGTCTAGTCTGGTAGCAGATTTTGACATTTCTGGAAGACAAGGGAGCACTGTTGGTTTTGAATCAAGGTTTGGTGGCACGTCTGCCTGCCTGTCTGTCCGTCCGTCTGTCTGTCTGTCTGTGTGTCTGCTTGCCTGCCTGTCTTTCTCTCAGGTGAGTTTCTGGAAGCCTCCGCCTGCGGCAGCAGTGACTCACCTCCGCTGACATTCAGCCTACACTGTTGTCTGTTCTCTTTCTCTCCCTCTCCTCCTCTGCCTGCGGCTCACTCGCCCCCCCCCCCCCCTTTCTCTCTCTCTTGTCCCCTCCCCTCTCTCTCTCCTCCTCCTCAGTGGGCTGCAGACACGACCAGAAAGAGAAACGCTGAGAGTCACGACGCCTCATTGACACGAATAAAACACACGACTGCTGGCTGAGAGTCAGGCTGCTCATTCATTCTGGGGCTGAGCAGACACACACACACACACACACACACACACACACACACAGGTAAACTTGTTTCAACTGGTTTAAACTGGCAGTTACATAAATCTTTCAGTCCAGATTTATCTCTGCAGCTCATAGAATGTGGACCTTTTGATCAAATCATAATAAACGCTCTGTTCACTCTGACACAGTTACACACATTCACACCTGGAGGCTGTAGACTCAACTAGAGCAGTAAGTCTTCTCAGAGGCACATCAGTGGTGGTCGGGTTGGATTGTGGTTGCCGCCTCACACAACAGGAGCAAGCTCAAGTTATTCCATTTTTGAGATTGGTTTAAGGGGTTTTCTATCATCCAGTGATCATCTTAGCTGAACAATATTTAAACCTGTCTTGTCTGCTGCCATTGCAGTCTCTGCCACTTTGCCCCTCTGCCATCCGAGCTGAGTAGTGCCAAGGCCCCAGCCACAGCTCCCCAACCCCCGGCTATTAAATGTCTCTGTCCCTATAGTCACGGTCAGTGCCAAAGTGTCTGCATTTTTATTAACCTGACTGAACATTTTGTCAAGCAGCATTGCAGCTGAAAGCACTGAGCTTCACAGGTCTCATGTGGCTGATGACAAACTGCAGAGTAATTCCTACCAGCCGACACATTAGAGTTCACAATAAGTTTCTGCCACAAGCAGGTGCAGTGTAAAGGTGATGACACACCAAACCGACATCAAAGAACTAGCGGTGATGAAAGCCAACTGTTGCATCGTCTACGTCGCCTCACGTCGCCCTGTGTCAGTTGCATTTGAACACACTACACGGACTACATCCGACGGCCAAGTAGCATGTACATTCTGCGCCTGCGTGAGAGAGAACAGCCGAGGGGTTTCCTATCTGTGCAGCCAAGCACCGCAGCATCTCCATGGACTATTACATCCAGACGGTCCTGGTGTTTCCTCCGCAGGCTCCACTTCACTCAGGAACTGCCCATTGGTCCGACATCCCATTGTTCTGACCATATTAAACCCATTGTTCCAAAGTCCATTCCGAAATCATCATGATGCCCTGTGGTTAAGGTCTGGTTAGGTTTATGCACAAAAACCACTTGGTTAGGGTCAGGAAAAGATCATGGTGTGGGTTAAAATGAAAAAGAAAGTGACAAACACATAAGCCGTGAGCCGGCTTTGCTTCAAGCCTTTCCCAGCTGACCCAGAGCCGGTTGCAGCGCACCATCAAGGCAGAAATACGCCCGCCGGGAGCCATTCAGCACCACGGACTGTCGGACTAATGGGATGTCGGACCAATGACATGGACCCCTTCACGGGAGCGTATCTATGTTTCCCAGGTTCTATGTTCCCTGCTCAACCAAGCGGGAAACATAGAACCCTTTTTGTGTAAGCGGGAACATGCAAACTTTTTTGCAGGGTTAAGTGGGGAACACAGAACCCGGGAAACATAGGAATGACCCTGCGGGTCTGTGGGCAGCTGAGTGAAGTGGAGCCTGTGGAGGAAGCACCGGTTAGCCCCGGTTTCACTACAGGCAGATTCACTCACTACAGGGGCGAGGAAATAAAACCTGAACAGCCAATCAGAGTGATCTCTCTCACCGACAAGCTCCGCCGCTGATTCAACATGCTCAATCGGCCAAAGAGCCGCCGCCGCCAACGCCGAAGTGCCGACAGTGCAGGACATACCGCAAAAACTAGGCTGACAGACACTCACTGAAGGCCCGACTTTGGTCGATGGCTGACCGTCGGCTTGGTGTGTCAGGGCCTTAAGGCAGTGCTGCCTGGAAGTCTAAACTTGGGGCACAAAATTATCTCCTATACCGAAGTTATAATGAGATGATTGCAGAAAGATCACAGTGTTGATCATCCTCTGTTTTACTCAAATAACAAAAAATGTGAGATATTTTAACAAAGCAGCAACATCTCTCCCTTCAGTATCATCACAAAGACACACACACACACACACACACACACACACCCCTCAGATTTTTCTTTGTGTCTGATTAGTCTCACCTCAGCCTTGATTATCAGCTACATGACTCATCCTTTCTTCTTACTTTCTCTGTAATCTGGCACATTGTCATGACATCACTGTGTGTTGAGCGCAGTGCAGTGACCTCATTCACTGTGACATCATCGTCAGGACTCAGAGGTGATGTCATTGTTTCCAGTTAGTCTGCTGCTGTTTGTCCTCGAAAGCAGCCTGCAGAGCCAGAGCCCCGCCCCCTGTGTTTGTATCACATCTCTGTTTCATTTTGTATTTTGTATTTGTATCATTTTATTTTATGTTCTATTTTATTTTATTATTTTCTGTTGTACTGTATTGCATTGCATTCTATTTCATTCATTTTTATTCTGTACTATTCTATTGTACTGTAAACAACTCTGTCCTGTATGCTGCATGCAGCTCTGCAAAAAAAGCGCTGCAGATGTGTTGTTTTGTTTTTTTCTGCTGAATCCTGATTTGACTTTAGAGTCTCTCCTACACACACGCACACACACACACACACACACACACACACACACACACACACACACACACCCTGACAGTGTAGCTCTGAGAGCTCTGAGCTGATTGGCTGCGGGTGACATCATCAGTTGGGATGTGGAGGTTTCTCTCTCTCCTTGCTGCTGCAGTCACTCGCTCACCTTGCCACCTACACACACGCACACACACAAACAAATTCACACAAATCTGAACCTTTGCAGAAGCACACGTAACCTAAAATCCTCTATAACCCACAAACAGCTGCTCAGCATCCAAACTGTCTCTGAAGTGTTAAACCGAAACTGGTCCTCACAGTGATGCTAGTACAATAACACACGCACAAACACACACACACACACACACACACACACACACACACACACACTGCAGCTGCATTACATCATCTGCTTTAGTGTGAGGAGAAGAGGAAGAACAGTGTGTGAGAACACTGTGTTCTGCTGTGGTGCATGATGGGAGCTGTAGTCTCCTGCTGGCCTCTGTCAATCATGCTGCACACGTAGAGATGTTCAGCTGTGATGAAGCTGAAGTCATTTAAACAAAGTGCAGAGTTCACATGAAGAATCATCCTGCAGTGTCACTGTCCATCTGTGGTGTGACCTCTGACCTTTAGAAAGATATAGTTTTATTTTTCAGTCTTCTCTGAGGAGCTCCTTCTTGTTTGTTTAGGAAACTATGGCACAGGTAGTGCTGGTAAAATACAATACTGGTACTGTGGATAACCTAAGCTCATTTTTGCCAGAATAATCTTTCCTCCGATATATATTTTTTACATTCTCCTCAGCTCACTCATACAAAGTTCATCTTCATACAAATCAGACTTCAGTGAACTTAAGAAAAAATCTTTTTTTCTGCAATTTTCTGAACTCTTGTCTTCTGATTAAAACTCTTGCAGACACTGTGCAATATTCCCCAAATTTAGAGAATGCATGCAAATATTAACTATGAGCCTTTCTGAAGAATTTGATGCTACCTCAGAATATGAACACCCTTTATTCCCAAGCAGGTTTTCAGATGGAATTCACAAGGAAATTGCTTTGGTGTATTTATGCATTGCAGTAAACAAAGGACAAGAAAAGTCAAGAAACATATATAAAGAATTAGTAAGAAAATTTGCAATAAAAATGAAAGCGCTGTTAAGCAGTTTAAGAAGTTATAGTTTTTGTGCAGAAATGTGCAAAATGTTGTCCAGGGGATGTGCAAATGTTCACAGTATGAAGCTAACATAGAATATATGCGATGTACAGAGATAATAGTCTGTGCTTTCATGTAATGCAAGGAGACAGATGTGAAGATGTTAATGTAACATGTGCTTCACCTGAAGGTCACCTTACCCTGATCTGCAGAGATACATTTTCTAAAATACAAAATATGTTGGAGCCAAACAGCATGATGCTCCAACATGTAACAAACCAGCTCGACTTTAGGTCCTGATCAACAGGAACCCAGTGGGCACCTGAGGACCTCCAGAATAAAGGTGGTAAACACACACTAACAGCACTGAACCAAAGCCTGCAACCAAAATGTTGCTTTATAGTTTCAGCACCTTTTTTATTATTATCACATTTGCAGCTTCTGTGGAGCTGTGAGTGCTGAATGAAGAGCGAGAGACGGAGGAGTTTGGCTGTCAACCAGAGCAACAGATGGAGGCGTTAATACACAAATACAGATCTGAGTGTGTGTGTGTGAGATGAGTGTTCAGTCAGGATGAGTAACGGTTCATTGTCAGCCTTTAAATTTAGTGCTGACATTTCCTCAGAAGCACATCGACCCAACAAACCAGATCAAACCAGATCTGCTGGATCCAGCCACATTCGGCTCTTGTTTTATCTCCATGTTTCACAAGTTTTCCTGCAATTTTAATTCCTTAACGACAAAGTGTAGGCCTACTGTATGTGTGTTTTCTAAAACCTGAAATGTTTTTTTGGTCTGGTGAAACATTCTTGTCTTTACTACTGTATATGTCCTCACAGAGGTCAAAGGTCGGGACCACCTGTCTGTGTGAATTCATACGATTACTATACAGTAAAAAAAAAAAAAAAGACAATAGAAAGCAATGATTGCAGGAGAGTGTGAGGAAACTCAGAAGAGCTCCTGAAAGTAAACCAGTACAAATGTCAAAATATTTGCAGCACAGTATCTTCAGTTGGATTTCATTTCTTGTCTTTTTGTTCAAGCCTGTGACTTGTTTATGGCTGAATCCTTCCATCAGTTGGTAGTTGAGATATCCTGTGTATCATGACATTTCCCAAGATTTTGAATTTGGTTGTTTAAGTGTCTCTGCTGACCCTTGGCCCTTTACTGCATGCCACGCCCCCTCTCTCTCCAACCTTTCCTGTCTGTCTTCAGCTGTAGTGGGCGGCAGTAGCTCAGTCCATTTTTAGGACAAAACATGCATAAAATGCAACAAAGTACACTGCATGAAAGTTAATGTGACAAAACCTGTACAACTAGCTGACCAGCACCACATGCAGACAACAAGATCTGTAATTGGTCGGTTTAGGAGGCCTGTGTTTCCTTCTACAAGTTTCTAATGTGAGTGGAGATTAAACAGCAAAGTTAGTTATCTGTTTTGCAGTAACACACATTGAGACAGTTGAGACAGACAGATCTCAAAACAGCTGAGTGTAGTTAACTAATGCTCGCTAAACTATTGTTGTTGTAACTGAATTGTTAAAATGCAGAAGTTCTTCTTCTGGTGTTTTTGTCAGTTACCAAGCAAGTCAGCTGTTGCAAAGGCATCTGTGTGTGTGCAAGGCATGATCTCATCAGTCGTCTGATTTTAATTATCAGCTACCCAGTATGACTCATAAAGTTCTCAGCACTGTGTGTGAGTATAATGACTTCTACTGAAAAGTCCAATTCCTTGTATTTAAAAAACAGAATTATCCATTAAAGTCACTGTGACTGGGATGAGAAGCTTTCTGTCAGTGATCAGAAGGATTCCTCTGAAATAAACCTCCACTGCTCTACAGCCCGTCCTCCTCCCCCTCCTCCCCATCCTCCTTTTGCCTTGCTGGACCAATCACAGCCCGGTATCTTTGCTAGCCAATCAGATCACTCCTGGGTGATGTCATGTAGCAGGCTGCTGTTTGGTGCTGATGCTGCTGAGCTGCAGATCTTCAGTCTGAACAGAGAGACCGAGCATCACTGCAGGGTGAGTACACACTGCACCCATACACACTTACACATACATACATCATATGTCTTCCTTTATTTGTGATGATTTTATGTTAGTTTCAAAAGCTTTCTGCATGTTTGCACCACAGATGGCTGCAGCCTCTTTTGAACAGATATGTGTATAGATAAAAGCAGGCTTCATCTGATTTGCTCCTTCATTCTTTTAATTATCTGCAGATTCTGTCATTTCAGTCTTTTCTGTGTTTCTGTCTCTGCTGCTTTGTTTGCTGCATCTTTCCTTTTTTCTACTTTTGTTCAGTTTAGTGTTTAAGCTGCGTGCTTGACTCGCTCTTCTCTGCAGAAGGTGATGCTCTTACTGGCAACAATGACATCATCGCTTAATCCCTGCAGCCACATACACACACGTACACACACACACACACACACACACACACACACACACACACACACACACACAAAGTTTTGTGTTTGCATTAACCCTTGAATGATAATCAATTTTAAAACAGGTGGCAAACAGAATATTTTCAGGGTTTGTTTTTTTTTTTTTACTAGAAATATAATCTGTTTCTCCAAAGTGAAGATCTGCTGCTTTCCTCTGTTTCTCATCTGAATGTCTTTGTTGTTCAGACTGATTTTGACAGCTAAACATAGATATTTGGCTTTACTTAGAGATTAAACAATTAATGGAAAAGATGTTTGACAGATGAATAGAGAAAATCATCCCAACCTGCAGCTCCAGTGTTTGTGCACATCAACAGTTTTATATGTGAGATCATATTTCTCTGAATTTCCATCTTTTTATGCACTAAATGAGCACGTAAAGTGAAGGTTTATGACGCTGTTGAACTTCCTCTGACTCAGTTTGAGTGTTTGTGCAGCAACTGGATGATCAGGAGGCTGATATATGACCTGAGACCTCCTGCAGTGTTTTGTGTCGTGTGTTTGCTGCCGATTCAGTCTTCACACTTTGGATAAATTATTTCAGTCTCCTGATGTCAAAAACAGCTAATACTGATATTCATATGGATGACTCAACTCATGAAACAAGCTGGCAAAATCTGACCTTTAAATCAAAGTGAGATTCAGTTTTGTAAAGAAGCTTTGAGAGGATGTCTGGGATGTGCAAAAACTCCTGTGACGTATGAAATAAATGTGAGATACATTTTTAGCATTTATTAACATAAAAAAAGCTACTAGAAGAATCTGTCTCTATCTGCAGTACAAATGTCAAAACACAAAAAAGCAAAATTCCCAGGTGACCTTTAACTCAGCTTTAACTCAGCTCAGCAGCTTTTCTTTCTTCCACTTTATTTCTTTCTTTTGTTTCTCCTGATGTCTTTCACATTTTCCCTCTTTTTCAGTGTCTTCCCTCTCATTTAATTTTGCTTTTCTGTCATACCTCCCTGCACTGGTAGCCCACTTTCCTGTATGAGATGCTTAAAGTGTGTCATTGCCTGAGAAGCTTTGCTTGAGCTCAGTGTTTCCTCTGCAGGTTACCCTCGATACCACACAGTCATTCTACTTAACTGATTCTACTGGATTTTCTTTAATGGCAGTTTTGTGTCTCTCCTCAGGAACAGACTCTACCTCACCACAGTGTCTTCGACAGAGAACAGCAACAGCAGCATAATGACTCTAGCAGGTAATTATAGACATTTTCTGACTGTTTTTTTTCCTCATATTGTTTCTTGATGATGTGATGTGTTGTTCATTTGACTGAATCTGTAGGCTACAGATTTGTGGCTGAGCTGCAGCTTTTCTTTTTTTTCCCCTCTCCAGCATACAGGGAGAAGATGCGAGAGCTCCCCCTGGTGTCTCTCTTCTGCTCCTGCATCCTTCCCCAACCAAGGGACACCCCAGCTGACAAGAATGAAGGTTAGTAGCACTCTTTTAATTAATCATCTGGTCTCCACAGTGGGGTTGGGTGGTGAGGTGGAGTAGACCTTTTTCACAGCTGATATGTGAATGTGTAACTGATTACATATCGCCTCATTACAGATAAAAATTATTTGTTCCATCTGTGATTTTCCTGCAATGACAAGTGAAAAAGTCTTCTGTGAAAAAACTAATCTGAATCATTTGGAACATACGTCAATAAAGTGCTCCAGGAATGAGTCTTAAAACCCAGAAATGAGCATTAGCATTAGCATTAGCATTTTCACTTCCAATTCCCTCATCACAAAGTCAGTGGGTTTTTTGAATAGGTTTTTGGCTAGATATCTAAAATAATGTCTGTGGTTAATACAAGTTTATGAGATTATATTTTGTTCTATGACATAAACTATGTCGGTAAATAACCCACTTGTAAATTCTGAAGCTTTAATGTATCTTATAAAAGGTGATAGCTAACATAGCTAACAAGTGGCTAAATGAGACTACAGAATGTCATCCCACAGAACACAGCTTTACAGCCTTGTTGTGGTGGTGATGTTGAAGATGTTGTTTATAGCCTAACATTAGCTTTTTACTTCTGGTGATTGCATTTTAATATTCAAAAATCATAAAAGTGGTGTTCATTTGAGAAGATTATCTTGCTGAACAAAACATTTAAGTATCATAAATGTTTGTTTGCCACTGAGCTCATTTGCTGCAATAATTCAAAATCTGACTGAAAAATGTCATTTGACGAGGGAACCCGAGCGAAGCTAACTTGCTTGTGGACCTACAGAAAAACATCATTCCTGGAACACTCTATATACCAGGATCTAGTACCTCCATTATCTTCCGTCCTAACCAGCCTCTCTTTGGACTGCATGTAGGAGGAAACTGGAGCACCCAGAACAAACCCACACAGACATTATTCAAATTCAAAAAACTGTTTCCTGCTGCAGAAAAATTCTCTGTCAGTTTGTAGACATTTTATGGTGTTGTGCTCTTCTTGCAGCAGGTGTGGTGGACTTGAACCTGTGCAACATCCGGGACATGGAGGTGATCGAGCTGAACAAGCGAGCGAGTGGCCAGGCCTTCGAGGTCATCCTGAAGCCGCCTACCTTTGACGGGGGCCCTGAGCTGAGGGCAACCACACCACCTCGCCAGAAACCCTCACTGGAGGAGATCCAGAAGAAACTGGACGCCGCCCAGGAGAGGAGGAAGGTGTGTTAAAATTAGGGCAACAGCATTCAACAGATTCTTAATTGTTATTGGGTCACACTCGTTCTCACTAAGAGTGACACCTTTAATTTGAACAACTGGCTAATATACCAAGACTAAGACCTAGCAGCTCTGTGTGGCTGTACTTATAGGCACAATGGTGCTTTAAGTTAAATTCTAACATCAGCATGCAAACATTTTTACAGCAATAATGCTAACATTCTGATGTTTAGTAGCTTGTAGCATGTTAGCACACTTACATTAGCAGCTATAGCTTAGGCTTATGAGAATGTCATTAGTTCTGCATGTATTTGGTCCTTATTTAAATGTATTGGACAAAAAAGTTATTATCCAAATACATCTTGAGGTGAACACGAATGTGTGAAACAAATATCATGGCAATCCATTCAACGGTTGTCAAATATTTCAGTAATCTACTCCAAAAAAGCAGTGGCCCTAAAATAGATCCCTGAGGAACCCCACAAGTTATTTTACAGTTTTATGAGTGATAATTAACTAAGGAATTCAGCAAATCAATTCAAGCACTCTCTTTTAGCCAGTTTTCTGATTGTCGGCTTTAAGTCTGCAACCTAATGTGTTTCAAGGTCTTTTGATGTTTGTTTTAAATCGACCAAACACAGAGCACAGTTTAACTAGTGCAGCATCATTCAGTGGTCAATACAGAAATTATACTACCAGAAAACAAGTCCACCAAGAAACTAGTGTTAAAGCTCAACAGACTCATAGCAACACAATAGAGAAAAAAAGTGAAATGGCTTCTGTTCTGTAAAAACTGAGAAAAACTGATCTGACATGCGCATACAAGAAGCTCACTGTAAAATCTTCCTCTGTTTCCCTATAGTGTCAGGAGGCAGAGCTGCTGAAGCACCTGGCTGAGAGGAGGGAGCACGAGCGTGAAGTTGCTCAGAAAGCTCTGACCAAAGAGCGTCAGGAACATCGCGCTGACGCCGTCAAGGAGCAGCTGCAGATGCACCTGAACGCCTCACAGGAGCGACTGCAGGAGGAGGTGAGGACAGAGGTTTTATCATCAGTTGACTGCTCATTTACTGAGGTGACCTAGATTCTGTTTCACGGGAATGAGTCACTAAAGAGAGTTTGCGTTTGTGTCTTTCAGGACAAGCACAGCGTGGAGGTGAGGACGAGCTGGAGGAGAAGTGGATTCTGGGTAGATGCACTGATACAAAATATGAAAACAGTGGTGTGATAGCACATAGAGAGATAAACAAAAAAAAAGCTTGGAAAAACGCTGTGAAAGTAAAAGTATGACATTTTGGGGTTTTATTGCAGAGAGTTAACAGGTCAATATCAATCTAATGTCCGTGTGTTAAGTACAGATCTAGAGTCAGGACATGGTTAACTTAGCTTAGCATTAAGATTCAAAATATGGAGAAGACTTTTTCCAGTGTCGGAAAATAAATAAATACACCCACCAGCGACTCTAAAAATCACCAATTAATACATTGTATCTTGTTTGTTTAACTTGTACACAAACAGAAATGTAAAAAAAATGAGTTGAACAAACAGTGACTGTGAGCAGCTTCCTAAAGTCTTTCTGTCACAGTGAGGCTGCCCGGTCTGGTATCATAGTGTTTTTACAGACACCAAAACCAAAACCTGAGCTCCTCAACATCTAGATCTGGCAATTTGCACTATGGAGACAATACAAAGAAGTACTGGGCAGATGGATATACTGCTGTTTGTCGATGAATAGTCCGAATACATAACTCCCCTCTTACAACAAACTGTTGCTTTTACATTTCTATTTGTGTCCGGATTAAATCAACATACAATGTGTTGATTAGTGAGCTTTAGAAGTGGTGGTGTACTTCTTAAGAAGACCAGGCTCGCTATTTCCCCTGCTTCCATTCTTTATGCTAAGCTAAGCTAAACCAAGCTAAGCTAACAAGTTAACACACTGACACGACATTTGTTTCAATCTTAGAAGAAGAAAACAAGTGTTTTTTCCAAAATGTCAAACTACTTATGTAAGTATTCATTTAAGTTATGCTGCTTTATAGTAATGCAGACTCTTGTGGTTTTGGTCTTTGCTGACAAAATGTCCACAAAAACTACCAAATGTTTCAGGCTGACATTTGAGAAAATGTGTAGAAGACAAATTCTTGAACATTTCCAGAGAGAATTTGATGAGATTGAGATATGCTGGCAAATTGTAGTTTATTTCTGAGCCCAGGGATATGTTGCCAGTCTGAAAACCAGCATCATCTGTAGATGTTTCTAATCTGAAGAGCCATGTTTGTCTCATTTCTTTATAGTTTTGATTTTTTTGGGAAATATGCTTATTTGCTTTCTTGCTGAGAGTTCAGTGTTCAGATTGATACCATTCTCATGTCTGCACAGTAGATATAAAGCTCCAGGCAGCAGCTGGTTAGCTTAGCTTAGCATAATGAATGGAAACAGAGGGAAACAGCTAGCCTTGCTCTGTCCAAAGGTAACAAAATCCACCTACCAGCCACTGAAAAGCTCACTGATTAACATGTTATACTTGGTTTGTGGAAGTCATTCAAAAACAAATTTGTTACAGCTACCAAATGCTTTTTGACATCGGGATGGTATCTTCTCGTGAAAATCAAGGAAGTTAGTAATAACCTTAAATATCAAACTTTTACTTTAAATTTGTGGCTCAATCAGCAATATGCTTTGAAACAGTAAAAAGTCTTCCCCAAAGTGTTGCCACCATATAAAAAGCTTTCTTTGGTTTCTTATCCTTGTATGCTGTGACTTTGAGATTTCCTTTCATCGGGACTAAACAGCTCAAACTAAGAAAAACTTTTAAAGTGTATAAATTTTCTCTTGAGTGTAAACATGATAACTGCATCATAATCCTAAAAAAAAGTACGGAATTGTCATTGGTGAGCCTTTTCTTTACTACTATAGATGCAAAATGTGTGTGAGCAATTTATACATAATCATTTCGGTAGTCTCACATTTTCTGTCTTCTGTCTTTTGTTGATATTCAAGTTTGTTTTCTCAATCTGAAAACTCCCTTTAACTCCGAAATAAGCATAATTCTTATACAGTGTGTCTCAATCAAAAACTTTTTGGATTTTCTGCCAGTGTGCTAACTCCACCACATTTCTTCTGCCTCCAGGTGTCTTGATGGCCTGATCACAACACAAGCTGAACTTTACTTGGAAGCCATTTTGGAGGGCTGATGAGCTGAGGATTGGTGTGCTGGCAACCTGGCACTGCTCCAAATGGGAGACTAACAGGATGAGACTCTGAAAAGAGTGAGAGAAGAAGAAAAAGACGAGGAGGACTAAAGGCGAGTCTGACCGCTCAACCTCCTCTGTACAACCAGGACTCTTCCTAATGAGATAAACTCTTTATAACAAGAAAAAACGTCTGAAGGACACTGCATATTCAGTCATCATTAGATGGTTCACAGGGGTTTTACTGTGCTTTGTTGCCATGCCAACAGTGCCAATGTGTTTATGTTTGTGTGACTGTGTATGTATCAAGGATTCAAAGTCTTCTGATAAGTGTGAAAAGTCCAACTCAACAAAACCTGAAATCATCCTAACAGAAGCTGGGCCTTAACCAGAAGGAAATATCACTACAAAGGAACTGAGTCCAGAAAAAGAAGCAGCTGGACTGCAGTAGAGGCACTTGGAGTCTTCTGCTTCTATGTCAAAATGATTTGTCACAAAAAGATACAAGCTGAACTGCCTCTACCTGCTGGAAGGGTTGATGATGTTGAAGTCTCTGCTACCTGGATATGTTACTGATCAGAGTTACAGAGCTCCATCTGCTGGACTGCTTAGATCACTGCTTTTACTGTAAAACAGTGTGACAACGAGAAAGGTTTGATCAGTTACATGTGGCTCTTTAGAGACATGTTGTGGCAGGTGTAGGAAAGCATACTAAGTCAACACCGCGTCCCAACGCAGGTCAAGCCCAAACTATGACCAAAACCAGGAGAGGTAAAAAGACATCAACTGGACTTCAGATAAAAAGAACAATGACTGTTACAGGTGAGATTAGTGTCTGAGACTGAGAGTCCAAGTCAAAATGCCGATAAGACAGAGATGAGTCAAAACACCCAGGAGACCATGAAGTCCAAATGAAACCCCCCGCCAAAACAAGAGGTGAGGTGGAAACTTTCACCGAGACAAGCCAGAGCCGGAGCCAGAACGTCAATTAGAGTCTGACAAGTCTGGTTGAAAACACGTCCACAAAACCAAAACAAGTCCAAGTGAATACACTCAAGAGACTGAGATGAGTCTAAGTCAATCCATCCCTGACGCAGAGAGTGCCACGTAGAACATAGAAAATACAGACACAAGTTCAAAATCAAACACTCACCAAACTAAGAAGAGTTTGAGTCAAAATGCATATTGGATTGAGACGAGTAAAGAAAAAAAATCTGTGCTCTAAAATTAGCATTCTAGCATTTATGCTACCATTTAAAGCTACACTCCTGTTATTTGTTGCTGTGTAAACTGGAATGAAAAGACAACTGGCACAATGAGAATCCTGCTGAATTTTGATGCTAGTGAACAATATTTACATTGACCACAAACAGCTAGGTAGCTCATGTGGCTTACATTAGCCATAATACAGGATACTTCCCCCTGCTCAACAATCATTATACCAACCCCCTGCTAATACGGATGTGTGAATTTTACTGGTGAATAACTGATAATCGATTGTGTACAGTGTTTACAGCTGCAGTGGTGTGTTTGCTTGTGCGTGTTTCCCTGGCAACGACAATGTAAAGGAGTCAGGGTGAGATGATGATGATGGTGATGATGATGATGATGATGATGATGACGACAATGTACAGAAATCACATTATATTTTAAATTCAAGAATAAAACAAAGACACTTTGCTTCTTTTTTCAGTTTTTTTTTTATTGAATCAGTACCACATTCTGCCTTAGAATAAATACATTAATATTAATATAACATCACTAATAAATACCTGCTGAAAAACATTTTAAATAGTTATTTAAATAAACTTAAACTATAAATAGAACATAATATATGAAACACACCCACTAATAATCTGCTTGCTTTTAAACTTCAGCTCCAGAGTGAAGTTGTCTAGTTCCTCCAGTTTTGTGTTTTGAGACAAATAAAAAAATGTAAACAAAAAAAGAGAAATTGAAAAGAAATTAATGGGGAAGGAAGGGGCAGATTAATTCTACAACTGGCACATCACAGAGCAGCATGTAGGCAAGACACAGAAATGTTCAAAAGAAGACTTTGACCTTACATCAAATCAAACTGAATACACTGGTAGAAAGCTGGAAATAATTATTTCAGAAGAACAGATACTTGTGACTTAAAATCATCATATTGAAGGATATGTACTTGGTCCTTTTATTATTCTCTGTCCGATCATCCTCCAGCCACAGTATATATACATATTAGGCTTAGATTCAATATTTCAGAACATGACAATCAGTTCCCGTTTCTATGCAGATGACTCCCAGATATAACTTTTCTTCCAATGAAGTTATTGTTACACAGTCTTGAATCATAAACTCTTCCTTCACTCACACTATAGCTTTTGCTTCTTGGGATTAAAATCTACCAAGCACTTGGAAATGTAATCCACTCTTTTATTACATTCCCAATCAATTATTATTGTTCATCCATATCTTTCACTCTGATTTATGCAATTGGAATCTATGGGAAAGCATTTAGTAACTTTTGTTGTTGTACTGTAAAAATAAAGGTATTATTAGTATGTGATAATAATTGTATACTATGATATGACACAGTTCGTCATAATTATGAGAGGTACAAATATTTGACTTGAGCTACTGGGTGAACTATGAGTTTCTATCTCTTAATTCTTATGTATAAATTCACAATTAGGAGATAGAAAGTAATAGTTATACTTTGATTCTGGTCTTCAATACAGAAGCTCTGATGTCCTTCAGTCTTGGTGTTGGACAATGGGTCGGATGCAGGTGCAGCCCACAGCGATGAGGCGGGTCTCCAGCCTGTAGTGGTAACTGTGCTCTGCCCCTGTCGATTTGACACGGCGCAGCAGCAGGACCTGGTGCATGATGGGTCTGGACTCAAGGTTCAGGTCTTCCTGGCCCTCTGAGTCCAGACAGCCACGCAGCAAACAGCGAGCCTCCGACAACACCGGAGGGAACAGAGAGTCGTCACTGGTGATGCTGAAGATGGAGAGAGAGAGTAGGGACAAAAAAGTGTAAAGATCACTTTATTTTTAAGATTAAAGACCAACTAAGTTTTAGCTTACAAATGGTGGTGTTTTCTATGTGTGTTTGTTTTAACAAGGTGTGTGTTGGTGTGTATGTGTTTCCATACTTGTATGTCCACGGGGAGATGGAGGAGTTCTGCAGGGGCCTGATGTTTTTGGAGGCAGTCAAAGTGTTGGGGTCAAGCTGCAGGGGGACCGTTTCCACCGTTGCACCATCAGAGGACGTCTTGTGTGTCTTCACTGAGTGTTTTGAATGACCTGCTGGTTTTGCTGCCGCTTCCTTCATCATCATCATCATCATGACCATCACCACCACACAGACAGCCTGAGGAAGAGGACAAGAAATTAACCTTCAGGCATAGTTTACAGTTTAATATCTGTTTATTACATTGCATGTAAAATGTAAGAAATAACATGTCAAAGCTATTAAACCTTTTTCAGCATTTCACATTTCTTTTTTGAACGCATAATGGTCAACATGGGAAAACATGATTTTGTAAAAAAGGATTTTCCTTCATAAATAATTTTTTTTAAAATGACTAAGTATTTTACAAGTTAAATAAGCACAGTTTTCACAATTTAATTAAAAATACAATATAAAAGGGCTGAATGCTTAAAATGTCTTAAATTATATATATATATAAAAAAAATTGTCTTAATCCATAAAGAAACTTTAGGGGTTTAAAATATAATAACATAATATAATAATAACATAATCAAATACTTAATAAAATCAAACAGTTGGAGAGCTTTGTACCATGTTGTTCCCTTGATTCTTGATTCTTGTCTATTCACTATTCTCTATTCTCTAGTAAATGCATAAAATGCCCCCAATATGCATTTTGAAAATAATGATTAAATAGATTTGATTGAACTAATAAAAACAAAATAATTAACAGCATTTGAAGGGCTTAAGCAATATATTTGTTTGCACTGAAATTTCTGGCTTTGAAAATTTCAGATGTCATCCTGAACACAAAATGATTTGCATGGATTTAAATTATATAATGGAAGAAGAATTCAGCTACTCTTACCTTCACTTTGGAGAAGTTTGATGTCAAAAACATGCTGACAGTTTGGTTTGGATTCTTCTGCTTTGATTGTCCTTGTTGTCCTTTTTAGTTCTTTTTAGACTTTTGTCTCTTTGCAGATCTTTCAGTCTTCACTGTGTCTTGCTCTTCAGGGTCCTCAGGCTCTGCTGGAGGTTCTGGCCAGGAGCTGTAATCTGGAGGTCAGATGGTACTTGCTGATGTACAGACCTAAACTGTGTCCTCTGCTGGTGTTTGTGGAGGAACAGGTGTTGCTCTTCTTGTCTGCTGGTGTTCTGCTGGTTGTCGGGTTCAGCTCTGACATTTATCCTCATCAGCATCACTTCCTCTGATGATGTCACCATCTTCATTTTTTTTCTTTCCCTATCTATGTGTCTTTGATCCTCCCCTCTAAACCACACAGACCTGACTGCATGACAAGCCCTGATGGTCGACCCACTTTCACAGTGGGTGCAGTGGTTCAAATAGTCTGCACAAAAAAGTTGCAGCAGATTTTCTAGGTCATCTTGTCCTCCACAGCGTGAAGCCTTACCTTAAAACCACCATAACTAACCAACTTTACGTTATGTAAATGTGCACAAAAAAGCTGACTAACATCATCATCGGGAAACTTTGTTGGGAAACTTTCTTAGAAAACGCTGGCAGACCGGGTTGCCATACCGGGTTGCCATACCAAACCCTTCGCTATGTTTGGTTTGTTTGATTCAAGATAATAACATGACCTACAATAATATGTTAAACACTAATGTTCTTCCATCTTTGTGTCAGCAGTTTGTGTTAGTTTCTTTTGTTTGAACATGACAAAGTTGGTTCCAAAAAGAAATAGTTTGGTGACAGGTCTACACAGAGGCCTAATCTCAAGATCTCATCAGTGATGTTTTTGTGTCTAAATGGGAGCAAATCTCTGCAGCTGGTTCAATATCTGGTGGAAAGACTGAAACCAGAAGAGTGGAGGCTCTTAGAGCAGCACATTAATGAACATTGTGACACCAGCACATGTTACACTATCACATATGTAGAGAAATTTCTGATGTCCACATAGTTTTTGCCTCTTTTGATAATGTGAAATTTTGAAAGTTCATAACTGAGCAAACTGTGTAAGGAGTTGTAGGTGGAGAGAAAATTTTACAAAATATATGCAAAATGGAAATAGTCACTCCTTTCAAATGTTATCTGCTCATTAAATGGCAGTTGTCAGTTGTCAGTGCTGCTATCTACTGTTGTCTTTCTTTCCTCCACTCCACTGAGCTCCCACATGTGTGTAAAGCCCAGTTCAGACCAAATATTTGCAGTGAGATGAGTTGAAACTAATAACTACTTGCAATACACTGTTCTGCAACATTCTAAAAACCCGCTGGTTCACACCAATCCAACGAAATGAGATGGTGTATTATCTCTATGCAACAACTACCTGTATTTCAATTCTGAATTCCAGCTTTTCAGGCTTATTTAGTGGCTGAATATAATTTGTAGCTCATTTAAAGTATGAATGAGGAGAGTGATAGTGAGATACTGGCTACAGTTGCAAAAACAAGTTGCTGGCAATCCGACCATCTGAGATGCAGGTGACACCAGCCATCTTGAGTCAAGCTCAGATCTGCCAGTTCACAACAACTGCAACTTTAATCTCCAAAGTTCTTAAACGGTTTCATTTAGTATCAGATCACAGGACCAAACTGGGCTTAAGAACAGTGGCTGAACTACGCTTACATCGAAACACCACACGCCATAACCGACAAGAAAAATGCAGTATGAGACTGTTAATTTTTGTTTTTTACAAAAATCGTGTGCACTCCTTTCATCTCAGCTCAGTGTGAGAGAATCTAGCTTTTATGGCACATGGTGCGGAACCAAGGACTACTGCATTCACCAAGCTATTGCAAAGTGCAGCAACAGCCCGGAAGCAAAAAGCCAATAAAAGTAAGTCATTAATGTGGCCTAATCCACGCAAAAGATGTACAGACAATGAAAATAAACACTCAGTGGAACAAAGTTCACTCAGCTTACTCATGCAAAGGCTGCACTGACACAGCAAACACTGCTGCTGTAGCTCAGTCGTAACTGTAACTGATGCTGAGACTCTACTGACTGTGTGACTGGTAGACGGCAGTGGCTGGTGCAACAGGCCAAAACACAAATTCAAAACATAAACATGATTTGCAGACTGTAAAAATGTTTTTTAAATGCAAATATTCTGGCTGTACTATTGTTGGCGGTGAGATCAGTATGTTATATGAACATTATTCCTTAGTCTCTGTGACATATTAGGAGGATTTCACGACTATTTGCTTTAGATTTCTTACATATAGCTCCTTTAAGTACATTATGTAAATTAATCGACACGTCAGTTAAAATAGCCTAACTCTGACTTTTGGTTTCACATGGGATACAAACAGCAGTCTCCTTAGTGAAACTCCTGTATTTGTTTGATCAGTGCATCCACCCTGACCTCCTCCCAATGTGGACTGTCACTCTTTATCTACATCACCTGACTTCCTCCGTTGCTCCCAAATTACTACAGCCACTACAGGTTGCTGCCTAACAGTAAATGTAAACAATGGAGCTAGAGTAGAGCCATTCCACCTCAAATCTATGTTCCCAATAGCAACTGATAACAACCATTTAGTGGGCTGACAACATTCAAAGCGGGTGAAATACTTTGTTTTCTGTCTGTTGATGTCCAGATATAAATGCATCATGCAGACAGAAGCAGTAGTCAAGATACTGTAACCAGGATATGCCAATTCAGAGGGTGGATGTGATAAATTCATATTTGTGTGTTAAGTGTTTACATGCTTCAAGTTCTGACTGAATGCATGAAACAAATCAATGACTGGATGTGTCACATTTTCTTGAATTAAAGAAAGAAAAGACTGAGGTATTACTGAGGCAATGTTAAAAAACACAGACCAAGCCAGAAATCTGGGTGTAGGCATGGACCTACATTTCAATGGACACATTAAGGCATTTACAAAGTCAGCCTACTGTCACCATAAGAACATATCAAGGATTAAAGGATGTATGTCTCAGCAGGATCTGGAAAAACCTGTCCATGCATTTATCTTCAGTAGACTTGGCTACTGTCACAGTGTCTTTAAGGGTCTCCCTTAAAGATCCATCAGATAGCTGCAGCAGATTCAGAACGCTGCTGCTGCTTGAGTCCTCACTAAGACTAAGAAAGTGGATCACATCAGACCAGTTCTCAGTCATTTACACTGTCTTCCTGTCTGTCAACAATTCGACTTCAAAATACTACCACTGGTTTACACAGCACTAAATGGTTTAAGGCCAAAATACATTTCTGACCTCCCGCTACACTATGTAAATCACCTTGAATTGCCTTGTTCCCATAATGTGCTGTTGAAATATTGTCTTGCCATAAAGGTCATTTATTCTTGCATCTTTGTCTCAAATAGGCTGTACAGAGAGAAGTCACTCAGTACATTTGTATAGAGAAAATCAATTTTTTTTATGTTAGTCTGACTAAAACCAGACTTTTAAAATGCACATAGGCCTAAACATTTTAGTCCGACTGAAATCGTACTGAATCAAATTTCTAAAAGTCAGATTAACACACCCAGATAATGCAACTGGGAATCTAATTACTCCTGCATGTATAGGAATGTATGGTCAGTCCGACACAAACCTAAACCCAAGCACAAGGTGCTCTGTGCCCCTGGCTTTGACTCAGAAGTTGCATTAAATGCATAGTGGGAGAATAAGCCGGTAACAACATGGTAATCATCCAGATCCGTACATTTTTGGATGGACGAAATGTACAGAGCTGTAAAGTTGTCCACCACGGTACCAGTTTGTCACTAGCTAACCATAACTAACTTGTTTGTTGATAGTTTGGTCTGTGATGTAATAGGTCAATCAGAGAAATGTCCAGTACTAACAAGCTAAAAGAGGGCATATCAGTTTGAAGTGAACCTGAGCAGAGATAAAAGGAAAAAGGTGGTAGACTGGTCTGAGTCACATCATGACCTCAAGTTACGATAGATTCTGCATCACAGTTGCTTTAATGTTATATGTCTGATGCAACAGGAGAAACTTTTCAGCAATCCAACATGACAATATTTTGGGGTCCCTGGGTCTCTCAGTTGTCCCCTCTTTCTTTACCTCAGTTGGAAGTTTTACATTTGCTAAGTTGCCTCAGCAGCATCAAGTGATGCAGGATGCGAGCATGTCGCAGAGTATGACCTGGTTTACAGTTGTGTTGTGACTCAGGTCGGTCCAAACTGCAGCATCATCACTATCAGGTATGTTGTGTGTGTGTGTGTTTTTTCAGCCCACGCTGCCAGCTCGACTCTGACCTGGTTTGATTGATGGGGCGATGCTTATCATTCATCTGATAAACTTCCTGCGTCAGTTTACAGCCCCCAAATACCTCACAACAGTTTTCCTTTGTATAGTCCACTGCTCTTCAAAAACATACAGACCATTTAAGGAAATATGTTATATTGTTATGTTAAAATCTGAGACCCGGAATCTCTTGGTAATCAACACTTTTTTCCCCTTTTTATTCCCACCCTCTCTGAGCTGCAGATATGAAACACTCGCCATAAAAAAATGTATAAATGAATATCTTCAAACTATGAAATAATCGCATGAATAAATCATTTTTAAAGCCATCAAATAAAAAGAAGACCTATGAAGGAGTGCCCAAAGCTCCAGCTTCACTGTGTCAAAGTACAATTAAGTACATTTGCTGCAAAAACTTTGAAACCCTGTGCTCAATCTCAGTTGTAATGAAACAGTTTTTCTTTAGTGGACACCTGTAGATGATGGGGAACATACATCATCTACAGGGTGCCCTAAGGGTTCATCTGGCCCTGATCCATGAAGTAAGAGAGGAGCTTGAGATGTACAAAACTGATTTTACCTATTTTCACCTCTCTGATCAAGACCCAAATTTTTTTAAGAGGAGTGGAGGCTCTTAAACACATTTTCGCATACCATAAAACTTCAATTAATAGCCCAGGCTATTGTTTGTTTAAATCACTGAAATCAATGGGCCTATATTTGGGACAGGCATCTATATGGGACAGGCCTTTAATTCCTTTCACACAAAACAGTTGCTCAGCAAAGATGGGAAATACAATAAAATTGTTTATTTAAACCAGTATGAATATTGCTTGTATAGAAAGTAGGCATTTGATGTATCAGTTATGAATCATTAATTTGATCTAGCTGCGACAGACAGTATATAACAGAGAGAGAGAGAGAGAGAGAGAGAGAGAGAGAGAGAGTTACGGCTCTCGAGGATTACGGCACCCAGCACATCGACACAACACCACTCTATCCTGTTAAAACAATACTAACAACTTGGATTAATTTTTATGAAAACCCCTTTTGATTCTTTTGATTGGTGAACTTTTACAGACTAAAGGAATATGAATAACTTACAGGGAAACACAGTTTTATACATCTGAAGAACGTCTATAAAAAAAGAAAAAAAAAAAGAACTGCTTTACAACCAGACCAGGAGTCTTATTGAGACAGGTGTATATTTGTCAAAATGTGTAGCCACACAGGCTAGTAAAAGGGACTAAGTGTTTAATTGGGATTCAGCTTTTTATTCAAGGTTTACCGTATTTTGCTGGAAAAAATAAAGGGGACCTATATCCATATTCAAAATGTATACATGTTATTCCTATGGTCTAAAATAGTCCAAAAATATTATTAAAAATAAACAACTCTCCCTTATATCCAAAAGCCAGGCTGCTGAAACTCAAATTTGTGATGTCATAGGGTATAAAATGTAAAGCTCCTCCACAGACAATGAATTGTGAAAGATGTTCTAGATGACACTGAGAGCAGCCAGGGGAATGTTCTAAGTATATGGGTACATTTTCTGTTTCAGACGCGAGGACACTACAAGAGAATAAAGCTCATTTGGGTATTAAAAAGAAAACAAACACTCCGTGGGTCCACAAAACCAGAATCCCATTAATTGTCTAGGGAGCATGACATTACAAGTTTGAGACTTACTTCTCTGGTTCCTGGCTCTGAGAGAGAGTAGCTCATGTTCACAGATTTTGACGTTCCTTGGCCATGGAAATCATACATAGGAATTCTGAATTTTAAGGGAAGTGATAAGCTCAGCTCCGAACAGCTAAGACAAATAACAGAAAGTGGAACAACTGAACAATCTGGTGAATATGTGCCACAGTGTTTGAACTGCAAATACCTTTTTATTATTATTATTTACTGAATTTGACAAAAACTGTACTGGAGGGGCGCCCAGTGGCTCGGTGGGTGGAGCGGGGCAATTGTCCTTGCCGCAGCAGCCGCAGGTTCGATTCTGGCTCACGGCCCGTTGCTGTGTGTCATCTTCTTTCTCCTCCTTTCGTGCTTGTCCTGTCCAATAAAGGTAATAGCCAAAATTACAATCTTAAAAACAAAAAAGTGTTTTGGATCCAAAATGTGACTGCACCGTTAATTCTGTTTGGAAGCTCAGTGCTGTAACGCACACACGCGCGCGATTATTATCGTCAAATTGTATTTAAAGTATCAAAAGTAAAAGCATTCATTATGCTAGAATGCTATACTACATTATTGTATAATTATAATATGATATTATTATTATTACGACATTGTTACTGATGTGCAACATTAGTATGTGGCTAATGTTAACTAATTAATGAACTAATAGTATGTTTTATATTAAAAATGATAATCTGCAAAGTAATCATTTAAGTTGTTAAAACAGTGAAAAGTAAAATTTTCCCTCTGAGATGTAGCAGAGTAAAAGTTTAAAGAAAGAGAAGACTAGAAACACTCTATTAAAGTGCAAATACCTCAGAACGGTACTTATACAGTTCCTCTTTAAAAATATAAACAAAGTACTGATGACTGTTTAATGGAAACCTCTCAGTATCCCAACATGTTTTCCCCCAAAAGTTGATTCATACATTTCCAGCAAATTTACAATTTGGAGAGCAGAAAAATGAGTGTGTACAAAGGAAAGATGATGTCATTTCATTATTTCACCCACACCCGAAATTAAAGAGAACATTTTAAAAAAGGGGTCACAATAATTCAAGAGAGTTTCCATGTGGAGAGACCAGAGGAGGTGGGCCGTGGTGGTTGAGATGTACGTGATCGTATCTAATATCATCATCTGAAGAATCTGTGTCATCCTCACACTGAAGTGTGGTCTGTTTGATCAGGTGCTGCTGGTCTTTCTAGGACTGCGGCTGCTTCTGCTGTGGTGACTGGAAACACCTTTAGAGTGTGTCCTGGCTGACTGTGAAGTTGCAGCAGGGGGTTTCTGTTCTGATCTGTGGTCTGTGTCAACCACAAAGTCTCTGACTGACATCCAGGAACAATAGCTGTGATTCACACAGAATCTGACATCCTCACTTCCTTTCCTGCCTCCTTTTTTTCTTCCTTACCTTTGCTCCTGTCCTGCAGGCACACAGGCGGGTACACGTAAGCTGACATCACTGACAACTTATCTGTCAGGCTGTTCATCTGTTGATAGAAAAATCATCTTTATAAATATTTACAGACAGTTCGGAGACTGAGGTTGGTTGATAGGTAAATGTCTTCTGTTGGCAGTAAACAGTCAAAAAATGTTAGCTGCAAATTGTTTTTATTATTAAGGCCCGAGCACCACGCAGTGCGAGGACCCTATTGGAATGCAAGGAATTATTAGTCTTCCTTCAAATGAACTGCCTTTTGGGGGCCTTAACATACTCAAAAAGTCATGAAACTTTGCACAAACATTACATCTGGTAAAAATTTTTAGATTTTTCAGAGTCTCATGCTTAGGCGCAAAAAAATAAAAAGGATCAGTAGTGTCCCCCACAACATTTCTGCAAAGCAGCCCCGTAGCTACTCTCACCTACAGTACATGTGTGAAACTTGGTAGGCACATGTAACATTCCAAAACATACAAAAAAAGCCCCTTGGACCCATAGTCCAAACCCAACTGGAAGTCGGCCATTTTGAATTTCCTGGTCAATTTTGGCCTTTTCCATGCTTCGCATTTTAACAAACTCCTCCTGAAGACATAATCTGATTGATATCAAAACCGAGGTGTACCATCTAGACAACTTTGTGATCAAAAGTCATTAGACTTTATTACTTATCTCTTTTACATTTGTTCCATTTTGACTGCTACTGTTTTCATAATGTATTGGACACAGTAAGAAAGCATTTCAATGCACTTTGTACCTATATAACATTATAAATTAGTCACATTAGTGGTGTACAGATGATTTTAAAATGATTACCTTGCAGGAATGCATCAGTCTTTTCCAGTGATTCCAAGGATCTCAAGCCATAAATCATTTTAACTGATCAAAGATTTCTGCAACATTTGTCAACAACTTTAACTCCTCCTGTGAAACATTCATAACTGGAGGCTGCTGTTAACAGATAACTAATGATATTATTATGAAATACCATTGTACCATTGTCATTTTTTAAACTGAATTCTTCCACTCCTAGCTTTTGGATTTCCCTCTTTCATTTTTCACAGTCTCAAGAATACTTTTGGCAATACAAAACTACATGTTCCACTGATTCCTGATAGTGCTCACATGATCCTGAAGGATGTTCGTTTATTAAGAGTAATTAAGTCTTGTATGTATAACTCTTAACCTTGTTAAAAAGATCTACTCTTTAGTACAACTTCTTGCCATTTTCACTGTGCCCACGTCTCGTTGCGTTGCATACAGGTGTCCTCCTGTGTTTCTAGTGTCCCAGCCATGTGCTGCCACTCTTTAATGATGTTTCTTTTAATAATTCCTTTTATTTCTGCTTTACTAGGTGATATGTCCACAATCTCTTCATGTTTCAGAGCCTGTTCTGCTAATGAATCAGCAGTTTCATTGCCCTTAACTCAGCTTTAAGCTGGAATCCACATAAATGGATGGAAATGTGTAATGCTGTATACAGGTATTCATATTATTAAATCTGTACAGAGATTAAATCGATTTCAGTAACAATATCCTGCCTACTACTGGATGTAAATGATTGCATTGTTATCAGTGCTGAACATGAGTCTGTACAAAGAATGACCTTTTTGGAAATAATGCGGAATTAATTATTGCATTACAGTTTAGATTTGAAAATGTCATCTTACAGCTGAATTCTCTGTTTGCCTTTCCATAAGAGACATTTCTTCCACATGGTGTATAAAATGCTCACCTTTTGTACAAAATATACAGAGGTACAGCTGAGTCTAAGCTCAACGAATTCTATATATTGCACTGTAGATGCAACATGTTGTTTCCTCTGGTGCCATCCTCAGGACAAACTTCACATTTCTGCCCCATCAGTGGTTAACATGTGAAACTGGTAAAGTTTTCTCTCTACCATTTAGTTTTAAGGTCTTTAATGACTATTTGAGCCTCCCGGTGTCCTCCTGGTGGTGAGGTTGTAGAGGTTCACAGTGCAGATTCAGGTTGTGGTGTGTGTGAAAAGTGCTGACATCTCTGACGGAAACCAGCAGCAGGTTAAAACCCGGTGATTTATCAGATTAGTGCTCACTGTTTCTGGTTTCCTCTCCCAAACGAGGTCAGAGAGAAGCTGCTGACTACTCTGATCGAAACACTCTGCTCAAACCTCACAGCAGACATCCAAAACCACACAGCATGATGTCACAGTGAGGGGTGGAGCCACAGCACAGGAGGCTCTCTGTTCTCTGAGTTCCATGTATGGAAACAGGAAGTCACACAGGCTGCTGTCTGCATGGTGGCCCTAGTTCGAGAAATCATTTTTAACCATCTTTATGAGTGCAAATGATTACATATAATGATAAACATAAATAAAAAATAATAATCTTTTTTTAAACGTTTGTATAACAATGTATAACTGCTGTTTTGGACTTTGCTGCTTGAACATCATAAAGTCTGCCTCTGCCCCCTGCAGTGTCATTTTCCATCCATCCACCAGATGCCCTCCGATGCTCCCACCTGCCACAGTAACCTGACTCTCTCATCCACTGGCTCACCTGTGTCTAATTTCGCTTATCAGTTCTGCAATATATAACCGGCACATTTCCATTCCCTGTCAGACTGATGTTGCTGATGCCTTTGCTTTCCAGCCACCTAAGGCTGATCTTGATCTGTTCCTGTGTTTTGACCTGTTAAGTATCTTGTAAATTTCACCTCAATGTTCTTGCTCCATTTTTAGCGCATGCACGTATGGTTTCATTTGAAGTTTTCTCCCCAACAGTCAGAATCACTGTAAGTGCTTCTGTCACCGAGTTATTTATGCTGCAACACACTGACATAAAAGGGTTTTTTCTTTGCCTAAATATTTTCTTGAAAAAAGATGCAGCTGATGTCTATAGCTGAGAGGTATTAGCTGGAAAACAATGGGGCCATAGCATGAGGCCTCACACAGTCCAAATTCAAAGTAGAAAACAACATCACAGAAAATAAATACTTTACACATGTTTTCTAAGGTTTTGTCCAGGTGCTTCTCTAAAAAGAGGCTAAAATAATGTACTGAATGTGTGATTATGTGTGAAAAACTTAACACAGGCAGAAATGTCTTTTTAGGAGCTTACTAAATACAAAAACACTTATACAAAACCTAAATTGATACGAAAGACTGTACAGAGCCATTTGTTTATCATTCCTGTACATTTAGAACAGGCTATGGTGCTAGGAAAGGGTTCAGACCTTCTGTGGAGGTCTGGAGTGTCATTGACTATAAGACCCATAAGCCGTCAGGCCAGTCACTGGCTTTTGATTGGCTCTGTAATCTAAGAAGTGACACAAGACCTTGAAAGTGAACACAGGCCCCCGTTGGCTATTGCTGGCTATGGGGCGGGCATGGAAGCTCCTAAAGGCTCAAGTAAGGTGTATGTCAAAAGGTCAGGAGTTCGGCACCATTTTGATATGTAAATATCAGCATATTTACATGCTAACTGAAGAAATTATGGATAATATGAGGAGAAATTTGAACATTTGAAACAATGCAGCAGCAGTTCATGGATATCTATGGATGTAATGATGTGTTTGGACTAAATATTTTGGATTTACATTGTCTTGACCTTTTGGAGTGTTTAAGAACTGCATCAGCAACTCTGTTTTGTTTAGTTTGTTTTTTGTCTGACAGAAGGATTTATTTAACCTGCTGTATCTTGAAATGGTCAGCATCAATTAAACAGTGAGGAGCGCAGCTTTTGACCGTAGGTCTTATGAGTAAACCACTTAAACTTAGCAAACAGTTGTTTACATATCAATAATCATCAAATAAAACCGTAGTTCTTCTGAAAATTGTTCCACTTAATCCATTCATCTGTTGCTCAGCAGGTTCATTCAAACAATTTGGGCACCAAAATGTTTACTAACTTGTTTCCACCTGCGGTATGATACCCATGCCACCTAGGGCCTGAAACCTGATTCCTAATCTCTTCCTGCACCTCTTACCTGCCTCATTCCTGTTTACATGTGGATTCTTCGTTACTTTAGTGGTAAAGCTTTTGTCACTTTTTCAATAAATTACTGAACTTTTCCTGTCTTCATTTTGGTCCCTCCCTTTTTGCCTTGCACTCACCTGCACGGTGCATGTTCCCTCAGGATGCACTGTATTAACTTTGGTGATCATCGGACATCTATTGCCATCATCAGGTCAACATTTGAATGTGTCCAATACTTACGAAGTTTAGTGCAGGCTACACTGTGCAGCATGAGTCTAATAAACTTGGGTACAACATCAGATTTGATGTATGCAGACTGTACGATGACAGCAGGCTACCACGTACGATGCAATAGCTTCCCATAGTGAGTGCTCAAGGATGCTGCATGGATTATTACTTCTCCAACTGTGAAGTACAACATAGAGGGTCACATTATTAAATAACCTTAAGTTTTGTGGGCACTATATACTGCTGTGTGTGTTTGCTAGCTGCTAGGTTGCTCACCTGGCAGCTGCAACTCTGCCGCAATGTCCTTCCATGCTTCGTCCTTCTTTACGCGATCATGGTAAGGGCTGGAAGACACACCATACAGGCAAGGCTTCTGCTGCCACAACTCCACAAGGTTTCCTCTTTCCTAGAATCTCACACATTTCTTTTAGCATGTCTTGCCTCTTCCGGGGCGGCACAGTGGTGTGGTGGTTAGCACTGTCACCTCACAGCAAGAGGGTTCCCGGTTCGATCCCAGGTGTGGGAGCCCTTTAGTGTGGAGTTTGCACGTTCTCCCCCGTGTCAGCGTGGGTTCTCTCCGGGTTCTCCAGCTTCCTCCCACAGTCCAAAGACATGCAGATTGGGGACTAGGTTAATTGGTGACTCTAAATTGTCCATAGGTGTGAATGTGAGCGTGAATGGTTGTTTGTCTCTATGTGTCAGCCCTGCGATAGTCTGGCGACCTGTCCAGGGTGTACCCTGCCTCTCGCCCGATGTCAGCTGGGATAGGCTCCAGCCCCCCCGCAACCCTCAAGAGGATGAAGCGGTTAGAAGATGAATGAATAATAAATAATATTATAATAAATAATATTATATAATAATAATAGATTGTAATTATACAAAACCTAACAACAAACCCCCCCCCCCCCCCCCCCCAAGACCCCCAAGAGGATAAGCGGTCAGAAAATGGATGGATGGATGTCTTGCCTCCATGGTGAGCTGTTATCCAACTGTTTGTTTGGGTTTAGCGCCAGTGTGTCACAGCAGTCACACATTGAGATGATCGTCCCAAATTTCTGACAGTGTAAAGATTTTATTCCAGGCTGTCTTTGATTGCAAGACCATGACAGCGGCCATCCTTGAACCACTCTCACTTTGCCACATAGGACCACTGTTTTAGAGCCACAGCCAAAGATTGCCATGTTTCTGTCACGATGGTAATCTTTTGTCTGGGACAGCCCAAAATCACACAGTGTATACAGGGCTTATTGAGCTGCTGCCCTCTGGCAGGAGATTCAGGGCACTGAAGTCATGGACAAATAGACTCTAGGATAGCTTTTATAACAGGACAATAGCACTAATCAATACAAACCTCATCTGATTAGCTGCCTTTTTTCACAGTATATTTATCACCAACAATAATCTATTTATCTCCTCCACTTTAGATCACACTTAAGTGTATATTCTGTGTATTTTGTATATATTGTTCTATTCCTCATATATTTTATTTTATCTTATGCTGTAATACACAAGTATGACTTTACAATGACAATAAAGATTTATCTTATCTTATGGGTCCTTTTAATCATGCAAACTTGTGCATCCTTACCTCCTCTGTCCTCTTGTGACCTGGAAATCGTTGCCTTTCTGCCATCATGGAGGACCTTCCAATCCCTCAAATGCACCTTGAAGTGATGAAGAGAGAGGAGGCTTTTGGAGGAGCTTAGAGCGAGAGAAACACTGGTGTGTCCCACACAGAAGTCTTTTATCAAGTGGTGTGACAATGGAGATCCTCAAAGTTCATGCAGATTTTCCCTTCATGCAGTTCACTCTCACAGGCCTGACTGTGCAGTTGCGTGTATAAGGATACAGATACTATAATAGAAAACAAAATGACATGCAATATAATGCACCATCACCTTGGAATATATGGATCATTTAACTGTAAAGTGTTGTGCCATCACATAAAGCAGCAATTTGTTTGTTGTTTTTTATTTTACAATCAACATACGCACATTTTTAAACAGCTGTGTGGTGTTTTATAGTGCAGATAACAGTAATGAAAGTAAATAAATAGCCCAAGTTATCCTAAAAAATAACAGTGCATAAATCAGGTTTAATAGGAATATGAAAAGATCATTAAAATCCACAACTGTATACTCATAATGCCACAAACATTCAGCTATGTTAAACAATTTACATCGGTGAAAAAAGGCCTCCTCTATATGTGAGACTTTTACAGGATGCTTACATGCTTCTATCTATGTATGTATGTATGTATGTATGTATGTATCTATCTATCTATCTATCTATCTATCTATCTATGTATGTATCTATCTAAGTAAGTGTAAGGGTTTTAAATTGTTCTGAAATAAGGGGTTCTGTTTTAGCAGTCAGTTTGACAGGTGATACAGCTGCGCAACACATCATGCGTATTGACGTTGCTTAAAACTGATGCTATGGAACCAAGGATCTCTCATTTGGCAGCTTTGGCTCCTTCACTCTCACACTTATGTATTATGCTGCATTATATGATCTGATTGAAATATTCTAGACGTCTTTTGAATCATTTTCAGCACATTTCCCCAAAAATAATTCTGATGTGTTCAGTATCTTCAGAAACTTTAGAACTGAAAATAAAGTTCTCAAGTCAAAATCAGAAGAGTCAGCAGTCCTGAGAGCTTTCAGTTGCCAGAGATGTTATCAGTGAAGAGAACATCATCATTGTCATCTCTCAAACTGTCGATCACAGACTTTCGTCTGCTGAGATAGATGGACTGCAGAGATAACAGGAATCTCCCCTCTCATTTAACCGCCTGGTTATCAGATCAGAGGGTCACGCATCTAGATAAATACAACTCAACTCAGAGTTGTGACATGCACAGACTGGACAGGACCAAGGGAGAAAACATGAAGCTGAGACATAGTGCCTGCACACTGCTGGTGAGCATCTACAACTTTATTAATATGAACTGATGACACTGACCTGGGATAGATAAACCTGCTTTCAGAAGTCGAATTTGCCGCCAACATCTCCAAAATGACATAGGCTTTCAAATACAATGAATGAGAAATCAATAAGTGCATCATAATGGTGAATCAGTCTGATTATCAGCTGATATAAATCTTAAAACAAAACTAAAGTATGAGATAACTGATGGTGTCATTATGAGCTCATGGTTTTTGGCTGAGCATTGTTCCCACACACAACTTTAATTTAACCTTCGCGAGTATATTCACAGCTATACCCGTATTATGCATATATTGTCGGTTAAATAGTTGAAGACGTATTTGGGATGAACCTAAGGGTTCAAGAGATACAAAGAAAAATCTAAAAAAAAAAAAAGTATATAAAACTATTAATAATAAATGTATCTAAATAAAGTGTACCTTTTAAAAATGTTCTTAAAATACATTTTGTTGTTAGGAAAGAATAACTTGCTCATTTGAGCAAGAAGCCGCAATTGTACAAGAAATGAGTTGCTAGTGTCATTTCTCCTTCAGTGATTAGACTGTCGTAGACTTTCACTTTTGTCTCTAAAAGAGATGAGCGGTTTCCCTCCAAAATATTTCTCCATGTGCTTCAAACAGAAATACTTTCCCTTAAAATCATGAGTGATCTGGATCTTCTTACTCAGGTGAAACTAATATCACATTGATGAGCTTTAGTTTTTCAGTTTGTTGTAAAAAGTGACCTTTATTCAAGGATATCTTTGACTTGGGGCGGCACAGTGGTGCAGTGGTTAGCCCTTCTGTGTGCAGTTTGCATGTTCTCCCCGTGTCATCTTGGGTTTTCTCCAGGTGCTCCAGCTTTCCCCCATAGTTCAAAGACACGCAGGTTAGGTTAAGTGGGCACTCTAAATTGGCCATAAGCACGAATGTGAACATGAATAGTTGTCTGTCTCTGCTTGGTGCTTCAGTTTGTCAGCCCTGTGACAGTCTGGTGACCTGTCCTGGGTATACCCTGCCTCTTGCCCAATGACAGCTGGGATAGCGCCCCAGAAATACATGTAATATTCTGCATAATTGGCCTTTATTTCAAGGGAGGCTTTGGCTCATTTAAATTTACAGTAATAACCTCTTCTCTCCTGTCTGTAGGCATGTTGCAGTGTATTGTGGGTAGTTGTCTGCTGCTCCCCCAGAGACGCAGTGACTCCTCTTCCTCCTCCTGGTTGTACCCTTAAGTTGGCGTTCTCCACAGAGGTCTCCTCCTCATCTGAGGGAAATGGGAACATCCACCGCAGATCTTTGGCTCCATGGATCTGGAAGTCAGTCTGACCACACACAGGAAACACATGAATGAATGAACAAGTCAATGAGTGGGTTATTGAGTGAATATAGAACTAAACTAAATGTTTCTAACAGTAAATATATGTCTGTCCTTTGATGGAGTGACTCTGCTCTTATGTTCCAAATATCACTGGATCCTGGTTTTTAATTCTTCAACTAAAACATCAACTAAAGAATTTTGAATTGATCTTTATATTGTAGTGTAATGTACTGATTTACTGAAGACATATACTGTACCTTTTAGTTGACCTTTAAAAGATATGTGTTGAAGCAATATAATCTGTGCAACTGACAAATTACACATATTTCATGTATTCTTATGACACACACACTCACTGAGCACTTAAGCATTGTGGTGGAGAAGTACCTAGGACTCACTGTGAATCATTTCTAAAAATAGCATGAGGATGGGTTCAGAAAACACTAGTGGAAAATTAGGGGAATTACAGCTTGTCCTGAGAATGACCCTAGTAAGAGGAGGCGGTCTTAGATCTAGGAAAAACATTACTCAGCAGAAATATGACACCATTATGGTGGGAAAAAAGTGACTCAGCAGAGGTGGGATATCGTTACGATCAGAGCCAAGTGGGAAGGATTAAGGGAAAGAGATGACTCAGCAGAAATTCTACGATAAAAGAGCGAGCGCAAACAAAGAAACTTCAGTCTCGCTCCGGAGCTTGACTCATTGAGTTGTGATGTGTTTGTTGCCTGCGAGCACATTAAACTCAGTTGCATCTGATTCTACGTGACTCCAGTGAAATTCTGACCTCTGAGTATTTGAGTTTTTGATATCTAATGGAAGACAAAGAAAGTCCGTTTGGGAGGGGAAGAGCGAGGTCGCGAGCTTTCTGGCACGGCTCGAGACCTTGACTTTTTTGCTTCTACATAATTTGGCGAGCCAGCCAGGAGGACGAGGAGGTCGGATCCTAAGATCGGGCGCTGGCTGCACATCAGACGTACAGGTGGCCACCAGATAAGGTAAGCAGAGCCTTTTTCTGCCTAAACCGGTGCGTCTGAGGTGCAGTTGGGGCCACTCAGGTCGGAGGTATTTGACAAATCTCCTAAAAGAACCTAAAATGTGATGTAAAAATTACTAACTAATAACACAACATTGGAACATAGCTGATATATTGCTGGAGACAACTGAATCTAGTGCAACACAGTGTGTGTGTGTGTGTGTGTGTGTGTGTGTGTGTGTGTGTGTGTGTGGAAGTTAGAGAGATAAACATGGAGAGTGAATGTGGGAGTGAGTGAGTGAGTGTGTGTATGTGTGTGTGGAATGTGGGGGAGTGAGCTAGAGAAACCAAGCAGGCAAAAGAAAGAGTGAATGTGTGTGTGCTGAATGTACGGTAATAAATGTAGTGAGGAATGTAGTAAGAGTAAAGTATTTAAAGTATTAAGAGTATTTAAAGTACAATAAGAGAAGAAAAGAGTACTCAAAAGCACATACGTGGATACCGCTGCCGGAACTTGCCAACACTCCCTTTAGCCTGTAGGGGCGGGGGTGTTGATGCCAGCCGGCAGGCTGCGCGGGCGGAGTGCTGTGTAGTTTCGCGGATACCGCTGTTGGCTTGTCTAGCGCACTCTGAGTGGGTGCGTCTAGGGGAGGCATCAGGCCTGCATAGGCGATCTACCAAATAAAGTTAAAAGGCCTAAAAGCATCTGTGGATACCGCTGTTGTGAGGAAAGTGACCTTTCAGCCAAGAGGGAGGGGAGGTCACCGTAGACGCAACAGGTCTGAACGGACAGATAGCTCAGAGAAAAGTTAAAAAGCTCCTGTGGATACCGCCGTTTGAGGGGGGAACCTCTTGGCCAAGAGAGCAGAGGAACCACCCCCGGGAACGGGCCTGTACGGGCAGGTGGCTATAATAAGAAATAGAAAAGAGAAAAAACAAAAAAACAAGCAAAAAAAGTCAACTGATCGATCGCTAAGTGTAAATATTGTAATATACATTGTAATATGTCTGAAAGTAATCTGTAAAATAGTTAAATATAATCTTTGAGGATATTGTGCATGCTATTCATATAAGGGCTGTAAATATAGCTGTTAGTAAGGAAAATATAAATCAAAGAAGGTAGGAAGGTGTTGGGAAAAATTGTGTATGAAAAATTAGTAAACCATGTGGTGAGTAGGCTGAAATAGGATTAAATGGGAAGGGGAGTAAGTGTATAACAGACACTTAAGGGAATTGTTAAATAAATTAAACAAACAGGCTGCATAGTAGCAGCGTTGTGTTAATAAAAAAGAGGGAAAAAATTTATTGGGTAAGTGTATAAAGTCATCATTAGCAGCCAAGAAGCGGGGACTAACGTAACTTTTAGCTGCACCAAAAGTAGATGGAAGAAGGGGAAATCATTGAGGACGAGATTTGGGGAGAAGAGCACTGTATAACAGAGGGCCCTATAGAATATAAGGGGGTACGCACACATTTTTGGTTAGAACGCAGCTACATAGATAGCGAGGGGGCTGAGCATTGGCAGGACGAGCAGGAGATCAACCAGAAACTCTGGCAGATCACCAAATTTGTTAATTTAAAGGAAGTGAAAAAAGAGTATCCAGGGGCCCCGTGGGAAACGATTTTGAGAAGACTGTGGGTTCCATACTCATTAACCCCACTACTGCAGAATCTGTGTGATAATTATCTGGGCGCACCAGTAGCTACACTTCCTCTGCACCAAGTCAGTATACAAGGACCTGCGGGAGGAGAGACATACAATCCGCGGCTGCAGATTGTCATCGTGCCCAGAAAAGTTGAATGGGAAACAGGTAAATTTGGGTGTCTGAGTAAACGGAAGACTCAAGGGGACGGGTCTTGTGGTCTGGAATACAACCCTCGCAGAGAGAAGAAATTTAAAACTGCCATAACTGTAGGGAAAATAGTGGTATTGATACGCACAAAAGAAACAGACGAACAACCAGAAATCCCTAGGACCAGTACAGCAAAACAAGGATTCATGGGAAACAGCCAGGGCAGAATGGAAGGAGGGGCGTTGACCCCGATAGAGATGGTGATAAAACAACACCCCAGTCGCAACGATTCGGCGCTGTGCAGCCAAATGGCACAAAAGGACATCGGGAAAGAATCGTTGGCCTGTGCAGGGTACCTTCAATCTGGCATGCTGTGATGAAGTAGAGACAGAATTAAGACACATTGAAGCCCGAGACACAAAAGCAGGATACAAATTAAAAAACAAGAGAGCCAAGGAAAGAGAAGTACTAGGATGGTTCAGACAGACTGGAACAAGGATAATGGTGCAGCTAGAGGAAAATGACAAAGAACATCGGGCACAGGATGAAGTGACACCCACAGCACCGCCCCTGCTCACTCCACCACCGCCCCCGTACCCACAAGATTCAAAACAGCCTACAATAGGACAATACCCGCTGAGAAACTCAGCAGCAACAAAAATGGAGGGCCAATTGGAAGGGAAATTTACAGTGACTTTGACAAAAAACAATAAGCAGGGACCCGCTACAAGAGGACAGCGGAGGCCAAGAAAGAAATTACAGTTGGAGCCAGAGTCCCTCTCGGAAGCAGAGAGCACCTGTGGATCCACGAGTGATGAAGGGGAGGAGGAGCATGTGGAAAGTGAAACTGCCCCCTCTCCAAAGATATACAGACACCGCAACAGGAAAAGTAGTGATTGCACTGGAATTACTACTAGAGAACCAGCTTATAGCGCTAGTAGTGGAGGCGGCCAATCCACTGGAAACCAAACACCAACCACGGAATGGAAGGGAAGAGGGAGGCGGAAGCAGGTGAAAAACAGAAGCAGTGTTCACCACAAAAGTAACCTGAGCCTCTCCACAGATAGACCTGACTTGTAATAGGATTGCGAGGATGAAAGGGAAAATGAAGAGACGGAATCCAGATCTTTGGGCGCCGACTACGAACAACACTGGAAGCAAATATGGGATTGGGAGGCAAAGAATCAATTGTGCAAGGAGGGAAAAGGCCGGGGATCAACTACTATTGACCCACCACCATGTCCACATCCGCCAATGGAGAATGGACCCTGTAATGGAAGTGGTCACTGTCACCAAGGGCACAATCCCAGCGGCGCATTACTGACTGACGGCAGAGAGCTAGAGATACGTAGAGAACTGGAAGAGATTAGCCGGAGGACTGAAGACAGATTGCAACACATGAGTCAACTATTGGACACAATACAAGAACAGCAGTTAAGCGAAGGAAGTCTCCAGCAGGGGTTGGAAGAATCCTCAGCCAGCCCTACCACAGAACACATCACCATGACACTCCAAGGCACCATGGAATCGAGCAGAGCCCAGCCCACTGAGGAGCGCAGCGCTGGCAGGCGACCAGCCATGCACAGCAGAGTCCAGAGTCAAGGTGGCATGAAGTTGAGAGGAGGAAAAGTCCTCAGAGGAACCGAAGATCTCCTGCATCTGTTGGATGAGGAAGGTAACCGAACCACCATGTGTCCTCTGGTGACACAAGCTAATGGACACAGGCAGTACGAACCCTGGCCTTTCATGGACATGATAGGCCTGGCAGAGCGCCTGCCAACACTCACCGATGGCGCAGACAGACAAGTGGATACTGGCTCTGGAAGAAACAACAGCTGGAATACAGCTAGCCCTAGGGGACGTCAAAGCTCTGCTCACCTACGTGGCTGGTAAACAAACCACTCAGGAGATATTCACAGAAGCCAATGTGGGAGCGGCTATTGGAAATAACTACAGCGACGACATGGATTTTGGGCATTACCGCTCAAAAATATGGCGCAACTGAGAAAACACTATCCAGCCAAGAGAGATCCATCAAAGTTGGAGGGAGAGACTTTGGGAGAGGACGAATGTCCCTCTAAGTTTCTGCACGCTTTTCAGAAGAAATGGAAAGAAGAAACAGGAGAAGCATGGAATGCAAATAAAACAACACAGAGCCTGTTCAAAATGATGGTTAAAAAGCCATGCCAGAGAGCGTGCAGCGTCTAGAAGATGTGGTAGGGCTGATGAAGATGGACTGGCCGCTGTTCTCAGAGCACATAGTTCACCATGTTGAACTATATAGGAAAGACAGAAGGAAAAAAGAGGAGGAAGATAAACAGCTGGTCAATAAGTTGACTCAGCTACAGCTGGGGGAACTGAGCAAGTTGGTAAAGAAGGAAAAGGAGAAATCTAAAGTTCAAGCGCCTGTGGTGGCAGCAACTCAAGCAGCTCCTCCAACCCTCCCACCCCAGGCACCTCAGCAGACACCTCCCACAGACCCCAGCGCAACAGGGTATAATACCTCTGCCAACGCCACACATCACCACTATTATTACCAACAGATGCCAAGGGGTGGGGGCAATCAGCGGATCCCCAGAGGACGGGGCCGTGGGGGACCGGGAGGATGGAGGGGAGGCAGAAACTACGCACCAGGAAATCAGCAGGCCTTCCAGAACGCGCCCAATCCACAGCCAAGCCACCCACATGCAGGGGCAGGCCACCCAGAGGTCAGTCCGGATCCACCTGACAACAAATGCTGGGGGTGTGGCCAACCAGGCCATATACGGGCTCAGTGCCCTAGCAACCCTTGGGAAGGCCCTGCACAGAATTGGCCTGACATGCCTCAACAACCCCATGATAGGGGTGCCCAGAGAAGCCTGAAGGGGAACTAATGACACCAGTCATTTCATTACAGCCACATGATGAACCAACTGTACCTGTTGTCATCCAGACCAAGCATACTCATTTATGGTGGACACAGGCGCCACATACTGCATTGGAAAAGAAGGCTCCAAGTTCCCCCTCTCTACGTCATCCATAAAAACAGTAGGCTTCTCTGGGAAATCACAAGTCATACCATGACAGAGCCCATTCCAATGCTCATTGCAGGCAAAGTCATATGTGCACCTTTGCTATACTCCATCCACACCCCAGTGAACTTGCTAGGCAGAGACATTTGTGCCCTCTCAAAACTAAGATCATGAGTACCCAAGATGGACTGTATTTAGACTTCCCGGATGAACCCCACAAAGCATGATGTCCACAGCTGCCTCAAGCCACTACAGACACACAACAAGCCCTTGCCTATTGGCTCCAGCTGACACCAGAGGACTCACATCTCAAACAGAAATGGACTGAATGGGAGAAGTGGATTTGCATGCACTATGACACTGCACACACCCCCACTCTGCCACTGCACTGCACTCTCATGTATGACAGAGATCAGACTCATGTAGATTACCAGGAATGCTGGGATGCAGGGATCAATAAAAAACCATATCTCATCACCAGTGAAGACATATTTTTGGGGCCAGAGGGTGTGGCAGCGGCAGCGCGCCTTCCGGAGGAATTATCAGGGTGGTTTCAGGTGTCAAAGTCAACGCCGCACATCACGCTTTTAGTGGCCAAAGGTTATGAGTCTCATCATCTGGGCCCAATGGTCAGACGTGCACTGCAGGTGCGAGAGTGGTTACCCACCAAGAACAAATACATCCACATTTCAGATGACAAACAATACATCAGAATCTCAACTAAGACAGGTGATGAAACAGTCGCAGACAAGGTACATGTAGATGGTACTACTCCCACACAGACAGCAGTCACAGAAGAACACGCACAATTGTTGAGTAAAGTTCCACCACATCTATGGACAGCACATAAAACTGATGTAGGATAAGATCAGCGCAACCTGTTCGCATCACACTAAAACCACATAATAACCTATCATACCAGAGGCAGTATCCTCTCCAGTAGCATGCCAGTGACGGTATCCAACCCACAATTGAAGGCTTGGTAAAGGCTGGAGTTCTGGTCAAAACTAGAAGTCCGTGCAAAATGCTCATTTTTCCAATCAAGAAACCAACTTCTTCAGAATAGTAGCTAATGCAGTGGTGGAAACAGAGACGCCACATATGCCAGATTCACACACGTTGCTTTCAGACCACCCGACACACAGTGGTATACAGTCATTTATTTATGTTTTGTTTCTTTTCAGTGTACCGCTACACCCAGACTCTCAATATTTGTTTATGCTCACTTATGAATGTCAGCATTATGACCTAGCTAATTTGAACGTGCCAAGCACTGTATTACAGTATGCAGATGATTTGCTTGTCTGTTGCCCTTCAAAAGAATAATGTCAAAAGATTCCATTGCAGTGCTCATAGCATTAGCAGAGGGGGGACACAAGGTTAGTAAAGACAAATTGCAGTTCTGCCAGCAGTCTGTAGAGTACTTGGGCAGACAGTTGAGTGGGGATAAAGTGCATTGCCCCATCTCAGATAGAGGCAGTAAGTAAGGCTTCTCAACCGCAGATGGGCCAAATGTTGTCTTTTCTCGGCATGACAGGATACAGTCGGCCATGGATTTGTGACTATGCTATAAAACTGCTCCACTCAGAGCTTTAGTAAGAGCAGCAGGACAGACAAACAACACAGCACAGCTGTCCTGGACGGAGGAAGCAGAAGGTGCGTCAAGCCTTAAAAATAGACATGCACTCCGCTCCAGCGTTAGGCACTCCTAACTACTCCAAACCTCTTTATCTCTACGTAGCAGAGAAATCTGGGTTTGCGCGTGTCGTCCCAATGCAAGACACACCCACAGGTAAATAACCACTAGCATATTATAGCACTAAGCTCGATAAAATAGAGGCCGGTTTGCCTCCCTGTTATCAGGGCTAGCCGCAGCTGTCTTTGCATTTCAAAAAGCATCCTCGTTAACAATGGGACATCCTGTAACTTTGTACACCTCTCACCAGCTTTGGCCCTGCTGACAAGTCCCAGATTCGTTTTGACACAGGCCAGACGCACAGGATATGAGGTTATCCTGTCCACTCCTGAGCTCGACATTCAACGTTGTACCATCATTAATCCAGCCACCAAAATGGTTCTACCCATAGAAGGTACACCACGACGGTCTTCATGGCACAGACAAATTTATGCACACTCTTATGCACACTCGCAAAGATTTACATAATCAGCCCATTTTAACTGACCTCACATTGCTCGTTGATGGCTCCTGTTTTCAGGACGCCACAGGTAGTCATGCAGGTTATGGAATTGTACAGCTCAATAACGATCAGAATTTTGTGACTGTGCGATCATGTCATAATCAATTTGCTCAGTCCTGCTCCGCCCAGCTTGCAGAGATAAAAGCTCTAACAGCAGCATATAGATTCGCAAAGGAAAGTCACTGAATGCATATACAGATTCAGCATATGCATATGGAGTGTGCCACATCCACGCAAACATTTGGAAACAGAGAGGGTTTCGTGGAGCAGACGGCACCCCAGCTACACATGAGGAGGCCATTGTTGACTTGTGGAGGCTGTGCTCCTCCCCAAGCCCTAGCTATAATCAGATGTCCAGCCCACCAAAAGACTGATTCATTGGTAGCCAGAGATAATAACCTAGCTGATAGCTAGCAAGATAGCAGCCAAACAGGCAGCAATGGGTGCAGTAATGGCACCCATGTTAACCATCCAAGATTGTGAAACCTCACTACCATGCCTTCTCTTGTAGCCGCGCAAAACAGAGTAAGTGAAGCTGAAAAACGACTGTGGATCAAGCGTGGCGCTATCAGAACACAAGCACGGGGGCCAACAAATGGTCTCTGGCGAGACAGTCATGGCAATTTTGTACTACCAACCTTGTTGCTGCGACATGCTATAATTTGGGTGCATGGTAATGACCATTGCGCAAGGGGGGAGATCCTACGGAAATTGCAAGCAACATGGTGGTCACCATTCATGGCAGCCACGGTAGATAGAGTACTAGGCGAATGTGAGATCTGCGCAAGATACAACATCAGGAGAGTTTTTACAGCCCCACTGGCGCACATACCACCTCCAGACGGTCCTTTCAGACACCTCACGTTAGACTACATAGACATGGGAGCACAATCCAGAGTAAGAAAAATGAGATACGCCTTGGTGGTCATATGCGGATACAGCTGATGGGTAGAAGCAACAGCTATAGCCGATCAGATCATAGAACACTTGCAAAATTCCCCTGCCGAGAAGTCTTCCTGAGATTTGGGATGCCGGATACCATATCATCAGATAACGGAAAACACTTTGTATCTAATGTAATACAAGAAACACTGAAGCAACTAGGCATCAAACAAAAGTTCGGCTGTGTCTACTACCCTGAATCACAGGGGGCAGTAAAAAGAGCAAATGGGATTCTGAAAACAAAAATAGCAAAAATAGTAGTAGACAGTGGGGACAAGCTTAACTGGGTGGATGCTTTACCGCTTGCACTAATGTCAATGCGCTCACAAGCTAGCAGAATCACGCATCTAACACTGCATGAAATGCTTACGGGTTCACCCATGCCAATACTATATTTGAGGGTCCCTACGAAGGGCCCCCATTGGAGCAACTGCAAAATGAAATGTTTGACTATTTACGAAGTCTAACCCATATCCATAGGGCTATCTTCCAGCAGGTGAAAGGCACCACCGAGGACAGAAGGGTCGAAATCCCAGAAGACCTTCAACACATACTTCCTGGAGAGTGGGTGTACGTCAAGGTGTTCAAAGGAAGTGGGACCAGCCACGCAGAAAAGGTCCATACAAGGTCATATTAGCTACACCAACTGCCTTGAAAGTTGAAGGTAAGGATGTTTGGTTCCATCTTAACCACTGCTGCAGAGCTAACAACCCAAAGAGGGTGTCGACAGAGAGCACCTCAGAGGAAAACACCCCATCCTCAGTGGCTGATGATGAACCTCATGAGTCGCCACCTGGTAGCCGCAGGGCTGATGATGAGGGTCCAAGCGCAGAGAGAACAGAGAGAGGAGAGAGAGAGAGGCATGAAGAGAGCAGGGAGAAGAAAGCAGCAGCTCAGAAAAGGCGAGGTCAGAAGCATAGAAGGGTTAGACGCAGACCCAGGAGACTCAGACAGAAGCAGAACAGACTCAGGAGACTCAGAAAACAGAGAAGGAACAGCCCAGGAACAGCCCCAATAGACCAGCACAGGGAAAGGTTGAGAGCACAGGCAACATGGGGGGAGGAATTAAAGTGGGAATAATAATACTATTAACCCTATTGCTCATCCTAGTAGGAGTAGAACAGAGTGAAGGGGCAGAACCAGACAGACAAGGCCAGGCACAACTAGGCGAGTGTGCAGTAGCACTAGGGACCATGGCCAAAACAGGGCAAGATACCTTACAGAGAGATCATGCAGTTGACTTACTATAAGTCACATGCTTATGATGGTGTGTTAGTGGAAGGTCCAGGAAATGTTAGGTTGCATGGCCGGTCTATAGGACCACAATGTAGTGTAGAAGGGATGGTGACAGCAAGAGTCTGGTGTCAAGAATGAAAAATGTGCCAATGTAGACACCTGGCACACAGAACCCGTAGAACTGGCTTAGCAATGGATCAAACTAAAACCGAAACCCCCATAGAAGAATCAGAAATATGCCGGTACAAGACACCGAACTAATTAGAAGTACCACATGGAGATCTAATATGTTTTATCAGTGGTTAGAGTACTCTGTCAAGCAGGTAACTAACAGCTCGTGCATAGCCTGCCACAGAAAATTAGGCCTACCTAGAGTTAGGCCCTCCCCATGAATACAGGCGAAGACGGAAACCTGACTTAAGCTTTAGAAAACATACGAAGATTAAGAGACCAACAGGTACAACACTCTAATTGGAACACAAAAACCTCATCAATTCTTGACTGGTTAGAAAAGTTCTCTGTTGGAAAAATCTCCTATGATCTATAGGAGTAATATTTGGACTTGTTATATTCTTTTGATAATTTGTTGCGCCCTTCCCCTAGTACAGATCCTGATAAGAAGGGCCATGAGAACGGCCACGGGACAATTTGTTATGCTGATACAACAGCAGGAAAAGCTCCCCGAGAAAGGCGAATTGTGGAAACTAGATAAACTGTGGGTAAGATCCTATGCACCCAAAAGATTGAACAACGATTTATATGAAACCATGACTGACAATATGGACGTATGTGAGAATATGGCTGATAGTATAAACTTATATGAGCCAATGAAGGGGAACCTGGAAGGGGAATACGAGGTTGTATAGAGGAGAGCCGATTCAGGGTAGGAAATAACCAAATAATTGGCAATAGATTAAGGAAAACCTTGCTGTTACTGTCTTGGGTGATTACTGTCATTTCATTCTTGCCTAACCCCCTACCAACCTCTCACACCCCCAACACACCTGTCTAACAACCAACACACCTGTCTCACTAACACCCAACACAGCTGGCTAAACCACTACCTACCTGTATAACCACCTACCATTTTATCCAGTCCCTTGACACACCTGTGTAAGTCCCACCTACCTGGCTATAAGAACTTGTTTAATCATTTCAGCTTTGCACAGAACAACAACCTAAGAAAAGGATCTTCTCCCATCATGCCTCGGGTGTCGTTCGCCCCTCCCTCACTGTGCTTCACCTTCCTCGCTCTGCTGGACCGCCTCCTCCCCTCTCTTCCCCCCACCGTCCGAGATGTGGACGTGCCCCCTCTGTTTCGGGAGCGCTTCATCCTGTCTGGTTACCGTCCTGTGGGCCTGTCGTGGCGTTGTTACGTCCTCAGCCTCTTCCAAATACACAACGAGACTCTGAACGTGTGGAGCCACCTGGTGGCTGCTGTCTGCGTGGCACTGAGGTTCATAATGTTCACCATCCTGCAAGGAGGGGTACTGATGTGTCCTGTGCTGTTAAGTGTTTGAAAGCTTTGTGTGTGACCTCCTGCTGTCTAACCAATGACCTTCTCAGGGGATCCTGGGTTTTCGGTTGCAGGGTCCTGAAGGTCAGGGGTTTTCTGTGGATGTTTCCTCGCTGCCTTTGGTCCTCTATGTTTTTTCTGCCATCACGTACCTGAGCTGCAGGTGAGCCAAAGAAAATGCTTCAATATTTCCATCTTTAGGTCCAGACTGGTATGTCTATAGGATGGATTGTGATGAAATGTATTTTATCATTTATGATCCTTTCAGGATCAGTTGTATTAACTTGGTGATCATGACCTTTTATCTAAGCACCAACGTTTCAACTAGACCGTCTTCATCAGGGTATGAAGACAGTCTAGTCGAAACATTGGTACTTGAATAAAAGAAATTTTTTTGCATCGAGTCTTAGAGTGTGCGCCTGACATCTTTTTCAAATTTGGATATTTTCGTCAATGGTCAGCACCTCTCCAACCCTGGTGTGCACTCCTCCTCTCTCTTCACATGACCTGTTATCTAGCACCATCATCAGGTCAACATTTGAATGTATCCAGTACTTACCAAATAGGCTACCTGCTGAACTAATAACATTCCCATCAGCCTCAGCTGTACTTTGTGTTTACTGATAATTAGCTATGGTCATAGGCGTTTCTAGCCCATTTTTGGGGATGCTCAAGCACCCCTAAAATTTGAAAGCTTTTTTTAATTTTTTTTTTTTAACTGTATGTCCCTTTTTTTAACAAGCTAGAAGTGTCAAAACCATACAGTTCTTGGTTGAAACATAATATAATATAACACCGCCTCAAAATGGTTTGATCCACCCCATCCCTCCCACCTTTCCCTGACTCGGGCTCTGAGTGCTCTATCTGCACAGAGCAATGCGCTGCCTTCCAGAGTGGGTAAGCAGTAGTGGTGTAAGTACCTGGCTGAAACCAGGATATGTGGCACATTTCTTAACTTCTACCACTCAGTACCAACATATTATTATCATTACCAGTCCTCATTTTTGCTGTATTTAATTGTAGGTCACTGTCTATGTTGTTAGGTAGGAGTTAGCTGATGTTTTTTCTAGCTAGGAAACGTTACAGGTGGTCAGTACCACTGTCCTCTGTTTGAATTGGAATGAAAGAAGCTAGCTGTTGTGTCATGTGCATGTGTTAATATTAAAGCCAAGGTGCTACTGACTAGCTACTAGCTGACTGGATGCCCATTAACATTATAACTCCTATTGTGTGTATTTATTATGATTATTTTGTAGATTTCAAGCACTTTTCTTTTTTGAAGTGTATTTTTATTTTATTTGTATCATATACAGACAAGAAGGAAAAAGGCAGAGACAAACATTGAAAAAGTCAATAACTGTTAATGTGTTAATGTTACATGTTGTGCATTGCATTTCAAATAAAAGTCCAAAAAATAAGTCCAAGGTCCATTTTTGGTATTTTTGGTACTCACTATAGGGGGCTGGTTTACTCCAGAAACATACATACTGTTTATGTGTATGTTGAGGAGCTGCTGTATCAAAATGAGTTATCCTCCCCCAGAAATTAGGGTTACGATATGTTTCTTTTATGATTCCAATCCATTCCTCTTTTGCTGTGGCTCAGCATTTAAATAACCTTTATCAGATTTGATGGTTTAGTCACAGACTTTCCCAAAAAGTGTTGTGCTTTTCTTTCACAAATGTGGGAATGAAATTGCGTTAAAATGTACAAAACAGTGAGATTCATCTTGCCTGGCCGGGCAGCTCTCTGGGTGCTCAGCACCCCTAAACCTCTGATCCTAGAATCGCCCCTGGCTATGGTTAACATGCTAACACTCTAAACTAAAATGGTAGACATGGACACCACTTGCTAAACATCATGTTGGCTTTATCACTGTGAGCATGTTAGCCTTCTGATTTTAGTATTTAGCTCACTGTCCACTGCCCACTGTCCTCTGTTTGAATTGGAATGAAAGAAGCTAGCTGTTATGTCATGTGCATGTGTTAATATTAGAGCCAAGGTGCTACTGACTAGCTAACTGACTGCATGCCCATTAACATTATAATTCCCACTGTGTGTGTGTGTGCGTGTGTGTGTGTGTGTGTGTGTGCGCGCGCTATGGATATAAGATTGTTTTTTTCGGAAAAAAAAAAAAGAGCCAGGCTCAGGTAAGAGTGTAAGATCAAATGGTCTGTCTATCTAGAATGATGTTGTAAGTTGGATCAATGGATCAGTTTATACCTCTTATTAGATATAAAACACATTGTTTGGTTATTTGCCTTTTGGTTGACAGTACAAACAGAGAGAGAGGAGCAGAGAGAGGACTTTATTTATTAGTATTCTTATTAGTATTTTTGGTATTTTTGGTACTCACTATTCACCTTATTTTCAAACACAGAAGTAATGATCAACTTCCGTGTTTTTGTGCGTGACTTCCGGTCAGCCACTTTCCCTTACCGGAGCTAATGGTGCAAGCTAATTTTTTTCAATTTTCAATTGTTTATGTTAGTCAATCAGTTAGTTAGTTAGTCTGTGTATTTTATATAGATAATTGTGCCCACGTTTCCATTTCCTCCCACTGCACTCTGCTCCATCATGCCTGTGGTAACACTGAGCTATAGGTAAAGTTTTTCAGTGTTCCCAAAGAAACAGCAAACTTTCTGGTATTTTGTATTCCCTTTTCATCATCATTTTGTGTTGCCTCTCTAAATTCTATGGTTTTGCGGGTCTGTGAACGCAGTGCAGGCGGAACCCAGAATATTTTATTTCCTCAGCCGCAGAGTTGATAATTGATCAGTCAATCCCGTCAGAGCTGTTCAGATCGATGGACATGGGGAGCGGCTGCTGCAGAGACATGTGAAAGCAAACTTTTAGACTCAGCGCAACCGGTTATGTTTCACTCTCACTGCACCTGCTGTTCCATCTGTGCCCAGGATATGCTCTTGGCTCGTGGTGCAGCGAATAACTGAACAATATACATATGTTTCAACAGTGCTCCTAAGCAGTCCAGCTCCAAATGAGGAAAATCAGTATGTTGCATCAGATGTTGGGCTGCCACAAAAAATTAATGTGTGGGAAACCCTGGTTTGGAGAGCAGAGGACAGGTGATGATTCAGATGAGCAAGCTTAAACACAACATACTATCTTGTGTGGCAGCTGTGGCTCAGGAGGTAGAGCAGGTCATCCACCCACTAATCAGAGGATCAACGCTTTAAGTCTGCATGTCAGAGTATACTTGGGCAAGGCACTGAACCCCAAATTGCTCTCGATGGCTGATCCATAGGTGTATGAGTGTTGTGAATGTTCACCAGAGTAGCAGGTGGCATCTTGTATAGTAACCTTGGCCACGAGTGTATGAATGGGTGTGTGAATGGGTGAATTGGACATGTAATGTAAAAGCACTTTGAGTGGTTGGAAGTTTAGAAAGGCAAATGCAAGTCCATTTACATTAAACACACATAGAGCATGTCATCATGTCATGTTTGTGCACACCTAATGAATCCAGTATTTACTTTCTTTTAGTTCTGTCAGGTTTAACTAATGAACTAATGAAGTGGTGTGTTGCAGTGCTGCGGCTCACCTGTTGCAGTCCCACTCAGAGCACGCTCATTATTCCCTGTTTTTCCTGGACTACGTGGGTGTTGCGGTCTACCAGTACGGCTGCGCTCTGGCTCTGTGCCTGTACAGTTCTGACACCGCCTGGACACAAAGCATGGTGGGACAGGTCAGTTAACCTGTATCAAAGAGCATGGATACCAAGAGGCGAAACTCAATAGAACGCCCCATAGCAACAGACTCGCCCATGGTTTCGTCCTACCACCGCCATTTTGGACTGTCAGCAGACCCGCTTGCATACAAAAACACACAGACAAACTGAAGTATATTGCTATTAATTATGCTTACAGTGCTACTCACCTCGTGATAACTTGGTCACAGCTGCTTTTTTCACGTTTTTGTAAAGCAAAATATAGACTTTTAAAAAAACAAAATGAAGAAAAATGGCCTAGATGGCATCTCTACATATTACATCCACTTATGAGAAGATTAACTTAATTACTCCTTCAAAATCACCCCATATGTGTAAGTATATGGGGCATTCTACCGATTTTGTGCAAAGTGCTGTCCCTTACCAAAAAACAACAAAAATAATAAAATTGAGTATTCAGACATAGATATTTACAAAGATTATGTTATGACCTATTTAAACCCAGGACATAAAATGAAAAAGTATTAAGCTAAATATATGCAAAATCACCATTTACAGGGTACTTTCTATTGGGAAGTAGCTGTCCCAACCCTGACCTCTAAAATTCAATTCATGTGAGTAACATTTAAAACATTTTTCATATTTTTTTTCAAAAGTGTAATTTAAAACATCTTTGTGATTAAGTTTAAACAGAAGTTGAAAGATTTAGATGTATTGTGGGATTCATTTTTAAATTGAGAAACTATGCTAAAAAAATAGTGTCCCTTGTTTTCAAGTCACTACCGAAACACAAGATGTGCTTGTTAGTCATGTGACTGCTAGCATTCTTTAGTTATCCTGAAAAATAGTTAGGAATGTCACTACCGAAACACAAGATGTGCTTGTTAGCCATGTGACTGCTAGCATTCTTTAGTTATCCTGAAAAATAGTTAGGAATGTCACTACCGAAACAGTCACTACCGAAACCTATGGTAAAATTTCAATAGTGACACGATCATTTCAGTAGTGACAAAATGGAATGGTCAGTAGTTAAACCCCATAATTTTGTGGTCCAAAGTCTTGCTCTTTTCTGCTCTGCTCTACCCTGGTCTACTCTACTCTGCTTTACTCTATACTCTTCTCTTCTCTACTCTACTCTGATCTGTCCTACTCTGCTCTACTTTATACTCTACTCTCCTCTACTCTACTCTGCTCTGCTCTGCTCTGTCCTACTCTGCTCTGCTCTGTCCTACTGTGCTCTACTTTGCTCTACTCTACTATACTCTGCTCTGTTCTGTTCTACTCTGCTCTACTTTGCACTAATCTGCTCTACTCTACTATACTCTGCTCTACTATACTCTTCCCTACTCTACTCTACTCTGCTCTACTCTACTATGCTCTACTCTATTCTGCTCTGCTCTACTCTACTATACTCTGCTCTCTTCTATAATCTGCTCTACTCTACTCTACTATGCTCTACTCTACTCTATTCTGCTCTGCTCTACTCTACTATACTCTGCTCTCTTCTATAATCTGCTCTACTCTGCTCTACTATGCTCTACTCTATTCTGCTCTGCTCTGCTCTGGTCTACTCTATTCTGCTTTACTCTACTATACTCTGCTCTATTCTGTACTCTACTATGCTTTACTCTGGTCTACTCTATTCTATTCTGCTCTGCTCTGCTTTACTATACTCTGCTCTATTCTATAATCTGCTCTACTCTACTCTGCTCTACTCTATTCTGCTCTGCTTTGCTCTATTCTACTATGCTCTGCTATACTCTGTACTTTGCTCTACTCTGCTCTACTCTGCTCTCTTCTACTCTGCTCTACTTTGCACTACTCTGCTCTACTCTGCCCTTCTATACTCTTCTCTTCTCTACTCTACTCTACTCTGCTCTACTCCATTATGCTCTGCTCTACTCTACTCTACTCTATTCTGCTCTGCTCTACTCTACCATACTCTGCTTTACTCTATAATCTGCTCGACTCTGCTCTACTCTACTCTGCTCTGCTCTGATCTACTCTATAATCTACTCTACTCTTCTCCACTCTGCTCTACTCTATTCTGCTCTACTCTGCTCTGTTCTTCTCTACTCTGCTCTGTTCTACTCTGCTCTACTCTATTCTGCTCTGCTCTGTTCTGCTTTACTCTACTTTGCTCTACTCTATTCTGCTCTACTCTGCTCTACTCTACTTTGCTCTTCTCTGTTCTACTCTATTCTGCTCTACTTTGCTCTATTCTACTATACTCTTCTCCACTCTACTCTACTCTACTCTACTCTACTCTACTCTGCTCTGCCCTCTCAAAAATTAAATTGTTTTATTGACCACAAAACATTTGTCTTTGAATTTGTAATTCCCACCATAAGGCATTCATTTGAGGAAATATGATGCAACCTTAAAAACAGTGTAATGGTCACTACCGAAACAGGACAGTCACTACCGAAACACTGCAGTCACTACCGAAACACTGGGTGTTTTGTAAAAAATAAAGTATATTGACTTATCAACTAAAGTATCATGGTGCTAATCAGTTACATTTATGTTCTGTTTCATCAATTATTAACTCTGAAATCAATCTGATCAGCGTTATGCATTTTACAAAGAAAGACTGCATTTAGATTTTGAAGAATTCTATAATTTGAACTTCGAAATTTGATATGATTTAATATTAATTTTTTAATTGTGAAAACCTTTGGTCAAAATTTGTAAAAATATAAATCTTTAGACAAGGGAAGGAACAAGCCTAACAGGTTGATATATATTTCTTTATATAATATAATACTATATGTTTCGGTAGTGACAAATTTTGGGAGAGGAAAAACATTCCAAAACAGTCTGAAAATACACAGGTACAATATATATAGGGACAAAGTTTTGGAAATAAAACATACAAAATTTCAAAATACTTCCAGCCTAACTTTGCACACATTTGGTAGAATGCCCCATATATATATATATATGTGTGATATATGCGTTTTCTTTATTTTCATGACTATTTACATTGTAGATTCTCACTGAAGGCATCAAAACTATGAATGAACACATGTGGAGTTATGTACTTAACAAAAAAAGGTGAAATAACTGAAAACATGTTTTATATTCTACTTTCTTCAAAATAGCCACCCTTTGCTCTGATTACTGCTTTGCACACTCTTGGCATTCTCTCCATGAGCTTCAAGAGGTAGTCACCTGAAATGGTTTCCACTTCACAGGTGTGCCTTATCAGGGTTAATTAGTGGAATTTCTTGCTTTATCAATGGGGTTGGGACCATCAGTTGTGTTGTGCAGAAGTCAGGTTAATACACAGCCGACAGCCCTATTGGACAACTGTTAAAATTCATATTATGGCAAGAACCAATCAGCTAACTAAAGAAAAGCGAGTGGCCATCATTACTTTAAGAAATGAAGGTCAGTCAGTCCGGAAAATTGCAAAAACTTTAAATGTGTCCCCAAGTGGAGTCGCAAAAACCATCAAGCACTACAACGAAACTGGCACACATGAGGACCGACCCAGGAAAGGAAGACCAAGAGTCACCTCTGCTTCTGAGGATAAGTTCATCCGAGTCACCAGCCTCAGAAATCGCAAGTTAACAGCAGCTCAGATCAGAGACCAGATGAATGCCACACAGAGTTCTAGCAGCAGACCCATCTCTAGAACAACTGTTAAGAGGAGACTGCGAATCAGGCCTTCATGGTCAAATAGCTGCTAGGAAACCACTGCTAAGGAGAGGCAACAAGCAGAAGAGATTTGTTTGGGCCAAGAAACACAAGGAATGGACATTAGACCAGTGGAAATCTGTGCTTTGGTCTGATGAGTCCAAATTTGAGATCTTTGGTTCCAACCGCCGTGTCTTTGTGAGACGAAAAGGTGAACGGATGGATTCCACATGCCTGGTTCCCACTGTGACGCATGGAGGAGGAGGTGTGATGGTGTGGGGTGTTTTGCTGGTGACACTGTTGGGGATTTATTCAAAATTGAAGGCACACTGAACCAGCATGGCTACCACAGCATCCTGCAGCGACATGCCATCCCATCCGGTTTGCGTTTAGTTGGACGATCATTTATTTTTCAACAGGACAATGACCCCAAACACACCTCCAGGCTGTGTAAGGGCTATTTGACCAAGAAGGAGAGTGATGGAGTGCTGCGGCAGATGACCTGGCCTCCACAGTCACCGGACCTGAACCCAATCGAGATGGTTTGGGGTGAGCTGGACCGCAGAGTGAAGGCAAAGGCCAACAAGTGCTAAACACCTCTGGGAACTCCTTCAAGACTGTTGGAAAACCATTTCAGGTGACTACCTCTTGAAGCTCATGGAGAGAATGCCAAGAGTGTGCAAAGCAGTAATCAGAGCAAAGGGTGGCTATTTTGAAGAAAGTAGAATATAAAACATGTTTTCAGTTATTTCACCTTTTTTTGTTAAGTACATAACTCCACATGTGTTCATTCATAGTTTTGATGCCTTCAGTGAGAATCTACAATGTAAATAGTCATGAAAATAAAGAAAACGCATTGAATGAGAAGGTGTGTCCAAACTTTTGGCCTGTACTGTATATATATATATATATATATATATATATATATATATACACACACATATATGTATATATATACATACAGTATATGTATTGGTAGATTGGCTTATGGGGTGATTTTGAAGGAGTAATTAAGTTAATCTTCTCATAAGTGGATGTATATATAAATGTTATCTTCCCTCCAAAACTGGCATATTAAATTGATATTAAAACACTTAGCTAAAACTTAGCCTACACCTCAGGAGTTCTTACCTGTCGGGATCCTTCGGGAAACGGTGGAAGGTGCGGGGTGTTCCACTGATAGTTGTTGCAGTTAATTGCACTACACTATTTTCTTTTTCTTTTTCTTTTTCCTCCTCTCTCCTTGACATCTTGCATGTTGTCTGGGCGCAACAGTCCAAGCTCAACAGTCCAAAATGGCGGCAGCGCCCATAGTGGCTGTTGGCAAAAATTCTGGTATCTTGGTACTCTTGGTATCCATGCTCTTTGCCTGTATTACATCGACCCTCTGGCAATGTGTTCAGATGTACTGATGATGTCATTTCTCAAAGGTCTTCCTCCCAGCCGCTGCCCTCCTTGCCTGGATATCCTGCACCACCTGCTGTTATGCGAAGCTTCGTTTCCGGCGGCCGTACCCGCTTCACAGGAAGCTCTGCCAGGTGCTGCCTATGGGCGTGGCCTACCTGCTGGACATCAGCCCCATCGCACATCGCCTTGCCACCCAGAGTTGGACAAGCAACTCTGCACTGACACTGCACTTCATGCAGGTGATGTTTTTTACTCACTCAGCAGTTCATTGACTTTATTATTGTAGTTATTTAATATCCAATTATCTATTAATAGATAGTTAGTACATTTACATGCACACACAGTTAGAACCAGGTCACACAGGTAATCAGAGAACTAGTTTACATGCACATGTAGTATTTTGGGGGGGGGGGCATGTGCCCCCAAGAATCTGATTGGCCACCCTTGGTACCACCCCGCTAGCCTGTGGGTCTGAAGCTGAAAAATTAATTATCATTAGAAATAATAGATTGTAGGGCGGCACGGTGGTGTGGTGGTTAGCACTCTCGCCTCACAGCAAGAGGGTTGCCAGTTCGATCCCGGGCGTGGGAGCCCTTCTGTGTGGAGTTTGCATGTTCTCCCCGTGTCAGCGTGGGTTCTCTCCAGGCACTCCGGCTTCCTCCCACAGTCCAAAGACATGCAGATTGGGGACTAGGTTAACTGGTAACTCTAAATTGTCCGTAGGTGTGAATGTGAGCGTGAATGGTTGTTTGTCTCTATGTGTCAGCCCTGCGATAGTCTGGCGACCTGTCCAGGGTGTACCCTGCCTCTCGCCCGATGTCAGCTGGGATAGGCTCCAGCCCCCCCGCGACCCTCAAGAGGATGAAGCGGTTAGAAGATGAATGAATGAATAATAAATAATATTATATAATAATAATAGATTGTAATTATTCATCATTTAGTATTCACATTAAATGTCTATTCATAGTTTTTGCTACCCTACAGTTTTGCAGCATCATTCATCTATGTTGAGTTTTGCCTTTTTCACACTTCTCTACAGTTTCTATATGTAGTACTTTGAAATATACGTCAAAACACAGCTTTTAATGGAACTAAGGCAAATATGGTGAATGATGGTGGTCCATCTAGGAGGATGAGAGGAAATAATGTTCCGTAGCAGCAGGTGGTGGTAGTCTGTATTTGCCATTCAAAAGGAAAACTGGAAGACCAGTAGGATTGATTCAAGACACTAGTTAGCCAGTTAGCACATTAACAACAACAGCAAACAGTCGACTTGGTGTGTCAGGGCCTTAAGAGATCATTTACACAGGGATCGCACAGCACCAATAACTTCTTAAATGATTTCAATCTTTGGCACCAGGATCTGTACTTTCTGTACTTTCTTAACTGCCTAATCTGGTGATGATCTTTCTGTGTGAGGTGAGAACAAGTTTTGGCCAGTGAAAAAAAAAATAATCTGAAAGCACACACACACACACACACACACACACACACACACACACACACACACACACACACACACACACACACACATTATATAGCAATTATGAGTTTCTAGTTTCACTTAAATCTAGTCTCCATCCTGAGATTTTCACTACAATTGTCTGAATATAAAAACAAACTCAAAAACACAATGGTGTTCTATGATCCTTGGAAGATAGAATGGGACAGTTCTAATCAAGTAAATATTAATTAATGTAAATGAAAGTGACAGTAATAATGGAGAAACATTTTATTGTGCTACAGTGGAAGTTACGGTTGACTGCACAAACAGGTGCTGCAGCTTTTCACTGAGCTCCCAATTAGTTTCTCATTCCTACATCTATCTGTCAGGCTGTCCTCTGCCCCACTATGACTGAAACAGACATGGGAACATATTTGGAGTCACACTTGATGGTTAGACAACATTTTCTAGACCTGTTGCTGAGGGTAAGTTCATGTAAACATGCAGCAGGTCAGTAATCAGATTTCTCCCAAACTGTCTTTCATCATTTCTCCACCAGGTGGTGCTGTTTCTGCTGTCAGCTTTCTTTTTCTCTTGCCCCATTCCCGAGCGCTTCTCCTCAGGACGCTATGACATTGTCGGTCACAGCCACCAGCTCTTCCACATTCTGCTGTCCTTCTGCACACTGGCCCAGCAGGAGGCGCTGTTCCACGACTTTCTTTGGCGACGCCCAGCACTGGTCAGGGAGTTTGGACAGGAGCACCTCCTGCTGGCCTGCACCTCATTCCCCTGCCTGACACTCTGCTGCATGATGACAGCACTCACCATGAGGAGGCGAGCTCAAGCTCAGTTTACAAAAGAGCAAAGATAGAAGAAGAAGAAGAAGAAGAAGAAGAAGAAGAAGAAGAAGAAGGAGGAGGAGGAGGAGGAGGAGAGGGTAGAAGATGTGACTTCATGTACACATGAGGGATTTACTTTGTAGTCGCCGAACATGAGAGTTTTTTAAATGTGTGTGTGTGCGTGTGTGTGTGTGTGTGCATGTGTGTGTGAGCCCCTCATACCTCAGGGCAGAAGATCATCGTCAAGCTCCAGCACTGATCTTCTGGATTTTCTGGTTTCTGATACTATACGATGTTTTATGTTTTACCAGCCCAGTAACACGCAGTCAGACACTGTAAAAAACAATTCAGAATAAAATTGTGTAAAATCAGCTCACCTTTAAACATTGAACTGGAATGGACAAATGGATTTGAGTTCTCCTGACTTTTTGTCTATAATAATCACAATAAATTGCCTATATGAAATACAAACCATAACAACCCTACAGACGTGTCTGTAATAACAGCAGGGCAAAGAGGATTGAACACTGTAAAGGTGAGATAACACGTCAAATATTGCAAAATGAGTGAAACCAAGTTACTATGAACTGTATTTGTATGATCACAAAAAATCATGTTAAAATCATGAAAGTTTTAGCTCCTAATAGTAGCTGCTGTGGTGAAGCTGATTAGTCTCAGAATATAGAAAGTCAACTCGTGGAACATGCTTATTATTTTAGAAAGATAAATGTCCAAAAACTTTGAGATTACACCAAATTACAGAAGTAGGTGGAGCATAGACAGGGAGTATTATTATGACTTTAGCTCTGTATAACCACTAACAAGTAGTTCTGTGTCTTCAGCATGGAGTAAGTTACTCTGTGACTTGAATCATGAAGCAGAGTAACGTACAGCAAGTGGTGATGTCACAATGGGGTTAAAAAAAACACTTTGGAGCCCCAGTTTGTCAAAATTGTCTGGTATACTGTAGTAAGTAGTACAAACTACAAAGCAAATGAACAAACTTTAAAATGCACAACCCAGAGAAATCATTTAAATAGGGTGTGCTGTCACTGGTGACATCAGACCCCCAGGAATGCTGCTCAGCCTTGCAGCCAATTTTTCCCAGTGACCATTTGCAGTACTGCAGTAAAATACCCCCTATGACCAAAAGAGTATTTTCCCCAAAGATTACCATTATAAAAGAGATGTCTGTGAAACTGACAGGACACCTTGAAGTCTTTCTATTATGAACATTAAGCTGTGTTGATTTTATATTTGAAAAGCTTTCACAGAGCAGAAAAAAAGATTTAAAACTCAGTGACATCATCACAATGTAAAGACTTTGGGCTGGCAAACTCACAGACGGGGCCAGCGGAAGAAACACTACTAGGCATATTCAGTGGGCCATGTACTGCAGAAGCAAACCCAGAAGCTAGAAGCTTTTTTTGGTGTTTCCACTAGGCAAGCAACTCCATTGACATGAATAGGTGCCATCTTGCCATATCTAGTTATTATCATATTATTATTATTATTATTATTATTATTGTTATTACTAGTTATTACTATTTATGCATCGACACAGAAAGTCACCTAGGGCACCACCCAGAGGTGTATGTGTTCTGTTGGGGGGAAATTTGATATTATTTCTCATTAGGTCTTTCATAATACATATATTAAATATAAACAAATATATAACAATTTTATATATATATATATATACATATATATATATATATATATATATATATGCAAAGTCACAATGTCTGCATAAGTGTTCATTCTTGTACTTCTACTCTTCACTGCCTTTCTCTACCAGTCTACCACATGCCCTCAGACTTTTCCATCTGTCTCAGTCACCTGACTCTCATCCATCTGCTCCTCATTCCCCTATGACGCCTCACAGTTACAGTAATACCAGCCCATCTCCTCCTTATTCTGGATATATTGCCGATGTTGCTTATACCTTTTCTTTGCAGCCATCTGAATCTGAACTTCCTATCTTTTCAATCTTCAGCCTGTTCCTGCCCTGCTCACCTGTTGTGCCCTTCTAAGATGTGTTTGTTCAAACTGCCATCCTGTTGCAAACCTGTAAGCCTGATCCTGACCTTATCCTTGAGTAAATTTCAAGTTATCTTACCTGCTTGCCTGGTGTGTCTTTTTCTGTATTTAAGTCCTCCTCCCTTTGTTAAGAGACTTCACTGATAGTCACAGTCGAAGGAAAAATATACTAATTTCTTTGCATAAGTTTAATAAATTACAGTTTAATTTTATCTTAAATTGATTTGACATAATATTTTTACTGACTTCACAATAAATTGCCTATATGAAATGATACTGGGGCATTGTTTTTGGAAAGCCATGTTGCTGTTAAATTTTAAATGTAACTTTTAAATCCTTTGAGCACAAACAACACAACAAAAATTCAATTCACCTCACTTGGGCAGAGGCAAATATCTCAAAATACCTTCACATACAGCTGAAACAGTTTACATGACTAGACACTGTAGTGATAAGTAACAAGTTATATGTTTTTTATGCTAGCAATAGCCATGGCCGGAGGCATTATGATTTCTGTTTATCTGTCCATGTGTCCGTAAGTACTTGCCCCCTTATTATTAAAAACACCTTGAGAGAATTTCTTCAAATTTGGTACAAATGTTCACTTGGACTCAACAATCACCTGACTAAATTTTGGTGGTCATAGGTCAAAGGTTAAGGTTACTGTGACCTTGCCTGCCTCATTCTCGTGAAAACGATACTTCAAGAGTGCCCTGGAGGACTTTCTTCAACTTTGGCCCAAACATCTACTTGGATTCAATGATGAACTAATTAGATTTTGGTGGTCAAAGGTCAAGGTCATTGTCACCTCATCTTTCTCGTTCTTGTGAACGTGATATGTCATAAATACCTTGAGGGAAATTCTTCAACTTTGTCATAAATGTTCCCTTGGACTGAAGAATAAACTGATTAAAATTTGGTGGTCAAAGGTCAAGATCACTGTGACCTCACAATACATGTTTTTGTCATAACTCAAGAATTATTCTGCTAATTATGACAAAACTTCACACAAATGTGTAATAGGATAAAATAATGAAGTGATAACATTTTATATCCAAAAGATCAAAGGTCAACTTCACTGTGACATCATAATAGTTTGCATAAAACACAGTTTATTTTGCATAAACTCTGGCCATTACTCACTGTCATAACTTCAAAGTAAAAGGGGAGACATTTGGTCAGATACTGAATTGGTGACACTAATCTTGGGTGTCCACCTTGAAACTGTGCTGACTGTATAGATCTTCTGTGTGTGAAGCATCCATGTTTTAGCAGACATGGATGTAAACTGTAAGAGAAACTTGACTGGTGTGTGAAAACATACAACCATGGGATGGAAATTCTACTTTTTTATTGCACAGTGAATGTTGTTATCTCTCTCTCACAGCTCTGCAGGCCTCGCTTCACCAGTCAAGCACTACGTGACAGTTGCAGTGTTTGGGTGGGGCTGCTGATAATGTTCCAGTTTCAGTTTGAATTGGGCTTTAATAAGCTTATCGGCCCCAGCTGTCTGTGGTCAGAGGAACTGCCATAAAATACTATAAACACTCCCTCTGTATTTTATTGTCTAAGGAGAACATGCCATGGCAGGGTACATAGCAAAGCAGTTTCATGCAGTGTTGAGGATTGTTTGGTACTAAATTCTTTAGTAAGACACCTTCAGTTTGCAGAGGAAAAGAATAAAGCCACAAACAGGGACATTCACAACAACAAACAACATCCTGGTGACGTCTTAGAGTCTTTTCAATAGAAGAGCTAAAGATGTTTTGTTGTTTGTCCCGATGGTGGCGCTAAAGGAAGGGTCAAGGAGGGGTTCTAACCACAGCTGAGTTAGAATGTGGTCAGATTATTTTGTATTTATATGGGACCTTTTATTAAAGTTAGTGCAGATTGGAACACTGAAAATATTACCAGCAATAAAACAGTCGGTGATTAACACTTACAGGCTCTGAGGTAAAATATAAGATTCAATATGGTAAAGTAAAGATGTGAGGTTTAAAAAAAAGCCTTGTTAGCCAACTAACTAGTCACCAGTTCTTGGGTTTAGTTTTGATCCTCTCTTAGGCCCCACCCCTTTGTGGTGGTCTGTTAGAGCAAGCACGGAGCCCACACTGGAAATAACTACACTCCCTGAAGAAATATCATCAACTTTTTTTGGAAAAAAAAAAAAAAAAGTGAAAAAAAAAAGTTCAGAGAGAAACAGGCAGATGGGTCTACAGTGTAGGCCTATGTTTGAAGGATATGCCCAAGGTGTCAAACTGACTCAGCGGCAAAAACACTAGCTGCCAGAGCTCCTCCATTAAGGATGGGCGGGGGAGCTCTGGGATAGGCCAAACAGTGTTCATCTGCACACACTGCAGTGACACACAACTGGATGATTACTGGCAAAGTTTCCCTGCTTCCCTTCACTGGTTCCTGTAGAATAGGGTAGGTCTTTATTCACTGTTACCATCAATAAGGCAAAAGTAGCATGTGTAATGTTACATTCCATAGGCTAATGTTATACCCTCAGTAGCTAGCTAGCTAGCTAGCTAATGCTACACTTTTTCAGGGTTTTGGAATGGGGGGCTTTTGACCTCTCCAGGTAACAAATCAGCCTGAAAATAAAGAATATCTTGCATGTAGTCTGTGGAGCACCACCATGGTGTTGTTTTTGTTGCACCCTTGTCAGAGCTGGCCAGTGCTACGCTCTGAGTGGTCAGCCTACTTTCAATGGCCGGGACTTAGTGAAGGGTCAATTAAGTTTGAAAAAAGCTATCAAGTTAGGTCTAATCAACAAAACCCAGCTGTCTACAGGGTGGATTAGTGACTAGGCTGACAGCTTTCTCCCCTTTAATGGAGCAAGGCTAGCAGTTCCCCCCTGCTTCCAGTCTTTGTGCTAAGCTAGGCTAAACATGTTCTGATACCCATCTACTCAATTGCCTCTGGGGAAGAAAGAGGACGTCTCTCCAGTCTCCTCAGTAGACTGTCCATCATAGTCATACTGTAGGTGCGGTGTAAAGTGCGTGTGTGTGTGTGTGTGTGTGTGTGTGTGTGTGTCTTTAAGCAGCTCAAACAGTAGAGCGTCTCAGTGTTTGTTCAGTCTGTCAATGAGTAAACCTGCAGCAGGAACAACTCCTCACATACAGTGAACCTGAAGTCACAGCTGTCTGCACCATGGACACAGGTAGGCTTTATTCACTATTTTTTCTACTCATTCAGAGCCAGATCATTTACAAGTCAACATGGATATGTTTCCTTATATTTCTGTTCAATCTAAACTGACATCTTTAACAGTCAGAGGCTCTGTATAGTTGCCCCGACCCCAGCTGTCTGTAGCTATGAAAACATGTCAATGTCAAAATGTTAAACGTGAAAAACTTGTCTTATAATTATTTTATGAGATTTTTTTTGGCAGACAACTGTTTTTTATTTTGAATATCAGAAATGCCACAGACATTAGGAATAACTAAAAGCACAGATAAGTCATTATAAACAAATGAGACTATAGTCCAAGACACAACTTTGATGCATATGGTAATTATCAAACAATAATATAACTGTAACATGTATCATAATACAACATATAAACAGATATATTTGATATATATTTGATATACTGTAGGCCTATGTAGAAAACAGCTATTTCACATGTGAATTATAAGACATAACACAAGAACACAAACAACATGAAAAAAAGCACTTTACATGAATTCACATTATGGCACATGTGATTTTGAGACTTTTAATATGTGATAAAATGTGCATGAGCAGAGTTTTGACGGAGACACTTCAAAACATTTTCAAGCCTCTCCGTTTTCTGAAAAGCCATTAAAGTTATTAATTTAGAGCTGGCATCATTCTGAACACACTAACATGGCATGCTAATATGCTATTGTTGCATATACATCTAATATTTAGCATGGTAGCATGTTAGCAATGCTTGCACACTTTAAAGGGTAAAGTATCACCTAAATTATGAATACCAGTACATTATCAGTACAGTACAGTATCTTTCCTCTCTTGCAAGGAGCACCTGTAACATAAATAATTTCTCCTCAGGGATCAGTAAAATTTTTCTGATTCTGATACTGATTCTGTTTCTGATTATCTCCACGGCCTGGGAAAGTTCAATCAGTTAGTGAACATGAGATACTCTCTTTCAAAGCAAAAAAAAACAGAGCAGTAAGTCTCCAACTTGTGATGTCATCAAGTATAAAGTCTGGCGCTGCTCCATTGACAATGAATAGGGATTTTATGGACCTACAGAATGTTTTCTTTTGTACCCAAATGAGCTTTAGTGCCAATATACTCAGTACATTCGTCTGGGTGCTCTCAGAACCTGTTTAGACATGGTGTTAACATGTGTCTTGGGTAATCTGATTACAAATCAACCCAGTCTCACACAGAAATTGTCAAAAACCGGTGCTTGGTCAAACTCCAACAAAAAAGCCGTCCTTTCATGTTAGCATGATACACAGCTGGTTGCTGTTATTGTTTAAGGGCACCCAGCAGCATCAGGAGGAAACACCGTGGGACAACAACAGAAGTTAAGGTAGTGGCAGTCCAATTCACTGTGTTTATTTTGAAAGAGACTGTATGCAAACTGTACATTTCCTGTGAAAACAGAGGTGTATATAAAAACAGACAATGCATGTATCAGGCTTACCTTAACACGGCGTTCCAGGGTGTGAGAATGTGTTGCACAATTAGACAGTCTAAACTACCATCATTGTGATTCCATCACTCAAACCCCTTGCCAAGATGGGCTGGGACACATTTGACCACATATCTTTCATATTATAAACAGTAATGTGTCCTAATGCATCCCTGACAAGGACGTTATTGGTACAGGTCGTGGTTGTTGTTTTGGTGACAATGCGCTGAAAGCTCTATAACTTACCAATTTTATGTCGAACTGGACAGAGTGTTGCATGAACATCCCTCGTTTTGCCCTGTGGAATAGACGTGTTGAATTCTGCTGACTTCAGCTGTACAGCTCTACTGACACAACCACTAATGTGACTAGCAAGCATGCTACAGAGCAGCTAGCAAAAGTGCAGACATAATAAATGTGTATGGGGCAGCACGAAATTGGAACACAGGTGGTCATCTGGAGACACAGAATAGACACAGGTGTGAACAGCAATGTATCTCGGCTGTCCAGTTGTGATCTAACCAGGCTCTCAGTGTCATTTAGATCAGTGGTTCCCAACTGGTCCAGGCTATATATATGTATATATATATATATATATATATATATATATATATATATATATATATATATATATATATATATACATATATATATATATATATATATATATGTATATATATGATATTTAGAAGGCTCCTGAAATGAACATCTGCAAATGTAAATATGCATTTTATCTCAAATATAAACAAATTTAGTTCATATCTATAAATACATTATATTATTTATTTATGTTTGTTTTGAAACCTTTCCAAGCTAATTGATGGTGGTTTTATTTTGTTACTTTGGGACAGAGTCAGGCTAGTTGTTTCCCCCTGTTCACAGCCATTATGCCAAGCTGACCAGCTGCTGGCTGAAGCTGCATATCTAATGGATGTATATGGGAGTGGTAGCCTATTTCTCAAAATGCCAGAGTTATTTCTTTAGATAACACTTCTATAAATGAACAGGCCTGTGATTCCTTTGAACCATAGGAATCTCTCACAGTATGACACACCTTCTGATGCTCTTGTGTTTGTTTGACAGGAGTCAGTCCGGGTCATTAAAGCACTGCTGATTCACGTCTTGCTGAGCTGAACTGAGAGAGAGCAAGGTAAACATCTACAACACTACTCCATGTTGTTTCTTAAGCAAAACTGACATCACATGTCATGTGTGTCCTCATCTTTGAAATATGTCACAACATTGTCTGTTCTGTTTATGGCATTAGAAAGTAAATATGATCTCATGTTTAGTTAGTTGTGTTTACAAACCAAAACATTCTTCTGCCATTAACATTCTCAGTTTTCTGTGTTTTTTGGCATCTGGGAAAAAGTGGTGAACTTTGTATTTTGGAATTGGCTGTAAGAAAAACATGAGTCTTTTCTTTCAAGAGAATTATTTGTTGCTGAAGAAAAGTGAGTTCTTACAGAGGGAGAATGCAGCCTGTGACCTTTGACCTTCCACATGTCATTAGTCATGATTATATGATGGGGTTAGGTCTCCATAAAACACTATAATGCAAATGTAGTTTTTAACACTGTGTCACTGTTGTGCTGTTTTGCTTCATTGTTTTGTGTTGTAAATAAGACTTGAGCATTAAAAGCTGTTTACTGTGTAAACAGTCCTCCTCCTCCTCCTCCTCCTCCTCCTTCTCCTCCTCCTCCTCATTGCCTAAAAGCTCTTCAGTTTGATGCACGTTGACAGAAGCTGAAAGCAAACAGCCTGCAGCACATTTTCATGTATTGTCCAGTGTTTGTGTACAGCTGTCATCAGGACTTTTTTTGTTACATTTTGTTAAGTTACTTTTTAAATGTCTACTTTAAAATGCTGATATTAAAATAAATAATGTCACACTGCAGGGCTCCAATGTCCGCTTATTTATTACACAGAGCAGTTGTGCTCAAAACATCACCACCTTGGTGTAATAAATAAGTGGACGAGTGATTTATTTATTTTGATGTCTGCTAACTTTTGGTTCAGCACATGTCTTTGTTGGTCTGGATGTGCGTGCATACTCCTGCTTTGAAATGCTGCCACTGATAATGTCTATTGCTTTTGTTTCAGTACTGTTGTTACAGTATTAAAAACACTGTTGATCAACTTGACAGTTAGTTTTCATTTGTAATCACATTTATATTTGCTGCCCAGGTGGTTGGAAAAGTTTTTCCGGCTATTTGCAGAGTGACTCAACAGCAGAAAGATGCTACATATTTTCTACAACATATTGTCATCAGTTTGTTTAACTGTCCCATGGTCACAGGGCTCAGAGACAAATGATTAATCCAGCCTCAGCTGCCTCATGATGCCTGTCCAAACACATTCATGCCTGAAATAAGTAACAGTGTTGCCAGACTAGACTGACATTTTTCCTTCCTATCGCAACTTAAAATCCATCCAATTGAATAAAAACACGGGTAACTAGCTACATAAAAAAATAAAAAGTCATGAGTCTTTCAGTAATGTTAATTTAGTTACTTAATTTAAAAAACAATAGTTTAAAGTAGTCCTAGTTACTGCCAAAAGTAACAGAGATTACCAGGTGGTTAAGGTTAGTGAACGGTGACAGCCATAGTTAAAAGAACCCAACGTCAACTGCTGGTAGGAAACAGGAAGTGCCTGTTACATACATTGTCTGTTTTCAGTACACTTCTGTTTTGACAGGAAATGTACAGTTTACATAGACTCTTTCAAAATAAATGCACTACGTCAGTACAACGCTGTGAAATGACATTTTTTTCCTTTAATAACAACATGGTTATGGTCGACTAACGTACACGCGTGGTTGGGTTTAGAAAAAACAACAGGGTTTGGCTTTACAATCACACAGGAAGCAAACACTGGCTTCCCAGGTAACACTCCTCCCTTCTGCCCTACTCAGACTTTCGCCCCCTTAAATTACGTTGTTGCCCCACTGCGACCGGCAGCATATCATGTAGATGTGGAAGGATGGCTTTTTCATTGGTGTCTGAAGCCAGAGGTCACAGCCCAAGCACTAGTGTATGACAACTTCAGAGTGAGACCAACTTGACAGATGTTGTTTTGGGGTCCTGAAACAACGGAGTCTGTTTTTTTTCTTCAGAGGACAGGCTGAAAATATGACCATTATTACCATTAAATATTATTCCAACAGTTCAGTGTTCCATATATCATTTGCAAAGCATAACACAGCAGGAACTATGTTCATAGTTACAGAGAAAGAACACACAACCATAAAAACCTGTACAGTAGCCTATTTATGCTAATAGCTTTGTGAGGCTACTTTGAGCTAAATGCTAAAATCAGTTTGCCAACATGCTGATGTTTAGCAGGTATGTTTACTATGGTCATCACCTAAGTTTAGCCTGTTAGCATGCTAACATTTGCTAATGAAACGTAAAAAACATAACAAAGTACAGCTGAGGCTGATGGGAATGTCATTAGTTCTGCAGGTATGTGGTCATAAAACAAAATATTGGACATATTAAAATGTTGGCCTGGTGATGGTGCAAGATGAAAAGTCAAAGGACCACCAAAGGTATTACAATTCATCCTGAGGGGAACAGGAATCACATTCCATCACAGTCCAGTAGTTGTTGAGATATTTCAGCAGACTGACTGACTGACACTGGCAGTTACTAGCTATTCCTTTGTTCATGTCCAGTGTCTGTTAAGGCATATTCTAAACCCTGTCGCTATCTTGGGACTCTGATGATGTTGTTTCTTGGTCCACCACTTTGGTCCAGACTGAAATATATGAAAATCCAGATTGAGACACAGGATGGTTTAACAAAATATTTTATACAGCTAGATAAAGTGATGGCCCATCCCTTGGTGTAGTTGTAGTTGATGAGGTGGGTACTTTAGGTCAGTGGGTAGGTTACAGAGGAGAAAGTGGGTATACTCTCCTTCCAGTGGCTTTTTGGCTAATAGGTGGGTGTGAATGGCCAGAAACAGAAGTGGGAATACCCTGTATACCTGTGTATACCCTCGACTACGCCACTTACTCTATGGGCAAAAAGTGCAGAATAACACCACACTGGAGATTTTTTTTTCCTATGTGCAGTGTTTTGTTCTACACTTTCTACATTCAGACCCTGCTCCTTGCCTAGCACCTATAGGGCAGCTGTTTCTGCTGAGTCAAAGACCCAATAGATGATTTCCAAAAAATAAAAGTGCTTTCATTAATGTGTAACTGAAGGAGCACAGTGGATGACTGACCGTGCTCATTTGAAATAACATGTGTACGATAACAGAACAGTTTATCAATGCCATTTTCTGTGCCTGGCTAACTTGAAGATGTTTACAAAGTGAAAGTGATATTCCAACATGATGTCACTATGAATATTTGCAAGTTAACATGAGCTAATTTTATATCGATTGTGTCTGAGGACATCAGTCAGACTCTTAAAAAGAAAAAAGAAAATCCTTATGTCTGTCTTCTGTAATTTCAGGGGTCTGGACATTGCTAAGTGGTCTTGTAGGTGCATTTTCTTATGTTTTTTGTTTCTTCTTTCAATATAATGTTCGTTTTGAACTGTAAAAAGTGGAGGGGTCCAAGGCTGCCTTTTTAAAAAACATAGGGGACATGTCCCTGTGTTCAACCATAGATTACACTCCTGACCTCATCACACAGATTCCAAACAAATTAATTAGTTACCCAAAAAAAGTGAACCTTTCCTCATAATTATTGTAATATGTACCGTTCTTGGGTGTGTTGATTTGAATAAGGTCTGGGTTGTTTGTTCATGGTTGAGGAATTCTGCCACACCATCTGTAAATTTGGCTAGCTCACATTCCTGTCATACACTCAGAGGTTGCACAGAGGTCAACCATCACTTGACTCACTTCCTGTTCTCTCAGCACACCTTAAAATCTCTCTCCCTCTCTTCTTTGATTTCTGTCTCTCTCAGTGATAATGGCAGCCGTCGGAGCAGAGGTCGCTGGGTCGTGGTTCCTGTCAGGAGTGGCTGGTTTCTTCATCCTTCTCGTGCTCCTCTCCATCTTCCTTACAGCACTCTGCAGCGACTGCAACAAGTCAGTTGGCCTTGTACTGTATTTCTGTTTCTGTTAACATATCACACATTCAGAGTCAAACCAACAATACAGAGTCTGTCATAGATCTTCTCCCTCTGTGCCATAGAGCTCCATTGCTGGTACCACCTCAAAGTCAACTATTTCTCTCCAGAGTTACTTACAGCACCATTAATTCAAGGAAGGTTACAGTCTCCTAAAATGTCGAATGTTTTCAGAAACATATTTTAGTGACTGTTCACTGTAAAATGAGTGAGTTTGTGACCCCGTCGCCATGTTGGATACAGGGAGTACCTAGCACCACCCACAAGTCAGAACAGCTTTCTCATTTTACAGCTAACAGTCACTAAAATGTGTTCCCAAGGTGAGAGATAGGCAACGCGGTAACCGAATCTTGATACATATTTGATCAGCACTGCCTAGTTTGACAGTTTAAGTACAGCGCACAGAGTGAATGACATGACTGACAGCTGCATTAGAGACTCCTCAACTCTGACTGGTTGTTGCTGCCACACCGTGGTCTTCTTCTTTCAGAACACAGTGACAGTTTTAGCAAATGCACACACAGCTGAACACATGAACACAGTTATTTTCATAAAAGTCACCAACTGGAGCTTGAAGTCACATGCTTCATGTATGTCGTCATTTATTAACTGTCTATTTTTGCTTTTATCCACACAACAGTTGTTACACATAGTGGTTGTTGATGAACACAGTAAATCTAAATTTATATTAGAATAATTTGTCACTGTTTAATCAGCAACTCTCTTTAACCCCACTACTATAACCCACAAACTGTGTGTGTGTGTGTGTGTGTGTGTGTGTGAGTGTGTATGTGTGTGTGTGTCTCAGTTAACTTAATAAGGAAGACATCCCACAGAGGTTCAGACCACTGACAAAACAAAGCAGTAACCTGTTTCAGATGTCATCAATCCAGATTTTTGTAGTTTTGAAGCGCACTGTGATCCAGCCATTAAAATTACCACTGGGAATATTGAAACAAGCATTGCTGCTCCAGTGTTATATGTTACATCACGTGTTTAAACGTTGGGAGCAGGGGACCAGGGGAGCAGCCTTGCGCTCTGACACTGACATCACAGTGTTAGAGTGCAAGGCTGTGGCTATTTCCTGAAAACAGTATGTGCTGGTGCAGAGCCAGTGAAGCCACAGTAAAAAAAAAAAGGTATTATATGTTTGTCCATATTGCTAGTTTCTAGTGTCTTGTACCTGCTGTGTGATGGTTCAAACTACAGCTAGGACTCAGATTTTATGAGCTTATATTACGTTAGATGCAAAATGTGAATATGCAGCTGTGTTTGAACAAACAACAAGAGTTTGTTCAGATGGGGGAGGATCATCAGATATTCCAGAGGTTCATTTGACATTCACACATGGTAAATGGACCTGCACTTGTATAGTGCCTTTCTGGTCTCCAAACCACTCAAAGGGCTTTTTACACCATGAGTCACATTCACCCATTCACACACATTTATACACTGGTGGCCAAGGGTACCGCACAAGGTGCCACCTGCTACTCAGTTTTTTTTGACACACTCACACACCAATGGAAGCATCATCGGGAGCAATTTGGGGTTCAGTATCTTGCTCAAGGATACTTCGACATGCAGATTGGAGGAGCCGGGGATTGAATCTTCCGATTAGTGGACAACCCCTTTTAACTTTATTGTTATTGCAGAGTACAAGTACTGACATGCAGTTAAACATTTACCAATAGTGCAAACAGCTTCATGTGCAGAGTTTAGAGATTATACAGACTAAACAGCAGGGGATGTGATATAAATATGGTGTGTAAACTATTGGTCAATTAGCCTGTACAGTAAGGGGTATGTTAAACTGGAACTTGTCTTGTTCAGTTGCTGCTGTGTTGTTGGGCTCATGTATATACAACCAAGGGTCTTGACAAACTGTTAAATGGTATTATCTAATTATTTACAATGTTGTCAAGACATTATAAAAGTGTAATTAAGTTTAATGCTGTGGTGTGAAATAAAATATGAATAAAATTGACAATAAGGGCCCATCCAAGATGTTTCCTCTGGTTACAGGACTGTGTGTAGTTGTTTAGGTTTTATAAATAATGTTGACCTGATTTGGCTCTTTTTGTTTTGTAGACGTTCTTTTGAGCTGCGAGAGTCTGAGGCCAACAAAAATCCTTCAACTCTTATCAGAGTGGTAAGAGACCTCTGACTTTTGAACTTTCCTGAGTTTTTCATTTGTTCATTTTAACAGTATCCTATATTATCTGAGAGTAAAGAATACACCTTTAATGTTGTGTTGATTGACAGGTTAAGCTGGAAGAGGCCATGGTGGCAAGAGAGAATCCGATGATCAATGAGATACAAAATGATGAAAAAGGTGAGTTAACTTCTGAACAGTGAACCTATTTCACCTATAATTTCTGTCTCTTAATCATCTTTCCCTTGTGTGTCTGTGTGTGTGTGTGTGTGTGTGTGTGTGTGTGTGTGTGTGTGTGTGTGTGTGTGTGTGTGCGCGCGCGCGCATGCTCATGTGTCTGTATGTGTGTTTTCAGATTTTAATCCTGGTCAAGAAAACACAGTCTCCTTCACTCCTTGGAGGAGCCACCTGGGGGCGCCACAGAACCACCAAGGTCAGTCTGGCTGCTCAGTAAACGATAAAACACACAGAGGACATGCATGGGCGGATTATGAGACAGTGGGCCCTTGGGCACATATATGCAGTGGGCCCCAACACCTCTCCTACATGAAACAAGACACACAGATTCTGTGCTGAGTTTCCCTCTTGTTGATGTTGTTGTGTGTCTTTGTAGTTGCTTTGTGTCTCTTTGAGGTCTTTTTGTGTTTCCTTTCAGTTGTGTCTCTTTATAGTCGTTTTGTGTCTCTTTGGGTCATCCTGTGTGTCCTTGTAGTTGTTTTGTGTCTCTTTGCTGTCATTTTGTGGTTGTTTCAACCATTTTGTAGTTATTTTGTGTCTTTGCAGTTCCTTTGCATCCCTCTGTGGTCATTTTGGGACTTTGTGGTTAGTATGTGTTAATTTGAGTGACATTTTGCAGGAAAAATGTCACTTCAATTAAAAAATTTGGGCCCCTGGGCCTGTGCGTGTTAGGCCTGTTCAGTAATCCATCCATGCCGACATCAAATACCTCAGTATCTTTTAGAGAGTTTTTACCATGTCCATTCTGTCTCTTCTGTGTCCACCATGTTTAAACCTCTGTGTTTTAAAGTATATGAAATCACGTAACACTTATAAATACAAAGTTGTTGTTGTTTTTTAATGTCCTTTGCTTATTTGTACCAGTATGCAGCTTTAATGTATGATGCAGGTCTCCTTTCTTTTTTCCCTTTGTTTTGTTATTATTCTTGTATGTATGTATGTCTGATTGGTTTCTTTCTTTCTGCCTCTGTTACGCATTATTTCTTCCGCGGAGATAAATAAAATGCCAGTTTCAACTCAGTTTTTTGCTCCATTAACTGCTGAAATTTTTGCTTGTTTGTTTGCTCTGTGGCTGTGGATGCGTGTGTGTGTCCTCAGATGCTCAGACCAATGGCAGTGCAGCAGTGATAAAGACAGCAAGTGTTTCTGACACTGCAGGAGGTACTTTGCTATTTGTTTTTGATCCCTTTGATCAGTAAAAAGGCAGCTTAACATTTTGGTTTTATTATTCTTGACTGACAACACTAAAGTATATAGGAAACTTTGTTACTACATCTCCCATGATGCTAAATTCCCACTGCTTTCTGTGTGTGTGTGTGTGTGTGTGTGTGTGTGTATTCAGAGTCAAATCCTGAAGAGGAAACCTCCGTCACGTTCACTCCATGGAGGAGCCACCTCAGGGAGCCACCTAACCAGGGTCTGGATCTCTGTTTTTGTGACATAACAACTAGAACAAGAACGAGTACATGAATTTATTAGTTAATCAACAGAAAAATAATTTTCGAGCAAAAATACCAAAGATTTTCTGGTTCCAGTTTCTCTAATGTGACATTTTGCTGCTTTTCTACCTATTCTCTTATGTGACAATTGTTTTGTTTTTGTTTTTGACTCAGGGAAATAATAAAGGGATCTTTCACTATTTTCTGACACTATATGGGCCAAATGATTTATCAGTATTGGTATAATACATAAAAAATTAATTGGTAGTTGCAGAAAGTTTGGGGGCTGTAAGGTCAAACTAGAGAGGCTGATTGAGAGTCAACATTGAAAAAGAGATGAAATAAAAGATAGAAGGGGAAGACAGTCAGGAGAGATGAGTAGGACAAACAGACAGAAACGAAGAGAGAAATACAAATTAATTTTACAGGAATAATAATTAGTAAAATGTTTCACTCTTACAGATCATATCTACCACACCATTGGTGAAGGGCGGAGCAGCAGCGGAGGTGATGCTGACCAGCCATCATTACCAACCAATCAGGAGCAAGAGGAGGAGCACAGCACTCCCTCTGCAGTGGCGGGGGATTTGATCGACAGGAAATCAGTGTATGCACGAGTCAGCAAAAAGGCGACACCGACCACACCCCCTGTTTATACACATGAGGAGGTGCAGGTGGAGGAGGAGGAGTCTTTACCTCCACTGCCTGATAGGAAGTCTCTGGAGGGATGACGTGTGAAGTGTGAAAGGACAAAGACTGAAAGACGGCAGCTAAAGGACAAAAAATGAAAGACTAGGAACAAATGATAAAGGATGAAATCTGAGTGAACGAGGACGAGAAATAGAGATAGGATACAAAAAGATAAAAGACAACAAAGGATGAAGAAAGAAGGATAATGGTGTGTTTCCACAAAACACAATGGAAATTTTTGCCTTGTGTTGCTCGTGGGAATATAGGCACTGTAGTGCCACTGATGAATATTTGCCCTGAAGAGCTGTGCTAACAGCTGTGCTAACCTAACTGGGGAAGGCAGCTACCAGCTAAAGTAAAGTAAAACTGATGGCTGGAATAAAGTCATGTCAATACGGTAAACACAGAAGCCCCGCAATCTGAAGCACCAAGAACCAGAACGACAACACTCTATTATTTTTTCATCTTGTCCAGAGCAGCACATTACTACTTAACTCCTCCCATGTTACCTGTCACAATAGACCAACTAAAATTACTCAGAGCATTCTGCTAAGAAGCAGCTCAACAAAAACAGTGGCATGCAGTTTGGGCACCCCTGGTCAAAATTTTGTTTACTGTGAGTAGTTAAGTCAGGAGAAGACGAACTGATTTCCAAAAGGCATGAAGTTGAAGATGACACATTTCTTCAGTATTTTAATGATGTTTAGGTCGGGGGACTGTGAGGGCCATGGCAAAACCTTCAGCTTGCGCCTCTTGAGATAGTCCATTGTGGATTAGAGGTGTGTTTAGGATCATTGTCTGTTGTAGAAGCCATCCTCTCTTCATCTTCAGCTTTTTTACAGATGGTGTGATGTTTGCTTCCAGAGTTTGCTGTATTATAATTGAATCCTTTCTTCCCTCTACCTGTGAAATGTTCCCTGTGCCACTGGCTGCAACACAAGCCCAAAGCCTGATAGATCCACATCCGTGTTCTTTACATGAAATTCTGCACCCTTTTTTCTCCAAACATACCTTTGCTCATTGTGTCCAAAAAGGTCTATTTAACTTCATCAGTCCACAGGACTTGTTTCTAAAAATCATCAGGCTTGTTTAGATGTTCCTTTGCAAACTTCCAATGCTTAATTTTGTGGTGAGGACACAGGAAAGGTTTTCTTTTGATGACTATTCCATGAAGGTCATATTTGTACAGGTGTATCTGCACAGTAGAACAGTGCACCACCACTCCAGAGTCCAATAAATCTTCCTTCAGGTCTTTTGCAATCAAATGGGGGGTTTGATTTAAAATGAGCAGCTCTCTCAGAAAGTTTTCTTGGTCTTCCAGACCTCAACTTGACCTCCACAGTTGCTGTTAACTTCCATTTCTTAATTACGTTATGAACTGAGGAGACAGCTACCTGTAAACACCTTGCTATCTTCTTATAGCCTTCTCCTGCTTTATGGGCATCAGTTATTTAAATTTCCAGAGTGCTAGGCAGCTGTTTAGAGGAGCTCATATTATAAAGCCATGAAATCTGCATCACCTGTTCTTTCCTAATGATAACTGTAGAGAAGAAAGAGCCCTAACAAGCTAATTAAGGTCTGAGACCCTGGTAAGTTTCCTGAGAGCTCAAATGTCTTAGGGTGCCCAACCTTTTGCATGGTGCTCCTTTTCTTTTTTGCTCTAAAATTGTACAAAACAAAAATAATACACTGATCTTGCTTAGAATGTTGAAATACTTATTTCATCTTTAACTTCATGCCTTGATCAGTTCATCTGCTACATAATTAACTGTAATTAACACAGTAAATTAATTTTTGACAAAGGGTGCCCAAACGTTTGTATGCAACTGTAGCTTAACAGGTATCAGATACATATCTTCACAACTTACAATATAGTCCTATGGCTTCGAGTCGAAGAGCTTTGGGTGTCGCACAGAGGGCAACAATAAGTTATTCCACCATTTCTGATTCTCAGTGAGATCAGGAGGATCTCAGCCAGATCTCAACACTGATAGGCTTTTGCAACACAGCGTCACGTGAATTTCTTGTACAAGTTGAAAATTTTTAACTCATTTCATGTCATTAACATGCAGTACAAAATGCTTGCTTTGCCAACAGTGTGAACGCACCGACAAACAATCAAACTTAAGATAAAGGACAAAACACAGAAACATATAACTTATATTTGTGCTTCTAAAAATGCTATCCAAGTTAATTATTAAACATAGCGGGGTGAGCTTATCCAGTGATTTGGCATTAGTGACATTAGTTGGAACTTACTGAAGATTTAGAACAAATCAATCAAAGAAATAAAAAGAAAAACAACACATGTTATTACATGTTCTTACATTGTATGTGTGGAAAGGACTTTTTTCAGGCTTTACACATCTTGACTTTGCTTTTTGTGTTGAGATTTGATTTTAATGTGGCATGGTAAATTATTGTAATGACCCCTGACTGCTGAAAGTGCAGATATGATGTATATTTTTCTATAATAAAGCTATGCAGTTTAAAAAGAGAGAGCAATCTTGCAGTATTACCAGACATTATTTCATCATTTCATGTGAGAGTGTATCACCAGGTTTCTGATCAGTGGAAGCAAGTTTGAAATAAAGTTACAGCATTTAGAAATCCATGATGAGTCAGTCAGTGAATTCAGATGTTGCTGTGTCATGAGTCGATGACGTCCAAATGTAACCAACAGTGCCCTGTGTGTGTGTGTGTGTGTACGTGCGCTGGAAAACTTGTCAACAGGCACGTTCACCGCTTCACTCAGCTGACTCAGAGAGCTGAGCATTCACTGAATGTGCACATTCTAGCAGATGACAGCGGGTAAGACACACAGCTTTTAGTAAGAAAGGCAACTCCAGTTCAGGGTGGAAGTCAGCCAAGGTCTGCCACACCTCCACCTCATGTTGAAACAGGAATGAGACAAACATAAACTGTTGACAGTCACAAAGATATCAACATGTTGTCTAAAGCAGTTGCCACCAACCTTCTTGGAGCAAAGATCATTTTCATGTCAAAATATGAGCCAAGATCAACAGTTCAGAAAGAAAAAAAGACGATCCCACAAGGACACGATACTGTCTGTATATTTAACATTTGGACACCTCTGTGGGCTCCTTTAAACAATACTATCATGACTGTTTTTATATTGTGTGAAAGCTAAAGCACAGCATGAAGTGAAAGACACTCATCTCTTCCCAAAAAACATGGAAAGAAGACACACCTTTACATGTGGAACAAAGAAATATGAAATATAAACTATAAAAAAGCAGCAGATCTCAGGCAACAGTGTCAAACCATGAGCATGAGCAATCAAACTGATCACAATCTGTGTTGCTGTTGCTGCTTTTTCAGCCTGTTCTCATTCCACACTCATCAAATACCACTGCTTTGTCAGTGATTTCGACGTCAGACACCGAAGCCAAAACCCGCCTTTCATAGTGGTATGATATGCCGCCAGGTGGGGTGAGTTGGTAACATGGACGCACCTTTCGCAGTGTTATGATATGCTGCTGGTTGGCCGGACAGCCCCTGTCATGTCAGTGACAGGCGGCGTCAGTTAATTATCAAGCCGGACTGTGAAATGGACGGCACCTGTCACAGTGCTATGATTTGTCGCTGAGCGGCTTCAGTTTGAAGCGCTGCTGGTAACGACATAATATAAGGAGCTGGAAAGTCCTTTTAGGGCGGCTGGGAGAGGTAGTGAGTGGTTCCAGCAAGCCTTGGACTTTCACCTGGGAGCCTGCTGTTTGCTTGTGGTGTGAATGTGGAGCCAAATCATGATGTTATTTTTCTAAACCTCACCTTTTGTTGCACAAGGAAATTAACGTAAATACGAGCTGTTTTACCAATGTTGCAGGTTTATTTTTGAAAATGCTGTATCTAATGAGCAGAAACTGTACAATCCTTTGAGAAAGGACATTTATTTTGAAAATTCACAATGCATATAACAGGCATAAATTGACATGCTGCCCCAGAACGTCAACAACAAACAGGAGCAGGAGGATATCCAGCACATCATGTAAACATGAACGGCTCTGACTAAGTGGTTATTTGTGACGAGTTTGATAAGAACAGGTTGGCTTTTCTATTCCTTCATGAAAAACTGATCCACTGCAACCTCAGCAACCATCGCTAACTTACATGACGAAAACAAAGCATCATCTGAAGTTGCTTCAAGATTAAAGCCTTGATTTGATTTGCCTCTGCAAAGTCGTTGTATAAACAATTGCAACAGGGAATGATGACTTTGGCTTGAGCTAACAGCTAAACCAATAATAAATCCATCTGCTGATCACGAAATCTGTCCATGATCTCATAATTGATCCTGATAAAAGCCATATCACACAACTGATTTATGCTAATGCATACATGTAACCATGGAATCAGAATCAGCCAAGTATGTGTGTACATACAAGAAATTTGACTCCGGTAGACTTGCTCTCAGTGTACCAGAATTGACATAAGTACTCAAATTTAGGCAAGAAGTGGAATATACAGAATATACACTATACACAAAATATACAACTATACATTATAAAGCTATTAAAGCTGCCATCATTGTATTCAGCTATGTGTACTTGTTCATGAAGTCCATTAAAAAGTGTGTGACAGTGATCCCACAGTATTAAGCCCCAAATCATTACTGTACAAGACGCCTTCTTTTCACCGTGCCTCTGTGTTGGTTATTATTCATAACATGTCATTGATTTGCGGTCTAATAATAGCCTACTAATAATGCTTAAAATTATTATTACTAGTCCATACCCATTGAGTGCACAGTTGCCCACGTACAGTTTCACATGGTGTGTGTTTGGGATACAGGTCATAGGAAATTGCAGATTAAATAGTCAACTGAACCCATTAAGAAGAGCAATGTATTCAGACAGAGTTTTTGTGAACTTGATAGTACAATTGCTTTATTGAAAGTACAGTAGTAATAATAATGCTAATAGTGGGATAGTTAGTGGGCTAAAACTGTACATTAGTAGTTGAGGTAGCACGCTGAAAGGCAGATAAGTGTTTATATGATGTATTGACTTAAAAGTGGGGCGCACTGGTAGTTCACATGGGAGAGATGCGCTGCTAGCCCTTGTTGCAGCAGCATACCATACCATGACTTAGTCATACCAAAAATTAGAAGATAAAAAAACAAACATTCGGCCACAGGGTGAGCCACAGCGATCAGTCGCATTTTAGCCATGTTTAAGCATTTTTCTGTTGTTATAGCGCCACCCGGTTGCCAGTTAGAGTTAAATTTCTCCAGTCACCTTGAGGCGTCCTGTTCTACATATCTACCAAGTTTAGTAAAAATTGATATGACAGTTAGGCCTAGATAAGAAATTAGCTCTCTAGCACCCCCATTTTGTTTGATCGGGTCAATAATGGAGGGGTCCCCTCAGATTATGTGTGGTCAAATGCCTACAAAGTTGCGTGGTGATCGGTGAAACCCTTGAGATGTTATACACCTTTATGTGATGAGCCACGCCCTCCGCAATATTCATTACCTTATAGAAGCTCAGTTTTAGTAAGTTTTCCAACTTTTGCTGAGAGGGAACTTTAGATATTGGTCCCTAGATTATGTTCACCGAGTTTCATGTGGATCGGTCAAACTTCCGAGGAAGAGATCGATTTTAAGTGTTTTTCAAAAAATTCAAAATACCAGAAAATCTCTATAACTGGAAGATTTCTATGCAAATTTGTTCCTCATGAGGAGAGGCATCTCTGTGCAAAGTTTCATGTCTCTACAACATACGGGGCATGAGATATGCCCATTCAAAGTGTGTGATTTCAATCGGTTGCTATAGCGCCCCCCTTTGGCCAATTGATGTAATATTGCTTCATTCTCATCCTCCCGTGACCCTCTACCACTGTGCCAAATTTCACATGGATTGGCCAAGTCAGTCAGGAGAAAAACGTGGAACAGACACACAGACAGACCCACAGACAGGGTGTTCTTCATTATATAGTAAGATTATTTCTCTATGAGCTCTTTGTGAAACCAAAGAACATAAATATAAACACTCTGGAAGCGTTAAAGTGCTGCTGCAGAAACTTCTGTCAGTCACCAGACTTTGATTTCACCAGGTGGGCCCTGATGATGCAGGATGACAATCACCAAAACTGTCCAATCGACATGTTACCTGTCAGTCGGTAGAACTTCACGTTTACTCGTCTTGGATTCTCTTTGCAAAAAAGTCAGTGTGAACAGGAACCAAACCAAAACTAAAATGCAACAGTGTATCATTTTGTTGGTTGGACAAGGTCGGTGGGTCTAGGTGTCAGTTTGGGCTCTGGATCACTGTGATGCCATTCCTCACTATTTGGACTACAAACCAAACAATCGTCTAATTAATGCATAATATAATCCGCAGATTCATTGTAAAATCCTGCTTTTGCATTAATGCATGAGTCATAATAATCTAATGATAACATATATAATATGTAACAGTCACAGGGGACATTTTTATACATTAGTACTTTTCATAAATGTATTGATTATAAAGCTACTAGTTGTTGGTTATAAGCTACTGTTGCCGCCCCACAGTATGCTGTTGCAGAGTATTTTTACAGTGTGGTGTGATCCAGCAGAGACTCAGCTTGTGACCTAATCAGTGAGTCCACACAGAGTTCAGTGGTGCAGACAGTCAGACCTGTTGAGGTGATGTCATGATCAGCTGATAACAGGGCTGAGCACTGAAATGCATCATGGGTGATGTGATCACTGAGTTAATGAGGCTAAAACACAAAGACATGGAGACACACAATCTGTGTCTCACTTCCAGACTACACACTATGTCTGGGTCTTTTCCAGTGTAGTGACAGAATTCTCAAAACACTCGGTATGTATATTTAAATATGTTGATGGATGCCTTTGTAAAATGCATTATCTAGTACAGGGAATATATTTTGGGTGCTGGTGAAACAACTCCAAACACAAAACCAGAGTGTAAATATAAAAACATTTGTTTTTCTCTTTTTGAAGTTCAACTGGCAGCCACTGTCCAAAGTCACTGTTTGCCTGAAAAGCACATGTATTGCATCATTTCCTGCTACAGTGCAACTGATCTCTTGTATAATAACTGTAAAAACTGACACTTATTGGGTAGTTAAAACTGTGTACTATGAGTATGAAGTGTTGAAGTGAGCATTTCCATCTGAGTATTTGAATACTGTATGGAAGCAGCTGCATTTAATAAAATTCATATGACGTCTAATTTAATGTATTAGAATAAACATGTCTCTGTCTCAGGTGTCTTGTTGTTCGCTGACAAGGAGTTCATGAACAAACATGTCATATTCAACTAAATAAAATATGATACAATAACAGCAGTGAAATCTCTTATCAGCTGTTCTGTGGTTAGCACAGCAAGAGAGTTCCAGGTTTGAACCTGCTGGCCGGTGTGTGAAGTTAGCATGTTCTCCTTGTGTCAGTCCACAGCTCAAAGACATGCAGGTTAGGTAATCTGTAACTCTAAATAACCCCTGGGTGTGAATGTGAGCGTGAATGTTTGTCTGTCTCTATGGGTCAGCCCTGCGATAGTCTGGTAACCTTTCCAGGGTGTACCCTGCCTCTCAGCCAGTGTCAGCTGGGATAGGCTCCAGCCAAATTCTGCCAAAAAGAACATTACATTTCTCAGAGCCTTTTAAATGGACCACACTCAGACATGATGGACTTTAAACTATTACTTTTCTTTACTTGTAAACTTTATGGACAGAAAATTTAAATATAACCATTACTGGAATGTAACCAAGTAAAAAAATGAGGCACTTTACTCTGATAACTTTAATTACTATTTACTTATTTAATTACCAATTACTATTATTTACTGTAACTGGTCCCAGTATAAACCAGAGAGTGTCTCCATATGGACAAACAGCAGTTAATCCTGTCACAGCTGCTCAGTGTGTAGATTCACACTCAGCCTCATTATTCACTAATCAGGATTAAATAACAGCATCAGCTGGATGATAAACTGCAGCAGCACTTCTGATTTATTTAACAAGAAAACTTGTGTGCTCATGAAAAAAGATTTCCTGTCATACAGTAAAGCTCTCTCTCACACAGCTCATCTTTGGTCCCTTTTCACCAGTAGGATCTGGTGAATGTGTGTGTAGTTGGTACTCCATCAATAACAGTAGTGGTAATAGCACAGTGAGTGGAGGGCAGTAATACAGTGCTATTACACTGACTAAAAACAACAACAAATGAAAACATAGCCCCAAGCGGAGACTCCAAGGTTCAAGCCAGCATGGACCATTAAAACTTGAAAGCTGGTTAGGAATAAGAACTTTGACAGTTTATGACATCTGCATTAGCCTAAAGATAACCAACAGGTTTAATGACGATCGGATAGATACTTATTTATTTACATCCAAATCTCTACCAGGCCACACTCTTCTTTGGAACTGGTAGCGCCCCCTATTGAGGGATTTCAAAAATAATTTTATGCACTTGGTTCGACATTACTATTTAACATATCCTGCAACTTTTGTAATGATTGGACAATTTCTGATTTATAATTTGATTTGTGTTTCCTGAAATTGTGGTGCCCCCAAAGGTCAATTTGAATGAAACTTTCTGGGTGTGTTGCTCGTACTTATTTGGAGATTTCTTACAAGTTTTGTAATCATTGGCTGAACTTATGGATTTAGGTCTACTTATATGCTGAACCGCGCCCCCTCTAAAGTTCATTGGTCAGTATCTCTAAGTCACAAAAAGATTTCAACAAGCTTTTGAAATCTTTCTATAAGGCTTTGTCCAGTGGTGATCCACATAAAATTTGGTACAAATTGGAGCTAAGCTTTGGAGGAGATCTCAAAAATGAGTTTTTCAAAAATTTTTAAATGGCGGGAAATCTCTCGAGAAGACCTAAATGCTCCTTGTGGCTTTTTGTAGAGCACATTGAGCTGCACTTGTGTGTCAAATTTCAAGGCAATCGGAGTTACGGTGTAAGGGGCGTGGCCTTCTGGATATAGCATAATTGGGCCATATTTATTTCTATTCTTTATTTTTATTAAGTTTAGTTTATTTACTTCATTAATCCCCCTGAGGGAAAATTCAATGTTTTCACTCTTGCTTGTCAATTACACACAGATCCAAAAGAGACACACACGCACAAAGAGGACCTACACATGCACAAAGTGGAGAGATGATTCGGTGCCTTGCTCAAGAGCACCTCGGCAGTGCCCAGGAGGTGAACTGGTACCTCTCCAGCCACCAGTCCACGCTACATATTTTGGTCCAGACGGGGACTCGAACAGTCGACCCTCCGGTTCCCAACCCAAGTCCCTATGGACTGAGCTACTGCCGCCCTGGGACTAGGCTTGAACCATTAAAAATTGAAAAAACAAAAACAAAAAACAGTTAAAAAGTATTCATGTCACTGGTTGAAAATGGTTGCTTCCAGTTTTTAACATGATAAAATGATTAAAATAAAAATTAAACACTGCAGAATTATATTATTACTTGTTCCCTTCTTTCTTTCTTTTTTAAATATCTGATTTATTGGTTGATTAATTTTCTTTCATTTATGATTCACAATCTGTTTTTTTGTTTCTTTTGAATTATTATTATTATTTTGTTGTTGTTGTTGTTATTGTTGCTGCTGCTGCTGGTGCTGGTGGTGGCACTAGCAGTAGCACACTGTCCTCAGAGTGGGTTGAGCTCAACATGTAGGCTAAATAGAACACGGCGTTATGTTCCCTGTTCCTTTAACAACAGCAGGTCCGTCAGTATCAGCACGTAGAGCGTGCAACGCTGCTGTGTTGCTGCTGCTACGTGCAGCTCCGCACAGACACACACGCACATACACTCAGACTGGGTTATGTAATCAGTGAAGGACTGATCTCCGCCTACAAGCTGCTCTTTGTCGCCGTCACACACTGTTAGTACACACCGTGCCACAACACACAGTACTTACTACATGCAGCAGTTCAGCGGAGCATCACACAGATGGAAACTGCAAAAACATGAATGTTGCACGTACAAAACCTGGTGAGAAACACTGCAGTCCCTTCATCTCGCTGATACTTCTTACAGTATCTCTTTAACATCCCTACAATCCAGGATTATTTTGTGCCATTTGCTTGGTGTTTTTGTCTAACACGCACTACATGTTCTGCACTTCTGCTTGTCGCTGCATTTCTGTGCATTACTGTTAAGTATGGATCACCATTGCATCTGCAGAGTTTCATAAGGCACTGCCATTAAGTATACAAATATTATGGGAGTATTAGTAATCTTCCTCTGTGTGAAACATGCAGAGTTAGAGCACAGAGCACAGAGACACCTTGGAAATATATGAATGTTATGGAAATACTAACCAGGCGCTATGGGAGCTTTTACTCTGCTAACTGTGCCACTGTAATGTCCACAGCTCTACTGTAATACTGTGTGTAGTAGGCTACTGTGTGGACAACATGTCAGTCCTCCTGCAGCTGGTTATTTCCCACTAAAGAAACAAAAGTTATGCAAACAAACGTGCAGATACCATAAAACAACTGTGGTTTATGACAGTAGTATTATGGGAGTGTTGCAGGATTATTATAGGAATGTGGTGTACTGACAGTGTGTCGGTTATGTTCACTGTTCCAGTGCAGAGAGTCAGTAAACAACAGACCTTAGTGGGGTGTGTTCCTGCACGGCTGAGCTCCACCAATCAGCATCCAGCTGCTCCCCACGTGGTTCTCTTGTTTACTACAAGGCTCGAGAGCCACCGCAAGAGTTGCTGAAAAAACCTGGAGCAGATCAGCTGGTCAGACCTGAGGAGTTCCAGCATCCACAGCTTGTTACTGATTTACAGGTTGTTTATACGCATGAATTAGTTATTGTTTCATTACAGACTGACACACTGAGTTTGAAATACGTTTAGAGAGGCTTTTTAAGACCTTATCGAGGTGTGTTATGGGAAATGTAGGATCTTGTTTTGGGGCTAAAAGTCTTGATATCTTCTCCTCTGCGGCACAAGTTTGGACCATACTGTTGTTAATGTGTCTCATGAGTCCTCGGACTTTATGCAAGTGCAATACTTAACAACTGGAGTACCCTTTTAACAACCCATGAGGAGCTGTGCAGTGGATAACATGTTGCAGTGTCCTGTGTATTAAGTTGAACTTTCAGTATATTTCAGTATTTTTACCATTTGCATGCTTTATTGAGCTATGCACACAGAATTCACACCAGTATTTTGTATTGCCCCAAATGGAGGGAAACTATGTTTACTGTATAATGCTGCAATTGATTATTTTCATTATCAGTGGTTCTGTAGATTATTTTCTTAATTAACTGGTGTAAAAGTGACAAAATGTTCATTATTGATTTTTTTTTTCATAGAGTCTGTAAAAATTGGATGTAGCTACTGGGACGTCACTCATTGGTTTGTGGACTTGTGTTTTAAAGCTAGGGTTTCGGCATTTCAGCCATCGACCTTGTTTTTTTTGGAGTCAGAAGTGACCATATTTGGATGAGAAGGTGGAGCTGTGGAGGAGCAAGGGGTGGGACTGACTCATGGATGAGTTGTCATTAATGGGGAAATAAGCTTTATAGACCAAAGCCATTTTTGTACCAGGCTGTAAACATTTCTGCTGTATAGTTGGGCATTTTAACGTGAGGGTCTGTGAGGATTGACCTGCTTTTGGAGTCAGCCTCAAATGGCCATTAATGGAACTGCAGTATTTGGCACTTGCGCTCTGGCTTCCTTTTTCAGCCCTGGAGGTTGCTGCTTGAATTTTTCCAAACAACACACTCATCAATCAGTCAACTCATCATATCAGGTCTAGTTTAACAGCAAATTAAAACACAGAAGACTTTTGAATAAATTTATGTAACTCTAAAAATGTAAACACTATTATGTTACATCAGCCATTTAGAAACCAGCATATTCCAAAATGTACAGAGCTGTAAAGTTGTCCACCATGGTACCAGTTTGCTGCTAGCTAACTGTAGCTAACTTGTTTGTTGGTTGTTTGGTCTGTGATGTAATAGGTCAGCCAGAAAAAGGTCCAGTACTAACAAGCTGAAACGGGCGTAATGACCACCTATCATAGAGGAGTTGGACATACTTAAGTCAATAAATCCATTACCTTCCCATGCTTGTATACTGGGACAAGGACAGGACAAGGACTTAAGCGTGCATGTAAACATACTGAGTGAGAGATAAAACTCCCTTCCGGTTAGTCCCTGCATAATCCGGTCCATGTTTTGTCTAAAACTCCTCCCTCCCTGAAGGTGTTGAGACTGGCTGCAGCAGCAGCAGCAGCAGCAGCAGCAGACACACACTCTTAGCTCCCAATGAGCAGCAGTGGACACCTTCAGACTTACTGGAAGTGTTGTTGTTTTTCCTTGGAGCTTCTGACTCTGCAGGTACGTGACAGCTGATGCATACTTTCAGTTACACTTGTATTGTATCTTAGTGCAAACTGTTTACTTGTCTTCTGACTTTACTGGTTTATACATTATTGAGTAAATGAACACTGAGCTGCTCAAGTTCACAAAGAAAATGTGCTGCCTTCACTTCAGCTACTGTCCCCCTCCCACCTCTGTGTTACTTCAGTTTGTCTTGCTAGTCCAATAGTCACATGATTGATGGTGGATGAGTTATTTTGAGTAAATTCTGCAGTAAAAACTTTGCTTCTTTTTCTCTGCCTGTAACCTGAGTCTTGTTGTATTGTTCGAAGTGGATAAACAGTGTGAAGAGTTTAGAAACTAAAGATCAAGACTTGCTTTTGTTTTGGACATTTTCGAGCTCAAACTAACTGGCTCAGACATGCAATGGTAATGGATTTAATGGGTAGCTGTTTTCGAGTTCATTGAAGACTCTTACTGTAGAGGGTGTGAACTCTGCCCTGAAGGAATCTGATTGGTTCAGAGCTCAGAGCTGCAAACAGTCAGCAGGGTTGGTACAGTGTTTGTGCATATATGCTTTTGTGTGTGTTTTTATCGTTTTTTTCCGTATACATTTGTAAAATAGGCTGTCCATGCAATCTTAAAATAAGTGAATGAAACAGATCTCATTTGGGTCAATATAACACTGATGTAATCCTGTGTTAAGTTTCACCAGCAGTCATGGGTAGGAAACCATCAGCTCACCAGTCATACCCAGGACAGTTTGGTGTTTGGGCCCAGTGTTGGTGTTTTTTATTGATACTGTTGGGTTATTTAGCCCAACTATATTATGATTGTTTTGACTTAGTGTTAGACCCAACAAGTTCAAGTTTTATCATACTCAGTTATAACAATTAGAATCACTCAACACTTAACTTAGGCCTTTGTCATTTATGTGACATTATGTGATTATTAATACTGATGCATCAATGAATTAGTGTACTGTTGTAGCTATTTGAGGTGGAGCTAGTGTTGACTACTTTATACACAGTCAGTCCTGTGGTTCCCAGCCTAGGGGTAGGGCCCCTCCAAAGGGTCACCAGATAAATCTGAGGGGTTGTCTGAGGATTAATGGGAGAGAGGAAGAAGAAGATACTAAGTTGTGATGTACACATTTGTTTTCAGATGTTGGAATTCTACGTTGTCATAACTGTTTTTGTATCAGATCATTTGACCTCTTTGGGCCATAAACAGTTTTCTCAATGAAAACATGAGAACTGTATAGGAGAAATATTTCCTTGGTGGAACTGCCAAAAACTCATGAACATCTGAAATATAATAAAGAGACACAACTGGTTTTCTTTAGGGGATCACAGGACAAAAAACATTGTGTTTTAATCTTTGGCAGTGTGTTGTAATGTATTTTACTGTACATGTCTAAACTTTGGTTACTGTGAGTCACTGATTAACAGGAAACCCTGAATGGATGGTGGGGGGGAGGGCATCGTGTTTCATCATGTTGCCACGGGCACAGTTTAGTACTGATGGTGTTGTAATAATCATTAGTTAGCAGATGCAATGTGATAAAGAAACATTGTTTTACAGATAAACCCATCTGTTCCTTTCATTTTAATCCTCTGCTCAGTCAGTTATAGCTATCCTGCACACACACACACACACACACACACACTCAGAGCGGCCTGACTGTAAATGACACTGCAGCCTGTGAGTCACTGTGATTTCACTCAGATCTGTGAAACATGGTGCAGATCTGACCGCCAGCAGTTAATCCAGAGCTGAACTTTTCCGAGCAGGCTCTGCTCAGGTCATGTTGTTGTAGGAGGAAACTGGCAAGTTCCTGATAAGTTGTTCTGGCAAAGTTCTTGTAAATGGACTATGTGAAGAAAAAAAAGTATCGTGTTGTCATCAGGGATAAAACTTGGGTATAGTGTCAGCACCAGAATCCTAAAGTTTTCTGTTGTGCAAAAGCCTGGTGCATACCGGCCATTTTATGGATCATCAGGCTGAAAAAGAATCCATATCTGACAACATGCAATTCAAGCAATGCAATATAGCTTTTGTTTATATTAGAACAGATTGATATTAAGACTCAGTAAACACTGAAGTCGCATTAGAAGTAAGGATATCACCCCACCGCATACTTCATTGACTATGGACATAATGCTTTGGTGTAGGCAAAATAGAAATGAGTCACAGAGGTTGTGACTTTGAGCATGTCCAGAGGGAGCTGTGTGAAAATGTCCTTAAGTGATGTCAGTTGAGTTAGCGTCAGTTGGATTAACATCTGAACACTACGCAGGTGTGGAGTTAGAGAGAAGTGAGCCTTGGGAACCAACGCCCCAGAGTCTGCAGGGATAATTAACCCAGTCAAATTATTTCTGTTTGAGATGTGTTGTCTTTGGGAGCCTCAAAGCACCCGAAACATCACTCCTCTATTTCTGTGTTTCAGATTCAGATAGACAAACAGACATGTTACCAAAGACTCGTCTTGGGAAACGTTCTCCTCTTGGGGCACTGGTAAGCTCCACCTGCCCACCAGCAGGGACACATATAGGCCAGGAGATGGGTGAGACTAGTGTCATCATGTCAATAGCAGCAGGACAACAGGCCATCAGCAGAGTCAAAGGTCATCCTGAGCTGAAGGTAAGAAAAAGAAACCTCATTTTGATACTTTAATGCTGTCAAAACTGGTGTCGTAGTTTGTCTAAAATAACAAGGTGTTGACATTTTTCTGCCCAGTCCAGCAGTAGATACAGTTTTAATTTAGAAAAAGGACAGAAAATCCCAGGGGTAGGTTTCAGTTCTGCAGAGAGAGCAATGAAAGTAGTCCCTGTGGGAAAACACTGTCAGAGACAAATAGATGTTTGGGGAAAGTTTGCCTTGATTGACAGGAGTCTGTCACACTGAGCTTGTTTTCTCTCTCAGGTGTATTTTCAGCGTGGAGGGGAATCTTCAAGTGTGATGGATCAGATTGACCTCATGCAGAGTGATGTTCCTGTCTGGTCTTCATCTCATCCCTCCTCCTCCTCAGTGCCTCCATCCTGTGGCAAACATGTCTCCTCCTGCATCGACGTCCCCAGAAGGTTAGATATGGTCTCTGTCTCTGTGTTTTGGTTTATTCTTTTATATTTCCCAGTAAATAAGTTTGAACTGGTCTTGTCCTGCAGTCAGAGGAGTCCAGAGAAGGTGGACATGGACGAGCTGATGGCAGCACTGGTTCTCAGCAGTTTGTCCTGCAGCCCTCTACTGCACAGCCCTGCCCATCCAGAGCCAACAGGTACGACAACAAGAAACTATAATAAATAAAAAATAAAAATATAATTAATGTTTGCTTAGGTTATGTAAAAGTCACATTAATATATTCAGTTCTCAAATATTGAGATCATTATCAGGGTCAGAATCCAGTGTGAGTTGGCGTTGGCTCATGTGCCATTCTACATAGTTGCATGCATGTTCATGTATTTACATTGTTTGTTTGTTTGTTTGAAATATGAAGTGTGATATATGAAGGCAAAAAAAGTCACCGTGACCCCACCTGTCTCGTTCTCTTGAAGGTGATATCCTAAGAACAGCTTAATTGAATTACCTTGGCTTAATTTGGCTAAAACGTTCACTTTGAGTCAAGCATGATCTGATTAGACTTAGTGGTCAAAGGTCACCCTGACCTTACAAAACATGTTTTTGGCCATGACTCAGGAATTCTTGCAGGAATTATGGTAATATGTCACACACATGTCTAATGGGATAAAATGATGAATTGACGACATTTTATATCCAAAAGGTCAAAGGTCATCTTCAGTGTGACACCATAATGTTCTGTTCTAATGTTCAAAACATATTTCTGGCCATTGTACAGTGTCATATCTCAGTTACAGAAGTGGAGACTCTTGGTCAGATACTGAATAGGTGACACAAATCTTGGGTGTCCACCTTGAAACTGTGCTGATTGTACAGATCTGCTGTGGTACTGGAAGGAAGATGTGTTTGAAGCATCCATGTTCTAACAGACATAAATGTCAACTGTAGGAGGAACTTTATGGGTTTGTGGAGGCATACACCCACAAGGCGGTAATTCTAGTTTTTAGGAGGACATTCAGATAAGTCGTGTAATGTTGGTTAAAATTAGTGGGGTTGTTGAGTTAGATTTACTGCATGTTTAACTTTATATGTGTTTTAGCTCCTCCGATGGACTGTGTACCCGGCGAGCTCTCCGACAGCGGCAGCAGCGGCTACTGGAGCGTCAGCCACGGCATCAGAAGCCCCGTCCCCTCTCCACCAATAGCAGAGTCTGACGTCAGCCCAGCCACGCCTCCTGACGAAGGGCTGGACATGGAGATGGAGCAGGTGCTGTTTGATGAGCCAGCGCCACGGAAGCGCAGGGTGAGCAGGTTTTACCATTGTTTAGTCACAGAGCAAGTAAAATGCTGACACAGCAGACGGTGAGAACTGATGGCGTGTCTCCTCTTGCAGAACTCAGCGAAGGCAGCATACAGGTGTCTGTGGCCGAGCTGTGGGAAGGTGCTGACATCAGTGGTGGGAATAAAACGTCACATCCGGACAACTCACCTGTGGTAAGACTCGCCTTTCTCTTCTGCTTCTGTTCCTCAGGAATAATGTCGTGTTTATACGGAAGCTAAATATTTGAAGATTTGTCACTATTTTCTTACATTTTCTAGAGCAAACTATTAATGGTCACTAATCATAAAATTTGAAAACTATTCAACAGTTTCAAAAACATGGTTCAGCTGCTTCCAGAATTTGCACCATAATAAGTCAATTATTATTTTATTTTCTAAATTATGATCTGATGGAACACCTTTGACTTCTGACCTCTTACAGCCGTGGCAGTGAACACGAGCGCTGTTCCCGCAGTGAGGAGGATTTTTACTACACGGAGGTTACCCAGTGGGACCAGCAGCGGCAGCAGCAGTCTCCGACTCATCCTCTCCTCTCCGGGCCTGCCCCCGCCTCACCCACCTACTCCTCCCCCTCCTCACCTCCCAGCCCTCCCCCGCCCTCTCCGCCATCTCCCTCTCCACCAGCCTGCAGCACCCTGAGTCGCTCCGCCCCCTCTGTCTCCAGCAGCTTCATGCAGGTCCAATCAGAGCACTCCTACCAGGTAGGGCGGGGCTTATCAAAACTGATCCACAGCGGTCTTGTGTATGAATGTTAAGATGCATTATAACATTATTTAAAAAGAACTCAAATTCGACATTTGATTTTTTTTTTTAAATGACTAAGAAAATAATATTGAAGTCACAATTAAGCCCATTAAAGTAATCTTTCTTTTTTTTTTGTACTCTCAAACCTTGGGCTTTAAATATAATGTCCCATTTTTTTGTGTATTTTCTTTAGCACATATATATTTTTTTGGTTTGGTTTGGTTTTTTACATTGAAGATTAAGTTTAAGAAAAATTTTATGTATAAAGAGAAATTGTTCATACATTGCATGATAAAGAAAACGTATTTGTGGAATGATGAGTATGACTTTAGTCCTTTAAGTTTAATACATTTTTTGTACCAGTCATGGATAATTCTTTGCAAATTAAGTACAGCTTTCTACATAATGTTTGTGGTACAGACGCAGTAATGCCTGGCAATGTTGTTGTTCTCCTGTGTTGTTATTGACATAAAAGAGACTTTCTAATGTCATTTAAATATAAATATGCCCGTTTTTTTATATTTTAGGCTCCACCTCCGAGTCATGTGACAGCCTCAAACTCACTTACCAGTCGTTTGATAGCCCCTCCCACCAACTGCGTCAGACAGGTAAGTCCTCGAAGATGTTTATATTAATAATGGATCACATGACTACATGTATGTGAAAGATGTCACTGGTAGTAACAAACACGGAGAGAATTCTTACCAATGACTGCAACTCTGTGGAGCATTTTGGCATTTTGTAGCTCCTAGTTTTGGTGTTTATGTCATATTTCCTGTCTGATTCACTCTCAGTGTTGTCAGCAGCAGCAAACTGACAGTTTTGGGGTTTGTTTTTTGTTTGTTTGTTTGACAGGAAAATATAGAATAACACCTAACTTATACTTAAAGAAGTGGGCAGCTTTCTGTGGTAAAATACCTTACTTACCACTCTGTGGTAAATAAGGTACAGATCTTAACCTTGCTAGCTGCGTGGTGTGAGTTGCTGTCCCAAAACAAAAAGACAAGTGTGCAGAAGATACTGCAGACTGATGCAAAATGCTTCAAAACTCTGCCGAATATTTTCACACACAGTCTGTGGACTGAAACTTTGCAGATTCTCGGGAACTTGGTGGCACTTTATTGTTTTATCTCGACAAAGAACAGACAGTTTTGGACTTCCCCTGGGAATATTAGGTTAGATTTTAGGTTTTTTACTTTACACACACACTTCTCTAATTCAGTTCTGTTTTCTCTCTGACTGTACAGCCATCTATTGTTTATTTCCTCCAGTAGCCCAGAGAAGCCTGTTAAAACTGGTTTTACACTGAAGGGGGTGGAGACAGAAGGGAGTGTGTGTGTGTGTGTGTGTGTGTGTGTGTGTGTGTGTGTGTGTGTGTGTGTAAACTCCTCCCTGGTGGTTTTCATTCAGCAGGAAAATCCCCTCTTGGATGGTTTGTGGTCACGTTTTCCATCAATCTGCCACAGGTCAGTGCTGCCATCTGCAGGCTCATAGAGGGAACTGCAGAATGTTTTTCCACCAGAGAGGAGAAACACAAAGGATATTAACAGCAGCAGCAACAGCAAGGACAGACAGCACACAACATGATGGAGATGAAAAAGAGAGGAGGGACTGTTTGTTTCTGCTCCCAAAATAAAATATACATCAGCAAAGATAGAACAGAGAGGAAACAACGACAATAAACAACACACAGCTCTGCACTGTTCAGCACTTTTATCCTCTGCAGCACTCTGACACCTCATGTTTCTCCTCCTCAGGGTTTTGCTTTTCGGGTGCGTTCAGTCAGTGTTGGAGAGCAGTGGCTGCAGCATCAGAACGCCCCCTCGAGGTCAGTATTCACATGTTCACACACTCACTCTTGCTGTGTGGTATTGGAGTTGAAGCAGTGAATTCTCCATTGCAGGGGAGACTGTCTAATCCCTGTGATTTAAACAAAGTACTTATAAACTTAAATTTCACCTTCCATGCCATCATAGTCATGTAGGTAAAGAATATAAATGTAAATTTTGTCATCTGTCCATATCTGCGAAGGCATGCATTAACAGCACATCTGCATATGCAGAAAACCAATGTAGCCTATTGTACTACAGTAGTAGCTGTCCATGTCCACATCCATTTTGAAATACACCTGGCCCTGTACTCTGAAAATCTGCAGGAACCAAAATGTTCATGAGCTGTATAAGAAACCAACAAGTCTAGTAAACCTGAGTTCTGTGCCAGATCTCTGTCTGCTGTCAGCACAGGTCAGACTTTACTTGAAGTTAATTAACAGCCAATCAAACAAGTACAAGAAAAATGAGAAAAGAAGCATGTTGGTAAATTAACTTAAATGTTCTTGAATCTTTACCACTAGTTAAGTTTGTCAGTGGAAAAGCAATGTTGCTAACCAATTAGCCATGCTTACATATGTGTTCATGGCATAGTGTAGACTGCAATCACAAGCACCCGAGTGAATCACCAAACTAACAGTGGATTTAATTAACTGAAAAGGAGCTACAGGTCGCCTACACTGCCTGTACCTGGTTAAAAACTAAAACAACAAAAAGAAAAAAAGCTATTTAAGAGTTATTTGCCATTTATCTGGTGTGACTACAAACATAGTAATGGGGCTAACCATCTTGGAGTAATGCATCCTAATATTCATGCATTATTAGGCCTGTAATAGCATACAATACACAAGTAATTTGCATGTATTAGTTAGAATGTTTGCACGCACAAAGGAAGCATTTTAGTGTGCTAACATGCTAATGTTTTATATTTTCATTAAAGGGATAGCTCCGATTTTTTGGACTGGGGTTGTATGGGTTACTTGACAGCAGTCAGTGTATTACATACAGTAGATGGTGACTGACATGCCCCCCATTTGGAAAAGCAGGCTGAAGTACGGAAGTTAGGCAATGTACTGCTGTGAATGGTGGTCTGCAAAAAATGTCCTTTAACAACCTGAAAAAAGTCCTTCTTAAGAAAATTAATATCAGTTTAAGCGTACGCTATACTGAGAGTATATTCACCCCTTTCCCTCAGACAGCTTGCTCTGATGGTGAAGCCATTCATGGCCTCAGTTCCCCATCTATGCTCTTGTTAAATCCACCAGACTCCATTGACAAAAACAGTTTTTAAGCTTGCTGATCTACTGCTGCCTCGATCAGTTAGGTAGTTTGTGTTATTGTGCGACTTTAGTGAATCTGAACTAACCCTTTTAAATGCCAAAGTCACACAACACAAATAAAATAACTGAGACAGCGGAGGATCAGCAGCTCCTGTGTTCAGCAAAGTTAAGTCACTGTTTTTTTTTTTTCAATAAAGTCTGGCTTTAAAGAGAACTAAGAAACATTTTTTCCCGTTGGAAATCACCGGTTGTTAGCAAAGTAAAGCAGTGAAAATATTCTGAAAATAGGATACACTTAAACTGATGTTGATTTTTTTGGTGAGACCTTTCTTTAGATGGCTAAAATACATTTTGTTGCTGGTCCCCATCCACGGCAGTAGATTGCTTAGCTTCCATGTCGAACTCCAGCCTGCTTCTCCAAACTGGGGCCATGCTGACTGATATCTGCTGTATGTAATATACTGTCTATGGACAAGTACCCCATGTAACCCCACTTTGAAATATCTCTACCACTGTTTTAAGCCACAGCCATATTAAGTAACATATAATATACAGTGATAGGCCATATGATGTTAAGACCTCTATGTCTGAGTGAACATAAAGAATTGATGGTGCAAGAAACTTAGATTAACATTGAGCTGACTGCTCTTTTGTCTGTCACTGGTGATGAGATGGAGGAGCCAAACACTTTGCTGGATGGTTCTTTAATTCATACATCCCTTATAAAATACAACATGTCAGACATTGCAGAAGTTAAAACCTGGTAAACACCCCAATGATGCTAACAGTGGTTTTTACCGTGTGTCTGCTTCTCTGTCAGGAGGATTCGCGGTGAGGCCAAGAAGTGTCGTAAAGTTTACGGCATCGAGCACAGAGACCAGTGGTGTACGGCCTGCCGCTGGAAGAAAGCCTGCCAACGCTTCCTCGACTGAACGGAAGAAAAACTGGAAAGGAGGATAAAAAACAAAGAGACAAAGATGGACTTGAAAAGGCTGTAAACTTCAGCCTCACCTGGTGGATGTTTTATACATTCTTGTATCTGAAACCAGAAATATTTTTTTTTGTCATTTTTATACTCTTTCTACATTTGCTAGAAGTGTCTTTTTTATTTTGAATGTGTTAATTGAATATATTTCGTAGATGTTGTGTCCTGTTGGTGCTTTTTTATGAACAGATTGGGGCAGCTATTATGTGACCTTTGACCTTGAAGCACCCAAGTGAGTTTTTGTGTCCGGCCGACTCTCCCTGGGTATTCTTAACAAAACCAGCTTCTGCATCAAGATTGATATGCACTCCAGTTTATTAGCCAATTTGTATGAATATTCAGTCACAATGGAAACACTCAGCTCCAGATGCAATTTGTTGTGATCCAGATTTGGTCTTAACCCTGAGTTTGAGTTCTACAAAGCTGGTCTAGTGCTGACTAACACTAGCTTTAATTCAAATTTACAGATCAAAACCTATGAGTCACCATTTCTACAGGATCGCAACAAGGACAAAAATATAACTGAAACACAGAGTGACTTAACTTTCCTGTGATCCTGGCTGGATATAAAACAGGCTTCCAACAAACAGCAGGTATTTTGTCGCCAGTATAAATAATAATATGAATATTATTCACATCCATTTGTCTCTCCTAGTATTCCTGACAGTACTCAGTGCAGCCCTGGTCAATTAAATACTGTACATCAGTCAACACTTCAGATGCCCTTACTACATTAAAGTGTTATGAATCATTTATTCGATGTTTATATGCTGCTTTAAGGCACTAAACAGGTTGGGAATCACTGCTGTAGACTGTTGTCTCTATGGTGCATTCATGTGCAACGTCAAGATGTGGTTTGACTGGTCAGCTTTTCTTGACTCTCATTTTTGAAGGTGGTTTTGGTGTGTCAGGGCTCTCTGACACTGAACTCTGTTATGATTCCCATTGTGGTTCATTTCAAAGCCAATCATATTATCATATAAGGTGTCAAATATTTCAGCATCTCAACTAAATAACTATATCTATCAAACGCTTCACTGTAAATATCAGCATCACTTCAGTCTTCCACCTCCCATCAGCCCTTTCTTCATTTGAGCTTCAGTTGAGATGCTATATGTTTGGAAGCAGAAGCCATTTCCACTCATCTTTGTGGAAACCACATGCAGTATTGCTCAAGAGCTCTGTTTAATTACAATTAAAAAATATACATGTATGTTTACACTGAATGATATATGTTGTTTTTTTTTTTTTATATAATATCTACTTGGTGTATAAATACAGATATATATCAGGCCAATTTATCCAATAACTACTCTTCCTGACGCCATTTTAAATGTTCAGATTTCAGATGTTAAACGTATCTTTGCAGTAAACTGGGACAAAGATTCCTCTATTTATATTCTCTTTATGTCCTGTTTGTTAATGATCAAAAACAGAAATGTTGGTCATTGTAATCATATCATTTTTAAGATGCACTCTTTTATACATGATGTGAAATCCTGATGTTGTTAGAATAAACTGGAAAAAGCTGATTCTGGCTCATTTGGTTTGGTTTGGCTTTAATAATGATGTGACAAAACACACTACCTGACACAGCAGACATACCACAGCAACATTGGTTTAACTCACCAAACCTGACCACAATGAACAAGGTCTTTACTTCACATATGTATCAGAGGTGTGGGGTTAGTTTTGAAAACAGGACATGCTCTGCAGTCTGCCTTGATATTAAAAAGCAAACCATGCGACTCTACAGTGGTCCATAGTTAGACAGTGGTAGAGGAAATACCGAATTCCTATACTTAAGTAAAAGTGCTAATACCACACTATAAAAATATCCTGTTACTAAAAAAAAGTCCTGCATTGAAAATGATCCTCTCCATGTACATTTCCATTGGCTATGTTTAGAGCGCAAAAAACAGATTTTTAGAGTAACTAAAGTTGGCAAATGAATGTAGTCAAATAAAATTCTTTACATCTGAATTGTGATGGAGCAAAAGTATGAAGTGGCATAAAAAGAAAACACTCAGCAAACCAGTGAAGAAACTCACAAGCCAAAGAGAGGCCTTAGAATAAGTAACATATAAACAGGGGGACAAAGGCTACACCGATTTTAGTGTTAGTTTAGTATGAGCTATTTTCAATGGCTACTGTACTTCACTACATTTTTGAGGTACTTCCAACTTATATTATTTTATATTTTGACCTCACTACATTTCAGGGGAAATATTATGATTGAATAACATTAATTTGAAAGGTAAGATTATAAACATTTTACTTATAATATTTTTAATTTTAGATTGAAAAATAGCTTTTCATTATTTATCATGGCTTGTTTCATCATGTACTATTTATGTACCATTTTTAGTCATGTACATGTATGCGTTTTTATGATGATGATGATTAGTAGTAGTAGCAGTAACAGTACTATAAGCAGTATTACTATTAGTATCCTTATTATATTCATGAAAGAATCTGAGTTAGTGAAATCATTGTGTATTTCCATAAGGCGTATTGCTTTATACTTCGAATCCAACACATTTCAGAGGAAAATATTGTCCACATTTGCTATTATTATTGATCATATTATTGATCATTGATCATATTATTATTAGTTGTAGTAGTAGTAGCCTTGGACCAAGACGTTCATTGCATGAACGTCTTGAAAACGAACCCCGTTTTTTTGTGGGGGTTCCCGGTCTAGACCGATTCATGTCTCCATAAACTTTCAAATCAAACATGTAATGTACTCACCTCATAGGCACAAATGTTAGGAAGGTGTACGGGGGTTGCCGTGTGTTTGTATATCCGTTATTGTTCAATAAACATGCATTTTATCTCGGGATGTCTTGAAATTTTCTTCACCACTTCTTCGTTCTGCAATGAACGAGTGCACCGGCCTTCTACAACGCCACATCGCCACGTTAGCGGTGCAATACACCTACCAACCGCTACAAGTTTATGGAGACATGAATCGGTCTAAACCGGGAACCCCCACAGTGAAAAACTGCGGTCAAGCCAGCCGTGGTTCGCTTTTGCTTGGTCAAATCAGCCGCACGTTTTTTTCTAGTGCGCGAATCTACCAACACTTACGGTAATCGTAATGAAACGGCTCTGAAGAGCTGCTGGCAGTGACTATGGGTCAGACTGCAGAGGGAAAGTTGAAGGATATTTTGCCGAACTTTGACGTAGAATAAAAAACGTATTTTCCATAAGTAGTCCATGATTCATATACCGCTGAACTAAGTACTCCCTAGACTACGTGCATGCATAATTTGAAGTACTTTTACCGTGTACTTCTCGAGTAATCCTGTGTCAAAATCCTTAACAGAGGATACGATTAAGGATATTTCACCCAACTTTGATGTGGAATAAAAAACTTATTTTCCATAAGTAGTCCATGATTCATATACCACTGAACTTAGTACTCCCTAGACTATGTGCATGCATAATATGAAGTACTTTTACTGTGTGCTTTTCGAGTAATCCTTTGTCAAAGTCCTTAACAGATGACAAGATCAAGAATATTTCACCCAACTTTGATGTGGAATAAAAAACGTATTTTCCATAAGTAGTCCATGATTCATATACCGCTGAACTTAGTACTCCCTAGACTACATGCATGCATAATATGAAGTACTTTTACTGTGTACTTTTCGAGTAATCCTTTGTCAAAGTCCTTAACGGATCACACGATCAAGAATATTTCACCCAACTTTGATGTGGAATAAAAAACTTATTTTCCATAAGTAGTCCATGATTCATATACCGCTGAACTAAGTACTCCCTAGACTACGTGCATGCATAATATGAAGTACTTTTACTGTGTACTTTTTGAGTAATCCTTTGTCAAAATCCTTAACAGATGACAAGATTTAGGATATTTCACCCAGCTTTGATGTGGAATAAAAAAAACGTATTTTCCATAAGTAGTCCATGATTCATATACCGCTGAACTTAGCACTCCCTAGACTACGTGCATGCATAATATGAAGTACTTTTACTGTGTACTTCTCGAGTAATCCTGTGTCAAAATCCTAAACAGAGGATACGATTAAGGATATTTCACCCAACTTTGATGTGGAATAAAAAACTTATTTTCCATAAGTAGTCCAAGATTCATATACCACTGAACTGTGGTATTGCTCCCCTCCCAAAAGATCCCAGGGCTGGGAGACCACGGTGACAAATATGTGACCTGTATAATGCAGGTAAAGCAGGGGAATGAGGACACAGTCTGTCTTGTTTCCTTTCCAGATTGCCTTTCTGTATGATTTATGGGTAACACTTTACAATAAGGTACACAAAATTAGAGTAGTTACTGAGGAACTAATGAGGAACTAATGAGTAGTTACTGAGGAACTACGGTACACAAAATTAGAGTAGTTACTGATGAACTAAGCTACACAAAATTAGAGTAGTTACTGGGGAACTAGTGAGGAACGAATGAGGAACTAATGAGGAACTAATGAGTAGTTACTGAGGAACTAAGCTACAGAAATTTAGAGTAGTTACTGAGGAACTAAGCTACACAAAATTAGAGTAGTTACTGGGGAACTAATGAGGAACTAATGAGTAGTTACTGAGGAACTAAGCTACACAAAATTAGAGTAGTTACTGGGGAACTAATGAGGAACTAATGAGTAGTTACTGAGGAACTAATGAGGAACTAATGAGGAACTAAGGTACACAAAATTAGAGTAGTTACTGGGGAACTAATGAGGAACGAATGAGGAACTAATGAGTAGTTACTGAGGAACTAATGAGTAGTTACTGAGGAACTACGGTACACAAAATTAGAGTAGTTACTGATGAACTAATGAGGAACTAATGAGGAACTAACTATTAGTTAATGGTCAGTTCTTCATTAACTCATGATCAAATTTCAGAGGAGTAGTTACTGAGGAACTAATGAGGAACTATTACTTAATCATTACCTACTCATTAGTTACTCTTTGTGTACCCTACAGTAAAGTAAGACATCAAAATGAGTAGGTAATGATTCAGTACTCATTACCTACTCATTTTGATTTCTCACTTTACTTTAGGGTAACTAGTAACTAGTAACTAGTTAGTAACTAGTTAGTTCAGCGGTATATGAATCATGGACTACTTATGGAAAATAAGTTTTTTATTCCACATCAAAGTTGGGTGAAATATCCTTGATCTTGTGATCTGTTAAGGAGTTTGACAAAGGATTACTCGAGAAGTACACAGTAAAAGTACTTCATATTATGCATGCACGTAGTCTAGGGAGTACTAAGTTCAGCGGTATATGAATCATGGACTACTTATGGAAAATAAGTTTTTTATTCCACATCAAAGTTGGGTGAAATATCCTTAATCGTATCCTCTGTTAAGGATTTTGACACAGGATTACTCGAGAAGTACACAGTAAAAGTACTTCATATTATACATGCACGTAGTCTAGGAAGTCCTTAGTTCAGCGGTATATGAATCATGGACTATTTATGGAAAATAAGTTTTTTATTCCACATCAAAGCTGGGTGAAATATCCTTAATCTTGTCATCTGTTAAGGATTTTGACACAGGATTACTCGAGAAGTACACAGTAAAAGTACTTCATATTATGCATGCACGTAGTCTAGGGAGTACTAAGTTCAGCGGTATATGAATCATGGACTACTTATGGAAAATACGTTTTTTATTCTACGTCAAAGTTCGGCAAAATATCCTTCAACTTTCCCTCTGCAGTCTGACCCATAGTCACTGCCAGCAGCTCTTCAGAGCCGTTTCATTACGATTACCGTAAGTGTTGGTAGATTCGCGCACTAGAAAAAAACGTGCGGCTGATTTGACCAAGCAAAAGCGAACCACGGCTGGCTTGACCGCAGTCACGGAAAACGGGGTTCGTTTTCAAGACGTTCATGCAATAAACGTCTTGGTCCAAGGCTATAGTAGTAGTAGTAGCCGTAGTTGTTGTAGTTGTAGTGATATTATTATCATATTCAAGACATAATCTGAATTAGTTGTACAAATAGCATTGTTAGTTGTTGAAAATCTGAATATATTTTTATTTTGAAATGTTGAACCGGAAGCCCTGTCTTTGTTGTTAGCTTGTCGTTGCACCGCTCGCTTGTTGTGGAGGGAAGTGGCTAGCTCAGTTAGCTCCCTTTAGCCCTGTGTGTGTTTGAAGGACAGTTTGCTGTAGTTATTTGTTCTTCCAGCAGTTCCCATCATGGCGTACCAGCTGTACAGAAACACCACTCTGGGAAACAGCCTGCAGGAGAGTCTGGACGAGCTTATACAGGTGACACTCACCTCTCACATGACGGCATTAGCTCACAGCTAGCCTAGATTAGCATGCCGCTAACTGCAGCGGCGACGTTCAATGAAGCTAGTTAGCTCGCAGCGGGCTAACTTTAGCTTGTTACCTGCGGTTTGCTCCAGCACTGATTTGATCCAAGCAGATGCAAATATCGTCTGTTTTAGTCTGTGCTTTAATAATATTGCCATTTTTGTTTCCTGCTGCTCATGAGCAACATCATGAAAATGAGATGATGTAGATAAACAGTCATCAAAGTTATTCGTAGTTTAGTAAGTTAGCCTAAACTGATATTAGTGAATGACGACCAATAAGTTTGACAGTAGCATTATCGTCAGCTTTACTTTTGCATCCTCCTCCTGATGGTATCTTTGTTAGTGGACAGATGAGATATGTAATGAGGTTTGCTGTTATGATGCATATAGTTCTTAAAAAAAACTAGGAGCCAGTATGAGAACTGGCTCGGGATCTGAGTTAAGTCCAGGTTAGGGATATGTGTGCATGTTTTACTTGATTTATTTTAACTGAGTGTCTAAGTTCAGTTCAGTATTTGTAACAGAATGGTAACAAGTAGGCAGGAAAAGTTTCACACCAAAGCAATAACTGCAAAAAAGTACTGAGTCAGATGCCTGATAGCAAGGTATTTATATAAATGAATAATCACTTTCAGGTTTATTTCATCACAGCACATAAAAGTACATTTGCATCATAATAGGATCAACGTGTCTCACATAAAGTCCCTGCACCAAGGAGATGTGTTTAGACAAATGTTAAAGGAACGGTTTAGTATTTTGGGGAATGCACTCTTTCTGAGGGTGACATATACTGCTGGATATCATTTTAATGTCTGGAGTCAGGGCGTGGCTTAGCATTAAGACAGGAGGCAGTCTCCTTTGTTTAATATGTGCACAAACAGAGATGTTAATATGACAGTTTGTGGTGTCAGTGGGAGTTATGTTCTGGTACTGTTTCTTGACAAACAATAGTGTAATCACCTGTGGAGTATATCTTTGCAGCATTTCTGGGAAGTGGATTTGGTTTTGGTCTTTGTAAAGACAGGATGGTACCAAATCTGGCAATGTCACTGTGCTGACAAGTCCTCAGCAAGCTGCACACAGTCGCACCACTGAGTGTTTGACAATAATAAGTTCTAGCATGCAACTCCTTCTAAACATGTGTTCTTAACATCTGTGTTTGTATGCGGGTTGACCAAACCAGATGTGTTATCAGCAAGCTTTAGTGGATTTGGAGATGCTACCTGTGTACTGTACAGCTTGTGTGGAAGGTTCATACAGTTGGATGTTAAATTAAATCTTGTGTGTGTGTTCAGACTCAGCAGATTACTCCTCAGCTGGCTCTTCAGGTCCTCCTTCAGTTTGATAAAGCAATCAACACAGCGCTCGCCAATCGAGTTCGCAACAGAGTCAACTTCAGGGTGAGTCCCCTTCCACCTCCTTTGACGTCTGACCCTCAAACCTAACCCTTTACACCAGCTTGAAGCAATGAACTGACTCAGATCAGAGTTTTTCTTCTGTGATTTAAAGGGGACAGACTTCTAAGTGAATTTGCTTCTTCACCCAGTGTTGTCTTGTGTTCGGCTTCAGTCAGTTACAGTGTGTTCTGTAGTGAGATGTTTTTCTAACAAAAAACAAGTATTCTTTATATTTCTGGGCGAGATATTAATGAACATTTTCAGGTTTCAGTGGTGCATACAGTCTTTAGATTCTTGATTTATGTAAAACTAGTGCTGTCAAGAGATTAAAAAATGGCGACATTAATTAATTGTGATCTGTAATTAATTGATCTAATTAATCTCTTTTTTTAATCTCATCTCAAAATTGCTGAGAAAAGCCTTCAACTTGATGTATTTTCATTTAAATTCATTACATTGTTGTGGCAGATGATCAAAATATTGATATATATTACAAAAAGTGGTTTTACAAAGTCATATTTATTGTTTTCAACAATAACACACTTGAACACAGATGCAGTACACCTAGCCATTACATTCTATTGTTTTTGAGATTAGTCCCAATAGAGTGCTGCAACCTTCAGTCTCGACCACCAGGGGGGTGCTTGACTGTCATGACATGTCAGCTTCATTAAAAGCATAGCTGCAGATTAACACAACAATTTTACGATGTAAAAACACACAGAAACAATACATCTGTGATCAGTTCCCTAATTTTATTTTAACAATTTTCTAAATTATTTTCCAATTTCTCATTTTATTTCATGGAAGTGATCAGTGTAAGTGCACTTGTCCCTTAAACTTAATAAAAAATAAAAGCTAACAAAATAAAAGACACCTGGTACATTTGTTACAGCTGTATCAGTTTATAGAACAGTTTTGAACAGTTAGAACAAGAGGCTGCACTGCAACGTGCAAATCACTCCTTCTCGTGGCTGCCTGCGCTTTCCCTGTCCTTGCGGCTGCAACTTGCGCTGTCTTCTCTTCTTCAAACTACAATACCCATAATTCATGTATGAACTGCTGCAGGCAATGTGCAGCCGGTGGGAGCTGCATGACAACTCAACCACCATGATCAGTTTTTAATGTTTTATCAGGCAATAACTACTCCAGACTCTGCTCTAGTGTAATTTTTGGGACAATCAGGGCAGGATTCAGGACTCAGGACAACTGCTTGGATTTCGGGACTGTCACAAATTTTTCGGCAAACAAGGCACGGAGGTTGCCGGGGAGGTCAGATACTTGCATGCTAGGGCAGACAGCTTTATTGGCTCCTGAGTGAGCAGACCACCACTGCAGGGGACAGTTATGCTGATGCTGGGCTCTGCTCTGTAGCGCTGCAGCTCTCCCACAACTCAAGCACAAAGAAGCCCAATCGTACGCCTACAGACGGATTTTATAAAAGACAACTCTGTGGCATACAGAAACAGTAAAGTTAGAGATTAAAAATGAGATTAACGCGATCAAAAAACATTGCGTGTTAAATATGGCTGTAATTAATTATTCGCAATTAGCGTGATAATTTGGCACCCCTATGTAAAACCCTTGAAGGTCAAGTTACTTTTAATTTTATTTCCTGTATGCTGCCAGATCACAGCAGAAGTCGTTTAAGGTTACCTTTCCTATAGAACAGGTCTATACCTTGTCCTTTTATTAAACTAACTAAATAGCCTTATGTTATTTATCTTACTTACACGACAGCATGTCATTTCTGTCTCTACATGGTCGCGTGTTTACAATTCTTCTCTGCTCTCTGTAACGTGAACGGCGGAGTTCCGCCCCAGTGCGCACACAGACACGTGCGCACACAGACACGTGCAAGCACCCACAGGTGAGCACACTCCCACCAGCAGTCAGAGAGCGTGCGTCGGAAAATATGTCGCTTCAACCACCTGAAAAGCAGACAAAAATATCTCCCAGGGTAGTGAAAATGGTGAAGACAAATGTTCCGATGTTTAGTTCAAGCACAGTTCAAATAATTGTTCAGTTGTTATATTGACTGCTGTTATTAAAAGAAACACATGAACACCATGATTCCTGAAGTTTTTTAATTTGCAGCAATGCATTATATTCTATAAGATTATCATGAATTTGTAGCACTTTGTAACACTTCATCCTTCAGTTTATTTAAAACATTCAACATCAACACATCTGGAGATACGTGGTTTACACTGGACAATGGGATTAAAAACCGAGATCTGAAAAGTAACTAAAGCCGTTGGCTAAATGAGGTGGAGTAAAAAGAAAAACATTTACCTCTGAGATGTAGTGGTGTAGAATTATAGAGTAGCATAAAAGGGAACTACTTAAGTGAAGTACAAGCACCATGGATTTGTACTTGAGTACAGAAAGTAGATGTTCTGTGGTGAGCTCTGACTGTTCACTGTCATTCAGGTGTTGTTCTCTTTCTGTCCACCAGGGCTCTCTGAACACCTACAGGTTCTGTGACAATGTGTGGACGTTTGTCCTGAATGACGTGGAGTTCAGGGAGGTGACAGATCTTGTGAAGGTCGACAAAGTCAAAATTGTTGCCTGTGACGGAAAGAGCGAGTCAACCCAGAACAAAAGTGATAAATGGTAAGTATTAAGTTCTTACATTTATACTTGCATTGCTGGAAGTGTAGCCTGTATTTGTAAATGTTACAAATCATTAATCAGATTGATGACAAGATTTGATTTACTGGATTATTTAATGTGATGAGGCACCTTCTGAGGAATAACCTTCCACAAGCAGTTTTTCAGTTTGCAGAAAATGTGATATACCATGATAAGTCACTGTCATAATATAACATATACCATATCACAGCTCGAAATACCACGTATATATGCATGGTCATTCATGTAAAATTTGAGCTGTGCATGCAATCCTCAGCTCCACATGCAACATTCATGGCAAACCCAGAGGCATGCACCACATGCTGTCTGCATGTACACAGAAAAAAATATTTTGAGCCCTGCATATTCGGCTACTTTATTCTTCCCTGTTTTCTCTGTAGTTAACGTTCATTTCTTATTTTCTCTCTGCAGACTCCAACGCTGCAGAGTGACAACTCTCTGTATGTGTGTTGCTGTCAGATGGAGCCACAGATGGACCTGGACTGTACATATAATTTATTACAGCAGAGTCACAGCTGAGAAGTGTGTTTGTGTTTGAGAGTGCTGTCTGAGTGTGTGTGTGTGTGTGTGTGTGTGTGTGTGTGTGTGTGTGTCAGGGTGGACCAGTCACTGTACCTGCAGCATTTTTTTTTATTATTAGCAGTTTACAGGAGGTTTGTGTTCAGTTTGCTGTAATTATTGAGCTGGATGGTCATTAATAAAAACTTTATTTAAAACACAGTGAGGTTCTGTGCTTTCCTCTGTCATGAAACAATCAAGGGATTCATTAATTAGCTGATGGACAGAAAAGACACACATAAGAGTACTGATGTTTAAGTTTTACTGCAGTAAAAACAAAAATGTTCCAGCTTCTGCAAAGTGAGTTTTCACATATTCAACCTGAATCTCTTGGGATTTTTTTGGACTTTTGTTAAAACTAAAAATGAAGCTTAAAAATCACCTTGGTGTCTGGAAACTAAACATGGAAAAAAAGAGTTGGATTATTTTGGACATTTTATAAACAATATGATGAGTAAATTGTTGATTGACCATTTACTGAAGAAGATCTGATATTTACAATCTGCTGGCCAAGCCTTCATATTGCATATATAGAAGGATTTAATTTAAGACCATGTTCAAACAGACTCAAGGGAACTCATGAACGTCGTTAGATTTTGTTCATGAATATAGTGCATGTACTTGTATATCTGTGTCCTGGTTTTGATTATATTCAGTATACAACATACACATGGAACATGAAACTTGGTTATTTACATGATTCAAACAGTAGCCAGGTTCCTGATAGTGTGCCAGTGCATCTTGACTCCTGTCAGACATCACAGTCAGGATGTAACCAATATTTCAGTCATTAGATAAACACAGAGATCACGTAGTTATAATAGGCAGGCAGCAGCGTATTCCCATACAATTACTTAGAAGTTGCTGGTCTTGAATGCACGGTATCTTTCCTCATACAGTTCAGGTGTTTCAGTCTGCTCAATCTTTTACTCCAGGTACCATGATGGACATGGGAAATTACACAAGAAAATGTGAACCCACCCATTAGTGTCAGTTGACTTGGTAAACTGGATGTGTATAAATCCAAACTAGTCTGCAATATTACCCAAAGGTCAAAACACAGTTACCCATTGGTGGAAAGGTAACTACATTTACTTGTGTGCTGTAATTAACTACAATTTTTAAATAGCCTACTATGTTATGCTATACTTCACTGAATTTCAAAGGGAAATATTTACTTTTTACTGCAATACATTTATTTAATAACTATCAGAAATTAAATATGATTTAGCCTATTCTAGATTAAACTATAGTATATAATGTAGGCTGATTAAAATATGCTCCCCCTTTACCAGCTGCAACATTTAAGAGACAAACATGTTAATATATCAATTAATATAATTCCATAATAAAAGTCACTCACCAGACACTTCATTAGGAAGACCTGTTCAACTGTTCATTAAAGGAGCAATAAGCGAAATTCATCATTTCTAGATTGAAGGAATTAAAAAATTGCTATGTGAAGAACTAGAGGTGTAATTTCTTCTGGAGTATAGCATGACCTTACACACCCTCTCTCTGTGTTGATCTCCAGCCCATTGTTTACAAGCTGGTCCCTATAAAAGGCTACAGCCAGTGAGCAATGGCAGCGCGAATTTTCTAAGTGAAATGGCAGAGTCAAATGTCTGTTTTAATTAGTGTTACAATAACATTAGGCACATGTCGCTATGTCAATTCAATTAAATTTAATGTTACAATCGTAGCATGGGTTAATGTCCGGAGCTTGAGTTATTAGCACCTCGGTCCCAGCAATGGGTCAGGCGTTTCGGTTGTGTTAGGTGAGTAGCCCAGCAGCCCAGCTAATTTGCAATTAGCATTGTAAAATGTAGCCCGACGGGAAGCCTGGCGGCTGTGTTTAGCTATTCCCCTGCCTGCTTCAGTGATGATGGTACCTGTAATAAATGTAATATATTTGCTGTGATGGAGGCGAGGCTCAGTGACTAGAAGAGCTGGTAGAAGCGCTCCATAGCTGTAAGTTACTCCAGTAGTCATAGTAGCTCTAGTGCTAACTCTGGGAGCTAACACTAACGTCCCTACTCTGCGTGAGCCGGAGCCAAGAGCTGCGGCTCACGCAGAGTAGGGACGTTAGCGTGGCAGCCGACTAGTGCTAATGCTAACGTCCCTACTCTTCTCCATGAGCCTGGTGGGCTCGTGGGTTCACGGCTCCGGCTCATGGAGAAGAGTAGGGATGTTAGCATGGCAGCCGACTAGTGCTAACGCTCACAGGAAAGCAGGGAGCAGAGACTGAGAGTGAGTGAAAGACATCGCTAACTGCTAAACTAAGTTGGCTGTTTAGGTTTTATTTCCTCGCCCCTGTGGTGAGTGAATCTGCCTGTAGTGAAACCGAGGCTAAGCGGTGCTTCCTCCTCAAGCTCCACTTCACTCAGCTGCCAGCACAGCCAGTTAGCCTCTGCTAGATTCCCAGTTAACGTTAGCCCCGGCTCTCTGTTTGGATCCAACCGGAGCACCGAGCCCTGTTTGTAATTCAAGTTAATGTGGGAAGAAGCAGCGGGTATATCGGGCAGCTGAGTGAAGTGGAGCCTGCGGAAGAAACACCAGGACCGTCTGGATGTAATAGTCTGTGGAGATGCTGCGGTGCTGGGCTGCACAGACGAGGTGAGTGAGGTGGGGGGTGGAGAGCAGAAGTAGAGGGAGGTGTGGCTCATGACACACTTTGTTTTGCTCTACAGGCAGTGCACAACAGCAAACCTAGTGGTGAAACGATTTTGTTTTTTGTCCCTTTAACACAAATAGCGGGGCGGCAGGGTGGTGTGGTGGTTAGCACCGTCGCCTCACAGCAAGAGGGTTGCTGGTTCGATCCCGGGTGTGGGAGCCTCTCTGTGTGTTTGCATGTTCTCCCCGTGTCAGCGTGGGCTCTCTCCGGGCACTCCAGCTTCCTCCCACAGTCCAAAGACATGCAGATTGGGGACTAGGTTAATTGATAACTCTAAATTGTCCGTAGGTGTGAATGTGAGCGTGAATGGTTGTTTGTCTCTATGTGTCAGGCGACCTTTCCAGGGTGTAGGGATAGGCTCCAGCCCCCCCCCCCGTGACCCTCAAGAGGATGAAGCGGTTAGAAGCTGAATGAATGAACACAAATAGCTAATCATCCAATCACGTGGCAGCAACTCAATGCATTTAGGCATGTAGACATGGTCAAGACTACCTGCTGAAGTTCAGAATGGGGAAGAAAGGTGATTTAAGTGACTTTGAAGGTGACATGGTTGTTGGTGCCAATCGGGCTGGTCTGAGTATTTCAGAAAATGGTCTGAAAAAGAGAAAATATCCAGTGAGCAGTTCTCTGGGTGAAAATGCCTTGTTGATGCCAGAGGTCAGAGGAGAATGGCCAGGCTGGTTCAAGATGATAGAAAGGCAACAGTTACTCAAATAACCACTTGTTTACAACCAAGGTATGCAGAAGACCATCTCTGAACTAACAACACATCGAACCTTGAAGCAGATGGGCTGCAACAGCAGAAGACCACACCCTGTGTGCCACTCCTGTCAGCTAAGAACAGGAAACTGAGGCTACAATTCACGCAGGCTCACCAAAGTTGAACAATAGATTGAAAAAACTTTTCTTGGTCTGATGAGTCTCGATTTCTACCGTCAGATGGCAGGGTCAGGATTTGGCATAAACAACATGAAAGCACGGATACATCCTGCCTTGTATCAAAGGTTCAGGCTGGTGGTGGTGGTGTAATGGTGTGGGATATTTTCTTGGCACACTTTGGGCCCCTTAGTACCAACTGAGCATCATTTAAATGCCACAGCCTACCAGAGTATTGTTGCTGACCATGTCCATCCCTTTATGAACACAGTGTACCCATCTTCTGATGGCTACTTCCACCAGGATAACGCACCCTGTCACAAAGCTCAAATCATCTCACACTGGTTTCTTGAACATGACAGTGAGTTCACTGTACTCGAATGGCCTTCACAGTCACCAGATCTCATTTTTTCTCTCTCTCCTTTGGGAAGCGGTGGAACATCCAGCACGTCCAGCAGATTTGTCAGCTGGACGTGACGTACACGTTGTAGTGTAAGATTTAATCTTTAATCAGGTAAAGGGGTTATATTGCATAAGTTGATTAAGAGTAAAGTTCATATAACCATGTTTGATGTAACTGTTTGTTATGCATCTATGTGTGATAAAACAATGTTATACAAGTTTATGTATTCATAACACAAGGTTATGTATTCACATTGAAGAGCACACATATACCACACCATGTATTGTTTAATAATAACACACACACTCTCTAATGTTTGTATTACATGACACACACTCAAAAGCTCACATTGCATGAAAGCACAGGGGACTGTATAGAGAAAGTCCACAGGTTTCATATATTTTTAAAAAATAAAGTGAAAAAAGGCTTGAATCTAATGGTGGGAGAATTTGGGGACTTCCAGGCCCAGAGGTCATGTTTGGACAAGGGCCCAAGGGGCCTGCCACCAATAGATTTGGACCAGATGGAAAAGGGCTAAAAAGAAAAAGATCTGCCACCAATAGGTTTGAATGCAGGTAGGAAGGGCTAAAGGAAAGAGGTGGAGATTCTCTCGAATCTTCACCAGCATAAAAGGGAGAGCGCAGACAGTGAAACTTCAAGTCTTGCTCCGGAGCCTGACTTATTGAGTTGTATGTGTTGATGCTTGTGGACACATTAAACTTGATTGCACCAGATTCTATTTGACTCCAGTGTTTCTCTAAGTGTCAGCCAACTGAACCTAAGATACTAAATCAACACAGAGGACGATCTGCAGGAGAAGTAGAAGACGAGGTCGGGAGCCATCTGGCCCACTACCAGGCACCGATTTTCTCTTCTACAACGTGTAGCTGACAAATCTGCAGCAACTGTGTGATGCTATCATGTCAGTGTAGACCAGAATCTCTCAGGAATGTTTCCAGCAGATTGTTTAATGTATGCCACAAAGAATTAAGTCAGTTCTGAAGGCAAAGGGGGTCCACCAACCTGGTACTATCAAGGTGAACCTAATAAAGTGGCCAGTGAGTTTTTTTTAAAAAGGGCCATTCTGTATAATCAATACATAAGAAAAGGATCTATGTACTTAATACACTGCTGTTTTTTTATTTTTATTTTCAGGTGATCCCTTTAAAGTATTTCATCTTGAAGTGACAATGCAGCTTTATTGTAAAATGTCTAGTCATACATCAAAGGACTTGGTTTAATCATAAAATAGTTTTAGTTCCACTTATTCCACGTATTGCAAAATCTAAATTCAGTAAGCTGCTTGTTTGTTGGTGGATTTAGTTTCTGCCTTTATTTTGAAGGCCAGCTATCCATGTCCTTCCTGTTTTGATTCTTGCTAACTTAATGGAGGGTACGGAAGGTGGGAAGGACCAAAATATTGTCAAACAATGTCACTAATGTTTCTTTCACTGTGTTGTTCACTTTTTGTATCACAGAGTTTTGTCTTTATTTTTTAATTTAATTCATAGTAATCACTGACTATCACTGGAATTACTGAACTTTAACACTGGTTTAATTAACTTTATTTAGCACTAATGGATGTTAAATGAAAAAAAAACAACAACATAAATGTTTCCTTGCTCAGTAATGGTTCTGATGCTGAGCATCATCATGTAACTCATTGATTTATGAATCTGCGGCTGATGAATCAAACTGGATGACTTAAACATCAAAGTCCAGCAGATGGCAGCAAAATATCAATTCCTCCTCCTTTCTATAAGTTCTCCTCAGGTCCTTCATTGGTGTTTCTGGCAGAGGAAGCAGCCATGATTTTCTTCTCTGTTTGAACAAAAGTGTCTTCTCACTGGCTCTCAGTATGTGCCAGGATTGATTTTAAGATCTTATTAATTACAGGGCTCTTTGGTTTGGTTTCAACACTGAAGAGTGTTGTACTGTCAAATGCTTTAGGCTATTTAAATACATTTACATGATGAAATTATGCTTTCTTACAATAATTATTTTATAAACAATAAATTGTATTTATTGCTGCACATACATGCAATATCTCTTTATCACCTTTAATTTCACTGATATATAATTTTGTATTTCCATCTTTATTGACTTCTCTTTGGATCAAAATTCAAAATATCGTTCACAATTGAGCTTGAAAGTGAACATGTGATCATCTACGTTTCCATGGCAACACAACAATTTGTCATGTTGATTACAGGACAGTGTGACACCGTACAGCAATGAGTTAGAGGACTTTGAGTTCAGCATGTGTTGCTGAATGTATGTATAGTGGCAACAAACGACTGTTCAATTTTTACCTCCCAAGCATCTCCCAGTGGTATTGTTGGTGCCACAACAACCGCATTGCTGTTTGATTTTCCTCAGAGCCAAACAACCACCAACAACACAGGACACACCACAGTTTGTTTTCCACAGTTACTTTGGTTGCTCCATCGTCTGCTATTTCCTCTACAGGAGATAGTAACTGCTAAGAGCTCACATTGATACCCTTTAATAACTGGGAATAACTACCAAAAGCTTACGAGGAAAATAAGAGTGCTGTCCTCTTCCTATTTTGGTTGTGCTATGGTTGATGCTCTTCCTTTGTGCCATAAATGGAGTCTTCATTTTTCTTGGAACATCACACCTGGAAGCAAACAGGATAGTGAAAGAGAGGCTTATAGGGAACAAATCTAAAAGCAGATGTTGTCATCATTCTATAGCCATTTCATTGTACATTCAACATTTACCTCATAATAATAAGTTAAATTAAAAAAAAACAACTTGTCTTTTCCACTCTAATCGACTCTACCCAAAATATATGGAGGCACCAAGCAGCAGCTGTTTGGGCTGAAAAATGAGGCCCGCACAGAAGTGCCAAAAACTGCAGTTCCCCTCATGGCTACCTGAGGCTGGCTCCAAATGCCAGTCAGTCCTCATAGACCTGCATGTTGAAATGTCCAACTTTATCAGCAGAAATAATCATGTTAACAGCCTGGTACAAAAACGGTTCTGGTCTATCCACCACTCGCTTCACCACAGCACCAGGCTCTTGCTTAAATATGGTCACTTCTTGGGGCTTTAAAACAGACGTTCACAAGCCAGTGGGTGATGTCATGGTAGCTACGTCCATTACCTTTACAGTCTGTAGGATACACATGTTTTCACACTTTTGTGTTTTCACACATTTACTCAAATTCTGTACTTTTGTACAATTCTGAGGTACTTGTACTTTGAGTATTGCCATTTTAATTACTTTGCTACATTTTAGAAACAAATATTGTACTTTTTACTTCACTACATTTATCTGATAACTTTGGTTAACTTTACATCCATCCATCAATTTTCATAGGGCCAAGAGGCCAAGCAAAGCACCCCAGACGTCCTTCTCCCCAACAACGCTTTCCAGCTCCTCCTGGGGGACCCCAAGGCGTTCCCAGGCCAGATGAGATATGGAATCCCTCCAGCATGTTCTGGGTCTGCCCCGGGGCCTCCCACCAGTTGGACATGCCCTGAACACCTCTAATGGAATGCGCCCAGGAGGCATCCTGATCAGATGCTGAGGAGCAGCGGCTCTACTCCGAGCTCCCTCCGGATGTCTGTGCTCCTCACCCTATCTCTAAGGCTGAGCCCAGCCACCCTACGGAAGAGACTCATTTCAGCCACTTGTATCCACAATCTCATTCTTCAAGTCACTACCCAAAGCTCATGACCATAGGTGAGGGTTGAGAGATGGACCAGTAAATCGAAAAGCTTTGCCTCCTGGCTCAGCTTTTTTTCAACTTTACAGATTTGGGTAAATAATACAAACTAAAACCAGCAAATATATGTATTATGAGAGATTAGGATAAAACTTTATTGATCTACTGATTCTTGAAATCACAAACTACCCAGCAGTAATGTAAGTAATTCAAATAAGCTCCACCTGCACCATTAAAGTGATGAACACATTAATGCTCAGTAATTCAATAAAATCAAAAATCAATCATTGTAATCTAAAAATATAATACATATATACTGAAATGAGCCATTTTGTGTAATTAGTACTTTCACTGTTGATACTTTAGTTAAGTTTGATACTAATACTGTTGTACTTTTACTGGTAAAATTTTGAATGCAGAACTTTAACTTGTAACAGTATTTCTACACTGTGGGTATTGCTACTTGGATTTTAGTAAATGATCAGAGTATTTTTCTTCCAGCACTCTGTATATAAGGGCCCACAAAGCTGCTGGTCAGTCTGTGCAAAGCCAACAAACCGCCTCAGATTTCCTCTCAGACTGGAGTTAGAGCAGCACGCTGCTGCTGCTGCTGCTGCTGCTGCTGCTGCTGCTGCTGTAAGCGTTTCTGTGTGATGGATGTTGTCACTGAGCGTTGTGAACGGCTGTTTGCTAATGAACAGATCTGTTTAGCCAGCCGCTCCGCTGACCTCTGACCCTGCTCAGTCTCCACACTGAGAGAAAATAAAGCACAGCGGCGCTCGGTAAATATGGACGAGGACAGAAAACGCAATTATTGGGAGGGAGTGTTGGCTCAACATAAAGTGAAATTATTAAAAATGATGCATGGATTTGGAAGGAAAATAAACGGATGGTGTCGTGTTGGAGTGTTTTAGATCTTTAGTCTGTGTTAGAGCAGGAAGGACTGATGATGATTCGCCAGACAGGAAGTGCTTCCTTCACTTAATGAGAGTGTCGAGCTGACTAACTGCAGCAGGAGGAAAAACCACAGCCACTCAACTTCCTCCTCTCATTCTTTCTTTGTCTTTTTTATTTTGTTTTATTGTATTTTAATCAATCAATTAATTAATTAATTGATTAATTAATTTATTGGTCACCAAAACTGTGAGTGGTTTCATTTGTTATTGTTGTAAATAAAGGGGAGAGTTTTATATTTTTGTTTTTGCTGAAGTGTCGTCTGACCTTTTAGGTGAGATCAGAAGGACTGATTTTTATTCAACAATTTGGTGGTTCTATGTCAAACCCTCTATTAATAACTTATTAATGGGGAAATAAAATGTGCCGTTATATTATTTTGAGATTTTGGGGGGTTGGGCGATTAAAAAATGAACAGAAACTAAAAACTCTGGGGAGGATCTTGTTGTCTAAAGAAGTGAAACAGGTTCTGTCCCTCTCTCCAGACCTGTAATATTTTCTGTCCTCTACATACATTTTACCATATTTGCTCTCCAAATTTTAAGACTGCAGCTGAACCCAGGGGCCTGACATGGGGAGGGCCCTCGAAAACACTGGAATTAAAAAAACTCTGGTAAAAGTTCTGCATTCAAAATTTTACTTACATGAAAGTTGGTAAGCAAAAGGTCCTTACAGTATCAAAACTGAAAGTATTAAATGTGCAGTAAAAACCTACCTGCCTGTGTTTTCCTGTTTCACAAGGCTCAGAATGATGTTCAGAGCAGTGAGTAATACAACAGCACACTCACTGTCACTGTGTGTGTGTGTGTGTGTGTGGGTGGGTGGGTGTCCAGTTGTTTTTTCTTGTCAGCCATTTTTTGTTGAATTGTCCATGATTTGGCTCTTTTGGTTAAACTTAGGAACTTGGTTGTATAAGTGATAACCAGTGTGTGAACAGACTGCAATGTCCTTCAAGGAATAATAGGCCCATTGTAGGTTAGGACATCAGGCCTCTGCGGTATGATGTGTATACTCTCACTTTATATTTTAGCCTAAATGTGTTCTTTAAAGTAATAAATCTGTCATATAGCATCATAAAAACACATAATTTTCTTTCCTCCCTCTGCCTCCTCTCCCCTTTAAAAATTTTGATGCAGTATCGTTTACTTTTACCTGTGTGCACTTTTACACAAGTAATTTTACTTCTATTTGAGGACAATACTGGGTGGGAGCTGCAGATTTAGCTGATAATTCCCTGTAGGTTCATCATGAGACTTCCATCTCACTGTCATATTATTTCATACACTGCTTAATTTAACCAATTTTTCACCATGTAAGTCCCATTGAGATCAACAGTCTCTTTTACAAGGGAGACCTGGCCAAGACAGCAGCATATGTAGAGGTTATAGCCAAACATCAACACAATAAAAGACATAGAAGACATACATGGACCTATGGACAATGACAAGTGCCAACCGATTCATTCATCCTTGTACTTATGAGACCTTTGAAGTCAGGCAGAGAGACCAGGTCACATAGTCTCAACCCTTTTTGAAGGTGAATGAATGAATGTGAGAGGAGCACAGCACATAAAAGCTTTCTTTCCCAGCTCAGTCCGTGCACTAGGAACAGACAACAAAATTAGATTTTGAGATCTCACACTATAGCTACAGTCAGATCTCTGTTCAATCAAAGTACGCATGTACGAAGGGAGTTTACCCAGTATGGCTTTATAAATGAACAAATACCAGTGACTGAGCCTACGAAAGGTCAGAGATGACCAACCAGCCCTGGAAGCAAGCGTACAGTTATGAGGTGGGTTTTACAATTCAAATCTCAGTGCACTGTGATATGCAGTATCTAACATGAGCAAGCAAAGTGCAGAAGCATTACCTTAGTCTTATCATCATTTAAAACCAGTTTCAGTTGTGAAAACTGAATCTTGGATAATGTTAAAGACAGGCTGCAATTTGGCCACAGCCTCTGTGATGGATGAGCTGGCACAATATATCACTGTGTCATCAGCATAAAAATGAAAATTTACACCAAACACATTTTGACCAAGGCTATTAATATATATTGAAAATAACAGTGGACCTAACACAGAACCCTAGGGTACACCATTACAAGTGTTGTGCAAGTTAGAAGTAAGCCCATCAAAGTGAACACACTGAGGCCTTTCTGAGAGGTAAAATGTGATTATAAAATATCAGTTGAAGCTGCTATTCATTATTTCACGTTGTTCATATTTGCATGGAGCCAACAGGAAGCTCATCCATAGAGGGACTCTGCAATGTACATGCTCTGGTAAGCACCCAGTGAACAGCTTTCATGAGAATCAATGGACGGCCAAACACAGTAAGGTTCTCTTAATATATCATGGCATTAGTAGTCGCAGTGTTTACAACAGCTCAATTAAAATGATGCAAAATGTACAAGAAAAACCTTTTCAGCTTTCATTATCGGCTACATCAAACAATATATGATTTATTATCAGATACAGGATCATCTGCATATCTGTGGTTGTTGTGGCACCAGATGTTGAACCTGCTGCGGGGATTTGCTCCCATTCAGACACTAGAGCATTAGTAGGGTCCAACACTGATGTTGGTCATCAGGTCCGGCTCACAGTCAGTGTTTCAGTTAGGGAACAACTCAATCATTTTCATTATAAGTTAATTGTCCTATTATTTTCTTCCATCAGTTTGTATCTCAAATGCCCAAAACACTAATTATAATATCCAGGAGCCAAAAGTGACATCTTGAAAGTATTTGTTTTATCGAACCATAAATATGTGACAAATAAAAGCATTAAATCTTCGTATTTGAGAAGCTGAAACTGTGAATTTTTGAGGGCATTTTTGTTGAAAATGTTAGATGATTAGTTGATTATCAAAAAAGTTAATTTACCATTGCTCCACTAACCAATTAAACCATTAATCATAGGCTCTAGTTCCAGTCCATCCCAAACGTATTGGATGGGGCTGAGGTGCAGACCAGTCAAGTTCTTCCCAACCTTGCCACCGTGATGCTGCTACATCTCATTGTAATTTAATGGACAAAGTGTAGATCTAATAGTTCTAGTTCTTGTAGTTATATTGTAGGAAGTCTCTGCTGTTATGGTAAGGTCACATATCAGTGCAGGCAGAAGGGCGAATAAAACATTTGCTTCTGGTGGCAAAGCAAATTCACATCTTCACACCAACTTTGGTGAACTCTGACCAACGAAGTGTGGAAGAGACATTCAGTACGTTTACATGACATTAAAGAAAATCGATTCATTGTGTTAGCCTGACTAAAACCAGTTTTATTAAATACATGTTAACATGTTAATCTGACTGAAATCGTACCAAATCAGTTTTCTCAGTGTCAGACTAACACACCCAGATAATGCGTTTGGAGGTCGAATTACTCCTGCATGTATACAGTCAATCAGACCCAAACTGGCCGAGGCGCTCTGCGCATGCTCCACAGTTTCCACCCCAGGCTTGGACACAGAAGCTGAATGGCATTAAATGTGTAAGAGCAGAAAAACAAAAAGTAAAGTGTCCAGCACATATGAAATGTACAGAGCTGTAAAGTTGTCCATCATGGTACTAGTTTGCCGCTAGCTAACCGTAGCTAACTAGTTTGGTCTGTGACATAATAGGTCAAGCAAAAAAAGATCCAGTACTAACAAGCTGAAAGAGCACATATCGCCACTCATCAAAGTGGAGTTGGATATACTTTGTTTCAGCTTCTTAGAGCATTTTACGAGTTACTGTATGTATCCAGCTGACAAATAATGACAAAATAAAAATAAATCAAGAGCTCAGACAACAACAGCAACAACACAAGAATTTAAAATGAGTGAAAAAATAAAGCTTTACCTGAACTCCCTCCACGCTATCATGCAAACAATCAATGGCATAAATTTATTTAACCTTTATCCTGAGTTCAACCAGCTGTGGATTACTGATCAGCCTGTCAGAGTGAATCAGAACGGAGGAGAGGTGGGGCCGTGGAGACATCACTTACCAAGACCTGAAAGGTTTTGTCCACCTGCACTCTGAACTTTCGCACAAAGTGTTTCCCATCAGTCAGCAGGGTAATGTCCTCTGACCAGCCGGGTGATTTGTCAGCAAATATCTGTCTGTCAAACCGCAGCTTCATTGTTTCCACCCGCTGAGGAGTGTAATCAATGAACCTTACAGAGCCACCACATATATTTATATCACTGCCTCAGTTTAAATAACGGGAATGTTTTTTTCATTTTTAAGGATGTGTCACAGAAGGTAAAGTATTAGCCTGAGTGTCAGACTGAAGCTCCCAGAATCTTCAGTCTGACATGGCTTCCATTGAAGGCGATTTACAAGAGGGAGGGAATTTGATTTTTTTATCGCAAATTCATTGTATGTATGAATGCCAGACCAGAGATGCAAGCCTACTCAGTTGAGTGGGCGGGGTCTATGGTCTGGAACCAGGCTAGTAAAGTATTGCTTTAAAAGTGGAGTCTTTCTCTTTGTGGTGAAATGGACTCTGAAAGGCAGAAAGATCAAAACTTTTACCTGTCGGCCAAGAAAAACAACATTTTAACATTATTGTAAAATACATATAAAAACAGGTAAACAGAAACAAACTTATGGACTCAACATCCAAAGAATGTTTAGAGTTTACAGGTGGGATGAAGGTTCATAGTTGAATTTTTAATTGTTGAGTATTTATCTGTGTGTCACTGTGATGAGGTTAAACAGCTGATTAATAAGAGGCTGAATGCATGCAGCTCCTGCAGCTCCGCTCCATCTCTCACTGTTATGATAATGAGCTCATTCAATATGCAGATTCAGTCCTCAGAGGCCTCATGCAATTAATTGTTCTCGTTGACTCGAGTAATTATTTGTTTGCTGATTTAATTTGGAGATTTAGAAAGTGTCGATGCCACATGATTTGTATGGGCCGCGCGTGTGTGCGTGTGTGTGTGTGTGTGTGTGTGTGTTACATTATGTAATCCAGAGCTGCTGTAAAAATAACACTACAGCTGATCATATGATGTTGCAACAAAAAATCCAGATGTGTTTTATAATGTAGCATGACATGAAGTCAATCAGAGTCCTGCACTTGGTCGACTCCCTGACGGGAAACCCACAACAAGCTGTTTCATGGGTAAAAATATGTATAAATTCACAGGAGAGGACAAAACTTTTTTATTTTTCAGAATAAAACACATGAAAAAGACTCGCAGTACATGTGTAATATTTTGACATCTAAATTACTATCATCAAGTCACAATTCCTTTTATTTTGAAAGTCAATGACACAAGTCACCAATGTGGACTCTAGCAATGAAACTTGGCAGCCTGAGGATGAGGTGGCAGCCTACATCAAGTTCAAGACACCCAAGGAGGATCCTTTTGAGGTTTTAAGGTGGTGGAAGGAGCATGCTAAAATGTTTCCTAACCTGGCAGTGACTGTGCAGAGTGTTTTCGCCAACCTGGCATTAAGTGCAGCCTTCTCCGCTGGATTTGTATTTGAAGAATGGAGAACCCAGCTTAATGTGAGAGACTGTAGCCTTTGTGTGATTAATCATGGGTGCAGGTTGGGTCATGGGACTTTTATTAACAGGTGGGGGCAGACGCGGCTTTGACTTAGACATAATGACGGGTAACAGGTCTGGTACTGAGCTTTACGGGTATGGGCAGGTGCGGGTTTTCAAAAATGGACTCGTGCAGGACTCTGTAGTTAATCCATTTAGTGAGACAAAGGCAACTGTTTAAAGAACAGGACAGCCATTTTGGGTTCTCTCTGTGGCCAGTGCAGCGATAGATCCAGGCAGGGAATGTATAACATATGCATCTTTTATGTCAAACCCGAATCCAGCAAGAGTTTAACCAACCACTGTCCACTTTGACACACAGGTCTACACAATATGTTGAGATTAATTGGTAGTGGACATATTCCCATGCTTTGTAAAAGTAGTAACACTGGGGGGCCCAGTAACTCACCTGGTATATGGTGACTGTGGCTCAGAGGTAGAGTGGGTTGTTCGATTCCTCCAGTCCGCATGTCGAAGTATCTTTGGGCAAGATACTGAACCCCAAATTTCTCTTGATGGTTGTTCCATTGGTGTGTGAGTATGTGTGAATAGTTACTGAGTAGCAGGTGGCACCTTGTATGGTAGCCTTGGTCATCAGTGTGTGACTGTGTATGTGAATGGGTAAATGTGACCTGTAAATTATGCTTTGAATGGTTGGCAGACTAGAAAAACCCCATGCAAGTGCAGTCCATTTACCATTTAGAGTAGGCATCCCATATTCTAAGACATTGTCCTTGCTGCATCAGCCTGGATTCAATTTCAGTGGCCCTTTGCTGCATGTCATCCCCTCTCTTCCCCCCTTTCACTCTTAAGGTGTCCTATCAAATTAAAAAAGAAAAGGCAAAAAAGCCAAAAAAAAAAGTACCAGTCTGTGAAAATACCCCACTAAAAACCCTGCATCCAAAACTTTACTTCAATAAAAGTATGCAAGTATTATTAGCAAAATGTAAAAATAGTCAGTTATTTAAAAATCTATTTTCTATGTAAGTAGCAAAAACAAACAAACAAAAAAAAGGTAGAGAAAAAGAAAAGTAACTGGTAACTAAAGCTACCAGACAAATGTAGGCCCAGTGAAGTAACACGTGAAAACATTTGTCTCTAAGATGTAGTGGAGTAAAAGCAAGGAATTATAAAATGGAAATACTCAAGTTAAGTACAAGAACCTCAGATTTGTATTAAAGTAAATTAAGTGGTTAAATGACTTGACTGTTTCATTTTGCTGCCTTTTGGAGCACGCTGTAATGCTTCTTTTGAAAAGTGCTCCATAGATAAAGATTATCATTATTATTATTATTATTATTATTATTATATGTACTTTGCACCACTGGATAAATAGTGTGTCCACACAGGAGGCCTTAGGGCCTTTACGTGTATCTCTGCAGTATCATACTGTAACTCCAGTCCCACTTTACACATGAAACATATTTTTATGCTTCAAGTCCTTTGTTTTTTGACATACACATGTAAATACATGGACTGTGTATTTATGTGTACTGAGCTTTGAGTCCTGCCCAAATGCCTGTGAACATGTATTTATCTGCAAAAACCTTCAATATTTCCTCAGAAGAAGACAAACAGACTGGAGTCTGTGTAATTTGGGTGGATTACTCCTTTAATCATGCAGCTCTCTGATCTCACAGAGCAAACACCGGCACTCTAATTAGTGGCATTAGTGTTAATTAGCTCTCAGTAATCTGAAGTTAAACACACTGAACTGTTCATGAGATTCATTCATTTAACATGTTACTGTGAGGACATTGTAATATGTTTCACAACTCACCTCAAAGAAAAGCTGTTTCCCCCCTGATTTTCATTGAAGAAATAAAAAACTGACAAACAAGAAGGGATTAAAAACCAGCCCTCACTGGGATGACATGACGAGTAAATATTGACATTTACTGTATGGGGGTGTTGTTTGAATTTCAGGTGAGACATTACTGTTTTTTGCCAGATGAACCTGCAACTACGTCTGCATTACTCTGAGTTTTGAAATATTTTCATGTAAAAACAATGCAAGTTGTAATACTTTTGGAAAACCTCCATTTTGGGGTAGAAAACCTTTTTGTTTTGTCTAGTTGGTGGGCTGAAACCGAGAGAAATATGCAGAGTAAATGTGGATAGGACTCATTCACATTGATGAGGAGGAATAACGTAAACTTCCTGTCTGGTCTCAGCAGCTCTTTGGCTCTGATGTCTCTGTGGCATTTTAAACATGAGATATAACCAAGCAGGAGATGACATATCAACATGTTAGCACTTCAGATATCACAGAAAGAAACTTAATCTGCTGGCCAGTTTAAATGACAAAACCATATTAAACTGTATTTATGTGACTGTGTTTTAAGGTTGGTAGTTGGTGAGTCACACATCATCTCCTAAAGGATGCTGTGTGCCAGTAGACACTGTCATCCAAACTCAAACCAAATCATTTTTCCACCAGGACGATCAAAAAATCTTTCCTTATTTGGATACTTTCTCATCATAATTATATTCTTAATGTTCAGCCTGAAGATTTTAAGCCAAATACAAAAAAATGTGAACTGACATTATGGAGCGCTGCAGACATGTTTTTACAGTGGACACAAGATAAAGACAAGAGAGGGCATGGTCTGTGTTAACATGGCAGGGTGTGTGTGTGCGTGTGTGTGTGTGATAACTGTCCAAAAAAAAAATTAATTACTGCAAACCAGCTCTTTAAAATGTGCCAGTTAATAAGAGCTGAGATATAATTAAATTTGTGGCTGACCGACCTTGGGAGAGTTAAAACATAAAAAACGTGATGGATGGAACACACACACACACACACACACACACACACACACTCACAGACACAGGGTCACTGCTGGTCAACTGACTAAAAGATACTGTGCTAAATATTTGTAGTGAAACAACTCAAACATTTGTGTTTTTCATATGAACATTTTAACCACAGAGGTCAGAGCAAGCTCACTGACAACACCATCAGACAGGTGATAATGAGGTTAAAGATCACAGAGTAAAACAGGTCAGCAAACAAAAACTGAGAAGAATGAAATACAGTAATGTTGCAGGACAGAAGATTTGTATTAACACTGAAGAAAATGTCAGCAAATTCCTCATTTTCTTGGAGTAACATATCATCTACTGTTAATGTTATTTTTAATGGAGGAAAAATATCTTTTGAGCTTTATTCAGAAAAAGAAAAAGATGTCAGACAAGTTTTGGAAAAATCTGCAGCTATTTTATCTTTCATCCTGGCAATTGTGAGATAAACAGTACAGTTACTTTATTGACACACATGCTGCATAAAGGCTGGCCAACGTGTCAAAGTCATGGTGCTACTGACTGAGCCTGATAGTCTGAGGGACTGTACACATGCCACGTATTTAACCGTCTGGAAAATGCGAGGTCAGTACTGGGCACTACTCTTGTGCCTACTCTGTGCCAACTTTAAGGGTGTGGTGGCAGGTTGCATCTGAGGTTGCTAAGTGACCATAACCAGCAACTTACATGATCCTGAGTGCAGAGCTGATCTTCTTCAAAGTGTTGACTACATTGAAAACAATTAATTTGAGGCTGCAAAAAACACAGCATGTGTTGGGCCCCTTAGAAAGCAAAAAGCAAAGCAGAAAGCAAATTGCAGGTTACGAAATGTGGGGTGCACAGCACTGCCTTTTTTAAAAAAAAATTGAATGCCATCAGTAAAAAAACACAACAAAAAAAAACCCCACTTGCTGCACCTTTTATTGTTGCCAGGCAACCACACCATCACCTCCTTACCCAAACCTTTCTGTGTAATCAATGTAGCAATTATTTTGGCTAGCAAAAAATACCTACTTATTTTCACAGTAACTAGTATCTAGTTACTAAAATGACAGGCAGAGGGTACCTACCCTGGCTCTGGCTGAGGGTGAGAGGCTGTCAGCAAATAGATTGTTGGGCACAGGGAAACGGCAATCTGTGTGGGTACAGGAGACCCTAACAAAGAAGGTGGATCATGGGGAGTACCATCAGTTTGTCCAGGAGCTTCGCCTCCATGATGGTGGTTTCCAGACATATTTAAGGATGATTTGGGTTTGACAATCTGCTGTCAATCATTGAGCGTAGTGTAACAAAAATGAATAAAGTCGTATCGCTCTGGTTATCCAGCAGCTGCTAACCACCAGTTTCTTCTCCATTGTTTACCAACTGCAAACTTGTTGTTGTTACCTTCACAGAAGGCCCGCCTCTGAAATCATCCGATTGGACAATAGAAGAAAAAGCAGAGGTGATGTGGGGCACATTTCTGTTCTGAGTTGAAGTTTTTTCAACTTGAGCATTTCAGAGTGCCCCGTCCAAAGCTCCAGGCATTTAGAGCGCACAAACATGAGGTGCATAGCAATGCAAAAACAGCGAGCAAAAAGCTTAATTGTCATTAAAATCGATTACAAAACGCCGCCTCCAGCTGCTAAAACACTTTCTGTGTGATCGGGGCCTAAATGGTTGAACAGTTTGTTAGGTGGAAAAGACTGCAGTTTGAGGGATCTCTCTGAACTGTCTGAGCAGTAGCAAAGACTATATTCATCATTAAACTCCCCCCATAATAAAGGCATAAAGTACATCAAATATTTTAGTAAATCCACAAAACCCAAAGTGCAGAGAGGAGTTTGAGCTGATGGAGGAGCTGCAGGAGCAAATGGTGTTGGGGTGAATCAGCAGAGTGACAGTGATAAGAGTTTATAATGGCCATGCTGTTCACCTGCATAATTACAATTTACTAGTCAGCTTTATAGACTGTGTGAAATAATGGACTGAGCCACCACGATAACACCCATTGCTTTATGGACTCCAATTTTAAATCCTTGAGTCTGATATTTTAAATGCTGCCATTTTGGATTTTTTTTGGAGCCAGAAATGACCACATTTGGAAGAGAGGGGGGATATAACCCTAGCGCTAGCTGCTAGCTTGGTTAGCACAGTGCATTACAGTCGATCGTTAACTGTGACAATGCTAATGCTAATTTTTGCTAGAGAAAGACAGGCTGAAAACCTTTAAAACAAAATGTACTTACTGGAGAAATGAATATCTGACTCAGTAGAGGGTCTTTTAGTACAACCAAATGCTGGACCAGACATTTTGAGACTTCCAAAATGTTACAATTAACTTTCATAAACTGAAAACACGCTGAAATAGCAACAGCGACAGCTAAGACCATACTCAGTGAGTTTGGGGTTATGCCCACTCTCATGTTGGCTTAACTTTTCAGCCCTGGAAGTTGCTACTTGGACAACTTATGAATATGCCAGTGATTATGAAGCATGAGTGGTGGCAACCCCCGAGGTTGAAAATGAAGCCAATGCATAAGTACCAGAAACTGCAGTTCCTCGAATGGCCACTTGAGGCTGGCTCCAACATGAGTCAATCCCCACAGAGTCCATGTTAAAATGCTAACACATTCTCACTTCGACCTCGTCACATATTGATGTTTGGTCATGGACTTTCCATGTCAAGACATGATATGTAAGGTACCCTGGTTGGTTGTTGTCAACTTCAGTCTGTTATATCAATCAATCAATCAATCAATCAATCAATCAATCAATCAATCAATCAATCAATCAATCAATCAATCAATCCATTTTATTTATAAAGCCCAATATCACAAATCACAATTTGCCTCACAGGGCTTTACAGCATACGACATCCCTCTGTCCTTATGACCCTCACAGCGGATCAGGAAAAACTCCCCAAAAAAACCCTTTAACAGGGAAAAAAAACGGTAGAAACCTCAGGAAGAGCAACTGAAGGGGGATCCCTCTTCCAGGACGGACAGATGAGCAACAGATGTTGTACAGAGCAGATCAACATAGTAAATTAACAGTAAACCGTATGACACAATGAGACAGAGAGAGAGAGAGAGCGACAGAGACAGAGAGAGATGCAGGATAGACGGTAATGGCAGTAGCTTACAACAACATTAATGAAAGTAATAATATTATAATTAATAATAATATATTAATATCTGATAGTATACATGTGTGACAATAATCATGTGTGTATAATAACAGTAGAAGTATGACTAATGATAACAGCAGCAGCAGAAGGCATCTGGCAGGACCATGGCAGCAGCACAACCACACACGTCACACTATCCAGGCACCTCTACAATAACATGCAATGTCTGTTTTTAAAATACAATTTTTTCACAGGAAATGTGCAATTTGCATATAGTCTCTTTCAAAATAAATGCACTGTCCAACACTGTGGATTTATGTTTCTTTACATTGCTTCAACAACAAATGCACGTGGTTAGGTTTAGCCAAAACACGCATGTGGTTGGGTTTACGAAAAAAGAAAAGGGTTGGACTTTACCATCTTATGGAAAGTGAACATCAGCCCCCTAGGTGAAAGTTGGTGGTTGTTGGACCCATCCACCAGCCCTCCCGGCACCTTAAGTTTCATTGTTGTTTTGCCGCCAGGTGGCATTAATCAATAAAAGCATCTGTCCATGCATCATGCCGACATGAAAGGATGTCTTTTTTGTCTGTGTCTGACACTGGAAGTCACTGACCAAGCACCGGTTTTCGATGACTTCAGAGTGCAGCTGGGTTGACAATGCCCAGCTTAACGACAGAAGTAAACATGTCTGGGGCAAAGTATAGTTTTGGTCTCTATAGCTAATTTCAACAGACACCCTCATGTCCAAATATTGTCATTCCTGGTCCCAAATATCCGAGATGGCAATGACCTAAGCGCCAAACTCAATGCTTCAAAACAGGAGTCTGCAAACCGATGGGTGACATAGTAGCTAAGACCATTATTCAAATACAAGCATGACTTCAGTGTTCCACCTAAACTAACACCATGCTGCCCAAACTGACCCAATGTTGGGCTGACTGCTAAATGTAGCTTTATCTCAGAGATAAAAATTTTACATGCATTCAAAATCTGGTCAAATCAGACAGCCATACATGAACCTGAGCTGGCACTCATGTGGTCCTAAGGTGTCAGACTGCAGCCAGGTGTGCCAAAACTCAACACTTCTCTAACTGCATGTCTATTTGCTTCAGTATTTGATGTCTGAAGCAGCAAAATCACAATATATAAGACTGCTAAACTTTTAATATAGTTTCCTGTCAGTTATTAAATGCACAATGTGTTTTTCTTTGAGGCTTGTGTCATCAGTCTGATGATGAATCTGTGAATATTCTCTCAGCTTTAAAGGACACAATGACAGTATATCTTTCTCATCTGACTTGTGGTCACCTAACAAACCGCAGCAAATTACATATTAACTTTCTTTTACGCTACGCTCGGCTTTTGTCTCCATAATAGCGCCGACTCCACCGCGCAGTCACATCTCCTGTCTGAGATAACTGGTGTTGTAAGTCATTTCTTCATACATGACACGACCGACCTCCTCTCAAAGTATTTTATGAAAGTAATCAGATGCATCAATCACAGTGAAGCAGTGAGGCCTGTGTTAATCCTCTCTGTTCACTCTGAGTTTGGAGTTAAATGGCCCTGAAGACTAATGAAAGAGCAGAGTGAGCTTTATTCCTGCAGTCTGAGGAATTAATCTCTTCTGTCACTGCTCAGTCAGACCTGCAAAATAAGCTGAAAGAAGCAAATGATTGCTACATTGAGGACTTGAGTGAGCTGGAGGAGGAGTTGGACCTGATCAGGAAGTGTGAGTAAAGGTACTTTGTTACTTTCCACTAACGCTGCTTTGTTGCTATACTGTAGAGTTGCTTGAATATATGTATGGGTCAAATTGAAGTGGTAGCTAACTGTAACTCTGTTTTGGCAAGGTTGCAGTGCTATGTCAGGCGTTGCTAGGAGTGATACAGGGCATATATTTATGGATTTCACAATAATTGGTAATTTACACCACAAATGGAATTACCAATCAATTAAGTAGCCTACATTTACCACTGTCAGGTGATCAGAAAACGTTTTGGTTATGTGATGGAATCAGAGGGACAGTTGGCCTGATAGCTGTAAAATGATCATTATCCTAGCAACAGTAATTTCAAGGTTAAATGCTCTATAAGCCATGATGTCACTGATGTGTTTCTGCTACATGATTATACTAATGATGTGGCTTGTGGATTTCTCTGAGATATCACTGACCCTTTCATCCCTTTCTTTCTTTCCGTCTTCTCATCAGCACCTTGGCCTCATCTCTCCACTCCCAGCTGTAGTGCTTTTACTTTCAAGTACTATGCTTAACTACAGTTTTGATTTACTTTTACCTTACTTGAGTATTTCCATATTCTACTCTTTATTCTTCCATTACATCTCACAAGGAGGTATTTAACATTTCATTCACCTACATTTATTTGATAGCATTAAAATACTAGTTCGGGTGGCGCGGTGGTGTGATGGTTAGCACTGTCGCCTAACAGCAAGAGGGTTGCTGCTTAAAGGAGGGAGCCCTTCTGTGTGGAGTTTGCATGTTCTCCCTGTGTCAGTGTGGGTTTTCTCCGGGAACTCCGGCTTCCTCCCACAGTCCAAAGACATACAGGTTGGTGATAGGTTAATTGGTGACTCTAAATTGTCCATAGGTGTGAATGTGAGTGTGAATGGTTGTTTGTCTCTATGTGTCAGCCCTGCGATAGTCTGGCGACCTGTCCAGGGTGTACCCTGCCTCTCGCCCGATGTCAGCTGGGATAGGCTCCAGCCCCCCCGTGACCCGCAAGAGGATAAGCGGTGACGAAAATGGATGGATGGTTAAATACTAGTTCAATTGCAGATTCAGACTAATAATAAAAAATATATAATGAATAAATAAATTATGATGGATAAACATAAGACTTAACTGCTATCTGCAAAAAAGCTTAACATCTACCAGCTTCAACATTAAAGTGATAAACACATAATTGCATCAGTACTTTATTTGATCTGAAATGGATTGTTCTGCACAATGAGTGCTGATCTGAGTAACTCTTCTTCTACCACTACAAACGTGCGTCAAATTAGTCCTCCATTCCCTTGATGCTAAAACATCACAGGAATTACCATTGACTTGCTACCGAAAACTAGCATTGCAATCGAAATTATTATCCTTACAAACGATCCATTTTTATTTCACATCCTTAAAATAAAACTAAGTATGTGTTGATACTTTCAGGCATAAATTCCCTATGTTCTCTGAAAACAAACTAATAGCAGCTGACTTCTTTCCTTGTTGTTTCCGTATGCTGTTGAATGTTAACACTAGCCTACTTGGTACGAACTGAAGTTCCATCATCTCATTTAAGAGATTGTCGCCACCTGCTGATGTATTGAGTAACTGCACCTCACACAGATATTTTTTTCTACAGGTCGGCTACGGTAGGAATTGTACAAAACTACGCAATTACACAGGAGGGAAGTCACAAATGTCACATGGCCCACAAACTGACAGTAAGCGATCCACAAATGTGCAAAATGTGTTTCACATGTAAAAATAAATATACAAATGCGTAAATATAACTTCACATGTAGTTACTGTGGTGTGGTAGCGTACCGCTCACACTGCCTGTAAGTGAATGAGATGCGATTTAATTGGACTCTTGTTCAGACAGCCTAGCAGCTACACTCATTGAACGTGACCATGTGAACCGTTCTCTCAAGGTGGGACGTATTCTGTTTGAATACAAACAGAGCAGCCACGCACATCCAAAAAATGAAAAAGGTGCTGGACTAAATGAATAAAATTGAAAAGACAAAGAAAAGTCCGCACACTTCAGCTCCCTTTAGGTGCATTTATTCCACCATCCTGGAGTGACGTTTCGGGGCCCAAAACGTCACTCCAGGATGGTGGAAAAAGAATGACTGGAGTCGGAAGAATACACAAACAAACCAAAAGTGTAATTCACCACATTTTGTCATGTTTTTTTCTGTGAGCTGCACACAATGATAGAAGCCTTGGCTGTAGGGAGAGGACCTAGAAGCCACAGATGTAGAGAAGGATGGTGTTCCTGGGGAACCAGCTGCATTAATGGTTGACAAAGTTAAACTGGTAGTTGTACTAGTTTGTGAGGTGACAGAAATGTCTTCTTCTCTTTCTTCAAAAATCTGCACAGTAGGGTGTTTGTAAATGAGCCTCCGCCAGCCATGGCCAATAGTCATTCTTTCACGTTTACTTAAAGAGGTTTAAGTTCTAATATGGAAACAAAATGGACGTTACAAAGACAACATGTTGTATTTTATTGCTGAGCATTTAAACAACACATTGATAATGAAGAGCAAAGGAAACAGACCAGGAGAGCCATGAAATATGATGGAGGACTCAATTTTTTTAATTTTTATGACATCACATGAATGCAACACAAGGCTGTGGAGGTTACGGAGATGTCTGCAGTGCTACTTGCCCTTAAAGAAGCTTACATGGCCAACATGGGATGCTGAAATGCACTAAAAAGAATGTTAGCCTTACTAATGTAAACTTCTACATGACTGGTGCTGCACAGAAGAGAGGTTTTGTGGGGCAGGCAGCACTAGCTATCAAAAGTGCATGTACTAACGGAGTGTAACAGAGAAATTGACACCATATGTTGCAAAATGTATCAGAACTCAAAAGGACAGTAAAAAATATGCATTATAAGAAAAAATTAAAACATTTTTACAATTAAAAACACATTTTGCCAACCAGTAGTGTTGTATGTGCAGCTGTTTGTTATATGATGACACGACTGCTCATGTTTCTGACCCATCAGACTTACTGGTAATGATGGTGATCATTTAGAGTTCATTTCACATTTAACTAATCTTTAAATAAATTCTGCTCTGTAACATCTCCCTCTGACACATGAGAGGCAGAACTCAACCAGCCTATCTGAGTTAAATAACATTAACACTCCTCCAGTCTCTCTGACAGTCTAAATGTAAAGCTGTTTTTTTATGTAAATAGCTCTCAGGTAAATATAACAGACAGTCAGGTGTAATGATAGCAGCGGCCTCAGTCACGCCTGTCGTGTTGAGCGAGTGCTCTCATTGAATTGTGGGCTGCAGCAGACATGTCATCAGACTCACACTATCTGTCTTTATCTGAAGCAGCACTCCAGAGAGAGACTGAGAAACACCTGCTGAGACTCCAAGACAGGAGAGGGGCAGGAAATGGCTGATTGGTTAGAGAGTCAGCAGAGACAGCAGCTCTACCTGCAGACAAACTGACGGTCTGAAATAGCACATCAGGTTGGGTTACTTTGGATTTTCTACAGGTCTAAATTAAACATTTCAGAGTCCATTCTCCCTTTTTTGTTGTAGTTATCTCTGCTGTCTGAAAACCTTCTACAGTGTTCAGTCCTCTCTGTTCTGCTGTCATTACAGACACTTGAACTAACTACTAACAACTTCTTAGTTGTGTGATTTTTGATTGTCACCATCTTGGATTTTTGGAGCCAGAAGTGATGAGAACTGACCATGTTTGGTTAAGAGGACAGAGCTAACCCTACATTAGCTGCTAGCTTGGTTAGCACAGTGCATTTCCCATGGATGTATTAGGAGAACTGGATACAACATTAAACACAAGGCCCTGTTTCCTGTGAAAGTTGCTCAGTGCGTCAGTGCATGAAGCCAAAATGGTTTGACCGTCGCATATAAAATTGTCTGGATGATCCACGAATAATCAGCACTACTTCCGCACTGTGTGGCACATAGAGCAGGTGCACTAGAGACTTACAACAGCCGAGCGTCTTACTTCTGCCGGCTGAAAAGCTTTACTGGGCCAACTTCCAGCTTACCTCTGCACTCTTCTGTGTGTCAGCTTTGGTAGTTACCAGCTATGCTCCTTCAAGTGATTGCTTTTTAATGTACCCCAGGTTTTAACGGATCTGGGGAAAACTGCATTTCCCTCTATATGCACCATGGGCATGAGACAATTTTCAAAGAGATCTAAGATTAAAAACACTTTTATCCATTGATGAATTTAAGGGTGTCATAAAGAATGTGGTGATAAAGACATGCGCTTGTTTTTCTTGAGAGGCCACTATGTTTGAATAGTTGTTGTTGATTTAGTGTGGATTTTTGTATTTTATATTGTATTTGTTGCCCTTTAATGTATTTTGATCGGCTGCTTCCTTGACCAGGTTTCTCTTGTAAAAGAGATGTCAATGGGACTTCCTGGGTAAATAAAAGTAAAATAAAATAACCTTTGGTTTAGCGCTCTGCCAACTTGAATGGGGATAAAATAATTCAATCTTGCAGCTCTTCTAGACTTTCCAAATGTTATTGGGCCAAATAGGTTAAATTCTGAAACTAAAATGAATCATGCTCAAAAAGATTTATCCACTGATATACAGACATCTCTTTCACTATGTAATGTAAGTTTTTTTCAGAAAAGCATTGCAGATCACCATGATCACCTTTAGCAACAGATATGGCAATGCCTATACTCTGTACTGAATCTGGGGTTATGCTATGCACTTAACTGTTGTCACCGGGGCAGAGACTTGCCAATTGATGGCATTCACCTATCACTCAAAGCAGCCATGCTTTTAAAAGTTAATGTGTAACTTTAAGCCTTAAAAGAATATAAACTGTTGAGTTATAAAAAATTCACCCCCGTATGGTTGTCATGAACGGGGAAATTAGCTATAGATCCTAAAACATTTTATGCAAATTACCAGCTTGCAAACATGTTCATTTGTGCTGTAAAATTGGTCATTTCAACATGGGGGTCCTTCCACCTTCACATTGGCTTAATTTTTCATCCCTGGAAGTTGCCGCTTGAACAGAACCTGGATGTTCTGGAACCACTTCCCGCTCTCTGTGGTGGAGAGGCTCTGGGGGATTAGCTGCAGTGCCACAGTTGGCCCCTGAATATGATTTTTTTTTTTAAGCTTTGTCACAGTAAACATCCTGGTTCATTACAGACATCATAAAGCTGTGAAACTAAAGAGGAGACTAACAAGATAAACCTGATGAGAGAGAGAGTGAGTGAGCGAGTGTGTATTAACACATGGAGGGTCAGTGAGGTCAGTAGTTTTACACTGCTGTGGTTCAGAGCAGTGAAGATGAGGCAAAACAGGTTGTTTAGAGATTCCTGAGAATCCACTGACCAGTGCTCCTCCAATGCCGCTGGGTTCAAACCCGGAGTTTGACTTCTGACCTCTAAAGTCTCACTAATTTGAATCACCAGGGCTGTGTTTGAAATTGCATACTAGTATGCTATTTAGCACACTAGTATGTAAAATTTATTTAGTATGTCCAAAACCTCAATATGAAACCAATAGTACATAAATTGCATTCTACAAACCAAATTCCCAAAAAGTTGGGATGCTGTGCAAAACATGAATAACTGGAATTACCACCCCGCAGCTTTATGCCTCCACACACCAGTATAGTTGCAGTCAGTTACATCCATGTCTGTGAAAACATGGATGATTCGCATATCTTACTCCTGACAGCACAAAAGAGCTATACTATGAGCAGTGGACAGTTTTAAACGATGACTCAAAACATACCCTTTTAACATAGCCCATAACTAACAGCTATCTGTTTTAATATTCTTAATTACGGTTTCTTTGCTTTTCTCCTTAAATCAGTGTTGTATAATTGCGTGGTTTTATTTATTTGCTGTTTGTCCCTGCTGTCTGAATTGCAAAGCACTTGCGCTCTGTTCCTGAGATACAGTATGTTGAATAATGATCAGAAAAGTGTTTATTCAGAGCATTATGATGTCAAAGTGAAGCTGACCCTTGACTTTTTGGATATAAAATGTCATCACTACAGTGTTTTGTCCAAGTGGATGTTTTTTGCTAAATTTGAAGAAATTTCGTCAAGATGTTCGTAAAATATCACATTCACGAGAATGACATGGACCAATGTCACACTGACCATGACCTTTGACCTCTGACCATCAAATTCTAATCAGTTCATTGTAGAGTCCAAATGAAGGTTGCTACAAATTTTTTTAAAAAATCTCTCACGGTGTTCTTAAGATATCGTGTTCACATGAATGACACAGTCAAGGTCACAGTGCCCTTGACCTTTGACCACCAAAATGTAATCAGTTCATCACTTAGTCCGAGGGGACATTTGTGCCACATTTGAAGAAAATCCCTCAAGGCTTACTTGGGATAACGCAATCACGAGAATGGAACGGATGGTCATACGGACAGACAGATGAACAACCCGAAAACATAATGCCTCCGGCTATAGCTATCACCAGTGCAGAGGCATAAAAAACAGAATCTGGTAATTTTCAAGTCCTTATCGACTTATTTTCAACTGAATACAATTCAAAGACAAGGTATGTAATATTTAAAGTGATGAACTTGAATGACCGGTTCATTGCCTTTTTCCATGTCGGAGGTTGTTTTTTCAGAGTACAACTGTCGTATTAATGCATTAACACAGCCGTCATTACATCGACAAAAAAACAATGTAATTTTTCCATTGGATTTTGGATTATTGCAGAAAAATAAGCTCTGTGGCAAACAAAAGCTTATGATTATTATGTTTTGTGAAGCAAGATAAATTTCACAATTGAACACCACTTTCAGATTTTTGAAGTGTAACTACACTACGGTCATGTGACTTAAACATCATTGTCACTAAGCTTACAAACTGTAAACTGATTTTGCATACTTCTACAAAAGCCTTTGCATTTAGCTTGGCCTGAACTAGCTAGTAGCCATGACTTTATCTTTGAGTTTGACTAGTTTGCAAGACTGTAAGTATAAGCAAACTAGGCAAGGTGGGCTAGTGAGTGCATAAGTTTCTGTGGTCGGCGTGATGATGTTTAATGTCCCTGACAACCTCTGTAGTCTCATGTAACAACCTGACAGTGTGTAAAACAAGACTAGATAACTTTCCAGCCATGTCGCTGCACCGAAATCAATATCAAGATTTTTAACAAGCAAATGATACGTCATGTGTACCATTACTGACTGCTGCAGACTGAAATAGCAAGTTGAATAGTGAATGGGTTGTGAAATGATCACTTAGAAGATCAGAAGATCAGATTCTGGAGTGGTAGCGCACTGTTCTACTGTACAGATACACCTGTACAAATATGACCTTCATGGAAGAGTCATCAGAAGAAAACCTGTGTCCTCACCACAACATTCAGCATCAGAAGTTTGCAATGGAACATCAAAACAAGCCTGAATCTTTTTGGACTCTTCACCTTATAACCCCATCTTGTTTCAGTACTAACACTTTTCTGTTTGTCATCTATCTGAGTTAGGTATTTAAAGTCAAACTGCTGTTCTCAGAGCTCAGGCATGAACTTTGACCACCAACACGTGATTTAATTGTGTGTAATAAAAATATGTTTTTTATTATTATCCCTTTAATCATGTTGGGACCCCATAAAGCACATACTGTATGGGATGGTATGTGTGTCTGTGCAGGTGTGTGTGTGTGTGTTTATGTCTGTGTGTGTGATGGATGGACGGCTCTAAACGATGTGTTCTCTAACAGGAAGCGACACAATAATCTGCTCGTTTGTCGGCTTAACTGGAACGCCAATACTGTATCGACTGAAATGTCAGCCGCACTGAGGCCTTCATTAACCTGCCATCTGTCTCTCCCTCTCTCTCTCACATACACACACACACACACACACACACACACACACACCCCTCAGGCTACGTATCAGTGTGACATGTCAAATGTGACCACAACTGAGGCCAATGAACATGAAGCTCAGCTGTTTCCAATCACTGTCTCATTCCTGCAGACAGTGTTGTCTATGTTAATATTTAAAACAGACAACAAGCTGTTCTTAAACTCACCTCAGAGGTTTCAGCTAAACTAAGTTGTTGGTGTGCACTTTGTGTTGTGTCGACAGAAATAATCTGTTTAAGAAAATCAGTCTTCTAGAAAGTAGGCCAACTGTTGATCAATCAATCAATCAATCATTTATTTGTCACATGGAATTATGCAAGGTACAACTCCAGTGAAATGTGAACACACCAGCCTCTTTGACTTGTGCACTGTATTTAACAATTGTACATGGTGTTATAACAGCAAGCAAGTGTCCCCCTATTGCGCCAAATCGTGTCAGGCCTACATCAGAAACTCTCTGTCCACACTGGATCTATTAAATGTAGAACTTTGTCATGTCATGCCAAAGTTGGTCTCACTGAAAAGATGGGTGAGTATGTACATCCTTATTATTCATATTCACAAAAATACTATAACGGGTAACTTAATAGATATCATTGGTACAGCTTCCATACTATATCGTACCACCATCTCCACTTTGTAAAACAAGCTAGCTTGCTAACAAGCTCTGCTGAGCATCTCATACAATACTTACCTGAGGCTTTCAGCTCCCTAGTGATCTCCCGCCAACCAGATGTCAACTTGTGTAGGTTTTTGTAGTCAAATGAGGAGGTATCATACACCTCATTTCCTCCTCATTTCAACCTTGTGAACTGGCCATTCCTCGTCCATTGCAGTGCTTTCAACGTGAGCAACAGGGATAAAACTAATAGAGCCGCTGACACTTGCTCACTTTGCATCCAGTTAGGACTCAGTGCTAGTCCTTTTTTTGTCTTCTTACATTGTTGGCTGCTGCTTTATATTTGTCACTGTATCTGGATGGTCATGGTAATAAATGGGTTCTGGTTGTGGGATGATTCAACTGTCCAACAAGTGCAGCGCCATACTGCAGCCACCTTTAAACAGCGTATGGCAGTGATCCTCAAGAAGAACAGGAAATCGGCAAGCATCAAAAGAAGCTTGCCGTGATGGCTGCTGGGTAGATGCGTTTCAGCTCAGCTCCTACCACCACGCAAACAATTCATTTCTTTTTTTTACTAAAGATCGCAATATATAGACTACCACAACACTAGAGAAAGGAGACGGAGAAAGGCTGCACAAAGATAGACAGAGCCCATAGAAGCCTGGCACCAAGGGAGCAGCGGTCATAATTAAACTCCACAACTCAAGAGACAAGCTTAAAATCATGGCCACAGTCAAGGGTAAACGAAGTCTTCAGCACGAGGGACAAACATTCTTCATACAACAAGATCTCTCTGCAGCTGTGAGGAAGAACAAAGTGTGCCAGCAACTCATCAACAAGAGCATCCCATTCCAGATGAGGTACCCGGCTACTTTATCGGTGTTCCACCGTGGATCTGATGGGACTACTACAGAGCACAGATTCAACACAGCAGAAGAGGCAGAGTCGTTTCTTCAGTCCTCTGGATGAATATGGTGGGCTTGAAGATTATTAAGTTATTAAGTTATCTCTTATATCATTAAGATAACTCGGGACATTAGTATAACTCTGAGCATGTTGACGTTAGACGTAGCCATGTGAGGAATGTTTTGGTTATTACTTATTCATGTTACGGGACAAAAAGACTGTCATGGCAATATTTACATTATACACGTTCCGGGCCGGCCTCTGTGAGACTCTTGGTCGCTTTGCTATAGATTAAACAATGTTGGAAAAACTAAGAGGACAGTGAAACAGACCTATGACACAGATTGTAGGTGTGTGTGTGTGTGTGTGTGTGTGCGCGCGCGCGCATCTGTGTGGATGGGCCTATATGTGTGTGTACATGCATTCATGTATGTAGCCTATGTATATATGGTTGCGTGTGTATGCATGGGTGTGTACGTATGTATGTGTGTCTATGTATATGCACGTGTATATGTATATATGCGTGTGTGCATGTGTGTATGTGGGCCTGTGCATTTATGTGTATATACATATACATATATATTGTTTGGTTTTTCTTTGTATGTATGTGGCCACTTGTCTCTTAGTGGATTGTGTTGACCTATAACAGTTGTTAACAATCAGTATATTTTATTTTATTTGGAATAGCCCTGGAAGTAGTTTGTAGACTGACTAATATTAAATCTGCCATGTACTAGCAGCTGGATATTTTTTTTTTTATTTATAAATATTTTTTTGAATCAAATTGCGGATGGGAGGGAGAGCTGTGTAGGGGTGAGTTTTGGGGAGAAAACTTAGAGGCAACAGTAGCTTATGCTTCCACAGTGTAACCCAATGGCAAGCTGAATATTTACTTACAATATTCCTGTCTTGTCTTAAATTTAGTACAGATCATGATATTTCACTGTATGGAAGTCGTTTTTTAGGTAATTATTTTGATTCATGTGATGATGGAATTTTTATTTTTTTTATTTTTATTTTTTCTCTTTTTTCTTTTTGTTTGTCTAACAGCACCTTTCTCATTGGTAAATTTAGGCATAACTTAACAAAGCCACATGTGTTGAAAACGGAATAGGATGAGTGTTACTAAGATCACTACGCTCAACATTAAGGGAATCAACAGTGTAGTTAAAAGACAAAAGATATTATCAGAGTTAAAGAAAAACAATACTGGAATTGCTATGTTACAAGAGACACATCTCACTGACACTGAAAAAAAAATTAAGGCACAACTTGAATAGCTTGTGATATTGGGCTTTATAAATAAAATTGATTGATTGATTGATTGATTGAATTGGAAGATATAATAAACAAGCTAGAAACTGAATTTAAATCCTCACCTACTAAGAAAAATCGACAGAGACTTGAAACTGCTCGCTCCTACCTTGACCAGCTTCTTACTGAAAAAGCAGAAAAGGCAATTTTCCAGGCAAAACATAAGTTCTCTGAGCATGGCAACAAAGCTATTGGCTCGCTTAGTCAAGGGCCGAAAGGAACAAAATATTATACCTTCACTTGTAGACAAAAATGGTATGAGACACTCTGAAACAAAACATATTATCTAAATCATGAAGGATTTTTATGGAAAGTTATACACATCTGAATGCAAATATAGCTCTACCTTGAGTAACAGTTTTTTAGACAAAATAGCATTGCCAACTCTGCCTGAAGATGCAAGCACAACTTTATGCTCACCAATCTCTGAACAGGAAGTACGGGAGGCTGTTGGAAACCTACAAGGGGGGAAAGCACCAGGACCAGATGGGTTCAGTTCAGAATTTTATAAACAGTTTACAGATTATATAGTGGGGCCCTTAACCAATATGTTTTCTGAGTCATTCACTAATGGATGTCTTCCTCCCACCCTCAATATGGCTCACATATTTCTAATATTGAAAAAGAACAAACCTCCTGAGAGCTGTTCCTCCTATAGACCTATCAGCCTACTGGGAGTAGACTGTAAAATATTGGCCAAGATACTTGCCACCAGGCTGGAGAGATTCCTTCCAAACTTGATTAACCATGACCAAACAGGATTTATTACTAATAGGCACTCCCATACAAATATGCGGCGATTATTGAATCTTATCCAGTACTCACAAACCACTAGAACCAATATTCTTGCCATATCGTTAGATGCAGAAAAGGCATTCGACAGGGTTGAATGGGAGTATTTATTTGATGTAATGAAAAGGTTTAAGTTGGGGGATACTTTTATCAGTTGGGTGAAAATTCTATATAAAACACCGATGGCCAAGGTACTTGTAAATGGACGTAGCTCAGACCCATTCTATCTCCAGAGAGGGACGCGCCAAGGGTGCCCTTTGTCACCCCTCCTTTTTGCTCTAGCTCTTGAGCCATTAGCAGAAATGATTAGGAGGCATAAAGAAGTTAATGGAGTTGAATTGGCGGGAGTGGATCACAGAATTGTGCTTTATGCAGACGACATTCTGCTTTTTGTTAGAAATCCTGAATCCTCAATCCCTATAATCCTCTCTATTATAAATGAATTTCTAAAATCTCAGGCTACAAAATTAATTTTGAGAAATCTGAAGCTCTCCCCTTAGGGAATCTTAACCAGTCTTCTGATTTCCCTTTTAAGTGGTCACCATCTGGATTTAGCTACCTTGGAATTAGAATAACTGCAAATCTCGACCATCTTTACAAACAAAATTTTACAAATATTACTGCAGGAATAAAAACAGATCTAAATCACTGGATGGATTTACCCTTATCTTGGTTGGGCAGAGTGAGCCTGATAAAGATGAATCTACTACCAAGGCTTCTTTATCCAATGCAAATGCTCCCTCTCTATATTACAAAAAACGCAATTCAGGACATAGAAAAGTCAGTTTCCAGATATTTATGGCATGGGAGGAAAGCCAGAGTGAAAATTAAAACACTGCAACTTCCTGTAAACAGAGGGGGGATAGCCCTACCAAGTCTTCTTTATTATAACTGGGCTTGCCATGCCCAAACAATTTATAATTGGATACACAACTTTTTAGACATCAAAAAATCCCATATTGACTCCTGGTGTTGCCACCCCCACTCCTTATTAAGTTATCTGTCAGGTAATGTCCAACTCCCATCAAATATTAAAAAAAAAATGTATTTGTAAGCAATACATTAAAAACATGGTATGATATTTCTGAAATGACTGGTCATCAAAACTTTTCATCATCCCTTCAACCAATAATTAACAATAATTTCTTTTTACCTAGACAAGGGAAAGGAGTTTTTGAAGAGTGGTTTACAAAGGGTATTAAAACAATTGGAGACCTATTTGAAGCAGAAACAATTATGTCTTTTCAGCAACTTCAGATTAAATATGGAATATCCTTCACATTCTTTTTTACATATTTACAGATCAGACATTTTATATTATCTGCCTGCAAGTTTCCTGATGGTAAGTACTCTTGATGACCTTCTTCTCATTCCAAATATTACAAAAAAGTCTATTTCCATTTTTTATCAGAAGCTACAGTCCTTGAACAAATATAACATTGATAAAATTATTAGTACATGGGAGAAGGACCTAGGAATCCAATCTAGCCAGGAAGAGTGGTCTAAGATATTTTCATTGTCAAGTAAAATATTCTTATGTAATCGGTTAAATGAGAGCCAATACCAAATATTTCACAGGCTACAACGTACACCCCAGTTTCTCAATAAATGCAACTCCAATATATCTCCCATGTGTAAAAAATGTAAGAAAGAGTTGGGAACTTATTTTCACTTAATATGGAAATGCCCTTTTATTGCACATTTTTGGAAAAATATTAAAAAAGAGCTTTGTACAATCTTGGGCATGGACATTAAAAGGGAACCTGCAATGTTTCTGTTGGTATTCTCTCTAGAAGGTCTCGATCTTAACCCCTCTAAGTACACTCTTATAACAAAACTCCTGTTACTGGCTAGACGATGTATTTTGTTCCAACGGATTAAAGACAAACCCCCAACAGTAACGCAGTGGTACAAAGAAATTTATAAGGTCTTACCAATGGAAAGCTTCTCTGCTACCTTAGGGGGGAACAATACTTTTTTTTTTTTAAATCTGGCAACCAATTTTAGAGCATCTGCCATATGAAATCTCAGACTTACTACAGAGGGGTGGATTAACTCTCAGAATGAATTCCAATTGATTTTGTAATTTTAATTTAAGAATGTATCTTCTCATCAACCCCCTTTTCCTTGAAAACTTGTGACCTAACACAGGAATGGAGTAAATTTTTCTTTTGTGCTATGCTTGTCCTGTGATGTATATTGTCGATGCTGCCATTTTGCTATGATTTGTGATTCGGGTGCTGTCATGCTTGTTTCTTTGTTTGTTTGTATGTTTGTCTTTCTTTCTGTTGTCCTGTTTTGATTTTCTGTTTCCTTTTGCATCTGCAGCTGTGAGGAAGAACCGCCGTGAATTCAACAAAGTGTGCCAGCATCATTTTGATAATGAAAAAAATCATTTTAGTCATTCTTTAAAGACTTTTGCAATGTGAGTATTTGACAATTTTTTGTCACATGTAATACACATCTAAATATTTTGTGATTTTGGACTATTGGTCAGACAAAATGAGAACGTGAAGATGTCACATTGGATCACAATTTACTGACATTTTATCAACAAATCGATTAAATGAGAAAATAGAAAATACTGTGTTCAGAAATGAGCTTATTGTGGATGTAGTCCAGGATAACTAAACCTGAGTCAACTGTTCAGTAAGTGTCACTTGTCTCAGAGCTGCAGAGGTTCTTCCTGTGGTTTCAAATAAGTTTGGGACCCGCTGTCTCATCGACAGAGGCATCTCGTCTTCAGGGATCTGTCGCAGCAGAGTAATGGAGAACTTCCTCCCCATCTTATTTAACAACCACAGGGCCCATTTGGTTCCATCGCTGCAGTTTGGTCCCACGTTCCCTGAACACATCAGAGCAGTAATGTTGGCAGATTGTCTCGCTAACAGTTCAGCCCCATTTGAATGGTCCGACCCCCCCTCTTATCTCTCCTGGCTCTGCACACACCTTGTTAAATCCCACTTTGTTTGCAGCCCTCGTCCTCTGACAGTTAAAGAAGTGACGAATGGCCATTATTATGGAAAGAAGGTTACTTTTATACACGGCTCGCGGCACTGAGGGGGGGCGCCGGCGGCTGCTCCATCACTGTCAGGGAAACTAATGATAAGATATCATAAGACACAGGACGGCCATGTTAAGATAGAGTGGCCTCCCGCCGAGTTTCCATCAGCCGCCGTCTGTCTGCGCTCAGCATTCATCTTGATTCTGCATCCACTCGCACTTATTTTGCTTTACACCTGCAAAAATACATCAGACACTTGCAGCTTCTGTAGATTTATAAGTGGAAGAATCTGCTCGCACAATTCAAATGAATAATGATGATAAAAGTGTCGTTTTCACTCTTTATTTCTGCACAACTTCACTGTAGGCTACAGTAAACTGAGGAGCTGCTGTGTGTTCGCAGATCAAACTGTGACAGATTGACGAGCAGCATCCCAACACTGCAGTCTTATACAACAGAAACATAAAGTTAAACCAAACACATCTCACTTCAAAACAAACACAATAAATCAGAGATTAACTGCAGAAGATTTCACCAACAGCAGAAAGTGTTCTGTCTTTATTAACTGTATAAAAAACTTTTCAGCTTCTTTTCTGTGGTTTGTTCGACCAAATCCATCCTCAACGTATTAATGGCGTCAGTGACATATGAAATATGATCCAGGAAGTCCACTTTGAGTAAGAGATCCATGAATGTAAATATTTATCAGATACAGATAGGCTGTACAAAGGACTCGGGGCAGTAATTCTTATTTGTTTTGCATGACAATCGTGAGGTAAACAGCAAAAATACAATGTTGACATTACAATAGATGTTATATGTCTGTAGAAAAAGGTCCAGACATGTCAAGAGTTTCTCTTTCACACACGCAGCAAACAAGAGAAGACTGTCTGTGTCCGAAGTGTTCTCACAAACTAAAAATACTCCATTTGGTTTAGGCAAAGGGTGCCACATGTGTGGAGCACACAGGATGTAGGATATGACACGCATTACACCATGGTAATATAGCTAATTTGAAATTTGGCCATACTGCTATATTTTTCAGCCTTGGCCATTACCAACAGAAGTTCCCAAATCTCCATCTCTCCAGTTAGATATTTTTGCCTTCTTCATGTTATTGACCCCTGCTTCTTCACTTTCAGGTGTTTGGCTTTTTCTACCTGTTTCGTGTGAGCTGCATGCAAGAAACACCATCAACACGCCCACGTGCTCTTTGACCTGCTCTATTCACACATCTCAATCAGATATGACATGGAGTTTGTACTGGGGAGCTGGCAGGGTAAAGGCCGTTTAAAGGGATAGTGCACCCAAAAATAAAAATTCAGCCATTATCCACTCACCCATATGCCGATGGAGGCCCTGGTGAAGTTTTAGAGTCCTCACATCCCTTGCGGAGATCGGCGGGGGGAGTGGCCAGCACACCTAATGGCTGACAGCACCCCAGACTAACGTCCAAGAACACAAAATTGAATCCACAAAGTATCTCCATACTGCTCATCCATAGTGATCCAAGTGTGCTGCAGCCACAACATAACAAGTTGTTTTGAAAAACGTCATATGAACTCTGTTTTTAACCTCACTGTAGCCTGTAGCTCTGACTGCTTCTCTGAGCTCTGCGCTCACGTATAGGTGAGTAGATAATGGCTGAATTTTCTTTTTTGGGTGCACTATCCCTTTAATGTCCGATCCAACTTATACAGACATTTGCATTCTCACATACAGCTCCTCCGGGCAATGTCTAGATAATTTCAGGTAAGTAGTGCATGTGTGAAAGTGGCTAAAGTAGTCCATTAGGAGGGGGAGCTTGCAAGCGTTACAAGCAAGAAAGTGCTAGTTCTGTTGTTTTTTTAAATCTTTGCTGTGTGCTTTTATATGTTGCTGTGTTTATTTTGCATGTTTTATTGTGCTTGGTTTTACTGTTTTTACTTGCATGCTTTTATTTTAAAATCATATGGATGCTGTGATTTTGAATAAGTTTTACTTCCTCTTGCTGTCCCACTCAGTTAGTCCCAAATACCTGCACCTGGTAAAAAAAAAGTCTCTTACAGAGTGACAAGGTGGCCACCCACCCAGACAAGGCTGTCTGGCACTACAACCAATGAGGTGGCGGAGAGGAGGGCCTTAAGCAACGAAAATATTGAAATAAATAGGTCAAGGTGTGTTGGACCAGGAGAGAACAGTCTGAGAGGACGGCTCAAGAGGCAACACCAAAAACAGAGCAGGGGAAGCTTGTGGGAAACAGTATGAGAGGACAGCAGTGAGGCATTGGAAACAGCACAGCAGTCGGCAGTCCATTCAGAGGTGGTCTGCTGAGAGAAACTGGTGCAGAAGAGTGACCAGCAGCCACAGCACTACTGCGCAAACAACCAGCAGAGTTGAGAGTGAGTGTACCCCAAATCAACTTGGGTGTTAGCAGGTAAAGGTGCTGTGGACGAGTGACTGCCGGCTGTCTCCAATAACAGTTTGCCTGTGAACGCATGGACGACTGACACAGAAAAGTGGAGCTAGTGTTGCGATGCCTTATCGGCCGGAACCTGCTGCCAGATACCCCTCAAGAATGAGATAGAGACAGTGCATTGTTTTTAAACCTTGAACTGCTTCCCCGGACATTTCAGGAACTTTTTTATGTGTGCCTTTTATATTCTTTTATGACAATACTGCATTGTTTTTTAGTACGGTAAATAGTATTTTTATCTATTGTCTCTTTAGGGTTTTAACAACACCACAAGTGGGTTTTTAGTAGCTGTAACTATTTTAATTTTTGTAATTATTATTTTCTTTTCTTAAGCTGGACTCCTTGATTAATTTAGTGTTGCAACCCTGATTTTAAAGTCAATCAAAGTAAAGTTATATGCTACCCCTGCTTACACATGCATTTGATCATCCAACACAACATCTTGTTCATTTTTGCAGCAAAAGTTGAGTCAGCCAGAGGGTCATGAGTTGTCCTGAGTTTTTCTTTGGGACGGACCTATTGTCTTCATGCCTCCAATCTTTGCCTTTCCTTCCTTGACTGAGCTCTTTGTCTGTGAATAGGGATGTAAATTGGCTCTCAACTTGAACTGGTTCCAAATTGTCTAATCAACTGGCATTGTATGCCTCAAAGCTTTTCAATTCCTTTTATCGATTGCGGCATGTTTTTCTGACAGTTGCACATTGTAAAACCATGATGTAAAACCCATGCGTCTACACTGCTGCAGCATAATTTTATGTAAGTGCGGAAACACCAGCAATATGCTGAAACATCTTTCTATGCAACATAAGCTTAAATTCTAGGAATGCCAGGTATCTGACACTCAACACGAGTGCCACTGCTTCCTGAGGAATCTCTTATAATAACATTAGCACCACGCAGAGAGGCTTAGTACATTTTTACTTTGACTAAGAAAACCTGAATGAAAATCAATACTGTAAAACCAATTCTCAATTCACCCATTTTAGATGATGACAGACAGACTGTTGCCATTGAGGCTGAAAACCTGTGTAGGCCTACTTTTTTTACCCCGAGAATTAATCAGGAATCAATAAGGGAAGTGATTAAATATCATAAGCAGAATGGATAATGGCACTGATATCAGCAAAATCTTATTAATTCCCATCCCTATCTGTGAACTCTTGTTCAAATAAATGTGGTCAGCCATCCTCCTCATGATAATCCACAGGATAATCAGCTGTTGCATTTAGTTTTTTTGAGTTTCCTGTCCAGTAATAACTGATGTGACAGTCAGCCTCACACATGTAAACAAACTGGTGTGTGGATGAATATGCAGGGTGGTGCTTCAGTCATCAGTCAAGTTCACCCGCATGTAGATCTTGTTTTTTCGAGCATGGGCATTCCAGGCAGCTACTGTCTCTTTACTTTTAGTCAGATTTGGAGATAAGCAACTGAAATGCTTCATAAAAAAATCTCTACAGTGAAATTGGAGAGTACAAAGTTAGCACAACCCATAGAGTCATAACATAGCCCAATTTATCACCTAAAGCTGGCTCTAGTAGGGTCTATTCATGTTTTCATTTCTGCCACTGTGCCTCCGTGAGGAGTGCGTCAGAAAAACATTTATTTTTTTTGTTTGTTTTTTAACATGAAACAGCTGTATTCTGTATTTTTACTGGTTAAAATTACCTGAGGTGTCATTTATAAAACCAAAGCCAAAAATAGCGTGATTCCAGTAATAACCTCTGGATTAGAAAAAAGGTGAGGTGACAACAGCATAGGAGAAACACTACTTTGTAATATGGAACGGCTATAATCAGTGTTTTTACTGGTTGAAATCACCTGGGGTCTCATTTACGAAACCAAAGCCAAAAACGGCATGCGCCCAAAAATATTCAACAATTTCTACAATCAGGCTTCCACCTCACCATCTGTGTCACCAACTTCCCGTCTCCCAAATGTTCATAAATGGGCCAAAGTTTCTTCCATCAACAATGTATTTATGGATCACAACTTTTGTGTGGGAGTGGCTTATGTCTCTTTCAGGCCTCATTTTATGCTTATGCAATGTTTATAAATGAGACCTCTGGTCTGTTTTTGGAGAGGAGATGTATGCGGATAATTTGATTCCAGTAAAAACCTGAACACTGAAGGAATTCTAACCAGGAGAAGTTTCAGCAGCTCAGCGCTAGATACCAATAAATCCCCCTAAATCCTACACATTTGACATTCAAGGTTCAGCAAGGATGCTGGTCTAAATATTAAAAAGGTCAACACTGACTTGAAATCAAAATCTTTCTTTAACCTTAACTTAAAAGTGCTTTTGATACTAAAACCTAACCACACAGACAGGAATCAGGATGTGAACCTTGGCCTCTGCCTTGTAAAGCCATCATTCATCCAACCACCTCCGTGCAGAACAAAGCATAGTGATAAGATATGGAGCTCCACTGAGAAACTGAAGAACAAAAGCTGATGAGAAATTTGAGAAACTTTTAATCAGAGTGACGCTGACCATGGTAAGCTGTTAGTCCAGGGAGCCGTGCTGCATTCAGGGTCTGTAAAAGAAACCGGGGTCTCAGGATTCTCCTCTGTGATGGACGGATTAGAGGCTCAGATTGTTTTCCTGCTGCAGTTTCATTGAAGTTTCCTCTAAATTAATTGAAAGTGTGTTCTGGTTAAGCCCTGGAAAAACACTTTCAAACACGGAGTGCCGTAGTTTTCTCCGGACGGTTCCCAAATTGGAGTCTGTGGTTTGTGATGTGTTTGAAGAGGATTTTGATTTAATTACGACGCGCATACATGAACGGGACGGAGCTGTGCTGCTTTTAAATCAAAGTTAATATCAAAACAAAATCACACACTAATCTTTTGATAATTGAATCCTTATTTATTAGCCAGCTTTTATTTGTTTAGTCACCAGCGAGGGAAATGAAGTTCTGCTGCAAATATATGCACAGACAAAGACAAAATAAAACCTTGTGTTCTTTGACTATGAAAAGAAAATGAACTAATAAGTGTTAACAGAAAGTATACAAGTAGACAGAGACCGAGCTGGATTTATGGTTCGTTGATTCACTTCCTGTGTTTCACTTCTAAAATCCACCTCAGTATTTATTTTCTTTTTTCATTTCCCATTTTCCTTCTTTCTTCCATGATAATAAGACATGTGTAGGCCTATATGACAGAGTGCAGGCCAATGATTGGTGCAATGGAGGGAAGGTGAACCATGTGCCATTAAGGGCCAACAGTCTGCAGGACTTCTTCCAACAAATCCTTTAAACTAAAAGAGAAAATACATCGTTGCTTCATGTCATCGTTTGGTTGTCTGACAAGGAAAATGCCAATTGTTAGTCAGTGCCTTCAAAACCCTAAATGAGTATTTTCTAATTGCAGTTTTGTCACGTTTACTAAAGGGTCTGGGTCCACATGGCATTTTTCCTGAATGTCAGTGTCATTTTTCAATTGCTCCCAATGTGAAAAGAGCCAAGCAGCCACCTTGATAAAAAGTGCACAGTGTTGTTTTAAAGAGTGCTCCAGCTTTTTGTGTGGCCTCTCAAAGCACTCCAAGGTGAAAATCTCTTAACTTTTCAGAAAGGCGCTAGTGACTTCTATGCCGCTCCTTTAGCTAACGTTCCTGTCTATGCACAACAAAGACAGAAAAGCCCATCTGTGGAAGCACGTGGGCCTGACACTGAATGTTGGTGGTGAGTGCTTTTATCATTGTACACGTTGTAAACTTGTTGTTAACTGTGTAGACAACCCTCTGTTAATGTAGTGTTACATTGGCTGTCTAGCTAACGTTAATGTCAAGTTAGATATTGTTGTCACAGAAACAAAACTGTGTAGGCTTAGTGCGTCAAAGAAAATTTCATTATATAAAGCGTTGAATGTTGTGCTCCCCAGCATCCTGCCATTGCTTTTCTGCCAAAGAAAAACACTACGTGGACACACACCCTAAAGGATCTGAATACTTCCTCCACCCATACTGTTCTGCTTCTCAAACTCAATTTGCTATTGAGGACCATGTGGTACAGACAAAAGATCTAGATGAAGGAGGTAAGGTCATTTTTCCAAATGCATGGCTTAGCCCACCCTAAGTGTGCCATGCTGTAACAAACTGTGAACATGTCTCCACAGCATCCTCACACCAGGAGAGCATCACACCGGGCCTCCTTGTTGTGGGCTTGCTACGTGGCCAACCTGTGACGCTGTCCTCCCATCCTCTCCCGAAAAACTCTGATTTGTTCAGCTCTCAAGTACTTCTAACTGAATCTCTGTGGTTTGGAGTTCAGTTTCACTCCTGTGTTCCTGTTCAAACTTACAGCTGTCAGTTTTATTTTACTCCGGCAGCTGTGTCACATCTGCATTTTCTGTGTGAAGTTAATGCTGATGCTACTGACCAGCAGGAGACTTTTACTGTGGAAGCTGCAAGAAATGCAATATGTTTGATGTCAGAGGTGCTTCTCTTTAGGTAGCCTATGGCTCGGAACCACTTTTTCATGTCCAACTTTGAGTATCGGCCGATACTGATGCCAATCCGGTACTGTCTTTTCTCTTCTCTGAAACAAGCCAGCTGTTGATAATATGTTTGTATGGATGCTCTTTACTTAACCTAGACATCTAAAACACATCATAACACAAATATTCTACTCCCGTACAGGAAGAATACTTATCCCACAACATGACTCAGTAATGCATACTGCTGCTTCATTTTATTTAAACTTTTCACAGCATTTTTGATTGGTCAGCACCATTCAAACATTCAAAATGAAAGTTTAAGGACAACTTCATGCAAGAGGAATTTTAACTCTAGTGTAAAATACTGGATAAAACTCAATAATAAATGTAGCCTCTACCTAAATGACAAAAAAAAGTTACACTGTAGACCATAACTTTAATAACTATAACTTTACATAACAATAGTATCTCCAGTATAAAATGTACAGTGGAACACTGTACACTAACCGTGGCATCTTAATGCAGTCACACCTGTAACTGCAGGCTGTTATTACATCTGAAATCAGGTGAGCTGCATTGAAAAACAATATCTAAGGTAGACAGTGCAAGCTCTTGGGTAACTGCTGTTCATGTGACACGTACTGGTCATCTGTTACTCATTGTGTGGCATGTCTCTTCACGGCATGTCACGCAAAGCTTAGTTATGCATTTACATACTTCAGGCTAAAGGAACGTGTTGAAATATAGTACTTCTCTGTTTTTCGGATATCCAATCCAATAATTATGGCCAGTATTGGAGCAATACAGATACTGTGTATCCTTTCTTTTCTTCAATAAAAACATATCTACACAACATTGCAGAAACATTCAGTGCTATTTGTACAAGTTGTAAATAGCTCAGCCACAGTGAGCTGCAGGTTCACAGGCTTCAGTTCCATGGACGTCTATCCACACCTGTTAAAAATTTCAAAAGTGTACCTTTAGTTGAGACTATTTTACCATTGACTTGGTTGAAGGTCAGGGCGCTCATCACGTCTATACGAAACCAGCATTGGTTGTGGGCAGCAAAGTTAAGTCAGCTTTATTGTCAATTTCTCCACATGTACCAGACATACAGAGGAATCGAGAAGACGTTGACAAGATGACTCTGATTTCACCTTTGTTCCAGAAAGGCACGAGTCATATTTCATATGACCTCTAACAGAAGTGGTTTTCCTTCTTTGAACAAAAGACAAATGCTGTTTTATTTGTGAGAAAAATCTCCTCACTGATGCAGCACGAGTAGAAAGAGAGGAACTCATCAAGTCTTCTGAGGTGATCACTTTGAGGGAAAACAGTAAACTGTCTGATCAGATCACGCTTAGCTCTGCATCCAGGCTGTTCTCATGCATTGTTCTTATGTAGACCTATGAAAAGGAATGCACCAGTATTTGTATAACCCACGTAATAGCCAGTATATACTTTATCAGAAAGGCTGCAATCATGTGACCAATATGCTGATGGGAGAAGTGAAATAGTGTCAAGAGCAAAGAATCTGTATGAGGAGGCAGATTGGGGTGGGGTGAATCAAACAAGCACAGGAGTTCTCCTATAAGACCGGTGTTCATGTCCTGTATGAAACCAGGTGAGCTTCGAGGTTTTTTAAGATACACTGTTACCAGAGACGGCTGGTATAAATGGACTAGCAGGGCTAAGCCCTGCCTATCTTTTACAATAAAGATGAGAAAATTAAAAAATTAAAGAAAATATTAAAATATGTAAGGGATAATGCCCGATGAGGTGTCCATTATCAGAAATGAATGGACGACGCGGAGGTGTGAACCGTCCGACGCGAAGCGGAGGGAATCACTATAGAGGGAATCGCCTTGTTGTTTACAAGGCGATTCCCTCTATAGTCCGGCCAGACGGATGAGTCATGGCCTTGTAAAAGATTATGTTTGTTTCTTTTAGTTGGCGAGAATGTGTCACCGCAAATGCGACAAACATCCACTAACTTTGACGGCGTTTTCTGCGAGTACGGCTGAGCCATTTTGTACCACTACACGTGTTTCTAGTGGGACTATGTTTACAAGCACAAGAGTTCAGCAAGCCACCGAAGGACCGCCCTGCAGATTTACTATTGGTTCTGCAACGTAGGGAGTTTTTTAAACTCTGAAACTGTATCCGCCCATCTAAACACAAAATCAGGGAGAAAGTCATCAGTCTTTAGTTGAGCAAAGCGTCTAAAGACTGACTTGTGAGTCTAATACAACAGCAACACAATACATCCTCACACAGGTGCAATGTTTTCTGACCTTCCATCTGAACTGACTGCAGTCACATTATGCCTTATCTGGGTTAAACAAGTATGAGCATGTTCGTCTCAGAGGATTATTACTGTGCGCCTCGTCCTGTACTGCCTTAATATGCGCACTCGGCACATTTAATTCATCAAAACATTGTTTTCTAGTTGGAGCTGCACCTCATTTTCAAGCTGTATGGTATGCCTAAAATGAACAATGCAAGCAATATAGTTCACGATGACCAGTGCTAAAATCAACCCATGTAGTTGTCCCTCCGCTGTGACATTAGCAATTTTGTTTACTCTGTGTATATTTCCCCGCATGGAAATTCTGACCAATCAAGAGCTGCTTTCTCACGCAAGGCATTTTATGTGGTCCGCTTGTAAAAGCTGCTGTGAGAACACGAACCAACTGCAATTATGCAACTTTGTAACATAATTAGTCCCTGATACAGACCAAAGCAAGTGAACTCTAGGTCTGAAAGCACCCTTACTTTCCTAAACCTAACTTTATTTTCCTGAACGTAACCTTTGTAACTTTATTTTCCTAAGCCAAACTATGTAACTTTACTTTTCTAAACCTAACCAACATAACTTTACTTTCCTAAACTTATGTGACATTATTTTTCTAAAATTAACTCATGTAACTTTATTTTCCTCAACCCAACTCATGTAACTTTCCTTCCCTAAACCTAACCTATGTAACTTTATGTTGTATGTAACTGTAATTTATAATGTAGTATTGTGACGACACCATACCATGGGTGATAATTTGTTACATATAATACAGACCGTTGTATGAGGATACGTTGCTGCATCAAACTCATAATTTGATTCAAGCCCTCGAACTGATCTGAGGTCAACTGGTTTCAGCACAAAAATGCAGAATTGTTATTGGTCCAGAATTCCTGCAAAAACAATCTTATACACTTTTTTCATATGATAAAATGTGATGTCACACCTGCCTCACCATCCCCCCAGTAAACAGGTCTAGACACACTGCTGGCTGTAGGAGGTTTACACACACAATTTAAATTAAGCTTGAACATAAACTGAACTTTTCTCTCTTTTATATTTAAAATAATACAATGCAAATTCCCCGTCATTGAAGTTAAATACAAATGAGTTCGGAACAGTCTGACACTGTGTGATGATGATGTGCTTTGTTATGGTTGAGCCATTCCGTTAAATGGAATATATTACATATCCTCTGCATCCGTTTGTAAACAAATTTCTTGAAATTAAAACACAACAAATGCATATTTGGCATCTTATATAAGTTTAAAAAGTCCACTATGATTTCAAATAAAGTTCTGTGAGTTTGAACAATGTTTTGTGTGTGTACAGGCAGAGACACTTGGGGGTCCAGCAGAGTTTAGGAGGTTAACAAATACTGGAATATATGTAAAACAGATGAATATTTTTATGATCTCATCTTTGACCCTCCGGTGTTGTTTTGTTTTCTCATCTCACAGACAGATTTTACTCCCCTCACAGCATCTGTTGGCCCCAGCAGCCAACAGCGTCTCTTTATAAGCCGCTCTGATGACTGTGCTGTGTAAAGACCATTATTTCCTTTTGTCCCGCACCGTCTTCTGTCTTTATTATTGCATAACAGAGGAGTAAATACAACAGATTCATCCTCTCTAATGACTTCCTTGTCGGCAGACCCTCCCTCGACACTGCGCTCCGGTTTGATTAATGTGGTGCGGTGAGTCCGAGCTGAAACACTGAGGGAGGACGGAGCAATGTGACAAAACAACAACAGGCAGAAAACAAAAAGGTTGTGAAGAGATCACAGGAGAATTGTACAAGGAGCGTCTTGTGTATCAGAAACATTAAGAATGTAATGTGCTATTACTCTGTGAGCTGCAAGCCTTCTTGCTCCAGGCTCGGCTGATAATAGAGCCAGGCTTAGGACTCGTGTGCAAGCGAACACACTGCAGCCGACAAGGGCCCTCGACATGTCGCAGCCTTAATACCAACCGCGCCCGCTGCTCCTTGGACAAAAATTGACATCGTCTGGAGAGCAAAGCAATCAGCCGACCCAGTATTACTGAGCATTTATGTCTGAGCCAAGCCCCGGCACAGCAAATCTTGACCTTAAAGAAGCCTGTTATTCCATTTTTCTTTCAGACAACTCAGTAACTCCCTGTAAGAGCAGCGGCTGGCGGGGATTTCCTGCAGGTTATCTGTGGGTTTAATTCCCTGATTCACCAATCTGTTTCCTCCTAATGCCACCAAGGACGAGCAACAGAAACACAGAGAGAAAAATCTGAGCAAAGACTCTGACGTCTGTTGATATATGATCCGGCACAAACACAAAGCTTCTGTTTTTCAGAGTAAATACTCCTGAGATCAACCACACAGCTGCACAGGTAAATGTAACGGTGAGCAAACTGTGACCTGAGGATCACAAACCAGAAACACTTATTAACTTACCAGCTTTAGTGGCTGCGGAGTCAGTCCTCCACAGTGTGCTATGAAAACTCTGTATGATCATTTAAAACCTGCAGATGGATTTTTTATTTTGAAGGGGTTGAGTCCCTAAACAAGAATAGACAGAAACAGGAAACTAAATGTGCTTGTGATGTTCTTTAAAGTTCAGTTTAGGTTCAGAAGATGAAACATAGTTTATTTTAAAAGTATATGTGTATGATGAGCAGTAAGACAAACAAAACATGATCATTCAGGGCTCAGCCCAAACTTTCCAGGGGGAGAGTTGCTTCCCCTTTTATAGTCTGGAAAAAAGTATATGCACTTTTTCCAACACATTTGAGATAGCTAGTGGAATGCCTAAAAATCCATATGATACTTGGAAAAACCATGATAGTTGCCATGGTAAAAATAATTGTGTAGAGCCAGCCTGTTCTCTTTCCCAACTCATCAAATACCGTTACTTTGTCAGTGATGTCGGCATCAGAGACAGACACGCAGACACTTCACATGGTGCGAACCGGGTGGCAGCAGTTTGCCATGCTGTCTGCAGCTACCATAATATAAAGAGTGAAAAAATTCATATAGGGCAGGTGGGAGGGATGATGGATGGGTCAAACAAACTCTGAACTTTCACCAGGGAGCCCGCTGTTCACATGTTGTACACATGTTGTAAGTGTATTTTGAAAAAGTCTGTGTGTATGTAATGAGCAGAAACTGTACATTTACTCTGAAAACAGAAGTGTATTTTGAAAAGACACAATGCAAGAAACAAACGTAAATTGACACAACATCCAAGAACATCCAAAACTGATGCAGGTGGACACCTAGCGTGTCATATTTTGACATATAGGTCCACTGACAAAGTGAGTTGGAATGAGAACATGTTAGTACAGCCTACATCCTAATTTATATCAAATTGTTCTTCAACTGTCTTCATCATTCTGAAACCACAACACAACAAATGTTGTGGATCACTCATTTTCACTCCTGTCATCTAAAAAGGGCAAAAATTGTCTGATGTTACCATTTTTCAGTGACAAAAGTAGCACCAAAATTTGGCTCAACATTTAGGGTCCATGTCATTGGTCCGACAGCCCATTGGTCTGACATCCCATTAGTCCAACGGTCGGCGGTGCTGAACGGCTCCCGGCGGGCGTATTTCTACCTTGATGGTGCACTGCGATCGGCTCTGGGTCAGCAGGGAAAGGCTTGAGGCGGAGCAGGCTCACAGCTTATGTGTTTGTCACTTTCTTTTTCATTTTAACCCACACCATGATCTTTTCCTGACCCTAACCAAGTGGTTTTTGTGCCTAAACCTAACCAGACCTTAACCACAGGGCATCATGATGATTTCGGAACAATGAGTTTAGTACGATCGGAACAATGGGCAGTTCCCATTATTTAGACCTATATTTGTCATACTATGCTGGAGTATGAATGAATTCTACAATTTAATACATCCCATAATAATCTGGGCTGCTGTGATTGCAAATCACTGAACAATGCCAAGTAAAGAACGGAATATTAGGCCAACAGAAGAGCACTTAAACTATTTTTTAGGAAACAACGAAGGGTAAACAACATGTCCATTTATTTTTATTTGAATGACACAAAGTTGAGGGTATTTTAAAATCGTAAAAGATTCAGGGCTTTTGAGAAAACATTCAGGGCCGGAGCCCCAGAGGCCCCCCCGCTCCACCTCTGCCTGTGACTCAGCTAACACCGTGGTCTCTGAGGTCACCTTTACACCTTGGGTTTGGTCAATTTGGTCCGGACCAAAAATAAATAAATGATGCATTGTTGCCTTGCAGTGCTGTAAAATTAGAGCAAGGGTTTGTTGTACAACTTCACCTTTTTCCAAGGTTAACTGAGAAGGGGAAAGTTGTAGAGATGAGACTGCAGCAGCACTTGAAGTGCTGTTAGAGGTCTAACAGTAAAGTTGCTCTGTACATTACAAGTGCTGCTGGAGTCTCACATCAGGTTTATTTTCCCACTGGGTTATCAAACCCTCCCGGTTTTGGGAGTTAAAGTTAGTTCATTTTTCTCTAAAGGCAATTTTACATGACTCTTTTTCGTCTTTGATCAGCACGAGACTCTTGTTTAAATCATTGGTACAAAAGACGAACAACAGATTTAGAAAATATCTGGGAATTTGATAAAAAGTCAAACAAACAAGTATGATTATAATAATATTCAATAAGAAGATGACTTTCAGAGAGAAAAACTTTAGAGAACAGTTTTGTCTGTATAAAACCTTTCCTTTCTTCACTCACTCACTCTTCTTTCTTTTCTTTCCTTCATTATTGTCTCGTTTGTTTTCCTGTCTTTCATTTTCTTCTTTTTGTGTCCTTTGTTCCTTCCTTTCTTGATTGCTTGCTTTGTCAGGTGATCTGACTGGGAATCAGATAGGAGGAGAAAGAAGGTTTTCATGCGACAGCTCACCTAAACTCCACATTTCCTCCTCCAAGTCTTTCCTCGACCTTGTGACCTTTCCCTCTGACGTCTGAGGAGAAGTGTAACTGAAAGAATTAAAGAGTGTCGTTATGTGTTTTTTTTTCTTGTGAGTCTTCGGCTGATGGCTCCTCTGGTGGTGTTTTGCTGCTGCATCCTGGGATCCTCCCGTCAGTAAACGCCTCCGGGGTCGACCCAGACGTTGAAGTAACGGCCTCTCCGGCATCATTTCAGCCATTAGAGCTGTGGACTCAGCCTTCGCTCAGAGGAGACGGCCTCATTTCCTCCGCCATCCTCCTTCTGGGAACACGAGGAGCAGTTTAAGTGATTTCTCTCTGAGCGTCCCCATAAGTGCAGCAAATATCCCCCTTTAAACCCTGTGAATTGTAAAACATGATACTCTGATGTTTCCTCTTTTTTTTCTCCGACGCGTCTTTTTAAAAAGCTCAGCGATCACCGCCCGCCATCCGAGGAGATGGGCTAATTAAATTGGTACTTTTTACAAGTCTTACTCAATAAATCTGAATAAATTAACAAGGCATTACTAAGGCTGCTACATTAAATTTGCATAGTGCATTTAATGAATATGCAACCGCGAGTGGAAAGGTCTGCCACTGTGAACCCCGGCGAATTAGCATAACTACTTCCAGCATGTTTCTTAAATAATGCTCTCATTTGCACATCACTGAGTTGGCTAATTCTGGCTTCGGTGAGGGCGGCCCCGTAATTAAAGAATCCCACTTTAATTTTTAATGAAGTTTATGTTACATCAATCCTGACAGTAATGAGGGGGATGTGGAAACAAAAAGGCTGCTAATAATTAAATTCACAAACCAGTTTGAGGGATAATAACTCCTGAGGAGAAATTACATGACTAATTATTAATTAAATATTCATAGTATCGTACAGCAGAGGCGGCGGTGATGGCGGTGGCTCGCTGTAAGCAGCCGCCTCCACGCCGGCGGAGCCCAGATGCCAAACGGCTTTTATCTGTGAAGGACTTGAGAGGCTCGTAACAGAGCTCCAGACTGTCATTAATTATAATGACCCCAAAAACAGGCTGTAATTGGTCGTTGTCTGTGGCGCTGTGATGTCAGCGGTGTGGCGGCTTCACACAGTACAAATCATAGAGAGGTAACACGAGATTGAAGCAGACTTAATACTGCAGAAAAAGCTCCAACTTATCCCATCATTTAGTCTGTTATTAAGCCTTAATTGTAGCTGACTGAGCGAAGAACATTAGCCATTGGGGTGTTTTCTGAGGTATTTTTCTTATTCTGTCTATTTATTTATTATACTGATAACTTGACTTGTGAAATATTCAATAATTGGACAGTTTTTTAAAAGACACCATGTAAAAAGGAAATATCTGCTTACATGTAAAAGCTAACAACTCAAAGACATCTCAGACATAAAAAGGAGACACTACAACACATTTTTTAAGCAAACCCAAAAAGGTTTAGAAACTTTGTCTCCTTTCAGAGGACAAGCAGGTGATAAACCTGCATTTTATTTTGAAGGACCTGTATGACATGTAAAAACCTGTTTGCTGAGACACAGCAGAGTAGCTAATAACCAACTAAAAGCCTGTCAGGCGGCTGCTTGTGGATAAAGTTATGTGTTGGAGTGACCTTTGACCTCTGTTTAACAGCAGTGGACTCAATATGAATCCATTTTAATGCAGCAGCAGTGAATTAATGGGAGGATCTCTGAGGAGGTGGAGACCCCGGCTGTGTTTGTCTCTCTGCCTCACACTGACTTTACTCTGAGAATACTAATATTGTAAAAGTCAAGTGCAGTTGATTCTAACATAATTTCTGAACGGATTTATCTCTTTAACTAGTTTGTGTATAGGATGCCAGTGCACCGGATGTAGACTGTGGCTATAAGCCTGCAATTGGCTGACTGTGTTGGCTGGCATTCTCCCCAACTTCCGCTATCTGCTTGTTACCATTTCCCTTCGCTATGGGAAACAGGTTTTGACAAAGACTTGGATCCTGCAATAACGCATGCCTGCTTTGCTCTTTCTGTGAACTGTAAAGATCTACAACCAATAAAGAGTCCCTGTTTGGCAGGGCTCACATGCCTGATGATGTTCTGTTTTCTGAAATGGCCAGCTGAAATTGATTTGCCACATCTTTAGAATACCATCCTTTTTGCGACAGGGGTCTGATGTCTGGCTGTCTCGGCTCCACACCAGATCAGCAAACTTTCTGTTGCTACCATCAGCAGAGCCGCTCTCCTCCCAGAGAGTAAGCCCAGTTAGTACAAGCTAACACAGTCCCAACAAACTTACACTATTACTGAAACGGTATCAGTAACTCTTAAACTCCTTAATAACTGTTAGGTAATGTTAGCAATGTTATGCTAACAGTTAGCCCTTTTACTGCCTGTGTTACTCTTGACACTGTTTTACAAGGGCACTGTCACTGTATCTTGGGCAACGCACTGCTCAGGTCGATTGTGATTGGCTCAGAGAAACAAAAACAATCCAATCAATTCCTATCTAAAAAGGGCTTATATTAACTCAGGTATTGTACTGTGGTACAAATTTGAGGTACTTTTGATAGTCAGCTCATACACTACGTAACATTAAAAATCTTGATATGATAGGCCTACATAAAAAAATGAAATGTGATACTGTAACATACTTGTGGCTTGCCGAAATAGGATTTCTCACTATCTTCACTATTCTTACAAACCGAACAACAATCCATATTGAAAATAATAATTTGTTCCAAATGAGCTCCACCTCAACCAGCGACAACAGTAAAATCCTGCTTTTAAATTAATGCATCAGTAATAATAATGTAATGATATACATAAAAGTATATAAGTCACAGAGGACATATTTTTTTACAGTGTAGTATTACTTTTACTGAAGAAAAGGAACTGAATACTTGCTCCACCACAGGTGTTGATCTTTATTAAAACTTAAAATTATGGAGCACTTTTCCACACAAACTGAAGGATGGATTGATGAACATGTGATACCTAGCCAGTTTGGTATTTTATATGCGCTATAGCTATAAGTATCACTGTTCACTTAGACTGAGTGTAAACATGTGAAGTATGTGTGTTATCTGATTTTTGATGCAGAGAGGCGTCAGACGCCTGGTGGCCAATCAGAGCGGACACTTGCTGCCATTTCTAAAAGTTAATTTGAGAGGTAATGAGTGCTGAGCTCCCGCTAATTCACCAGCACACTCTGAAATCCACAATCTGCAGGCGGAGGAGGTGGAGGAGGGCCATCCTGTCTTTTCTCATTACAGACTTGTGAAACATTCTCATTGCTCGTGTATTTAATTGAGCTGCAGAAATGCAACATCAGGAGGACTTGGGGATAAATAAGGAGCGTTCCCATTGGTCCCACTGAGGAGCTATTGATGTTCCATAAATCCCAGTCAGGAGAAATTTAATTGAGTTATACCACGCTGAATTACCTTGCATCTAAATGGCATCCAGGTCCAAGCAAATGGAATAATTAGGCCCTGGCCAAAATGTTATGGAGTGTTATCCCGAGTGACGCGGGGCCGCGGATATTCATGGATGTGATGCACTCGATTGGCTGCATTTATGAAGAAGCATATGAGATAACAAGGCCGAGCAGGGAGCACTTCATGAGTTCAGAGTCAAGATGCTGAAAATAACAGCTGCCTCTGTGGAGAGATGCCACACACACAACATTCACTCAGGATGTTCGTACAAAGCACTGCGTCTTATCTTCAATATTACAAATATAACCACCCTATAAACATGTTGTTAATTTCAACTTTAATAATTCATCATATTTAGATGTATTTAAGTGTATTTCTTCCAGATGTTTGCAGCCTCCAAAACCCCAAACTATCACACTGTTGTGTCTAAAAGCTTCTTCTTCACCGTGGGAACAGTAGTGGAAACAACCTGACCACGTTAGCTGTTCTGGCTTTAATTTGCACTTTTATCAGCGGATAGATTTTGGCAATTAATTATGGAATGGTAGATGTTTGAATTTCTATATATAAACTTTGATGAGAGGTCTTTAAATACTGTGTTCAAATGGTGTTTACCATGTTTACAAGAAGAGTCCATACGAACACCCCCCTCTTGTGGTATTCACGACCTCTTAAGGCCCTGACACACCAAGCTGACCACCAGCTATCGGTCAATTTTGAGCTGTCGGTGAGTGTCCACGACTCTCATTGGTGCGGTGTCTCACACCGTTGGCCCTGATTGGCGTTAGTCGAAGAAGTGAAGAGAGTAAACAAAGAGCTTCAGTCAAGAGGGAGTGAGACCAAAACAAACTTGTTACACAAGGTAAGATCATTTTTCTTAAGCCATTGAGCTCTTTAGCAGAAATGTTTTCTAATGTTTGTGTTGTTGTTCACTGGCTTACAGTGAACATGTTTTGTTCTTTCAACGCTGGATTGTGTTAAATGTTGAATGTGCTAACTTGCTAACCAGCGTCAAGATAGTCTTTCAGTCTCCCTTTCTGAATGACGATTACAGACTACTGCCGTCTGCTGGTATGGCGAGTTATTTCCTCTCATGCAGCCACAACAGGTATGTGCTCAGCCATTGGTTGAAGTCTTTACTGTTGTCATGTGCAACTTTTTGGCTGAGACATAGGCAATGTAAAGCGACGTAGCATTCGGCTTTCATTGCTGCTAGTTCTCTGAAGTCAGTTTGGTGTGTCTGGGCATTTAAATGTACATTTTTGGAGACCTCCATGTTCACAACTTTGTGTATACAATGTTGTAAGTATGAGCTTACATGTTCCATTTGAATGCAGCAAAAGTGTTCAGAGAAAGGGAAGGTCGATCATCAGCAATACCTATGACAACCGGAGAAAGTTAATTTCTAAAGGCAACCTAATCACCAGAATAAGTACTTTTCTGTGGAAAAATAAATAAATAAATATATGTCTCATATGTAGCAGATATGTTGAAACTTTCCATTTCTTTATCTTTCAGTTTTAAATTTTATGTTGTTACAGTGCTGTGGTTAATGTAGGGTTAGGGTTAGGCACAAAAACCACCACCGCTAGGGTTAGGAAAACATCATGTTTTGGCTTGAAGTACACAGTACACAGTGACACAGTGACAATTCCAGCCTTTTCACCAATGACAAGGCTGGAATTGTCACTGATCTCCAACAATGGTCTTCTACTTGCAAGCCTGCTTAGCAGCTGCCTCGCTTTGGTGACATGCCACCCACAATCCCCTCTTCCTCATGTAATCTGAACTACATTACTTTTATATTGATATTATACCCATGAAACATAAAGATGTAATATATCCATGGCTTGCAAAAATGTACAATTTAAACATTTTATTCTGGTGACTGGGCTGCTTGGAGAACTAACTAGCAGAGACACTGAACACATTGTCATTTCATACATCGTTACTGTAGAAAAATTCATACAGTTGCTTTATATTAGTGTACAGTTGTTTCCAGATATAAAGTTGCAGATTTCCTCTCTGCTGTGGTCGGTGTGGTCGGTGTGTTGGCAGCCTGGTGGAGTAATAATCTCTTAACGAGTGCCGACGCCTCATTCGCTGCTCTTCACAGACGCTAATCGCCTCCCTAATTAGCAGCTCTCCTGAAGACTGGCGCTCGTTTACTAATCAGCCTCCAATTTGCTTAATCAGCGGTTTAATTGAAGTAATCGCCTCCCGAACGCAGAGAGACACTCGAGCGTGAGTAGACACACACCTGCTGAACTCACAGACCCTGCCGGGAATCAAACCAGCGATGCTGGCAGCCTTGGTGCCTTGCTTCACAGATCCAGCCAGAGCACAGCAAACATCAACACAACACAACACCAATCCAATCCATCCGTCCGTTGATTAGCCGATTAACAAAACATTATCGGCAGTGATTTTGACTGGTGATTAAATATTTTGAGTTGGGTTTTTTTTTTTTTTTTTGTTTAGAAAAAAGTAAAAGCCCATATTCTCTGGTTCCAACTTTTACTGTTTGAATCTTTTCTTATATTTGATTGTATAGCTCAATATGTAATCCTGTGTCTCTGTGTCTGCTGGATGTGGAAGCAACTGTGTGATAACATGTGAACATCTCATACTTCATAAGATGATATGTTAGCTGTTTTGTCTACGGCTTATTTCAGGAATGCAGCTTTAACTTTTCCCATCAATGCTGAACGTGTCTTTGGTGTTTGGTAACGAGTCATGTGACCACTGAAAGTAAAAAATGGACAAATAAAGTGCAGATGTTCAACTGAAGCTTCCTGATGAAGACAATGCAGGCTGCTGAAAGTGGAACTGTGTTGGATTAGTTCACGAACAGACTCCAGAAGTGTGTATGATGCCCGCTGATCTCCTGACAGCAGGAGGGAAATAAGAGTGCTACCCAGGAGGTCAGGATTGTGTGTACTTAACTTTTGACCTTTCCTCTGAGTGTTTAAATGTCCATCTTCAAACATGGTGACTGGATGGAGGCTTGAGGAGTATATTGGTCAAATCCATTGCCTTGAATCATTTTTCAATCATTGCTCAATGTGAAGTTTTTATGTCTTAAATTCATATTTGTTGGTGGTTTGTTCCTTTATATTCAGACAGCGTGACCACCTCAGCTTGTGTCAGTCTGTTTCTGATCATTTTATTGAGGAAACTGTAATGTTCCTCACATTAATACATAAAACATGTTAAGTATTCATCATGTACATGGTTTAATGTCATCTGAGCTTTGACCAGAGCTGTGTCACCTCATCTTGTTTTGTCCTCTTCTTCTTCAGCAGGGGTTTAATGTTGTGTTCATACCGGGCATGGGTAAAACATGTACATGTGAAGTATACATGTAAAGTTAATGTAAAGACATGATAAGACATGAATTCCCACCAGTTGGTGCGATGGACGTGATAATGGCACTGCCTGGAGAATTCTCTCCATCAGCTGTTTATCTCCATCAACCAATGAACTCATATTCATTGGAAGTGGACAGAAATAAGCATTCAGCAGTTTAGATTTTATTTTGACTTTTTTCTGGAAACTTGGTTAAAATTTGTACTCAGTCAGGATAGAAATCCTCTTTTATTCCAGCAAAATTTGTTGGAGTCGAGACTTGGGTGTTATCTATTTTTTCATACCTTCATACTTTCCATACATTTCACCGGGGTATATGGTATATGATGATATGCTGAGGTCAGATAAACCTGGATTTACACCCAGGAACCCACTGAATGTGAAACTGACCGTGTAAAGTTATTTTTAAAAAGACTGCAGTCTGAAGAGCAGAAACTGTACATTTCCTGTGAAAACAGAAGTGTACTTTGAAAAGACATAATGCATGTAACACACGTAATTGACAGTGAAATTGAAACGAAGACATTTGACGAGTTCGAATGAGAACGCATTGGTTATCCCCACCGCTCACAGTCACCATCTTTCTCATCTCAGCTGCCTTTTCCACCAGAAGAGACTGGCCTCTGGTGTTGTGTGTTGTGCACGACGATACATCACCTCAATACAGCATCTCCGAATCACTTTAATAGAATTGTGTGAATTATAACTTAAGAATTTCTAAATAAATGGACCTGCACTTGTATAGTACTTTCTAGTCTTCTGACCACTCAAAGCATTTTAACATTCATGTCACATTCACCCATTCACACACACATTCATACACTGGTAGCCAAGGCTTAAACATAGTCACACGCCAATGGAACAGCCATCTTGCCTAAGGATACTTCCACATGTGGACTGGAGGGGCTAGAGATCAATCTGCGAATCCGATTTTTGGTCACCCCTCTGTTGGGGTACCTAACACACAGATCTGGCACTGGTGGAGCTGTGAACACTGCAGTCCTTTGATTGGTCAATAGCAGACACTCACTCTGTTCAGGGCTGAGTTGTGGCTGGTTTTGAGGCTTATGTAACCACTGTTCATACCGTGACAAGTTTAACATAGATTAGTAAATCATAACTATAAAATGAAGGGATGTTTTACTGTCTCTTGCAGCAGCTGCAGACTAAGAAAAAAAATATTCACCGAGCCGACTTAAGGTGGAATGTTTACTTTAATGTTAATCAATGCATGAGCTGATGATGTGAATCCATCAGCACACCTTAAATTTCAATATGACAACTTTGACCATTCTATGAGTTTTTGTTGTCTCTCTTGGGTGACACACACTTTTTGTAATGAGTGGATCTTCAAGCCTTTAAATATATATATTATATATTATATATTGGACCGGATTATTAAAACTGCATATATTCTAATCCTCACTGGAAAAAAAACAAAACAAAACAAAACAAAAGCGTCACAGAGCGTTGTTCCTGTGGGCTACGGCAACACTAAACCCCTGTGCTTGCCTGAGAAGGGTTAGAACCCACAGTTTTTAAATATCCCATGGAGAGAGACTCTCACTGCAGCCTGTTCTATTTTATTCTGAAAATGTCGGAGTGCGACCCCGTTCTGTGGACGATAATTGAGGTGCAGACTTCCCTCTGTCCATCAGCGATGAGGAAATACAGTGAGTGCTGGATGGAGCAGTGAGTGACAACAACCCAGTCCACATTAAACAGTATTGTCTGCGGTGAAAACACAAAAGGGACTTAGGGTCTAGGTGCAATGTCTAGAGTTACTTTTGGCTACAAAGGTACCATACCAAAAGTGTTTGGAGGAAATGGGGCTTTTGAGTCCACAGCATGTCCCCACCCTCAGCCCACAGCTCTCTTTTGGTTTAGTCCTGCTGATGTCTGAACAAGTAGAGAAAGTTATCAGACGCTATAGGAACATTCCCATATAACTGGGACTTTGAACCACATTGTAATGCGCTGGTGGTGTTTGCGGGGCGGGTCTCTTCTGCTCCTCTATCAGCCCCCCCTACTGTATCCCCTATGCCCCTCCATATTCAAACAGTGTAATTGAGTGATTTACATTGTTTTGAATTCTCTCCCCCTCCTGATAAATCAGCAGCTTTAATGGAGGCCACCAGCTCTGACTGGGGGCGGTGGTGGAGGCGAAAGGGGGGGGTGGGGTTGTAGGCTGCGTGCTGGGTGGTAACGGCCATGACACATTCAGTGGCACCCATTCATTTATTTCATAATAAGGGCCCGGCCAACCTGCAGTGGCGGCAGCAGCAGCGGGGGGGGTCGTCATTAATCCGTCACAAATTGGAGCCACGGCAGTGCTCGATGAGTCGACACCAGAGGAATATTTAAATCTGTAACAGAGGAAACACACACAGGTTCAGGTTATTTAGTTTGATGTTTAATACCTGTACACTGAGCTCATCATGGTATGTGGTTACCAGTGTTTACCGACATGATGACATGGTGAAAAAACAACAAACCAAAGACAGTAAACATGGATCTTAAATTTTATTTCCTCTCTGTCATTTTAGAATTATTGTTACAAGAAAACACAGAAGAAATCTTTGCAGCAGTGAAATTGAGAAACCGCTCTAAGACATTAGAATTTTGTTTAAGTGAAAAACAAACAGGACAAACTGGATTTATTTCCTCTAAGTGAACACAACACTAACACTGTAATGCCTGTACATTGTACATGTGTACAGGCATTACTTTTCTGTTACATGTTCACATGGTAAAATGTCCAGATTGCGACTGAACAATTGCAGGAACTATAAATTTGGCCGAACACATCTTTAACTTTAAACTTTTATCAGACTTCAAAACACCACACAGCACATTATAGTACGATATGATGAGACTTTAGATGTTATTGTTGACTTAATTGTCCTAGGAGGGAATCTGCACATGTTCATATCTCACAGGGAAAAACAGAAACTGTGGACATATAGTCATGTAAACACATCCATGCTCCTAAAAACTTCACGTACATTATAAACACATAGCCTCAGTGTGGCAGTTTGTTCAGGGCTAATTTGGCAGAAGGGACAAAGTTGATGCAGCCACACAGCAGTGATGTGAAGAGTGTGAGCTCTGTTATTGAGGTGTGAGAGGACAGGTGGAGGAAAGCGGATGACTCTGATACTGCTAGGTTTGTTTGTGTTGGTGACAGTCAGTGAGCTGAAGAAGCAGTTTTGTAAAGCAACAACAGGAGGTGAAGTTAGGGGTGACAAGGAGTCTTTGCTGTCTTCATGTAAGAACATCAATGGCGTGTTGGTGGATAAAACTGAGTTTGAGAGTCAATAATGAGTCCAAAATACTTGATTTTCATTTTGTACATTTTGGTCCCATTCAGAATGAAATAGAAGATAAAGCAGGGTATGCTTTGGGCGTGGCTACCTTTTGATTGACAAGTCGCTACCATGACAGTGTTGTCAGGTTCTCAGTCAGATCCACTCCTCGCTCCTCCACAGCACCGCCCTTTTAAGACAGTCACTCCTGGCTCCAAAAGTCCAAGATGGCGACTGCCAACAAACCAATGGGTGATGTCACAGTAGCTACATCTACTTCTTTATACAGTCTATAGAGCAAAGAAGGAAACCATGTGATATTGTTTAGAGTTCCATGAGGTTAAGTGACCTTTTGTGGTTTCAGCTTAGCTTCACCAAACTCCTGCCTGAGTGAAAACACCTGTTTGGGTGTGCAGGGCCTTCAAGGATTCTAACATCTGTCTGCCTGTTCAACACTTTGGTTCAGAGCAACATCTATCCACTGCCACTGGTTATTTTTACATGAAAATCTGCTGTTGACTCTCATGTTCCCCTGAGGATGTACTACAACTTATCGGCTCTCCATCTGCCTCCAACAACGTAAAGTGCTCAGTGTGTGTGCGTGTGTGTGTGTGTGTGTGTGTGTGTGTGTGTGTGTGTGTGTGTGTGTGTGTGTATGGGTGTGTGTTCGTGCTCTGCCTCCTTTCTAACTCTGGGTGCAGCTGAAGTGTTGGGGGATGATGAGGAGCGTGCTGAAGCACCCCAGTCACTGCTACTACTCTGCATTTTAAAACCCCCAAAACACACACACACACACACACACACACACACACACACACTCACAGTTCTCACCGCTGCAGCTCAGGCGGTTGTTTCACCAAGCTGCAAGAGTGTTTCCTGATTTTTAAAGAACGTCATATTTCAGGAAAACAAAATTATCAGCACCAGATGTTTGTTTGTTACTGACAAAACAACGCATCAGACATTATCTGTTCATTTTTCTCTTGACATTAATCCAATCCTGTGAACCGACAGATCCTCCTCACAAACCAAAGAACGCTGACATAAGTTGGTCTTTTGGTCACAAACTTTGTGACCATTGTGAGGCCAGTGAGCAGCTGTTACATGGAACTACTGAGACTTGTTTTTTAATAAAAACATATATTTACGACGATTTACGTCTCCTGTAGGGACCAGTGGGCTCGGTATTGGGAGATAGGAGTCAGAAAGTATTGAGAGACTGGCTAACACATTGTTGGTTTGAATCCAAACATGAGATTTGTAGACAATAAGAAAATAAAATACTGAATGAGTCCAGACCTATAGATTGTAATAGTTTTAGTTTGGATTCTTTACGGGAGGTTTTTGTTATTTTTTTTGTGCCACATAAAAGGATGTAAATGTTTTGGGTTTTTTTTTAACTCTGACAACAACACTTAAATAGTGTCCATTATATCCATCTCACATTTCCCAACTGTGTATATCTGCTCAATTTAAGACTTGAACATCTTAATTGTTTCTGCACTGTCCTCCTGAGGCAACTCTGTCTGCTAGAAGTGATGTTTTTAAACTTTAATACTTCAATATAAAAAAGCCCCTTTTATGGCGATATGATACACCACCGGGTGGTGTCATAAACTGATGCTGCCTGGTGGTGTATCATACTGCTGTGAAAGGTATAAGGAGCTGAAAAGTCCCTAAAGGACAGGAGGGGCAGTTGATGGGCTTTCAGCCACAGACCCACTGTTTGCTTCCCATGTTTGTTGCCTAAACTTAACCACGTGCTTTTGTTACACAAGGAAATACGAGGCATTTTGCACACACTGTAAGTCTATTTTGAAAAAGACAGTAGACATCTAACAAGCAGAAACTGTACATGTCTTGTGAAAACAGACATGTATTTTGAAAAGACATAATGCATGTAACAAGTATGAATTGACATCATATGTAGACATGAAACTCCACAGATCAAGCGGTGATATTTGACACGTTGGGATGAGAACATGTTTTCTGCAAAACACAAATACGTTACATTTGCACATTTCATATGAATTATATCAGCGTTTCTCATGCGAGTTAGGGTATGAGCTGACTTTGTCATCAGGAGGTGGAGGCAATGGTGGATTTGTCACCTCAGCAAGTTTCCTTACCAAGCTGCAAACCGTTGTTTATCGAGTTATTTATCGAGTCATTGTTGTGTTTTCAGTGGATTTTTAGCCACCAAATGTGGGTGTTTTATAGTGAGCTGTCACTGTGTTTCCACCGGGGATAGTGCCATAAAAAGCAGGTATGTTCAGCAAAACATGATGTTTTTAGAGCAATAACCAAGTGGTTTTTGTGCCTTAACCTAACCACACACTAAGGACAGCGTTGTTGAAACATAAAGAGATGCAGAACAACATACACTACATGATAATGTACAAATGTAACAATACCAACATTTATTCTGATTGGGTTGCTGGTGTGGTTAAAGTTTGGGAAAGTTTGGGTAAGACAATGCAGATGGAGCTCTTGGTGAAGTTCTGTAAAGACTGTGGTGTCTCTGGTGTGATGATCCAACCCTGTCCAAATACTACCAGTTTATTCTGTCACGTTTTGTTATGTTGATCAGCAAAATTCAGGCAGCAAAATATATTTCTTGTTGCATATTAGTACGATATAAATGTAACTTATACCAACTAATTATGGTATTTAAAAGTTTTAATTGTAATATGTTGTAATTTTCCAGCTATAATCATAATCAAGTAAATACAAGGACGAGGAAGTTACTAATATACATTTGAGACTTTCTTTATTCAGATTTGTTGTTGATTTTATTATTAATTGGCACAAAGAAAAGCTTTGAGGAAGACTGACATAAAACAACAGATGTTGTTTAATATTAAGAAGCCAAAGTCAGCTGTGGGTCTGGAAAAGGATCTGAGTCTCTAGACTTAAATTCACTCAGTTGCACCATAAACAAGGTCACATGACTTCCTGGTTTAATACTGAATATTTTGTCATCCTGACTTTGGTCTATTCTGACATTTATTTCCTGTCCGTCCTGGAATAGGGATCCTTCTCTGCTGCTCCTCCAGAGCTTTCTCCCTTTTTCTTTTAATGTCTAACTTTTTGGAGGAGAGTTTGTCCTTTTCTGAATCGAGGGTCTAAGGACAGAGGATGCCTTATGCTGTACAGATTGTAAAGCCCTATTCAGATTTGTTGTTGATTTTATTATTAATTGGCACAAAGAAAAACTTTGAGGAAGACTGACATAAAACAACAGATGTTGTTTAATATTAAGAAGCCAAAGTCAGCTGTGGGTCTGGAAAAGGATCTGAGTCTCTAGACTTAAATTCACTCAGTTGCACCATAAACAAGGTCACATGACTTCCTGGTTTAATACTGAATATTTTGTCATCCTGACTTTGGTCTATTCTGACATTTATTTCCTGTCCGTCCTGGAATAGGGATCCTTCTCTGCTGCTCCTCCAGAGCTTTCTCCCTTTTTCTTTTAATGTCTAACTTTTTGGAGGAGAGTTTGTCCTTTTCTGAATCAAGGGTCTAAGGACAGAGGATGCCTTATGCTGTACAGATTGTAAAGCCCCCCTGACGGATTTGTGATTTGTGACTTGTGACATTGGATTGTATAAAATAAACTGACTAGACTTAGCATTTGACTTTTGTGCTGCAATTTTTCAAAAAAATGAATGCTTTCCTGTGGAGACTGGAGGTGTGAGGCTAGGTGGAGTCATATCTGTGTCTCATAACAAACTGTAACACTCAGTGAGGAAGGTTTGAGCCAAAAGGAAATCTCTGTCATTGACACTGAGCTCTCCGGGAGACCTCACTGCATGCAGGACAGCACTCAGGTGTTTGTGTATGTGACAAGTAAACTCTGCTTTACTGGATGCAGGACAATATTAGCAGTGTGTTCGTCCGGGTGTCCATGGATTCTATAGTTGTGTTTCGTCTGACTGCAACCTCTGCAAAACAAAAAACAAATGGGTTCATACAGTCTGTAGACGACAACGTATCTTCATTATGTTTTCTACTCAGCGTGTTTGCTCTCGCCTGACATCACACACGCACACACAGAATCCCCCTGCTAATTAATTGACAGCTTGTTGAATTGTCATAACTGTTAAAGTTTAATGTTACAATCTGCTGCTTATTATTATTATTATCATTAGTATAATTACAATAATATTCATTCATTTTGTCATCATTACTACTCTTAGTTTTTGTGAAGTTCAGACACAGTAGTAATAAATGTTGTGTTTAATTCAATTTGGTGCAACTTTATTTATTCCTGTGAGGACAAGTGTGTGCAGCAGCTCACTAGCAACAGATGGACAAAGAAAACACTGTTAACCACAAAACTAAAGATAATCAAAAGCTATATGCTCAAAAACATATTAATACAATACTAATCTATAAAATGTGCTCAGAAAGATCTGATGCTGTTTGACTCCATTCATCTTTGGACAAAACTCTGCAGGCTGTTTCTGTCCTACAGCATTCAATTATCTAGCTTAGGTTTTCAAGAAAATATACATTCATAATATTAGTATTAATATTTCTTTTTTACTATAGGGATTACATAAGGATGATTATACTGATATTGTCTTGCTCTCTGATTGGCTGCAGTGTAACCAATCATAAACCTCTGGCAGGATGACAGAGAGGCTTTAAAATTTAAACTCTGATCTTCATTTCCATAGCTGGTGTGCAAACATTTACATTAAATGTAAAAATCAGTCACTCGCCCCCCTCCACCTCCTTCAACTGTTTCCCCTTTGTTTGCTTGTTTGTTTGTGTGTTTGTTTGTTTATCTTAATATTGGGTGTATTGGGGGGCGTCATCATTTATATCACATTAAAGTGACACTATTTAAATGTATAATAATGCTAATAGGCCTAATTGTATAAATTGTAGGTTGTATAAACTGTATAAAGAAAACGTATTCAAGGCAACACAAAGCTAAAACAAACTGCAGGTTATGTTAATACAAATAAATGGGTAAATGTTACACTTTAACTAAGTAAAGAAAACTAATAATAAATAATAATAACTAATTAATAAATTATTTCATTTTCAATGAATTACAAAATAGAAGCATTTCCGTGTAAAGGTACAGGAAGAAGATTTAAACACAAGCTGAGAGAAAACTGTAACTAAGAATTAACAATTTTCTTTTAATTTAACTATTTTTAATCTTCAGAAACACAAAATTCGTTTTTCTTAAATGATAATAAAATTATTGCAACATTTTAAAATAATGAAAACACACCATATGATAGCCTAATGTAGTGGAAATATGACAGAAATGAACTCATAAATCTACAGTAAAAAAACTAAACCGAAATGCATCCGATAAAAATATTTGAATGATAAATAATCTATAACAAAAACAATAATTATAATAATGATAATGACGGTGCTGTATAATTGAAACTCTCTCTGATCTGATGAACTCTTAATTGAATGTTTCTCCCCATCGTCGCTCGGCTGCGGAGTGTGTGTGTGTGTGTGTGTGTGTGTGTGTGTGTGTGTGTGTGTGTTGTCGGAGCGTGTCCCTGCATCCTGAACGCTCTCCGTCAGATTATCAGCTCACAGGTCAAAGGTCAGACGTGTGAAAGTGGCTGTTTGGTGTCACCCCCTCCTCCCCCCGCCCCTCCTCTGTGTCCTCTGGGAATATTAAAACCTCCGGCTCCTCCAGTTTAAATCCTCCCTCAGAAACACTGACACACAAACTGTCTGCTGCCGTTTGTCACCACTCATTTATCTCATGTCATATGAAATACAATAAAACATATGCTGCCCTTTGGAGACACAAACAAAACGGAAAAAAAAATTAAGCACAAATATTACCAGCTGTTTTTTAAATCACGTCACAATGATGTTATAATACTGTCATGATAACTAACTAAAAAAAACAACCTCGGATTTAATGTTTGTAGTTTTGACCATTTTGTTTTTCTGAATATGTTTGAATAATAATTCTGTCTTTAACTCTTCACTGTTTATTAATTATTGTCTCGTGAATCAATTAAATCAATCAGTCCATCAATTAACTAATGACTCTCGCACATAATTAAATTGCTTATTAAACATTATAAGTGTAATAAATTAAGTCTGTCACATGACACGTACTTGGTTATTTATTATTGCGTGATAGCGATTATAATTGTAATCATGCTAATAATAAAGCCGGCGAATTTCCATGCTTACTTTGATTTATAGTAACAACAATAATAATGGTGACAATAAGATAATTTTGTCCCGCGTGCGTGTGCGCAACGTAAATTGTCCTCAATAAATTTACTTTTTTCACAACAGAAAAACTTAAAAACTGAAGTTCTTTAAAGTTCGCAGAAGATAAACTCGCGTCGCTCTGGATAATAAAATGCTGACTTTAAAGATGTGTAATATTTTAAACTAATAACTTGTTTTGATTTAATTTTAAAATACTGATAATACTATTACAAAAACTACTACTAATAATAATAATTAAAAGCAAAACTGAAAAAAAAAACAATGAAGGAAAAAGTATAAAGTGTCTGAAAATAGGCTACATAAAAGAACTGAAATGAAGCTTCATCAGTTCGCTGTTATCTCTATAATGATGGAGTGCTTTAAGAGTTCATCAAAGGCAAAATTAGACATTTATATTTAGCGATTTAAAATCCGTATAACGAGTTAATTTAGTCCCTCAAATAAAGCCTTAATTACTCCATCTGTGTCTCAGTCCGTTACATTTAGTGGTAAAAGTCTTTTTAAATACGTAAAATTGAGGAGTCAAATTCAGCGGCTGGAGGAAATTTAACATGTTCGCAAAAACTGGGAGATGATGAAGCAAATTTCAAGTTTCTTTTAGAGGATGTTGGCTTCATTCAGTGTGATAAAGTCCTGTAGTAAACATCACTGAAGACCGATTTGGGAACGCGCAACAAAGAGATGGAGTTCACTTAGCCTAAATTCAGCCATTTAAAAGGCCGTTAATTTATCACGGTGTGTGTGCATAAATTAAGAGATCATTAAGGTGTTTTAAACATGTTAAGAAATGATTGCCCAATATTGAGATTGTTTTAAATCCATCTTTATTTCATCCTGACGATCATTTGATGTGGTTGCAGCAGGCTGAGTGCAGCAGCTTCAGATCTGCTGTGAAAGAAAAAAAAACGACATAAAACAGAAACAAAGCAAATTGCTATTAAAGCCGCTCAAACAGCAGCTCTCAGCGGCTCTATTTGTCAATGCAAATTGGTGAGGGGCACCCAACACCCCCCTCCGTCCACACACACGAACACACACACATACACACTGTGCCTAAAATGTTGCCAAACACATCAACATACCTCCACAGAGCGCAGCGCAGCTCCGTCACAAACATCCCCGGAAATCAGGCTTCTCTGCTCGGCGTTTCTCGACTCTTTTTGCCGCCGCTTCTTCAAATGAAAATGACTTGTGTTGGCTCAGTGCGTCCATGTAAATACGTGTAAATGAAACCACACTGTGCCCCAGTTTCCCCCCCGAGTCCCCTCCCTCCCCCTCCTCCTCCTGTCTATGATCATGTGATGGTGAAGAAGTGGCCCATTAATGAAGCTCCTCTCCAGGGGTCTTTTCTGCTCCTGTCACCGCCGTCCAGCCCACAGACGGGACAGACCGAGAGAGGGACATGGAGGAGGCAGCAGCAGCCGCTTAGCGCAGCTCAGCAGCGGGGCAGGAGGAGGACGTACACCGCGCTGCACCTGCCGGGGACCCGCAGCTGGCAGACAGGGTAGAGACGAGGAAGCAGCGGCTTCTAGAACTTTTCCTCAACTTGAAGGCGGAGTTGTGGCTCCAGCAGTGTGCGTACAAGCCAGGACCATGTGTGCCAAATACCAGGCAAGTTTCTTTTCGTGCGTAACGGTGTTTTGAAGAGTTGGAACTGTTTGGACAAAGTTTGTAAAAAGTGAGGCGAGTCTGTTCTGCTCTCTGCAGACTGAGAGTAAACTTATCCCGGCCCGGCCCGGTCCGGCCCGGTTCAGCAGAATAATGCCTCGCCCGGGGAGGAACACGTACAGCGACCAGAAGCCTCCATATTCTTACATCTCCCTCACGGCCATGGCCATCCAGAGCTGCCCGGAGAAGATGCTCCCCCTCAGTGAGATTTACAAGTTCATCATGGACCGGTTCCCGTACTACCGGGAGAACACGCAGCGGTGGCAGAACTCTCTGCGGCACAACCTCTCTTTTAATGACTGTTTTATTAAGATCCCCCGCAGACCGGACCAGCCCGGTAAGGGCAGTTTTTGGGCTCTGCACCCGAGCTGCGGCGACATGTTTGAGAACGGGAGTTTTCTGCGGCGCAGGAAGCGTTTTAAAGTGGGCGGCATGCAGGTCACGGACCCGCTGGCACCCAGCAAGCCGCAGGATGCCGCCCATTACCTGCAGCAGCAGGCCAAGCTGCGTCTCAGCGCGCTGCACGCGGCCGCGCACCTCCCGCAGATGCCGGGCGGATACAACCTGAGCTCCGTGTCTCAGCCATCCAGCTTCAAACACCCGTTTGCCATCGAGAACATCATCGCCAGAGAGTACAAGATGCCGGGCGGGCTCGCGGCCTTTTCCACCACCGGGTACCCGCTCCACAACCAGCTGACCCCGGCCTGGCCGCACATGTACGGCTCCGGGATGATGGACACCGCGGCTCCCATCTCCATGGCCAGCGACTACTCCGCCTACGGCATGCCGCTCAAGTCCATCTGTCACGGCGGACAGACTCTGCCCGCCATCCCGGTGCCCATCAAACCTACGCCCGCTTCAATGCCGGGCCTGCCGGGGCTGCCCACACACATCCCGGCTTTCCTGGCGAACTCTCCCCAGTCTCTGAGCCCCACCTCCCCGCAGACAGCCACCGGTCAAAGCAGCCCGGCCGCGCCCGGAGAGGCGCTGTCCTCCCCGGCATCTGCGGCGTTGCAGTCCACGGTGGCGGTGCACTGACTGGAATCTGACTTTGTTCTCTTTTTTTATAAAGGAAAAAAAAAAACCTCTGCGAAAGGGAAAATGACGAACTTCTTCAACTCCAAAGCAGTGTTTCATCTCCAGGACACAAAGTGTCGAATGCGAGGATGTGCGTTAATTATTAGGATATTTCTGTCGGTTTTGTTTCTCTGAAAAGAAAGAAATTCATCCATCAAACGTGAACATGTTTTCCCCATCTTGTGAAGAAACAGCAGGTTGACCTCTGGCCTCCAGCAAACAACACAAATATCATTTAGGAAAAACATTAATTTGTATTTCTTGTGAAACAACGTTATTTCAGAATTATGACAAACAAAAATCATTTAGACAGTTTAATCTGTTTCTCTCCACATTCCTTCACAGCAGACTGACTTGGTGTTACCGGTCGGATCGTGTCGTGACAAATTATCCGGATCTTTTGTGTTTGAAGCCTTTTCTTCTCAAACTGAAAGAAAGCTCTCAGATTAATGACTCTTAAAGATTTGTTTCCACTTCACTTCAGCCTCTCTGCTGTTTCCTTTCTGCTCCCGAAACAAAAGTGAAACTTAAAGGCAAGTTAGTTTTTCAACTTGCAGGATTTTCCTTCCAAAAGTTTTAACGCAACAGAGCACGAGAGGAAAATCTTCATAAAAATGCAAACAGCATTTAGTGAACCAAATAATTACCCAGCCGTTTTTTCCTTTTTTTATTATTATTATTAGTATTATTTTTTGTAATTGATATGAACAATCGCAGAGATAAAAAAAAAAAAAAAGATTAAATAAGACTTGAAATCATATATTTATGTCAGAGGTTCAGCATAGTTTAAAAAGAAAACCACTGGAGATATCTGACCATGAATGCAAGGATCTACTGTCTCTGATGCACTTTTTAAAATATGAAATCTAAATGGTTTTTTTTTTTCAGTAGCTGACAGCCGTGTTGGTTTAATTTAAAGTTTTTTTGTTTGTTTTTTTTAAACGCTGTGGTGTTCAAATGACCCGCTGTCTGTGTATTTGTACTGCTGCATGCTCCTGCTGTCTGAAAAAGTAAAATAATTCCGTGTTTGTGAGTTTCTTGGGCTGAAAGCATAAAGCATGAACATCAACAACGGGCTTTTTATTCCCTGCGCTCTGTCTGCTCATCCAGATCCATTAAAAAAACCTTCCTGGGAATAAAAACACCAAAAAAGTAGTGAAGAGGCCTGTTATTCACACACACACACACACACACACACACACACACACACACACACACTGAGTCAATTTTATTCAATTTACAAATTGTTTTTTTTTTCTGGAAGATTTTAGGCCTACATTTCAGAGATTTCTTCTAGGGAAAATGTAACTTTTCACTCCATTAATCTGACAGCTGAAGTCACTGGTGACAAAGCGAATTAAGATTTCACATTTATCATGGGATTGCGTAATATGGCTTTTGTCTGGTAAAAATATTGTATCTTCAAAATGTCCAGTTTTCAGGAGCTCTGTTTCTGCTTGAAAACTGCTTGTGACTTTTAGATATTCTGGCTCACTGTTACTTCAGGTATCATGAAACTTTGACCACATGTCGAGATGTGCTCCATGTTTTTCTAAGAAAATTCAATTTGACCAAAATCTGAACTACGGATGTACATTTTCAATTTGTTCTAATGATCTCTAAAAAATAAACTACCTAAAAAACTTTTTAGATAATAAACATTTATTTTTACAGTTAGAAAGCTGCAATTTATCAGCAATAGTGATTGATTACATTGTGATAATTATATGTCTATATTTGTTTTGTCCATATTTCCCACCTGTTGGAGAATTTCTCAACATGTAGAGACAAGTTCTGTTTGTAAATCCTTCAGCTGATCTGAGAGCTGGAAAATCCCCAAACTGAAGGTACAGGATATGTACCAGAGACACTGACACTGTCAAATATTTGACATTAAAATTAACAGGCCCCAAATTATGGGCCGTAAGAGTTACTGTAAACTGTGACTGAAGCTGCGTGCTGTTTTAAAATGACTATAATGACATATTCTGTATGTTCACATATTAACTGTAACAGTGATGCAGCACAGGAGAAAGACATTTTCATTTGAACAGATATTGTTCAATTTAATTTGTAAGTGTCACACACCTACAGAACACAAAACGTTTTAAATAATTATTCAGTAGTTTAAAAACAGTGTCTTCAAATATTGACAAAACTCATTTAAATGCACGTTCACATTTGGTGAAAACAAAATTAAAAAACTCCAATCTCTTAACGAATTAGTGTCCTCACTATGTTACATAACCACACAGCAGAGACTGTGAAGTCATGAGTTTTCCAGCAGCAGCGGACACTGCTGAAACTAAGATGCAGTGGTGGAATGTAAATGCCTATACTTATGTGCAAATTTGAGGTACTTGTACTTTACTTGAGTATTTCCATTTTAAGATTTAATTCATTATATTTATGACAGCTTGTTAGTTACTTTTAACTTTTTGATGAAACAGTGTATCATACACATGAATGCTTCAGTAATCTAATAAACACACTCCCAGAGGTCATTTGTTACCACTATGAGTACTTTCACTTTTGATACTTTAAGTATATTTTCTGATCCTACTTTCATACTTGTACTAGGTAACATTTCCAGTGCAGGACCTTTAGTTGCATTAGAGCAGGGGTCTGCAACCTTTGCCATTAAAAGAGCCATTTTTGACCAAGAATAATTTGAAAAAATCTGTGGAGCTGCAAAACATATTTGAGCCTTATAATCAAGGTAAATAGCCTATTAAGTCTAAATTAGCGTATACGTATGGTCTAAATAAGCATTTGTTAATATGTTTTACCACAAAGTGGACACTGTGCAGGGCACTATTTATGATTATTTGGTACTTAAATTTTGCAGAGCTGGCAGTGAGAGCAAACAAATCTGTCCACGCACTACTACATTCTCTATTTTATTCAATTTACTTTTTTGGATTTGGCATCCATAGCTAACCAGCCACTGTTATTGAGGTTCAGCAACATTTGGATTCATAGAATGAATTTCATAGAATTCTTTTCTCAAAGGCTCAAGGAGCCACTGGACAGGGGCTAAAGAGCCATACGTGGCTCCAGAGCCACAGGTTGCCTACCCCTGCATTAGAGTGTTTTCACAATATGATATTAACATGTACTTGAGTAAAGGATCTGAGTATTTCTTCCACCACTGTAAAAAAAAAAAAAAAACACATCATTTCAATAGATTTAAAGATGACTTACAATTCTCAACTTAAAAAAAATAAAAACTCAGTTTGTCACCAGTCAGTGCGAGTCTTTATGTCCAACATGTCCTGGAGCTTCAACTCAAAATGTAACTGACAAAACAAATTAAAGTGTATGTTAATATTTACAAATGAGTTTGTATCCTGTCTCAGAGCAACTTCAGATTTAAAACACTATGTGATTGTTGAATTTTTACCTTTAAAGTTACACAATCTTTACTTTAAAGTTGACCTTTTCCCTTCACAGTGAGCTGACTGTATATTGAGTTTATTGGTAAGCTGCAGACTCTCCAAGGTTAATGTGTGTGTCTGATAGCATCAGGTTTTTCTCTTGGCGTGTCTGCTCAGTTTAATCGACTCTCCGTCGCAGTTTCTCTAAACGCTGAAAGACAACAGACAGCTCTTCTGGAGAGAGAAAGGCTCGTCTGAAGAGCTTTTTATTCTTCCAGAGTGACGGAGGTCTGGTGTGTAAACACTGGCCGGTTTGTGGAGAGCGGTGAATTAGCAGCAGGCAGCGTCTGGGCGGCCGTAAGGGATTAGCCAGTTAACACTTCCCTGGTGCCAAACACAATTGTGCGCTGTCAATGTGTATAGGTCTTTGAGTGTGTTGCCGAGAGACGGCGAGTGTTACCGTAAAAATGTCAGTTTGTGAACGCTCCCCCCCTCCTGAGCTTTGTGACCACACACAAGTAAAACAAATGACATTTAAACAGGAAAACTCTGCCTGCTGTTGTTGACATTCTTGCTCGGAGAAGAAGAGTGAAGAGGAAGAGAACTGAAAGACTTAGAAAAAAAGTTCAACAGAAGAAACAGTCTTACAATCAAATATTTACTGAGGTAAAAGTAATCAAGTGTTAGCACTGAAGTACACTAAGGTATTAAAGGTACAAGGTGGAGGAGGAGGAAGGTGATGAGGAGTTCAACCAAGATGAAAGCTGTGATGGAGTGGATTGAGGATGATGGGGTAAAGGAGGTAGTAGAGGTGGAAGAAATGATGATGATGAGCTGATGATGGGTGGATTCAAATGTCACTCTGTGGAGGTCTGAAGGGATAAAGTCTTTAAATTTTATTGATTGATTTACATTAATTCCCCAGAGACTCAAACTTTAAAGTCATGATCCTTAAAACTTTAATGAAATCAAACCCCGTCTTTGATTCTGTTTATCGTTGCTATATTTCTGCAGCAGCCTACGGAGAGTAATGCAATTCATGACCCACATGACCACTGTGCTGACAGGAGTAAAGACAGAATCAGTATTAAGAACGCAAGTCCGCTTCAGCGGATAGGCTGTGGGGGATGGATAGATCAAACACGCACACGACTTTCCCCCTAGAGAATCAGTGTTTATGTCCTGTGTGAATCTAAGTGAATGTTGAATTATTTAAAGGTATGTTGTTACCATGGTTTTTTTTTACCTAAACTTAACCTACATAACTTGTCTGAACCTCACCTACAAAACTACAAAATCTAGTTCAAAAGTATGTAAACACATATTCAGTCCATAACTTGATGAGGCCCAACCATGTTTCTTTTCCTAAATCTTACGGAAATAACTCTACTTGCCTAACCCTAACCTATGTAACTTTACATTAAGTATGTAACTTTGCATTAAATACATAATGTGACAACAACCAAATGTTTCTTTTCCTAAAGCTAACCCTACGTAATTTTACCTTCCTAAAGTTAACTTTACGTTAAGTTGGTAACGTGATGATGCCCAACCATATTTCTTTTCTTAAACTAGCATACATTCATTTTACTTTCCAACACCTGACCTACATGTGTCTCACCTAAACCTAAACTATGTAACTTAATGTCAAGTACGTTACGTCACAACACCAAACCATGTTTCTTTTCCTAAACCTAAGTATTACTTTCTAAAACCTGGCCTATGTAATGTGACTTGCCTAAACCTAACCTACGTAATTTTACATTACGTATATAACTTTATGTTAAGTACATATTGTGATGATGCCCAACCACGTTTCTCTTCCTTAACCTAGCATATGTAAGTCAACTTCATTAAAGATAACCTACGTAACTTTATGTTAAGTACGTAACTCCATGATGCTACTAGTGGGATGCTCCTTCATTTTCAAATATAACACAAACCCTTTGTACGTGTATTTCCGTAAGATATCATACAATATGAGGATACACTGACTTAAGGCATTCAAATTCAGTAGTTACCTCTCTATGTAGTACTTTTTATTGTTGTTGCTGGGAGAACATGCAAACTCCACACAGACCTTCTTGCTGCGAGGTCACAGTGCAAACCACTGCACTACCATGCAGCCCCAAGACACACAACACTTTATTTCATACATTGTTATTATAAAAATATTTATTATACGTGCTTTAAATCCTATATGGTATTTCTTTAACTCTGAGGTGTCTACATGGAAACATTTTAAAAAGCAGCCCTGAAGCTTCTTAATGTTGCTGCTGTTAGACAACAGCACACCATGATGTCATCTTGTAGTTTCAGTGGAGTGGAACCAGACAGGATACTATTCAGGTCTGAAATATCACAAACGCAATTAAAGTTAAATATCAGCTGGATGTCCGACGACGGCAGCGGCCCTTTTGCTCACCGTAAGCTGAGCTGTAATTAATCACGAGCCCCTCGCTGCTGTTTGTGTCCGTTAATTAGAGACTTCAGGGAGAGGCGTGACAGCGAGGTGTCCTCTCAACAAAACACTAATTAACAAACAGTTTCCTCACCGTACGGGTGGCCCTGTGCAGAGAGATCACACTGAGGAGGAGAACAACAAGAAGCAGAGAAGACATGATGATGGTGGTGATGATGACACGCTGGTGCACAGAGCACCCCGCCCCCGCCAGCCAGACGGCACATGGGTTATTTACACTGATGAATGAATTCATCAGATGATGAAACGCTGTGAAACAAGATGAAGATTTTTACTGACTTCAATAAGACATGAGAGTCACACTGTGGGAGGTGAGACAGACAGAAGGATGACTCAAGTTCAAAACGACTGACATTCATCAAGAAATATCTTCATAGTACTAGAGCTGAAAGAAGAAAAATGTATACATCTGTGAAACGGAAATTCTGGGCCACCTCAGAGTTCACAGTTGAAGTCCACTGGAAACAATGTTTTCACATCCGGTTAAACCAGCAGGTAGTGGGACAATTTCAAGAGTGGGACTGTCGTCAGTGAGTGGAAGGAAAATGTTAGCATGTCCACAGCATCATTCGTATGTTTGAGTGAGTTCCTTTATCCTTAAATTGACAGGGACTCAACAGTGATGAGATCTCCAGTAGGTGTTTTGAAAGAGTTAACATAAGCCTGTTCCTTCACTACCTTTGCAACGAGGGGAGGCAGCAGAAGACAGCTAAGTGTTTGGACTTGTTTCTTGTTCTAGTGTGGATGGAGATATTTTGTAAAATTATTGTGTGGACAATTTTTTTTTTTTAAATGGAGGAAGAAAATATCTGTTTTCAAAAATATCCGCACACATGTAGACAGGGCATCTATCTATCTCCCACAGTAACTGTTTACATTCTTTCACTCACATTGTGATACAGAGTGACGATGTAAAGTTCCATCTCATCCCCTCACTGAATATCAAGCTATTCAGTCCAATTTCTGTATTTACGTTGCAGTGGTCACAGTGAGCAGCAAGTGTGCAATGAAAATGTCTGTGTTGTGCTTCAAGTTGTCGTCACTCTTAATAATCTCCACAACCATGATAAAGAGGAAACACAAGAAGCACAAACTGACCAATCACAGTTCATGTTGTCTTCACGTGATATCTCAGTAGTCGCTGTAGCTCTGATGTCACTTTTCTTTTTTTGTGGTAGCACACGACACCTGTGGTGTAGCTAAGAAGCATGTACATGTCACAGCTGTAGGTCCAGTTTAGGACCGGTATCAGAACTCAATACTAAATAACCCAGTACCAAGTAATATCAAACAGGGTCCCCACACATTTTCATGGACAAAATTTCAGAACTTTTGCAAGACTTTTCAAGGACCCGTGGTAAAAAAAAAAATGTTCTTGCCAAAATTACTTGGTGTTATTTAAACATATCAGATTCAAACTTTATTGAAACATAATTTCAGCTAGCTGGCATACATCAATGGAGAAACATATCTGTTAAGTCAAATGGTCAAACATTGACACTCCAGGTTTTCCATGATTGTGGGAACCCTGAAAAACATTCTCACTCTGACCTCATCACATATCGACGTTTGGTCATGGACTTTCCACGTCTAGATTTGACGTGCAAGGTACCCTGGGTGTGACGGTTGTTAATATTCTGGGACGCCGTGTCAACTTCAGCCTGTAACATGCATTGTCTGTTTTTAAAATACACTTCCTTCTTCACAAGAAATGTACAGTTGGCATACAGTCTCTTTCAAAATGAACACACTATGATGGTACAACACTGCAAATTTAAATTTTTTTCCTTCAGCAACAAACGCATGTGGTTACGTTTTGCCAACACATGCATGTGGTTGGGTTTAGGAAAAATGAACAGGGTTTGGCTTTACAATCTTGTGGGAAGCAAACACCGGCTTCCCGGGTGAAGGTCGGTGCTTGTTGGACCTATCTACCACCCCTCACGCCCACCTTACTCGGACTCCTTAACTGTCTTTGTTGTCCTGCTGCGTTCCCCCTGATGTTGCCGTGTGCCATTAAACATTAACGGCAACCAGCTACATATCATGCTGACCTGAAAGGACAGCGTTTACGTCGGTGTCCGACGCTGGAAGTCACTGACCAAGCGCTGGTTTTCAGCAACTTTGGAATAAGACCGTGTTGCTCCATTCAAATGACAACTGCTATTGATTCTTTTTGCACTGGGGGTCTGATCCTGAACCATCCTGACTCCATGCCAGATCATCAAACTTTCTGTTGCAGCCATCTCCGGAGCCACTCTCCTCTGCCCATTTAACTCGAGCACATGTAGCAGCAGCTAACATCCAACACCAAGCCATTCAACAGTACCAGCAAACTCACACCATAACAGCTCAACTCTGACATTAAACCTGTTGATAATTGTTAGCCATATGATGCTAACAGTTAGCCCTGTGACTGTTTGTGTGTGTTGCATGGAGCTCACACTCCTGCAGCAGCAGCTACGGTTCATACAGTTTGAGATGTGGTGATGTCGAGCACGGTATATATAGTTAGCAGTTCAGTGTGCTGAGATGCCACCTGAATGAATCTTTACATGGTGACAAACACTCCAATGGGATGATCCTGTCTGCTGGATGGGGAAGTAAGGAGCTATTTTATCACCTTAGCAAACAATTTAAAAACATGTCAGATGTGTTTTCAGCTTGTTCCACTTCTCTCCAAGTTTAAGTCATGCAGCTTGGAAAATCCAATAAAACCCCCAAATTTTACATCTGAGAAAAGCAAATGACCTGTTTAGCCTCATGGCCTTCTTGGATTACTCACCTTGTAAAGAAGACAAAAATGGGACAAAGAAAAAAACATTTGTTTTGGATCAAATATAAGCAGAGTCTCCAGGAAATTAATGTAAATCAATGCAGTGTCCTTTTAGTGACACAATATGCATATGTGATTTTATGCCTTCAGTTCATACAGTACGACAATAGAATCCCAGCAAAGCATTAGGAGGCTTTAGACACTGTCCTCCACATCGTGATTAAAGCTGAGTGAAAGGGGCGTTGGTTGCTTAGTGGATAGAGCAGGCGCCCCATGTTCAAGGCTGTTGCCGCAGCGGCCTGGGTTCAACTCCAGCCTGTGGCCCTTTGCTGCATGTCACTTCCTTTCTCTCTCCCCCTTGTCTGTCATATCAAATAAAGACTAAAAATGCACCAAAAATATCTTTAAAAAAAGACAAAACTGAGTGAAAACATGTATAAAACAGGTGTGGCAGCAATCATGTTATTTGATTCGTATTTAGAAAAGAAAACATATATTGTATCACTTTTCACAGAAGGAGATCTTGATATTGTTTTAGGAACTGAAGGTACTATCTGTAAGAATAAGTTGATGTGTCACATCATGTTCTTATCAGATCTGAGTTATCTGTTGAACTAAAGCTCCTGGTCCTGGTCTGTCCTGAGGTGTTGATTGACCCCTCCACGTCCTGATGTGGAAGCTGGTTTTCCTCTTAAAACTGCTCTAAACCCCTTTAGGGCTGATGTGGCCTTCTTTTCCCCAGCTGGAGGAACATTTAGCTGCAGTCCTTTTCTTTCAGTAAATGTTTCTTTCCTCCCAACAGTAATCTACGACACCTCGTCTATCTGCACATCTTTTCCCTTAAAGCACTGGGCTGCTTTTTGGCACCTCGGCCTCTCGTGGCAGCTTTGAAGTGGCGTTGTTAGGTGTTAGTTTATGGTCGACTGCTGCAGATAAGATTCCTGAATGGGCTATAAATTAAAGTTGTGGCACACGAAAAAAAAAAAAAAACAAAGCTGGAGGCGAAAATACACAGAGGTCGTTAAAGCTGACAGAGTCTGTTATCACCTGACACATTCTCCAAATACAAGAGAAGCTCTTTAACAGCCAAACAACAACTGTAACCTGCTGCATAGAGACCTGCAGGCAGCTTTTGTAACACCAGCCAATGGAAAAAAAAACAATAATATTAAGTCCTAAATACAAACCAATTTCTGGTGGTTTATTTTGTTTTTAAAGGTCTACTCTCACTGAGTGAAGGTGAAAAAGAAAATTCCCTCATCTTGTATGATTCAATTATAAAACTTAAAATATCAAATAAAATTTGAACCGAACACATTGTTTTGGGACACACTCGAAATGCACTGGCAAGCAAAATTTGATATACACTATGTGACCTAAAGTACGTGGACAGCCGTCTCCATACTTGAGTGTATTTCTGGACCGGGTGTGTTTTTTCAGACTTGCAGACTTCAGTTGTACGTAATGTAACATGTTTATTGTCTTCGCGTAAAGTCTGTTAGGGCAGAGACTGTAAGCCACCGTTAGACAGACCTCAAGTCTGTTTCACCTGTTGCCGTGAAAATGACAAGCGACAACTAGTCATGTACACGGTGATAGCTGCTGTCATATTTCTCACACAAGTTGATAAATAGTGTCTGCTCATCTGCCCTGCAGATAACTAGATATAAATCACATGTATAGGCTTTTTTGTGACTGGACAAAATTATATTCCGTCATTTTTATACTACATTGTAGATAAGGACCAGACCATGACTGAATAAACTGGGTATTACTTACACTGGAAGGCCTTCGTTTGTTGCCTCTTGGCCAATTTTCTCAGCCTTTATGTCTGACATTAAACTGTTCCGCTTTTAGCCAACAGAATCGGCTGCAATTATAAAATGCATTCTGATTACCTCTAAATATGACTTCTGTTATAATGTGATTTAATATTATTTCTGGCCTATGTGGTTAAAATAACACCTTAATACAATAATTATTTTACACATTTATAATAAGTTTGTTTTTTTAGTTGTCAGTTGGAAAAATTACAATGTCACATCTGTATTGCAATGAATTGTGGGTAATTCAATCAGTGCAATCTGGTGCACCCCAAGTGGAGTCTCCAGAAGTCTGCAGAAAGTATGCTTGAGGCCCCTTGTAAACTGGAGGAATTGTGGATTTGGACAGCCCAAAGTACTCGCCACTCTCCCAGGAATGCACCCACAAAGTCAGTGAGTCTACAAGTGTGGTGAAGTCTGGACATTTGGATTCAAGCTTTGTGTTTGTCTTATTTCCTGTTTTAACATGACAGTTCCCTCGTGTGAAAACCCAGCTCCATGAAGATATGGTGTTCCCAATTTGGTGTGGTAGAACACCTCTGGAAAGAGAGCTTGTCATCAGTGTTGACCAGTGTTTAGTAAAAATAACCTCAAAATGTTTTCAGCTTTGATCTTCCTCCAAACGCGTGCTTCCTCAGAGAGAGTTTTGGTTTGTTGGGAGCAGCTGACGAGGTGTGACTGTGATACACGTGAACTGGACTGAACACACTTCATACCTGCGTGGCTGAAAAAAAAAAAAATTCAATACCTTCCTTCGTTCTCACAGTTTGTGTCTGTTGTATTGTATGGCATATGTCATAGGTTCAGAAATTGTTGATGTTAAATTAACTTTTCATATGTCACTATATTTTTAGACAGTGTTTCTGAATGAAGTTGGTAACAGTGAGAAGAACTTTATATGTCCTGTTAAATACGTATTACCTAATTAATAAGAATAACTTTAAAACAGTGGCTCATTATTTTGAAACACAGTATAGCTGGTATAAATGAGTGGAGTATATGCAGTACTCTCTGCTGGAGTACAATCTGCAATCACTCTGTGAGTTCAGTAGTTCATCGTGACAGTTTATGGCAGCGTTGAACCCACCTGACGGCTGCAGGGAGAGACAGCCAACCCCTCCCCTCTCCGACCCCTCCTCACCATGCACAGGTGCGTTATGGGAGGGCGGAGCTGCCTGCCACAAACCGTTTAGAGGGCACAGAGGAGGAGGGAGAGGGGAGGTAAGTTAGTGGGCGTGTGAAAAGAAAACGACACTAATTCATTGGCAATAAAAGCTCCCCCTCCTGTTCCCAGGCAGTGCTGTGCTCAGCAGCTTCTACCCCCCCTTCCCCTACAACTAATTGTTAGACATGCGGGGGAGGAACTTGCCACTGTGCCAGCAGCCTGCGACCACCGCAGCTAATAAGCATCATAATAAACAAACTAATAAACAACGAGGGTCACGGAGGAGTCCCAGTGGAATAAAAACTCACAGAAAGTAACAGTAACACAGTACATGGCCAAGAAATATTTTCCTTGGTGTATTATTGAAGACAGAAGTTTTCGAGACCAACCTGACAGATATATTTCCCTGTTTTTCCCTTTAAGATTGTTTTTTTTTATCAAGTTTTACTTTATTCAAGTTTATAACTGAAATTAAAACAAAAGATAGACAAAAGTACTTATGCCTTGTGTCCACTAACCTATGTTTAAGGAGAAGAGTTCATCAGACGTCCATTTATTCCTATGGGAATCTTGGTGATATTCACTGTGCCTGCGAAACTCCTCCTCTCCCCCCATAATATCTAGGTCCATACATTGCCTAGAGTACGTTCAAAACTTTTGCTGTAGATTTCGGAGAGACTGTATGCTAGCTTAGCTAATAGGCTGCTTACTAGCTAACAGGCATTTCCTTCAATTCAGTTGCCTATGTTGATCATTAAGTGAGATTGTGTGATTGAAAAGAACTTGTTTATCTACTTTGACCACATTACAAATCAGATTAATGTTATTCTGTTAAAACAGTTATACATTATATAGTCAGATTGCCAAAGTCAGGTTGATATAAAATACAATCACGTTTATCATTTTAACATGAAATAGCCTAACGTTACATTTAGATTTATCAGTTTGATATGAAATACAGTCATCATCTTTATCAAAAATGCAGGCATGTGACTTGTTCAGCAATTCATACATCTTTTTAATGAAATATTTCACAAAACATGCTATGTACCTGACATGCCAACATCTTCATTTATTTGTTGCCATGCAACATTGGTCCTGTTTTTGTCCCAATAATATTCCATGCGCATATTCCAAACTACTGGATGGCAAAAAAATGACAAAATTAGCCTCTCCCCCACGGCTACAGGTAGATTATATCAGATTTCTATCCATCCTTCAAGAAAAAAACTTCCTTGCGTTGGACACTAGAAGCACCATACATATATTTACAGATCTATGGACACAAGTCACATGCAAAGTGGAAACGAGGCGTTAAAGGTGAAGTGTGTAAGATTTGATGGTGTCAAGTGGTGAGGATTGTAGATTGCAACAGTTAAAAACTTATCCCAGTCAGAATTCCGTCAGAGTTCATTGTTCAGGAGGTTCATATCTGGAGCTGAATTATCCACTGAGCGCCCATCCTCTCCAAAACAGACCAGGCAATTTAAACCGTGTGCGTCACTCCTTTTTCTTTTATAAGATAATGTGTACTCACCTTTTGCTGATCTAGAAGTTTAGGAGGGTTTTACCGGGAGCTGAATTATCCACAGACGTCTCTTCCTTTCTAAAACAAACAGACCCGTTGATTAAAATTGGTATCGCAGTTTCATGTAACAAATTCATGTATTTCCGATCCAGTTTGGCATGTCCCTATGGGCCACTAGTCCAACACGTGTTCATGTGTGCTCACCATTTTTGTCCAATAACATAAGGTCCAGATGTTCAGGAAACAATCCACAAAGGTCCCTTCCTCAGAAAAAACTGACCTGGTGATTTAAACCACCCAAACACTGAATGAAGCAGTTCCACACTACAAATCAGTATAACTCAGGTGTTGCTCATTGCAGATGGGCTTCTCACTCCAGTTGGTGATGTGAAAACACAACGCGAATGGCCCTATGTGGAGTCAGTTTTGGAATGTCTATTCTGGGCTACTGTAGAAACATAGCAGTGCAACATGGCAATCACCATAAACAAAGACCCGCTCCCTATGTAGATATCAACAGCTCATTCTAAGGTAAGGAGAACACTACAATTCTTAATTTCAGGTGATTATACAGTGAAGAATATACTTATTATTTCGTATTCTTCAGATTTATTATGGATTCAGGTAAGTCAGTGGTTTGGGTTAGTCTGAACCTAGTGAAAGAAATGATGGACACAGAAAATAAGAACTATTAAACTGTTTGTGTTAATAATTAATTTCTGTTGAAGCCCAGAGAGTCAGTTGTCGGTGGTGCAAATCAACTAATACTTAAATTAAACATTCCATTTATAGATGCATTAGTCCTCTAGTAATTCAGTGTTCTGTTGAAATATTAGTTTGGAAATCAACATAAAGACCCAACTGTGCTCTCCAATTTTCTGTGTAACTACTGCATCAATTCTTGGCTCTTTATTACAGACTTAAATAAACTGAGGTTCTTGCCAATACCTTCTAGCCTTCAGCATTTCAAGGAAACTATAAAAAGTATCAGCTGAATATGTATTCCCTGAGAAAATTATTTGGAAACTATTAATTAAAGTGTTATTGCATTTTGTGCAATAGCAACATTGTACCACAGACAAGTTAAACCAGGTCAAAATTCATGTGTTGACCCATTCAGACTGACAGCAATACAGGTTTGTCCACACACTCTCACACACAGACACACATACACACACACACAAGGGAAAGCCTTGTTATTTGGGTCACACATGAAACCAAACAGATTCACCTCTAGCTGAGACAAATGATTAATTCAGATGCTGGCAGCCGGTCGGCATGGCGACAGATTGTGTTCTTGGTGATCTGCCTGACGGCGCCGAAGGCAAACCACGAGACGAGGCTCAGCGGAGACACAGAGACAGAGTTTAGCCTAGCTTAGCTCAAAGACGGGAAGCTTAGGGAATGCTAACCCCTTAAACAACAATGTCTTGTTCTGACATTGCTGCTTCTATGTGTTGTTATGAAACAAAATTCAACATGTAAATCAAACAGACATGGAGTCGATTTTTTTTTTTTTTTTTTTTTTTTTTTTTTGATGAGGCTAGGCTAGCAAAATCCCCCTGCTTCCAGTCTTTGTGCTGAGCTAGGCTAAACACACCCTGGATTCTAATGAAATAGATATCTACAGGATCCTTTCATCTGAAAATTATTCCACTAGATAGCAGAACGTTTCTTTAAATGTGAAACCCATTTACAGTAACAAACACAAATTGATGCACAGTTCAGGTTAGCGAATAGTTAAATTTAGTTTTCAGTTTGGTTCAGGTAATAAGCAGTTTACTTTTGCAGCTCTGCCAGTTTGGTTACTTTTACCTCTGTCTTACTGACACCTTTACTGTCCATCACTAACTGCCTCCTTTAGATCTCTCAACTTCACTCACCAGCAGTGATTGATGTCAACTCTTTAGCCTCTTTAGCTGCTGGCAGTTAACTTTTCCAGTGTTGTGAAGTCCTTTCAATTTGGAGCAAGTCAATCACCTCATTCAACACCTCGAGCAAAAAACTGGAATTAGAATTTTACGTCATGACACCATGGTCCAATCAGTTCATGGTGAGACTCATTCGTCAAGTGACGGTCATCAGTGACATCAGCAATCAGGAACATTTTTGTTGACTTTGAAGTATGATCGAAGCTGACGCCTGCTTTGATGTTTGTTTCTCAGGCAGCAGTGTTAACACCCCGAGAGCAGCGTGGGCCAGCAAGTCAAAGTTCCTTCGAAGGTGAAAGATCAATCAGTTGTTTTCTGACAGATCTTCTCCTCTTCCCACCTAAATCTCTGTACAGTCACTGCTGTTGTCAAATGAAGAATGAGAAAAAGTTTTAATGCAGCATTTTGATGTGATCAGTTGGGTTTTAAAGCATTTCATGCACCAGAGGTATTGGAAAAAAATTGTCAACCCACACGAAGCATGGGGTACTGGAAGTGATCCTGAAATCCTCAGAGTTTGATTGATTAAGAATAACTCCAACAGCAGGGGCCAGATGCATAAAATTATGTATTTAGATTCACAAATAAAACTGTGTGTACTCACAGTACAGAAGACAGAAATATGTATACACATTCTTTTATCAGAGTTATAAAGCTATACATACTAGGCTGGGACAGTAACTATTTTTTCATACCTTTGTAGACAGAACAAAAAAGGAGCTTAGAGATTAGTGAGCGAAGACAAAGGACTACATGGTAATTTTTGGAAATACGTATTTGTAAATTGTCTAAGCTTTTTTTGTTGAGTTGCTTCTTAGCAAATGCTCTGATTAATTTAACTTAGTTTTTGTATTGTGTGGTACTTTCCTGTAGACCAAGTTTGCCTTTAGCTGCCTTCCCATTAGTTAGCCAGCACAACCGTTAGCTAGGGTGACCAGGTCCCATTAAACCAAATGTGGGACAAGGAGTAGGTTTGTGAGGACAATGAGGGACACCCGCCCCCAGTGCGCCCTGTTCTCTCTCTAATGGGTGTAAGTACTCAAAATAAATAAATTAAATAAATAAAATGACCACCCAGACTTACAATCACTTATCACTTGGATAACAAAAGTCGCAACGAATCCAGGGATTCACTGGCATTGTAGTGATGTTTGTAAGCTCAACAGAGCAGGAACAGTATCAACAGTCTCAACTCACAAGTCCAGGGATTCAGGGAATAAGCAGAGGGGGAAGGAAGGATGAGGGAGAACTTGCTGTGATGGTCGGGAGCAGGAACAGGACAGTTCAGTACTCTGGCGCCACCCACAGGATTCTCTTTTCACACCTTCACACCAGCATCTGAATCTCCTCCATTTTTCAAAGAACGTGCGAGTGTCATTTGCTAACAAGTGTCACCTGTTGCTATCAAGGAGGTCGAAATAGTTGCTATATGGGACGGGCCCTCGTGTTTAAACGCACGTGCGGTGCTACTATGACAATAAACAGAGGGCCCACGTGGGCCGACCACTGCATGCAGCTTCTTCTCATTGGCCAGGGGGAATGCTAGTGCGGGTGACAACCAATCATGCGGGACATGGTCTCAATTTGCATGACGCGTGAAAAGAGACAGGAATGCTGTGCAGTCCTGCGCAATGCAGGACGTCTGGTCACCTTACTGTGAGCACAGTTGTTATGGGTGAAAATTTACCAGTTGCAAAAGTAACATGATGCAAATATTTGCTCTGCATTCAGTGTGAACACCAAGCTTTTTCTTTTTTTTTTTAATAAACAAAATAGCGTAAGTGTACTTTTTCTTAACATAGTTCATCTAGGTGCAGTGTAATAACTAGTTTGGCTTTACTAGATATTAGATATATTGGGTATAAATATCTTTTTACAACCCTATTTAGAACCCTACATTGCAAATCAGAAGAACTACAACTATGTTGCTGATATGTATCAAGCTGCATGGCGTGGTCCCAGGGAATTATAGTTTTCAAAAAAGATAAGTGTTTTTCCTAGATTTGGAAGTTGTAAATACTGAATTGAGAGTACACTGTGGACTTTAAGGGGATGGTAAACACACTTGTGTAATCATATTTTAAATATCTAATTTCTAATTGGGTGAAAATTAATTTTATCCATATTTTATCCATATCTGACAGCACCCTCAGTTGTTGACTACACTCACATGATAGTTGAGGTCAAGAGCTCTCTATAACAGTTGGTCCCATGTGTGTATCCCCTTTATTGCTGAGTTGCACTGAGGTCAAAGTTCAACGTTGAATGGCTGAAAGCAGGAGCCATGTAGAATCTTCATACTGACATATGTCACTCTCCAGGTTAAGACCTTTCCAATGATGTATTTGGTTTAGCTCTATGACAAAGTTTAGATTTTTTCATTTTTTGGACACAAGCCATGCCAGGTGTAGTTGAGCACTTTGAAGCAACCGTGTATACATTGATTTTTGTTTGTTTCTTTGCTTGTTTTTCTTTTTATTGTAGATAGTTACTAAAATGAGTCATCCTCAGACAATACAATACTACTAAAAAGTAAACCAATAATAACAATAATGAAATAAGCAAAAATAATTTATATAATTTAATTATATTGGAATTTTAAAATCTATTTACAGAGTGGAATGGTAGCCCGGGATGCTAAATTAAGTGGAGATCTGTTATAGATGTATACATAGAATAGATATACATTTAGGTATGACACAAATTAGCAACAACAGGAATAAATGGAAAAAAATGGTAAAAAAAAAAAAAATCATTTAGCTAGTACTGTAGAAATGACGTTTTTGGGACTTAATATTTGAATAGGCCTATATCAAATATCTAGTAGAGCCAAACTATCATGTTATTATTATTACTGGTGGGAAATTATACAGAGGAATATATTTGCAAGAACACTTTAGTGTTTTTGTGTGTATACAGGACATTATTGAATCAGGGAATCCGTGTGGACACCATGACAATGAGTCCTAAGTGACTTTACATTGGCATTGTTTCCGTGGTACCGGCACGTAATTTCAACCCACATGCTGCCACCACGGAATGTGGTGTTAAAAGGTCATGGTCATTTCACGTATTTCTGTGAGATCAGGTTGGATTGTCCTGTCTAGTAGGGGCAAAAATGCAAAAAAAAAAATTTGATGTGAACTTTTAGTTTTTAGTCTTGCCCATGTCCCATCCACTGACATGGAGAGGGTGGGCTTTATGACCTGTACTGCAGCCAGCCACCAGGGGGTGATCGAGATGTTTGAGCTTCACTTTTGGGAGCTGTCATATCGTCCATCTTTAAATACAGCCTTTGATCTCAGCTAAAGTCTGAAGTCTGCGTGAGGTACGCACAGTCTCACCGCACATTCATCCTTAATCAGTACTTGTTTATGTATGGGAAAAGGCATATGCATTGTTTCTGTGCGTACACATCTGGTGGTTTGTGGTTTTAGGGTTAGTGGGTGGTAATGGTGGGTTTGGGGTTTGTGGGTAGTGAGGGTGGGTTGGGTGTGTTGTAAATTTGGCCCAGCAACCACAAATCAGTGTCCAGGAACAGGCATGTGCCATCAAAGCTCAGGCCACTGTCCTTTTTTTCTTTCCTTTACTTTCTTTTTGTCTTTTTTTTTGTTTTTTTTATGGCCCGCCATCCTGCACCTGGAGCCTTTTTATCAGGCGAAGGGGACGATCTGTGGCTGCACACATTCACATTCACATGTACAAGGAGAAGATTAGGCCCAATTCAGCCTCCTTTCTTTCTGCTGAGTCTGAAAGACACAACGAGGGGAGGGAGCACTCCTCTGATGGTAGAGCAGAGAACAGAGGCCATTGTGTTTCTCCTAAGAGCTAATTCACAACTGAGTCTTCTTAATGCACTCGTGAGACTCTTTTAATTGTCTGAGTTTGCATTCAAATGGGGTTTGTAGCTTTTTAAGTATAGTGTCTTTTTGAACGTGTAATTGAAACAAGACCTGTTTAAACACTTGAACGTCTCTAACCTGCTCTGGTTACATGTTGTCGATGCTGATGAATGAATGCTGACCAGAGGCATTTTGTACTTGAGTACTTTGTGTTAACTGAGTGTTAACAAATTGTATTGAGTTAGCCGGTTTATTATATTTTCTGCAGTTCTTTTAAGGCACGTCTTACAAACTCATCACAACTTAATTAACCGTAACTTAGTCTCCATATAATAAGTACCAAATTCTATAAGTATTTCGAGGAAACTACCAAAGAAATCATAAGTAAATTGCATGCCTGTAAATAAAGAAGTACGTTCTATCTCAACGTGATGGTGCTGCTTTCAAAGCTTCCTCCATGCTGCTGGTTGTAAAATAGAGCACCCAAGGGATGATATTTTTTTGTAGGTTGATGTGAAAGTGAGCATCGCTCTGCTTCCCTCATCAAAAAGCCTACGGGACCTTTTTTATGGTTACTGAAGCCTAAATGCAAAAGCCAAAAGTAAAAAAACAAAAACAAAAAAACAGACATATGACCTAACGTCACCACCATAACAAGACAGTAAAGCCTTGTTCGGTGCAGTGCGGCTCAGCATGATGACGTTCTGTAGTCTAATTTAGAAACTTGTTGGCAACCTTGTTTATTAAGACACATAAAAACTTCATGAGTGCGGTATTTACTGATGTATTTAATGTAGTAGAACAAAACATTAAAGTCTCTTAAGCTTGTGTTGACCACAAACCTTATATCAGGCATCTAACCAAAAACCCATTCAAAAAACCCATTGACTTGGAGACAAGGGAACCATGAGTGGTTAAATGCTACCTCATTTCTGGGTTTAGGACTCATTATTGGCATGTTCTGTCTGTGTAGAGAGATAGCCTACCAAATCTTTTATTTATTTATTTTGTTGTTGTCTTAGAAGTGATCAAATTGAACTGAATGTACTGAGTTTAGGAACTGAATCAGCCTTAAAATACCAACTATAATGTAAAATCAACCCAATGTGCTAATACCTCCCATTTTTTGTCAATTAAGCTCGGTTCACAAACAGTTTGGATCAAGTTAGCCATCAGCTCAGGTAGTTCTCATGCACTGTTTGTGTGTTTTCTTAAATAATGCACCAAAATTGGTACATATCTCACATAATGATAAGCCACTAATTTGTACATAACCCACGTATTTTGGAAGGCTTTGATCACGTACCAATATGCTGATGGGAGAGGACATACTAAAGAAAGAAGCAGTCCCGAGTGGTCCAGTCAGGAGATGAGTTGGGGTGGTGGATGGGTCACAAAACAGGACTTTTCCCAGGAGATCAGGAATTCTTCGGAACTTTGTGAACTTTGAGTCATTTCAAGGTATGTCCTCATCTTGTTTCTTTTCCTAAACCTTATTTCCATAACTTTACATTAAGGACGTAACATCATTCCTTGGACATTGATGCATAGGGTGGCATATGAACCATTGTATAAGGATATGTTGAGCAGTTCAGGTTAACTAATGGTTTTATTTTACCTTTGATCAGCTTTAAACAGATTAGTTCACGGTGACCTTAAGGTTTTGTTCCTTTTTAGTTCATGTTAGTTGACTCGTGGGCTTTATCCACTTTAGCAGCCAAACCTGGAGGCAAACAGATGAAACCATTCTTTCATATGAGTCAAGATAACATGGCTAAACAGTGTGTGAATCCGCCAATCGGAGGTCACTAAAATTAATATTGCTTCGGTGTGTGAATATGCAAAACCGATGTCGGACTCCGTAGTTTTCTCTGGACCCCTCCCAAATCTGACCTGTGATGACATGTTTAGCCGCATGTCATCATTTAACCGCTGGCTGTCCAGGTGGTGTCCAGCAAACGATGTGGGTTTTGTTAATAATTGGCAAACTTTCTGGGGAAAACCTGGTCTTATTAGGAGAGACGGCATTCATCCCACTTTGGATGGAGCTGCTCTCATTTCTAGGAACCTGGCAAACTTTATTAGTAATTTAAATCCCTGACAACCCAGAGTTGAAATCAGGACTCAGAGTCGCAGTCCTAAACGCCTCTCTGAGCTTCTAGTTCAGTTACCCAGCCATAGTTTTAATAGTTTTATACAAACGGTGTCTGTCCCCCGACCGCCTAAATTATCTAAATCTAAAATTAAACAAAGAGGAGTTGTGCATAACAACCTCATAAAAATTAAAACCTCTTCTGTGACAGAAAGACAAAACAGGAGAATTAAATGCGGACTGTTAAATATCAGGTCTCTATCGTCTAAAGCAGTGTTAGTAAACGAAATAACATCAGATAATCATATTGATTTACTCAGTCTCACTGAAACCTGGCTGTGTCCAGATGAATATGTTAGTCTAAATGAGTCCACTCCTCCCAGTCATAATACCCACATTCCTCGAGGCAGCGGCCGAGGAGGAGTTGCAGCCATTTTTAACTCTAGTCTGTTAATCAGTCCTAAACCTAAACTAGATTATAATTCATTTGAAAGCCTCGTTCTTAGTCTTTTACATCCGACCTGGAAAACCTCGCAGCCACTTTTATTTGTTATAGTGTACCGTGCTCCTGGCCCGTATTCTGAATTTTTATCTGAATTCTCAGAGTTTTTATCCAGTTTAGTTCTTAAATCAGATAAAGTTATTATTGTAGGCGATTTTAACATTCATGTCGACGTTGATAATGACTCCTGGCTACCGCGTTTATCTCATTATTAGACTCCATTGGCTTCAGTCAGGGTGTACATGAACCTACTCATTGTTTTAACCATACCCTTGATCTAGTTCTGACGTATGGAATTGAAATTGATAACCTAAAAGTCTTTCCACAGAATCCCTCGCTATCGGATCATTATCTGATTACTTTTGATTTCTTTTACTCGATTACGCCACTCAGCAACAGTTACTATACTAGATGTTTATCAGATAGTGCTGTCGCAAAACTTAAGGAAAAGATTACTTCGTCGTTAAATTCAATACCAATACCTTCAGTAACAGAGGTTTCCCGTGCCGACTTTAACCTCTCCCGAATTGATCATTTTGTTGATAGCACCGTAGGCTCGCTACGAACAACGCTCGACTCTGTAGCTCCTCTTAAAAAGAAGTTAAAAAAGCAAAGAAAGTTCGCTCCTTGGTATAACTCTCAAACCCGTAAGTTAAAACAAATATCGCGAAAATTTGAAAGGAATTGGCGATTAACCAAACTGGAAGAATCTCGTTTAATCTGGACAGACAGTCTCAAAACTTATAAGAGGGGCCTCCAATGCCAGAGCAAACTATTACTCAGCTCTAATAGAAGACAATAAGAACAACCCCAGGTTTCTTTTCAGCACTGTAGCCAGGCTGACTGAGAGTCAGAGCTCTATTGAGCCTTGTATTCCCTTAGCCCTTAGCAGTAATGATTTTATGAGCTTTTTTAATGACAAAATTCTAACTATTAGAGGCAAAATTCATGACCTCCTGCCCTCAGATAGTACCTATCTAACCTCAAACACAGCTGTAAAATCTAATATATATTTAGATTGCTTCTCCCCAATTTCTCTTCAAGAATTGACTGCAGTGATTTCTTCATCCAAATCATCAACGTGTCTCTTAGACCCCATCCCAACTAGGCTACTTAAGGAGGTCTTACCTATAGTTAACACTCATATATTAGATATGATCAATATATCCTTATTAACAGGCTATGTACCACAGTCTTTTAAGGTAGCTGTAATTAAACCTCTACTAAAAAGCCCACCCTGGATCCAGAGGTGTTAGCCAACTATAGACCAATATCTAATCTTCCCTTTATGTCAAAGATCCTTGAGAAAGTAGTCGCAGACCAGCTGTGTGATTTTCTCCAGGATAATAATTTATTTGAGGAATTTCAGTCAGGATTTAGAGTGCATCATAGCACTGAGACAGCTCTAGTTAAAATTACAAATGACCTTCTGATTGCTTCAGACAAAGGACTCGTCTCTGTACTTGTTTTATTAGATCTTAGTGCGGCATTTGACACAATTGACCATCAAATTCTGCTGCAGAGACTGGATCACTTAATTGGCTTAAAAGGTTCAGCACTAAGCTGGTTTAAATCTTATTTATCTGATCGTTTTCAATTTGTTGACGTTCGCAATGAACCATCCTTACGTACTAAAGTTTGTTTTGGAGTTCCGCAAGGTTCTGTGCTCGGACCAATCCTGTTTACTCTATATATGCTTCCTTTAGGTAACATCATTAGAAATCACTCTATAAATTTCCATTGTTATGCGGATGATACTCAGTTGTATTTATCAATGAAGCCAGAAGAAAGCAATCAATTAACTAAACTCCATAATTGCCTTAAAGACATAAAAACTTGGATGAGCACCAATTTCCTGATGTTAAATTCAGACAAAACTGAAGTTATTGTTCTTGGCCCCAAACAACTCAGAGACTCTTTATCTGATGACATAGTTTCTCTAGATGGCATTGCTCTGGCCCCTGCCACTACCGTAAGAAACCTCGGAGTAACATTTGATCAAGATTTGTCTTTTAATTCTCATTTAAAGCAAACCTCACGGACTGCATTTTTTCATCTGCGTAATATTGCGAAAATTAGGCCTATCCTGACCCGAAAAGATGCAGAAAAATTGGTCCACGCTTTTGTTACCTCAAGGCTGGATTATTGTAACTCTCTATTATCAGGTAGCTCTAGTAAGTCCTTAAAAACTCTCCAGCTAATTCAGAATGCAGCAGCACGTGTACTAACAGGAACTAAGAAACGCGATCATATCTCTCCTGTTTTAGCTTCTCTGCACTGGCTCCCTGTAAAATCCAGAATTGAATTTAAAATCCTACTGTTAACTTATAAAGCTCTAAATGGTCAAGCTCCATCATATCTTAGAGAGCTCATAGTGCCATATTATCCCACCAGAACACTGCGCTCTGAGAACGCAGGGTTACTCGTGGTCCCTAAAGTCTCCAAAAGTAGATCAGGAGCCAGAGCCTTTAGCTATCAGGCTCCTCTCCTGTGGAATCATCTTCCTGTTACGGTCCGGGAGGCAGACACCGTCTCCACATTTAAGACTAGACTTAAGACTTTCCTCTTTGATAAAGCTTATAGTTAGGGCTGGCTCAGGCTTGTCCTGTACCAGCCCTTAGTTAGGCTGACTTAGGCCTAGTCTGCCGGAGGACCCGTCTATAATACACCGGGCCCCTTCTCTCCTTCTCTCTCTCGTATCCTATTACTGCATCTAGCTAACCCGGCCATTCTGGATGTCACTAACTCGGCTTCTTCTCCGGAGCCTTTGTGCTCCACTGTCTCTCAGATTAACTCATATCACAGCGGTGCCTGGACAGCGTGACGTGTGTGGTTGTGCTGCTGCCGTGGTCCCGCCAGATGCCTCCTGCTGCTGCCATCATTAGTCATTAGTCATACTTCTTCTGTTATTATACACATATGATTATTGTCACACATGTATACTGCCAGATATTAATACATACTTTCAACATATTGTACCGCAGTAACCAGAACTATAACTATAATATTATTACTTCCATTAATGTTGTTGTAAGATACTGTCATTACCTGCATATCTCTCTCTCGCTCTCTCTCTCTCTCTCTCTCTCTCTCTCTCCCTGTGTCATATGGATTACTGTTAATTTATCATGTTGATCTGTTTTGTACGACATCTATTGCACGTCTGTCCGTCCTGGAAGAGGGATCCCTCCTCAGTTGCTCTTCCTGAGGTTTCTACCGTTTTTTTTTTCCCCCGTTAAAGGGGTTTTTTTGGGGAGTTTTTCCTTATCCGCTGTGAGGGTCTTAAGGACAGAGGGATGTCGTATGCTGTAAAGCCCTGTGAGGCAAATTGTGATTTGTGATATTGGGCTTTATAAATAAAATTGATTGATTGATTGATTGATTGATTGAATGTGGACGTAAGAGAGGATAAAACAACTGAATTTGATCCTCAGTAAAATCTCCTCTTTAATTATTAACTCACTTATTTCAGCACTGAAGTTGGACTCTGTGTGTTAGTGAGGAAATGTTAATTGTTGGAGATAGTCTGACTGGCCTCTCTGCTCTCATCTGTTCTGCAGTAAAGTTTGAAAACATTCATGGGTGAAATGTCAGCCTTCATAACCTGCAAGGTTTGTTACACAAAAGTCTGCAGTGTCCAAGATTTCATCTTGGAATCTGTGAAATTGCAATAGGAGCTGATTTCCATTTTATGATATTTTACAGATAAAACCATTAATCAAGGAAATATTTGGTAAATTAATTTAACAGTAAAAGTGAACATTGAAGATGCTGTATGTTACTCTAGAGAGAGAAAGTTGATACCTGAGTCTCATTCTCAGTCAGATACCAACAGTTCTGGTTGGTGGTTCAGTCTGACTGCCAGAGTTACATATAGCACCTTTGATTGCAGCCCAGCTTTTGACATGTTATCTCAAAATGATGTCCTTGCATCTGATCATTTTGATTTGTATTTCTTATTTTTTCAGTTAGGAAGTAACAATTAAAACATATCATCTTCGAAAAATGACTGAGAAAGCCAATATTTTGACATTTCATTATTATTTACTGTAAATTTTCTTAGTTTTTCTTACTAAGAAATTCTTATACTACTTTGCTTTAGTGGTGCATGTGGTGTTCTGCAGGTCTGAGTCCTAAACTCCTTTATGCCTCTGCAGCGACCAGAGTTGAGTTACTTTAAAAGTAACCAAAGTACATTACTGCGTTACTTTTTTAAAAAGTAACCAGTTACTTTACTCCCTGAGTAAAGTGACTCAATTACTTTAAAAATACTTCCAACGTTACTCCCTGAGAAAAGTAACTCAAGCACTTTTAAAGTACTTTTGAGTATTCTACATTTCCTGTTGGGCAATGGACCACAGGGCACTAAGCCTACATTTTTTGTCTCCAAAATTAAAGTTATGGACCACTTGCCATTCACTGAGATCCAATTCTCCCATCACAGCCGTCACTTTGACCAGTAGAAACACACAACGATCTGCTGCCGTAGACAACTGTATGACAACAACACCCCAGCACTTTTAATATTTCCTCTAGGGATGCTACCACACAGAGTAAAAGAGGGAAATGATGGTGTGAAACAGCAGAGGCACTTTGTCAACCCGCTGAGTTAACGTTACTGTCATTAGCATCAAGCTAGCAAACAATGGTACATCCTCACGGACGGACATAAAGTAATAACATTAACCCTATGGGCCCTAGGCGTTTTTGGGGTATTTTTACTGCCTTTACTTTTTTTTTTTTTAAAGATATTTTTTGGGCATTTTTTGCCTTTATTTGACAGGACAGTTAAGTATGAAAGGGGGAGAGAGAGAGGGGATGACATGCAGCAAAGGGCCACAGGCTGGACTCAAACTTGGGCCGCTGCGGCAACAGCCTTGTACATGGGGCGTCTGCTCTACCACTAAGCCACTGACGCCCCAAACTGCCTTTACTTTTAAGCTCATATCACAGTCATTATAAAGGCCACATACACATGCTATATCTTGTTTTTTTCAGGACAATGTGGGCTATCCAGATTTGCCATCATTTCATGTCCTACTATGTGCCTGTATTTTGTATTAATTTTTATATCAATGAAAAAAAACAAATCAGTGTGACTAAATTCTTACACTTTTACATGTATATCACCATAGCAAGTTGCGCAGTCTAGGTGCGCAAAGGTGAAGTGGCTGGTCTTGCCATACAAAGTTTGATGGAGTGTCAACTGGACAATATGGAGATATTTGCATCTTGAAAGCCGGACTACAAATGTGATAGACAGGGAGAAACACACGCCTAAGACGTGGTAAGATACGATATTCCTCACTATATGAAGTGACTGATAACAAGATCTGTGCAATGGGTTGTAAAGAAATTTGTCAGGTTTTTATTTTGTAGACAATTAATCTGGATTTATAGCATGATGGGATGACAACACAATGATGTGTGTGGTATCAAAGCTCTAGTCCTGCGCTTTCATGTGATATGTGTGGCATTTCTGTGCCACCCTGCATTCAAGAGTAATCCATCCAACAGTAATGTGTGTGCAGAGCTGTATGAAGGCTCTGTTATTCATGATTTTAGTGTAACTTGATTATTTTCGCCATGAAAACATTGGACTACTGTCGGAAAGCTACAGTTTCGCTGTTTAACGTGATATGCATGGCTTCTCGCTATGACGCACGGTCACAGAGAAAATCCACGGAGAACAGGTGTGAATTTGGATGCACTATGTGTTGTTCGGGCCCATAGGGATAACAGATAGCAGCGGGGCTTTTACTCACCACAACTGCAGAGGCTCCCAGCTTCATTTGAAACAAACTACATTATAGACGGTCCGTTATTTATTAATCCCTCTGTGTGTTTATATATTTACTTTTTATCCGCTCCGTTGTCTTTGTAAAGTTAACATATCGCACCGTCATTTCAAACTCAACACTTGTTTCAAATTAAAAGCCCCTTATGACCTCCAGGTTATAAGGTGGAGAATCCCTCCATTTTCTAAATAGGCTTTTATTCTGAAACATTTGTCAGAACTTCCTGTGGAAGATACAGTAGCTTGATAGTTTACGTATGGCGCTTCAAATGTAGCTCCTGCCATCTGCTGACGCTTTTAGGTGACTACAACAACATGTAGGCTGGCACATGAACAGACACAGTTCTGGCCGTGACTCAAATAATAATAAAAGTGATAAAAATAGGACAAGAATAACCCGATGACATCACACACGCCGTGAAAGACGACCGGGCTCTGTCAGCGAGTCCTACTCCACCTGTTTAGACTCCACCATAGACAATGGCAGCATTTCTCAGACCACCGTAGCGAGCCACAAGCTCTGTGGCTTCTTTCAGACTGATAGGTTTAACGTTATCTCCGTTATTAGAACCAAACAACAGCCATTGCTGTTTCGGAGCTGAAGGACCAGCGTTCTAAAAGTAACAGAAGTAACTGATGTCTTGTTTGAAAATGTACTTAAGTATTTGATTACTCAAACAGCAAACTAACACGTTAGGTTACTCGTTACTGCAAAAAGTAATCAAAGTACTCTAACGCATTACTTTGTAATGTGTTATACCCAACTCTGGCAGCGACAACCATGACAGGCTGATGGTGATGTCCATCACTCCGTACATTGTACATAGGTTACAGACCTACACAAACATTTACTGGTACTCAAAAATGAACTGATTGGAATTAGGTGGTCAAAGGTCAAGGTCACTGTGACCTCACAAAACATATTTGTGGCCATAATGCACAAAAAATTGCATGCTTATTATGACAAAATTTCACACAAATATCTAATAGGATAAAATGAGGAAAGATGAAATTGTACATTCAAAAGGTCAAAGGTCGACTTCACAGTGACATTATAATGTTCTGCAAAAACATTTTTCCCACCTTATGGGTATTAATTTAAGGATCTTTGACAAAAAGGTTCAGAGCCCCCGGTATAGATCTTCTGTGTGAAGAAGCAGTGTTTTAGAATGCTTAGATTCTTTGCAGCAACGTTCATATTTGAGAAATTGTCTGCTGTAATAGTTACATGTGCGTGTAGACAGACATCGATGTAAACTGTAACTGTAACTTGACTTGTTTGGCAGAGGCATAAAACCGTGAGGCAATAATTCTAATTAATAAAGTCCAATCAACACTTTAGGGGACAACAGAAAAGACGACATGACACAAAGCACCTTCTTATAGCCTATACAAAGTAGTCAACATTTTTTTGCTGGCACCTGAAACAGTAAATCATGTTGAAGTGGACTGAAAGAGAAGACTTCAGGTTGTGACATGGTGTTTTACCTTCTAAATTTTGCCTCATCCTGAAACACTGAAGATGCTGATCTGAGTGACATTTTGAGCACTGATTGATTGCAGGGAGATCTTATAAAAATTCATGTTTGACTCCTCGTTTTTCTACCAAATATGACATCTCTGTCCCGCCTCAATTGGCAGCCGACTGACTGACGGGGGTGAAAATAAATCGGCTTGGCTGCCGCCTCACAATCAGTCTTAAAAGTTAAACAGCCATAAAGGCTGCAGGAACTCTGACCTTCACAATCTAACCGAGCAGGAAAAGCCAATGATGTGTACAAGGCCCCGCTCGGCCTCGGCAGATTATGATAAAATATGTCTCAGCGTCACAAAAAGATAACTGCACGTCTCCCTCTGACAGATACGGGCCCGCTATTTTAATAACTGCCCAATTTCTGTGGCACTAAAATGTTTTACTGTCGGCTATAAAGCATGCAGCGTGTGACACAGGAAGCACGCATCGTCTCTGAACGCTTCAAAGTAAGATGGACCATGTGAAGCCGCAGAGGATTTAAACCAGCTGATCCAGAGGTAAGTGCTACAACATCAAAACATGTCAACCTCTGCCTCAGCTCCACCTCAGCCCCAAGAGATTTGTTGCTTTTGATTTTCAGCAGCAGCTGTTTTTGTATGATTGTAGAAAACATTTTTAAAACCCAGATCTTACAGAAACGTTGTTTTCCATCATTTGTAATATTTCCCAACACAAGTTCAGTCACCGCTGTAGTTTCCAAAGACTCATGACTCTGCTGCTACGTGTAAGTGGGCATCACCATGAGACAAGACTTAAAAAAAAAATGACTATCTGAATGAGTTTTAGCCACCTAAAATAATCAATATCAGTTTAATGGTTTAATGTGTATTGGTTAGTGGTATATAGCGTTAAGGTTGCAGATTGCAAAGCGTGTATAAATGTGACTGACCCTAACTATAGCTAATGTTTGATTTGTCCATTCTGGTCTACTGTAGAAACAATAGGGCGGTGATTATGTGTTGATTGTATGTATGTGTATGCTGACCCCTAGCTCCAAGTCAAATTTCTCTAAGGAGACCAAAAATGAACTGAATCTAAATTCTGTAGAAGAGGACCAGCTCCGTTTGTAGATAAAAATGGCTCATTCTAAGGTAAGAAAAACACAGTTCTTATTTTCAGGTGATAATGAAAACATTCTCGCATATATTATATTCAGTTTGAGCCAATAGATCCCCCTGAATCCTACAGACTGGACCATTGAGTCTATTTATTATATTTGGAACTTTTTAGAGGCTGCGGTAGAAGAATTTGAATTACTGTTTTGTGGAGTCTGGTGGCTTCACAGCAAGGTAAAGTGGTAAAAAATATTCTACATATAGCTTACACTTAAACTGATTTAGATTTTTTGGATGGTTTAATATGAACCAATTTTATGTATGTCATTATCAAAAACATAATGCTGGGTTTTTACCATCCCATTAGGGGTGTAACGGTACACAAAAATCACGGTTCGGTACGTACCTCGGTACACAAGTCACGGTTTGTTTTTTTTCGGTACAGTAATGAAAAAAATAGACAACTATTGAATATCTTTTACTTATTGGTAACCTTATTAAAACATACCACCACAGCAGTTAACTCTTTTTACACAATTTTTGAATGAAACAAATATATATAAAATCCTGCTTTTTCACATTGTTTGAATGAAAATAGAAATATAAAAGTGAAAAATAAAATCCTGCTGTTTTTTTTAACACATTTTTTGAATGAAAAATATAAATATACATTTCTGCTTTAACAGTTTTACTCAATTAAAATAAAAAGTACAGTGCAGCTGGTCAGCTTTAAAGCCTGCTCAGATTCAGTTTTACTAGAACTTACTTAGCTTTCCCACTTTGTTAAAGTGCAGTAAACAAAACATGCTTATATCTAAAGTGCTGCTTAAACAATTTTACTCAACTCCAATGGCGTTAGTTATTTCTTTAGCGCAATGGTCAGAGAAACGCTCTTTCTTTTTAAACGACGACGATATCGTAGTTTGCACCAGATTGCTTTTTTCTAGTCGTGCCGGTTAACGTTCAAACTTGGGTGGTGTCGCTTTAGATGCTTTTGCATGTTAGACGTGTTTCCAAGTTTATACTCCACCGCTGTCCTGCAGTGTCGGCACACTGCTTTTGTCTTGTCTACTTGTTTATTTCCATCTTCGTATTTTACCCTGAAACCAAACGGAGGACTTAAGGTTTGCGGGTGGGTCTTCAGGTTCGTCAGGCTCACTTGCCATGTTGTCAAAATGCGAGAATGTGCTGCACAAAGTGAAAGCGATTGATTTATGGTCGGACTCAGTCCGTCACTCAATTATGTCTGTCGGGGAACTAGATATTTTAAATGGTTCAAATACATGTACCATTACGGCCCTACATCCCATGCTTGTGAATGCGATATCTAAGGAGTGCCTAAAGCAAATTTCCTCAAATTTGGCACAACTGTCCACTATGTTTGTGCCAAATTTGACAAAATTATGAAGAAATTTCACACAAAGGTCGAATGAAATTAAATGTAATGATGACATTTTATGTCCAAAGGGTCGAAGGTCAAATTCCCGGTGGCATCATAATGTTGTCTAGCCATAACTTAACACCATAATTTAGGAACAGAAGGAGAGACATTTGGTCAGATACTGAATTGGTGACACTAATCTTGGGTGTCCACCTTTAAAATGTGTTGAATGTATGGATCATCTGCACTGCCAGATTGAGGATGTGTGTGAAGCATCCATGTTTCATCTTAAAGTATATTTCTTCACACCATATATTGTATGAGTCTAGACAGAAATGTATGTAAACTGTATCTTAAATGGTTGGTGGAGGCATACAACCACAAGGTAATAGTTGTAGTTTTTTTCATAATTACTATCATTATGTAATCCTATGCAGCAAGTAAAGTGTTTTTTCCCAGGCTGGAATTCTGGTTATTTGCATTGTTACAAATGTCTGGAGTAATAACATATACCAGTTCCTGGTGTTCCTCCTGCAGCCCCCTCTCCCTGCCTCCTCTCAGACTGTGAGTATTTGGCTGGTTATTTGAGTCTCATGGGACACCCCACCTCTCCTGCTCCCCATCATCAGCAGCATCTTTTTTAAAACATGGCTGCTCCTGCCATGTGGGAGGCTGCTCTCTGTTTTATTCACTTTACACAGCCGGTTCCCTCTTTGTGCTCATTAAATATTTAATGGGGAGTTTAAGCGTTTGCTGGGATTATGCTGCTGTCTCCAGGGAGTGGGCTGCATTGTTTCTCTCCATGGCTGCTAGTTCACAGTGTGTCTGTTTAATCTGCCATTTACATCTCACTGTTTTGTTGTATGTTGTCGATGCCCTGACAGTGAATAAGCAGATGGGTCCTGATGGGAATTCAACCTGTGATTTTTCTGTTTAGGTGATCATACACAGGAAAAGATTATAGGGCAAATTATATCCCAACATCTTACTGTGTTCTGAATCTGTAATGCTTTCACACTGTCATAAATGAATGAATTAAGTGCACTTTAAAAATAATACCTGAAATGACTTGATCACTTTTAGATCTCTTCAATGAGGTTTTATAGGTCTTTGAGTTGGTTTTACATGTGATAGAACTTTTTAACAGCAGAGATTTTGACTTTTCATAGAAGGAAAAGCACAGGTGTATTTAATGACTTTGATGATGGCTGCATTCCACTTAGGGGACGTCTTGGTGTAGTGCATGCTGGCTCACTGGAATAACTTGCTGGAAAACTTGATGGAAAAAGGTCAGTAAAGAGGGTTTAAATGTCTACAAGAAGATTCTTGTCTTTCAGGTGGTTCTATGGGTGGTTTCTGATGTCTAAAATTAGGTTCTTGGGGTCCTTGAGGAGGTTTTAGGTGTCCTCGATGGGGTTCTTTGGGTGTTTAAACAGGTTTAAGATCTTTGAGGGCAGTTATGTCATCTTTAAGATGGTTCTTTGGGTGATTAAAGATATTCTATTTGTTTACAAGAGGGCTCTTGGGGTCTTTGAGAAGGTTCTTTGGGTCTTTGAGGTGGTTCTAGAGTGATTAAAGAGGTTTTTGGTGTATTTGAGTAGGTTATTCTTGTCATTTAGGAGGTTTTAGGTTTCCTTGATTTGATTCTATGGTTGTTAAAACAGGTTTTAGATCTACTTTCTTTTGAGGTTTGAGGGGTGTTTGAGGAGGTCATAGCTTCCTTAAGGAGGATGAGGGTTCTTGCAGATCTTCTGTGTGTGTATTTGGTGAGGTTCTAGGATTGAGGATGTACACTGTGAGCTTTCTCTGTTGCAGGAAAAGAAGAACTATGTGTGTAAAAATAGATGAGATAACAGGAGCTGCTGCCGGCAGAGAAGTCTTGTTCTCTCTCAGACTGAGAAGCTGATAATGAAATAACTCAGAAATTGTATCTCACAGAGATCTGAAGTCTTGCTGTGTCCTTTGTGTTGGCAGGTTTTTGTGTTTACATATGTGGACTTGAACCCAGTTTAGCAGAATGGTTCACATGTGACTGGCAGTCCTGCTGTCTTTGTAGTGGCAGAGCTCTAAAAACTGACACCCCGAGGGTCTTGGGGGCCGGGGGACGTTAGTATTGGGGGACTGCAGGGCCACGCCTTCCCGCCGCCATATGCTCGAGATAACAAGTCAAACACAGGACTCTTTTCTTGGCTCATTAAAATGTTCGACATTTGGCAGAGGACAGCTGTGTTTTCCTGACCTATTTTTTCAGTATCGAGGCATTTCAATAAATGTTTCACTTTAGCCCAGATCCATACTGTGTATTAACAATGAGGAGCACTAATGCTGACTGTGCATTATTTATTTTTGTCAGTTCTGGGACCAAACAAACACTGACAGACTTATTTTATCTACTCATTACATGCTCTTAGGCTTTTTGTACTGGTTTATTATAGATGTGTTTGTTGATTTTGTTTTTCTCCATGATCATTTTACTGCTAACTAACACTAGTCATTAAACCAGCTGTCTGAGGCTAATGTGTTGCTACAACATGCTAGCAGTTAAATAACTGTCATGTTATCACTCTTGTTGGCTGTCTGTGTGTTTACAAAATAAATTACAGTGTTGTACTTCCTGGGGACCTGATATTCACTAGTCCTGGAATAAGGGATAATTGACTAATATGACACTTGGTCTATAAAGTTTGCATTTTACTATCAGTAAGAGTAGCAGTCATTATCATGTATTTTGCTGTTTTCAGTTTCGTACAATTAATTTACGAGGGATAGCGTGCACCTTATCTGCACAATCAGTAACACATACATTACGTACGAGATGAACAAAGCTGTACGATTATCCATCTTGCTGGTCTGCCGCCTGACTCCAGTTGTTTATTATTAAGTGACGTAATAGGTCAACCGTGAAGGGGGCCGTATTAAAGGTAGGATCTGGAGGATTTTCAAACAAAACAAAATATAGACATATACAAATGAAATCCTGCTTAATCAACACCTATGGGCTTCTACTCATGTGTGGAGGTGACTCTGCAGAACTCCTGCCCTTTAACTGTATTCTGATGTTTTTGTGAGCTCGGACCGCTTCTGGGCGGAGATTTCCCCAGCCAATGAGAGAGCGCAGGTGTCGTGCCCGAGCGTGTCCGAGCGTGGACCAGCGCGAGCCTTACCTGAACCTCTTCTGTGAAGCCTTCTTCCATACTTCCGGGCTCCGTACACCTGGGAGAGTTGAGCCTGATAGGAGGAGCCAAATTTGAATGTGTGTTTACAAACAGCAACTGGAAAATTCTCCAGACCCTACCTTTAACCCACTGAAACGACGCATATCTCCACCTAGTGTTGAGGAGGAGGACATATTCCCGTCAGTAATTCGATTTTCTTAGTTGCATGTAAACTGGGACAAGGACAGAAGTCCGATTAGACGCCAAAATCGAATTTTGAGCATAGCTCGATTAAGCTGTGCAAGTAAACGTACTGACTGTTAGGAGTAAGGAGGAGGACTTTTAAGAGGCTTAAGAGGTTCTTAAGCAGTGGAGAAAATTGCAGAAAGACAAAGAGGTAGAAGAAATACTCTCCAAACACTGAAGGACACTGAGTTAATGAAACCCTACAGATGCTCTTATTTATTTTTTAATTTTGTATTATCACTTTTATTTTATACTTATCCTTTTGTATTGTCTGCATCGTGGGTCAATTCAGAGTGAAACATTGTTTTGATTCTCTGTATGTCTTTACATAACTGTAAAATTGACAATAAACCTCTTGAATCTTGAATCTTTACACTTTGCAGGCTCACAAAAGTACAACCAATCACATCTGTTAAAAGAATGCATCATACCTAGCGACGGGATTGACCACACGTTCCCACTACAATGAAAGTTTCTGTTCTTCCTTGCTCAGAGTTGCTGGAAGAATTTTTCTAAATCACTCTTTAACCAGGACTCCTTGGCAAAGTTAGGAGCTCTCTGAGAGTATTCTCAGAATATTTGTGAACATGGCCCCTGTAGTCTCAGAGCCTAAACTAAGATAACCCTGATGACACTGCTGTGACATTATCAGTTATTTCCTTCTTCAGAGACACAGAGAGCATTATTTAGCTAATGAAAGGAATAGTACTCCTTCTGACTAGTAAACTCATCTGCATGTGTAAAATGGATGGAGTGTTCCTTTAAAATGTAGGCAGTGTTCCTCTGTTAACATCAAATTTGAGTGAATTTCTGCATGATAAAAAACATTTTAACCAAAAATCTAAACTTCACATCACTTTGTTAAATATTACCAAGTACCAAGCGCCAGCCTCTGGGGCTGAAAAATTAAGCCCCAGAAGTGCCGAAAACTGCAGTTCTGTGAATGGCCACTTAAGGCTGACTTCAAAAGCCAGTCAATCCCCATAGACCCCCATGTTGAAATACCCAACTTCACAGCAGAAATAAATGTTTATGTTTACAGAATGTTTACAAAAATAGTTTTGTTCTATAGCTAATTTCCCCCTTTATGAAAACTGCATGGGGTGAATTTTCATATAACTAATCCATTTACATTTGATTAAGACTCAAAATTATGCCTAATTAAGGGCAGACCACTTTGGGTGACTGCTGTCTGCTAATGGTGTCCTCATTTTCTCAGTCAGATCCACCCCTCACTACTTCACAGCTCCTGCCTCTCGCCCAAATATGGTCACCTCTGGCTCCAAAAAACCCAGATGGAGAAAACATCAAGAGCCCCTAAAATTATTATAACCCGAAACACAAGATGTTATCCCACTCTCGTAAGACTGAATGAAACTGATAAAAGATCATTTGTGCTGGAAGTGGGACCCTTTGGTTTCTCTATGTGGGGATTTACATTAAGATTTACATTCTGAGTCAAAGTTCTAGGAGTCCTAGGTGGAAGTTTGGTTCAGTGATTCTTTTGACTCCTGATTAATGTTTATTATTGTACAGAGCTTAAAAACAAACACAACTATAAACTTAGAGTTATTTAAAGGGATTGGAAAATCTCCAGGTTAGAAAGTTTCGGTGAATGTGGTGGTAGAGAAGGTATCCCATGAGTCTCTGCCAGTATATTTAAACAGTTTTGAAAAGTGGGACTTCCTCCTGGGACCTTTTTTCCCCACAACATATACAAATAAATACAGTAGCTATTTATATATCAGTTTCTGTATATGTTTAAACAGGTTTTATTTTTCATTTAATTTCTCTCAGTTAAAACAGAGGGTATGGCACAACACCGGCTCTACATGAAATGTGTCCTGAAATAGCTTTTGTTATGATTTTACGTAATGTGAATAAAACTAATTTGACTTGACTCACTTCTGTATGTGCTACTTATCTTTATTTATTCAACTTATTCTTAAAATGTCTTCACCATGTCTTGTTCCTGCTCCTGTAACCCCTAAAGATAAAGATCTATTGGCTGCCATCTACCTGTATCAAGAATAAATAAAAACAAAAATACAAAACAAACATGACTGAATGGAATAGTCTGTCTGTCTGTCTATGGTATTATTATTAATAATAATAATAATAACACCTCCTCCTCTCATTGTCCCGACGGAGTAGCATCTCCTTTTATTACCCCGCAGGGTCATTTACAACCCCGGCCCGTCTATTCATTGGCTGAGGAGATAATCCTGTGATAAATCCTCCGCCGTGCCCTTCACAGTTGTCATAGCAAGACCATAAACAGCATTTATAACAATCTGAGGAGGAGGGGGGGGGTGGCAGTCTGCTTAGCATGCAGAACAGATTAAGATGGGACGGGTCTGCTTAGAGCCGCCGCTCCATCCGTGACAGACAGACGGACTCATGGGAAATGTTCCATCGCCGACCCGTTTATTCTCAGTGAGAAATGAGCTGCGGGGACGGCTCACTCAGTGGAAAGAAATTTCCTTTTTTTAAGAGTAAAAAAATGCTCTCCAGAGAAAAAAATCTTTAAAAAAATTATATAATACAATTTGCTAGGTGAAGAGATGCCATCAGTTTGTACATAGGCTACATGTTTTAGGACAGTTTCTATGCAGTTCAAAATTTTAGAGTAAATAAATGCATATGAATGCATTAAGGACAGTGTTTGTGTTACTGGAATAAAAGAAGCACATCAATGAGAAATTCTGAGGTTTACTAATGTAAAACAAAATATATATAGTGATAGAGCAACATGAACTAATGGATTTTGACACTCCAGTTATGATTACCATCATCATCATTGCCTAACTTTTGTCTTACTTTGTACAACTGTTCCCACAATGCTTTAGGGGGATATAAACAGGAAGTATAATGTTGCCATGGAGTCAGCTGGATGTGGGCTACAATTTGTTTTCTTTAGTCTATACTTTTATGTAGTCAAACTGTCTCCTTTAAAAGCATGCCAAATTAGCTATTAGCAGCTCCTATTTGCAGTGTACCCATGAATGTACAGACTACTATTACTAGTAGTAATTAGTTCTGCAGTGTCATTTTTCTATGATTTCTAAACAGATTTATGAACATTTATTCATGGTTTGTGTTTCGTGTTTGTTTAGGGTTGACTGTGTGAAGACTCTGAGAAGACGAAATGGCAGCATGTTAAAAATAGTTGACTTTGCTTAAAGCTAAAGTAAAACCTTTAATATTTTTATTATTATTTGTGTTTTTTACTTTTAGTATTATTTGACTTCTAATTTATTAGATGTTTTTTAATGAAAATATTGAAACATGTTGGATTTGCCTAGAGCCACAGTGACACTGCCAAATCAACAAACAACTACATAAATAACATTTATAGATTGTGTTTGCTGCATGTAATTTCAGCTTTACAAACTAAAAAAAAAAGAAAAGCCTCCCCCATTGGTGCTGGTACTCCCCCCTCCCAATCCCCTTTTGGCAATTTGACGAGTTGAGCCGCCACAGCACTGTGACGGCGTTTAGCCAGCAGCGTTCGGGCTAAACACTGCCGGAGGACTCTTCACAGGTACAATTAATCTTAATTAAAGCTGGGTGTGACAACACACACACTACACACACGCACACAGTCCTCCCTTGCCATTGTTCTGCTTCCAGTCTGGATGAAAGCAGTAGAGATGAGTCCTGGTGAAATAAAAGAATAAATTAAGTCACAGTGAGCTAATGAAGTTCTGAGAGCTGTCACATGGACAGACAACACACAACACATCAGCAGATCAAAACCAATATTACAAAAACAGAAAATCACATTTAGAATGAGAATTTCATGGTGGAAAAATATACTATTACTAGTAAAAATCCTGCGGTAAAAGTTTTTACAAGTATGAATAACAAAGGTGACAACAATACACAAATGTAGTATAGTCGCTAAATTCATCCAAAAGTAACCATAATTTTATTGTGCTTTTGATGTTCTCAGTATCATAACATTTAGCTTCGGTCAGCTGCTGGTGGTGCACGAAGCAGAATTTTAAACTCTGATTGGATGTCTCTTGCCGAAATGCACCCTGGGACTTGTAGTTAACGTCTTCCTCGAAGTTCAGTTTTTGGTGCTGATGACTCAACCAAGCTGTAAAAGAGCTCTAACTGTCAGTCACTAAACAGTGTATGTGGGGAAAATTCATGGGTCTTTTATTTATGGGCCCAAGGTTGCCCAAAATGACTCCTCACCTCCCAACTCTACTGTAAAGCTCTGGGTGGATCTCTGAAATTAAGAACAATATTCAGTTTGCTCTTGTTATGTTGAACTGGCAATACTTTTTCATAATTATTTCATATTAATTTAATCTAAATAAACTACCAAAACAATCCCCTATGCAGATTTTCCCTCCATCCATCTTTGTTTGATGTAATCATTCAGCTGATATAAAAGTATGAAAATGTTGAGTTTTTCTTCTAATACCTCAGCGTATTTTCCATGTGTTTACTTTCACTGCTGTAAAATCTGTATTCATGCAAAATATTTTACCCATAAAACATTTTCTACTTTGAAGTAAACCGATTCTTCCGCAGATAAAGTCAACCCAAACTACATACAGACTTATCTCCTGTCATCCATCCAGTAGTGACATGTTCATCCTCTGTGCTGCAGCCCTGCTGACTGTCTGCTGACTGCTCTGTAAAGAAAACAAAGGACAAAAAAGCAATTAAGTCCAGTAATAAAAGCCCAAGTACCATAACATGCTACATTAAATATCTATTGAGCTCCATAAATTAACAGTAAGCAGCTTCTCAAGCAGTTTGTCTCATTGAGGTTGTTTACTGGAGGAAAAAACTTGGACTGTTGACTCTGCTGCAGCACTCTGGACTTTTATTGACCGCAAGCAAACATCGAAATGTATGGAAGCCCATTTGGGCCAAAAATTAATAAATTCATGAAGAAGAAGTATATGGGTGCAATCCAAATTGCATATCTTCTCACAGTTAGTAAGTACTGCAGCTGCCATTACAAAGTACGTAGGGGAGACCGGGGATGGTTGTAACAAAGGGATAGCTGTAACACTCTCAGTTTGGCCAATTAGAAATGAGCTGTGGTGACATCATCAACATAGTCCATGCCATTTACAATTGGAGCTCACTGGTGAAGCCGCATGTCTCTGAGTCCAAATTTATCTGCTCTAGAGCCAAAAAACAGTTTTTCAGGTGAGAAACCAAACATTTTCATCACAGTTGTTTTTGCATAGTGTCCATTGTGTTGTATGTACAACTGTTTCACTGAGATAGGTTCAAGTAGTAGTTTCTGTAGTTTAATTTGATGTTTTTCATTAGTGCTAGCTTTGAAGCTAAATGCTAAAAACGGTTAGCTCTTTCATGGTAACTCTTCGAAAGTGTTTATTGTTCAACTGTTAAAAATGCTGTTCAAACGTCAAACTCATTCAGGCTACAACGCACACACACACATACACACACACACACAGGTTAATACTTTATTATTCTTGATTTTATTCATTTTATGTTATATATTTTTATTTATTTTATTGTACTTATTTTTGTATTTATGTTATACATTTCTATTTATTTTAATATTATAATTATTGTATTCTTACAAGTTTATTGTTCCTTCTTTATTATTCATTAAAGTGCTTGAATACATTTAACAATATATGTATTTGACATTAATTTCCATAATCTTCTGATGGTGTAGTAGAGGTCAAAGTGTTGCACACTTGCTCAAACACAAAGTGTTACAGTCATCCCCGGTCTCCCCTACTGTCAACCCGGTCTCATTGCAAAGTCGTCATATAGTTGCGCTTGGGGATTGACACAGACGAAAAAAAAAGCTGTCCTTTCACGTCGGCATGAAACGCAGCCGGTTGCTGTGTGAAATGCAGTTGGACAACAACATAAGTTAAGAAAGGGAAAAGTCAGAGTAGGTCGGGTGGATTTGTCCAACACCCACCGACTTTCACCCAGGAGGCCAGTGTTTGCTTCCTGTTTGAATGTAAAGCCAAACCATGTTGTTGTTGTTTTTCTAAACCCAACCATGTGCTATTGTTACCTAATCCTAACCACATTTGTGTGTTGTTGTGGGGAAAAAAGCCAATTTGCAGTTTTGTACCGACATAGTATGTTTTTGAAAGAGACTGTATGCAAACTGTGCATTTCCTGTGATAACAGAAGTGTATGTGACGACAGACAATGCATGTAACAGGCTGCAGTCGACACAGCATCTGTTAACAACAAATCTCTTTCAAAAAGTCTATAACGATGCTGCTTACCAAATATAATATCTCAATTTTACTTTGCTTTCCAGAGTTTTAAAAAAGATTATACCCTGAATATTAAAGAAAGATGGGTAGCAGAGGGCAGAAGAATGGGACAGGATCTGCAGACAGCGATGGTTGATGACAAGCTCCCCCTCTTGGAGAGAATTTAGCTAGAAAAATGTGATTTTCTGTACTGCAGCACAAACAGACTAACTATTCTAATCAGACTGCCTGCTGTAGTGCAGTGGCAAACCATTTGCACATGTTCTGGAATCATCCCTCTGTGGCTCCATTTTGGAGAAGTGTCCACAGTGTCCTGGAAACAGTTTTGAAGTTGAAAATCTGTTTTAATTTTAAAACCATGTACCTTGGCGATTAAGAAGAGCGTCATTGTGCAAAGCAAGATAAATATTTGTTGAGGGAGTTGTTAGTGGCATGTAAAAAAGGCTTTGATGACAAAATGGCTTAAGAAGGATGTACCAACCATGAATGAGTGGCTCAACTTAGTTTAAAATATATGCACAATGGAGAGAATTACATTTAAACTAAAAACTCAGATTGATATTTTTGATGGGAATTGGTCAAAATGGCTTATCTACGTGTCAACTATAAGGCCTGAGTTTGTATAGAAGTAATATGTTATGGGTGTGTTTCCCAACCTGAAATAATTCCCTATTCCTCTTAGTGCAGAATCAGGAGGAGCACGTTTATACACGTGTGTATATGTATGTGGATGTGTGTATGCGTGCACATGTGCGTGTGTGTGTGTACGTATATGTATACAAATGTCTGTTCTTCAAAAGAAAACTTAATAAATAAAATAATAAATAAATAAATAAATAATAAATAAATAATAAAATGTACATAATGAAAAAACAAAATAAAGCAAAACAAAAAGCAGCCAATCAAGATTGGTTAAATAAAGGACAATAAAGTATGGTATATGGTATATTTGAAATATAATTTCAAATTGAGAAGAACTTTACTTAGAAAAGAGTCACAGAACATGAAGTACCATTGACATGCAAGTTGATGGCATTTTTTGAGTAATTTTCCTGAGGAAAAAAAAGAGGTATATCAAGCTAAGACATGTAGCATCTCTGCTGAAATACTGAGCAAAAACAGCTGAAGGTTCAAAGGGTTAAGAAACTAAACGTTAAATATAATTGTTCATAAAGCCACATTTGACCTGTTTGCAGCATTCCTTGAAGTTTTCACATTTACTGACCCACTCCGATCAACTGTAAATATAAATCCCACAGCAGCTAATTTAATTTGGTAATGCATATTTGTGTAATCTACATTACATTTTAAAACAAAATAATATCTCTGTTGTGAGATCCTGAAAATATTGCCATATTGAGATACACAGAGAAAATGATATTCATCATGTACCATGATTATGTTTGCACTCCCATTTTTACATTTTCATTTTTTTTTTATTATTATTATTATTTATTATTATTTATAAATTTTTTTATATCATATATTCATTCATTCATCTTCTAACCGCTTCATCCTCTTGAGGGTTGCGGGGGGGCTGGAGCCTATCCCAGCTGACATCGGCGAGAGGCAGGGTACACCCTGGACAGGTCACCAGACTATTGCAGGGCTGACACATAGAGACAAACAACCATTCACGCTCACATTCACACCTATGGACAATTTAGAGTTATCAATTAACCTAGTCCCCAATCTGCATGTCTTTGGACTGTGGGAGGAAGCCGGAGTTCCCGGAGAAAACCCACACTGACACAGGGAGAACATGCAAACTCCACACAGAAGGGCTCCCACGCCCAGGATCGAACCGGCAACCCTCTTGCTGTGAGGCGAGAGTGCTAACCACCACACCACCGTGCCGCCCCATATATTATATATATTTTGTTTTAATATTTATGATGTATTTATTTAAAATCATGCTTGTGTTTTTGGTTTGATTTTTCAGTTCTTCCATTAAGAGCTTCCACAGTGCAGTGATGCTGTTTGAAGAAGTTTTAAATATCACTAACACATGTATGTATGTATTTTATTTGTTTGTGTTTGGTAGTGTTTGCTCTGTCGTCTCCTTCAGATTTAGAGTCTTATTTTGATCTCGTTGTGATGGAGGTGTGATGGCGGTGTGGTATTGAGGCTGTTTGATAGTAAAAAGTGCTTATGTTTGTTTTGGCATCCCAGTGGAGGAAAGGCAAGGAGGTGGAGGGATGATAGTTTGTGACTCCTCCTCCTGGGAGTGATGAAGGCAGCAGACTGTGGAGGGACAAACACTGAATGTTCAGTCGGATTCATCTTTATTGTCAGAGGAGGTCTTTATTACACACACACACACACACTGTAAAACCATATGTCAAACATGGTTTCCTTTAAAACATCTCTGACTCTGTACTTTCTCCTGTTTCAAACAATTACTTCTAAGCAGTGTGTAAGATTTAGGGGGATTTTGTAGTGTCTAGCTCTGAGGATTGCAGATTGCAATCACCTAAATCTTCTCCTGGTTAGAATTCCTTCAGTGTTCAATGTTCAGGAGGTTTTTCCTGTGAGCTGAATTGTCTGCAGAGGTCTCTTCCTCTCTTAAACAAACAGACCAGGTAATTTAAACTGGTAAAAACAGTGAATAAAGCAGTTTCATCTTACAAATCAGTGCTGCTGCTACGCTGTTTGTTTTGTGACATTTGCAGGTGCTGATCCATACATTCAGGAGCCTTTTACTGTTTGCCCAAATGTCCGCAGATTTTTCCTTCTCTCCAAAACAAACGGTCAAAAAAAAAAAAAAACCCACAATGAATTCGTTTCACACTGCAAGCTAGTTTCTCCGACATTAGTTAGCTCTAAGGCAGCACCTGCTGATATGCTCACCTTTTTTCCAGCTCTTCTTATTTTATGGACTTTGTTGCTTTGCTATCATCTTTGATAAACCACATCTACCAGCACAGAAGCATTGTGATTCAGTCTATTAAACTGACTGAAGCCAGAGTGGAACAGATGCTAGACAAGACATGATGTCATGATTTTGGCTGACCATGGTGAAGAAGCCAGTCAGACTGCAGGTGCTTTTCAAAGTCAAGGAAGGATCCTTAGATGGCTGAATTTTATGGAGGCTTTGAGGAGTCTGAGTCCTTCCTTAAGAGAATTTTCAAGGATGCATGTGTGTATCCTCAGTGGGCATGAACTACCCACAATACTTTTTGCATGATTTGCCAGTGGAGCTCGGCTTTTTTATTTTTCATTTTTTTTTCACATTCAAGCGCAGTTCTAAAACTACTTTCTACAGTGTTTTCTAAGTATAATCCAGAAATACATTCTTCCTAAAATTCATGTGACCCTGAAAATATTTCTTACATTTGTCAAACAACTTTACAGAGTGCCAAAATTATCCCAGTGCCTGGGGGCACTCCCTAGCCTGTTCCAAAGTGTGTTCACCAAAAGCTAGGAAGGAGTCTTGCCTTGCCTCTGTAGGACCCAACTTGTAAGGATCCTTCCTACCAAGAAAGGATCCTTAATTTTGAGAAGCATCATGCGTCAGATCCACAATCTTAGAGTGAATAGATTTAAACTACCAAATATTCTATCAGGCTTCCACAATTCTTTAACTTCAACAACAGAGTTCGAAGCTCCATGATTGGATGTTTGTTGGCGAGTGGTAGATATAGTTGTGCTTTATGTCCACAGGCTTCTTGTAGCTTTGACTTTTTATCAAAGAATCAGATGCTTTCTAAGACAGCTGTTCATCTTTTGATGATTCAACCTAAAGTGTTTCATTTTTCATCAGTGACTTGATGAAGAGAGAGGACTGTTAGTCATGAACAGTGAAGATGAGAACATAAAACTAATTAAGTTAATAATTTAATTTTTAATTTATAAGCAGCTGTCCTATTCCTGAGAATCTATAATCTACCAAACACTGCTAATGGCACAGCTCACAGTGAGGCCAGCTCCATTATATTGGACTGGATTGCAGAAATCTGAGGCCTTGTACTAATACAACCATCTTCTATATTTAAGGTCATGATGAATTGATTGATTTTTTTTCCCTGACTGACATCTGACAGTGTGTCCGCTGCTGCAGCCAATACATTTAAATCATCTGTCATCTTGTGTTTGCTCCGCATGTGTGAAACCGCCGCTCTCAGTCCTCCTGCACAGTAAACAGCCTGAACACTGTTTGGTTTCATAAATAATTTCACTCAGCTGGGACTCAGATTGTTGTTGGCGTGAGGACGTCGTTGTTTACCCTTCATTGTGTGTAAAGCTGCCGCGAGACACAACAGGTGCCTGTTAGCCGCAAACGACGAGCCTGTCGCTCTGTACTCAGGGCTACAGTGATGCCTAATCTCTTCGGCTTTCCTCCCAATGAGAAGCACAAACTCATGTGCCTCCACAATCCTTCTCTCCTTCCTTTTCTCCATCATTCTCTGCTTCTCTTCCTTATTCTCCCCTCTCCTTTATCCTCCTTTTTCTTGATCTATTTTTCTGAAACAGACACTGAGGGAGAAAGGGGGAGGAAAAGAGGGAGAGACAGATGAAAGAAAACTAGAATAAATAAAAAAAAAGTTGAAAAATGAGAACAAAGATGTTAAGAAGAATAAAGCGAAGGATGGAATCAGGGAGTTATTAAAGGAAGAGAAGAGAGAAAGTTAAAAAAGGGTGAGGACAGTAAGGGAGGACATGGGTAAGGAAACAAGAAAGTAAAAGTTTGGCAGGAAGCAAAGAATGATTGAGAAAATAAGAAATGTATGAAAAAAAGACAGTGTGAAGGAAAGGCTGAGGGAGGGAAGGGGAGGTAGATGAAGAAAAAGGAGAGAAGAGTAAAACAAGGAAGCAAGTGGACAGGAAGAAAGAAAATGAGTGAGAAAATATGAAGAGGTGGAAGTGGTATGAAGGATTAGGAGCTGGAGAAGAAGAGCAGCAATGGAGTAAGAGGACAAAAAGGTAGGAGGCAAGGAAGCAAGGAAGAATTGAAGGGAGGAGAAGAAAAAGGGGCTCAGATGTAGATATCAGAAAAAGGAAGGAAGAAAGACAGGGAAGGAAGGAGGAGAGGAGTCCAGGGAGACTCCTTCACCCTCTGCATCCAATCAGCTTCCCTCCTCAGGCATTAGCAAGCTTAACGAGCCGCTCTGCCTGGCTTCAAACAGCGAGGGCAGGGAGACTCATTAATTCTGCAAATGCGTCTAATCGGCATCCAGCTCCACCTGTTCACATGAAGAAACACCAACCTAAGCAAGAGGGAGCAGAGACAGGAAGTGACTCTCAATGACTTTTCAACACCAGTTTACCTACCAGCGCTCAGTGGGCGGGGCTTCATGTGGCATTCATTTCAAAAGAGACATGAAACTTTCCTGATTGAATCATCAGTACAAACTACACTCAGTTTGTCTTCACCAGTGTTGTTCTAGTTACTGAAAAATAGTAACTATTTACCATTACTAGTTACTTCATTAAAAAGTAACTCAGTTAGTAACTCAGTTACTTAATCCAAAAAGTAATGTGTTACTTTCATGCAACCCAGAGAAGCATATTTCCAGTTTAACAAGTGTGTGTGTCAAAGTTTCATTATGTGTCAATAACTGCTGTCGCCCAATGCATATTGTACTGACGTGGAAGGTGCCTTTGTGCATCAGTATCTAATGCCCAGATCACTTACAAATGGTGGTATCTGACAAGCTCAGAATGAGAACGAACATGTTCCTTCAATACCATGAACACACACACACATATTGTAACTGTAGTTTACTTTGACTCAGTCCCTACATTCACTGTCCTGCTGCCACAAATATTCAACAGACCACAAAATATGGTTTAATCCACTGCTGAAACTAGTACCCAACAAGTGCACTATTTCCTCCTGTTTGAGCAATGCTACAGCAGCTCTGTGAGATTAGACACAGTGGTGCTTGGAGTTAAATACTAAAGTTAGCATGCTAACATACTCACAATGACATTTGCACACAATTCAGCTACTTAGCACTAAACACAAAGTACAGCTGAGGCTGATGGGACTGTCATTTGTGTTGCAGATGTGGTCATCCTGATGGAATTGTCTGAACCAGATTTCAGTCCAAATCCTTCCTAAAGTTGTTAAGAGATATTTAAGTCCCAACCAAGGTGGTGGAACATCTTAAAAAAACCTGAAATGAACTTCATAACAGAATTAAAAAAATATGAGCAAGGGTAATATGCCAATAAAATCTTAAGCTCAAACTCCTTATTCTCAGTTTGTGTTAAAGCAAACAAAAACTAATTAAAGTAAGTGAACAGCTTTAATCATTGAATCAATCAGGGGTCATTTAATGCGTCTTTTCACATTAATAATCCTGTAAACCTGCACAAAATGCCTCTAAAATTCCTTCAATTACTGCAGTCACCATGTATCGACCCTTAAAACCCTTGATACAAACACTCACTGCTGTTACAATTTCATGAAGAATTCATCTGGATTTAATGAACAAATTAAGGACATTTAACGTACAAAATAACATGTTTTGGTTCATTCGTGGGGCACGAGGGGGATGAAGAGAGTCCCCTCAGATTAAGAGCACAGATCAGGAAGATGGAAAAGAGGGGAAAAAACAGCACATTACAGAAGAAACAGTGAGAGTTGAGAGTGTGAACTCAGTTTGTCTCTGAGCTCCAAAACAGCAGCCAGCATGGTGCCAATTAGCACGGAGCACGCTAACATACGCCCTCCTGTAGTTTCTGATTAAAGTGCATATTGATGGTATAAATTATCTCCCACTACAATAGATAGCTGGGCATCTATATGTAAATGTTTAATTAACCCGTGGCTGAATCGCCGCACCGGTCCAGAGTGGAGGTTATTAATCTGATGATGGCGGCCATAACGCCGGGCCAACACCGCCAAAATGAGCCGTCTGGACGTGGTGGCAGATTCATCAGAGACGCCACCTCATTTCCTAAAGTGCTGTTTGTTCTCAGTGATGAAGTCAGCACCACATCACTCTTTGGGTGGACTCAGATCTGCTTAATGGTTGTTCTGGCTGAATCTCTCTCTCACAGGAGTTAAAACAGGATCTACTATATGTAAGGATGCCTGTCTAACTGTGTCCACACTGAGAAGAATCAGTGTTCACAAAGTTCTGGAGAAGATGAAAAGAAATATTCAGTATATAGAACTGTTTAGTCAAAATCAGCATTTACCAACCTGGGGCTAGAGACCCCACAAGGGGTCACAAGATTAAGCTGAGAGGTCACAATGTTTAACAAGATAAGAAATAAGGAAACAACTAATTATGCTTATAGTTTGGTCACTTTTCTCTGATATACATTTTTCTCTCTTTTTTTTTACATTCGAGCTGGTCGCAGCTAAGATGACTGATTCACTTTAAAGGCTCACTTTGTCCAATGTATCCTCATACAATGGTTTGTACCTTAAAATAAGTCAAAGTTCACTTGGTTTCACACGGCCCCAACTTCTGGGGGAAAATAATGTGTATGTCCTATCCACCACCCCAACCTGACTCCATATGTGAACCTTTGCTCTTTATACTACTTCTTTCTCCCACCAGCACATTGGTCACCTGATCGCAGCCTTCCTGACTACATGGGTTATGCATGAATAACTGGCTCATGATTATGTGTTTTACACAAACTGTGGTGCATTGCTTCTTGTAGGTATATGCACAAGCAGTGCATGAGAACAGCCTGCTTTATCATACTATTTTCATGTTGTCCAAATGAGACCACAAGAAAAATGCTGCTTTTCCCAGGAAATATTCCTTTTAATGCACATGTAATGTGTGTATGGAAAAATACAAATGTTAATGCATAGTATTATGTAAATATTACAATAATGGAGCATCATTCAGGTAATCAGAGCAAAATTTAGCCCCAAACTGGGGGTCTCTTCCCAAATGAAATCATGAAAAAGTCTATATCTTAATTATTGTACTACCAGGAGCTGTCTTGTTTGTCTGTCAGTGTTTTAGTCTAGTCCTGTTATTTTGTTTAGTTTTATGTGAGTTGTTTTGTGCACTGTCACAAATATAAAGTTCTTGTGGTCCTTAGGAAGGATAGCTGCTGCAATGCAGTAGAAAATGGGGATCCTAATGAAGTAAACTAAACTAAACCTAACTAAACTAAACTAAACTAAACTAAACTGTGATTTGCTTTGCTGCTTCAGAGCTGTGATGTGATTGGCTGAAAGTGTTAATCACCATGCTGTCTGGTCTATATTCCAGCTCACCTGCACTTTTACACTTGAACCAAAATACACCTGTGCAGTAGGGTTGGGTAATATGGACAAAAATTATCAGGCTGTATGGTGATAAACGATATATCTCTCAGTATTTTTTATGAAATAGGTTAAATGTTCATTTGCGAGTCAAAGCCACATTTGAGAAGTCACAAGCACTTTTATAAACACAGACTGATCAAAATTAAATGCAAAGATGGGGATACTTTTTCCCTGTTTGAAAATTCACAGCTGCACAACATGTCAATGAAAAATTATTTAAAATAAATAGCAGGGCTGAAACTTTTTTGCACACAGCACTGGAGCGACAGAGGTTTAAAGGTTTGCAGCACAAAACACAAAACTATGACATGAGTATAGAAGTATCAAGTAGGCCTAAATCCATTGTAGTTTGGAACTATGAAAAATATTTGTGGGAGTTATAAAGTTGACTTTTCAAATGAATCTAGAGCTGGAAATTGATTGAAATATTCTTTCTTTGGTTATTAATCTTATTTATGCACATAGCACCAACAGACAGGCTGAGGGAGGGAAGGAGCGAGAGACATTGTAGCTGCATCTTTTTAAACATATCTGTCACCTGCATCCAGGCGCTGTCTAAGTGTCACACCTGAGCCTACAACTACCAAGGAAAACGGCGATGCGCTATGATCCACCTCACACACAAACCAGCAAACAAATGCTCACCAGAAACAATCAAGCAGCTCTGTCTTCTACACATGCAGTGCAGCGCTGGATTGCATGTGTGCTACTGCACTAATTTCATTGATCCCACAGACTGATTTAGCATAGCACATGAAACATATAGACTGATGTCACACTGTAGACTAATTAACAGACAGATTAAACAGAGTAGCAGCACTGTGTCTCTCTGAGTGTTGCTGGAGAACTTGTGAGTGAGTGAGTGAGTGAGTGAGTGAGTGAGTGAGTGAGTGGAGTGGAGCTGTGTGGACAGTGTGAAAGAAGAGAGATGCACGCCTGGAAGCTCAATGACCACTCAAGATGAAACTATGACAATTCGTTATTTCATCATGACATCAGTAAACAGATTCTCATCTCAAAAAACGATGAACTAGATATCCTACTGCATCTGTTGTTGACATTCCGAGATGCCGTGTGGATTTACACTTGTTGCATTGTGTCTTTTTAAAATACACCTCAGTTTTCTCAAGAAATGTACAGTTTCTGCTTGTTAGATGGATACAGTCTATTTCAAATACACTAACAACGTCAGTAAAATGACCCCTATTTATGTTTATTTCCTTGTGCAACAAAAGCATGTGGTTAGTTTAGAAAAAACACATCTAACATTCATTCAGGAAGCAAAGTCCAGTGTTTGTTGACGGATGGTCATATGACAACATTCACGTGATGTGGACTAATCACAGTAAGAATAATCTGACCTTGATTCTCTGTGTGCCAGTACCGTAAAGTTGGACATATTGAGATATGACACTAAAATAGAAATGTAATCCATGAGCTGTCTGATGAATCCAAAGATTTAAATAGGTTTCATCTGCTGTCTATCCATCTATCTAATCAGCATATTTGGAGATATAAAAACATCTGTCTGACTGCAGCTTTCAATATTTGCCATATCGCTGTCGTTAAAAGGCAAATACCCTGTTGACACTTTACTCACAGAAGAAGCTCCATGAATATTTAATGGGCTGTAATATAAAGACTCTGAGTGCTTGTGTATCAGTGGAAAAGGGTTGTTTACAGCCTGTGGAAAACAAAAAAACAACAGGGAACATTAAAGCTAACCTCTGAGCCGTCAGGAGACGCTCCAGCTCTTCAGTTAGTTCATTACAAGAAGACAAAGTGAGCGACAACAGAGCAAATAAACAGCGAACAACAGTGATGCTCTCACAGACAAAACAACTGACAACACAAGAAGGTTAAAAGGTGCTTTAAGGAAACAGCAGCTGCAGGTAAAACACAGGTGAGCGTGATCCGACTAGGAAACTATTTTCTAAAGGAGACAAACAACAGGTTTTAATTTCTGGAAGTGAGGGAGTATTTTCTCTGTGTACCTCAGTTTCTCCTCCCTTAAATAAACTGAAACTGAGCAGGTGTTTGTCAAAAGAGCAGGGAAGATTTGGAAATGAATAACTCCTTTAGCCGGAGGTGCTCTGGATGTCTAAAATGGATGCTTTACGCTTGAGAGGGTATTATTTTTTCTCAAATAACAGAAGTGTTTTGAGAACATTTTGAAACTTGGTTCATGGACAAATGTGTTCAGGTCAACTGCAGAAATGAGTTCATAAATATGAAGTGATGAAAGGGATTTGAGTCTGCTGTGTTTTGAAAATTTGGTTTGAAAGGTAAGGTTAATAGAATAGTGACTTTGTTGAAAAATGGATATTCAACACTTTCACCCATTGGGGTCCATGTCATTGGTCCGACAGCCCATTGGCTCGACATTCCATTAGTCCGACTGTCCGCGGTGCTGAACAGCTCACGGCGGGTGTATGGTGGGCTCCGGGACCGGCTCTGGGTCAGCTTGGAAAGGCTTGAGGCGGAGCAGGCTCACGGCTTATGTGTTTCTCACTTTGTTTTTCATTTTAACCCACACCATGATCTTTTCCTGACCCTATCCAAGTGGTTTTTGTGCCTAAACCTAACCAGACCTTAACCACAGGGCATCATGATGATTTCGGAACGGACTTCGGAACAATGGGTTTAATATGGTCGGAACAATGGGATGTCGAGCCAATGGGCTGTCGGACCAATGACATGGACCCCAATGGGTGAAAGTGTTCCCCACCCATTGTTGGGCTATGATAAAAGACTGTTCTGAAAAGACGTTTGTAATACTGTATTTTCTGTGTTTACGGTTATTTATATTTCATATTTGTCTTGCAATTCCTAATTAACTAGGTAATGATGTTATGTAAACAGTATTTTTTTTTCATAAAAGTGTTGATAATGTTTTGTATGCAGAGTATCTATATGACTGATTGTAAATTGTATTTGAGGAGGGCGATTCAGCCTCAGACACCTTGATGAAGGTGAGATAACTGAAATGCTTTGGTGAATAAAGTCTGCTTCAGTACAAATTTCGGGCACAAACTTAGTAAGAGTAACTGCAATGCCTTCCTCTGTCAATTTGGGAGAAAATATCAAACTAACTGTAAAAATTGCAGGGTTTTGTTATTTGTTACGTTGGGGAAACTTTAGAAACTTAGTGAAACACTGGGTGCGGTTACATGATGGCTTCTGATTCGGAATTAACTGTTCTTAGTGCCTTTTTCGGGCTTGTTTTGCTTAAATTCTTGAAGCAGCAGTACGACAACAGCCTTGTTTTGCTAATGCCTCGTCTGTTGAGGAGAAGAAGGAAGGCAGAAGGTCAAAGAAGGGAGATAAAAGACCGTGCTGTGGCGAATGAAAACCGTAAGTGCAACAAGTCCGACTGCTCTATCTTAGCCCATTGCTAAACGCGCTATATATGTCATTGCGCCAGAAGGGCAAGGAAACGAGCATGCGCAGAAAGACTGGAATGACCTTAAAGAGGAATGAGTGTATACAAGTGCGAGAAATTCTTTCATTCAGAATTAGAAACAGAATATTCCAGCCCCTTACATCGGATTGAATTTTCAATTGCATTGACCATTTTCATTCCGAATTAGGTGTTTACAAGATCACTTTTAATAGGAGTGAACTTTCATTCTGAATGAAAAGGGAATTAAACTGTCCATGGAAACGCACTCACTGTCTACAACAGATTCTTGACTATTTATCCCTTCTTGTAAAATCGGCAAATGTAATACATTATTCTTTTCTTTGTATAAAAATGCAGCTCTGACTGTCAGCGGGATACATCAGTGCCACTGCCATATTGGAGAGGCAAGAGTTGTCTGTACAAGTGCAAGCAAACAGGGGAGCTGCATTTTATATTGGTTTTTAAAAAAAGCCCTATATGTTTCTAAACCGATTAAAATGAGTAACTTTAATGTTGATGGGCTAATGATCTATGTGAAGTAGATTAAAAAAAAAAAAAGGCCTCCAGTTAATTATAATCTGAATATTTAGGCTATAATCACTGCTAGATGCTTAATAGAGGAGAGGAGTGTGTGTAAGGTTTACATGAATTGAATTACTTACCTGGAGGACAACAATTATTTTGTCAGGAGGAATTGTAAAAACAAAAGCATCATTTCCGCCTATTTTCCATGGTTAAATACTATATATTCTAATTTAATGTGGAGGTAAACATCTGGGTAGACCACCTAGCGCTCCTACAGTAGGTTACATAAGATTACATATCTAATACTGTAATAGAAAATATGTTAAGCATGATTGCATGTATAACACAGTAATATAACACGTTTGGTATTTAGAATAGCCTAATTCCCCATTCAGCCTGGTATGTTTCATTTTCCAAAATTACTTAGCTTGTGTTTTAAATCTAATTCAGGTCCTCAAACTTCGCTCTACTTTCGCTATCGATGCAAATTCAGCTAAGCTGTAACATAGACAGGTATAGTCAACAGAATCACAAAGCCTAAAAAACACACACCCGTAAGTTACGTTTTTGTTATATTTAACTGAGCTAATATTTAACATATAGTGGCTCGCAAAAAAAAAAAAAAAAAAAAAAAGTAAGGACTGGAAGCACTTTTTCCACTAACTTCCCAATGTTAGATAAAATGGTTTAGGAGAAAACAATTTAAAACTAATAGGCTGTTCATGGCTAACATTATATTTATGTACAGTATGCACTGTGTCCTAACCTAATCTGTTAACATTCCCTAAATCTACAAATTTAGCAAGGGATAATCCACTACCATGCTTAAATGCACATGTTAATTTAGTTAAAATGTGCTGATAATATAAAATTTAAGTCTTTAGACATCTTACCCTTCTAATGTGCATCACAACCAGTCTTTTCTGCTGTAACTCCACTGTGCTGCTAGTATGTGCTACTTATTTGCGGGAATTATCGAGAAGCTCTTGAGTCCACCATTGCTGTGAAAAAAATGATCCACTGGAGTGAACAGAGATGACGCAACTCTCTATTCAAGGGCTCTGGCTATCGCTAGCCTACTTAGCAAGTTCTGTTGGCTTATTTTAGACACAGGGCTCTCGAGTCTCACACTCTGAGAGTGTTATTTTAACCTTTTCACACTTTCACCCGCCACACCTGGTATTTCTCACGCATAAAAAAAATATTATGATAACACCCACCATGTTACACGCTAGTGGAACATGTTGCAAGACGCTGTGGGTACCGTAAAGCTCAACAAGAGCTTGCCATGCTCCAGCCAATGAAAATAAGAAACAGCTACCCATCAGCCAATCAAAAAATAACATACAGCTACTTATTAGCCAATCAGAAAATAGCATTGCTGTATCCGGGTGAGATACAGGTGAACTGACTGCAGCAAGAAGATGGTGCACGGGGGTGCCTTATCACATGTGTACAGTAAGTCATCTCATCATTTGATTTTGTAGCCTACTGAATGAAAGTACTTGTTGCACAAAAGGAAAACAATGAGAGCTTATCTCAGGGAATATCAGCTTTTACCTAACAGTTTTACAAGACTGCATGTCAGATTTAGCCAACAGAATCCCTGTTAACAGAGTGCTGGAGGTTTAGTGGATAGAGCAGGAGCCTTATAAAGATTTTGCCGCAGTGGCCTGAGTTCGACTCTAGCCTGTGGCATCTTGCTGCATGCTACTCCCTCTGTCTCTCTCTCCCCCTTTCATGCTTAACTGTCCTATCAGTTAAAGAGGAAACAGATAGCATCTTTTCCTAAATATATCATTATGAAAATAATGTGGGTTGCACAGGGTAGTGGCCACAGTAAAATCAGACTATCAGCGTTGGCTTTGCAATAAGCTTCTGCCACCAGTGCCAAAATTTCACAGAAAAAAATCTACTTTACAGCAGGAAACGCGTCATGTATTGCGAAATTAGTCAGTCAGCCCATCAGGGACTGGAGTGGGTCCTTATGAGGAGTTGGACATGCCCTCGGACAGTGATACCCCCCTCCCTTCCGTCTGTTCTCTTCTCACGGAGGCAGCTATCGACGGACATCGCCCAGCTAAGTTACGCCCAGCTAAGTCAACACTGAACTTTGTGGTGCCGCATCGTTTCCATACGGTAACTTTACCGTTTATTCCAGAATCAGGTCTAAACATGTGCATATTGGTATAATTCCACTGTGTCTACTGCTGTTTGTACTGATACTGTACATTTTGGTATAATTTACTGTGAGTTATTTGTACTAGTACTGTGCTTCTATTTGTTTTTTCTTCAGATAAATCTGATAATTGTTGCTCGGTCTCTTTACTCATTTATTTAGTATAGTCCACACAACTTCTCATTCTACATATACACAGAGGTATGCCGGTGGCTTTGCAGCCTACATTTTATTTAATTTAGAGAGTGTAATAGAGTCATATTATTGATTATCTCTGATCCCCACGGTCAATTTGGTCATTGCGACAGTGCGATGCAACACAACTGACGCTAGGTGGCGCCAAGCAAAAAAAAAAACAAATCCTATCTGTTGCCTCTTTAAAGGCTAAAATGTCCCCCAAAATTAAAAAAGAATCCTAATTTCAGCAGCTATTTTAAACACATGTAGATGATGACTTATTTGAAATTTGAATACTTTATAAACTATCATACCCAAGGCCTGCCACATCAGTGCCCCCCGTTGCCACCCAGCAAAAATCTCACTCTGAAATGAGATCAAAACTTGAGAGCCCTGTTTTAAACAATGGAGGAAGATGATGCGAGTGGTGCATTTTTGGGTGCACTATCCCTTTAAGCGTTTGATAATTTATGTAAAAAAAAAAAAAAATAAATAAAAATAACTCCCGACAGGGGCGGCACGGTGGTGTGGTGGTTAGCACTCTCGCCTCACAGCAAGAGGGTTGCTGGGGTTCGATCCCGGGCGTGGGAGCCCTTCTGTGTGGAGTTTGCATGTTCTCCCCGTGTCAGCGTGGGTTCTCTCCGGGCACTCCGGCTTCCTCCCACAGTCCAAAGACATGCAGATTGGGGACTAGGTTAATTGGTGACTCTAAATTGTCCGTAGGTGTGAATGTGAGCGTGAATGGTTGTTTGTCTCTATGTGTCAGCCCTGCGATAGTCTGGTGACCTGTCCAGGGTGTACCCTGCCTCTCGCCCGATGTAGCTGGGATAGGCTCCAGCCCCCCCGCGACCCTCAAGAGGATGAAGCGGTTAGAAGATGAATGAATGAATGAACTCCCAACAGGTGAATGGAACCCATTCCATTCACCTGTCGGGAGTTATTTTTCAACTGTCACGGGCTCACTACACATTATCCCGCTTAGAACATGGCTTATTATATAAATAAAATATAGAGATAAATATTTTTGCCGTCGCCATCAAAGACAACAAGTTAAAGTGCCACTGAAGTTAAAGTTTTTGGCTCAGAATATGAGGAAAGGATAACGGCCTTTTTACTGTCTTTACCAACAGTGTCTCTCCGTTAGTTTGGAGCTACAGTATTTACACTGAATCATTCAACATAACGTTTGCCAACCTTTGTTATCTCTGCGATTACAGATAAGTTAATGAAGCTAAGTTCCAGAAGTTAACGTTAGCTTAACTAGAGCCCTTTGGACAACAGCTAACAATGATGCACGAACACCAAAGTACAAAAACTAGAACAAAATAGGCTAATGAACTCCCAGCAAACAAGGAAACATGATGAACAACACAGCTAGGAGCTAAAGTTAGGCTAACTTTAGCTAACGTTAGCTAGAGATGTTAAAGACAACTTTATATTTCTTTCCAGCAAAGTGACAATATGTTGCCTCAAACACGATGTTGACTTACCTTAGAACAGATGTAGACATCATTGTTAATCTTATTCACGTTGAGTTGATGTTGTGGTCTAATGTTACCGCACAACTTTATCCAAAGGAGACACTATTCTCATCAGGGAATCCGTGTGTCCACCACGGGAGAGGATCCTAATTGACTTTACATTAGCATTGTTTTCGTGGTGGCAGCACGTAATTTCAACCCATTACGTGCTGCCACCACGGAATGCTGTGTTAAGAGGTCGTGGTCATTTCACGTATTTCTGTGAGATCAGGTTGCTTTTCTTGGTTGAGATGTGGTTTAAAGTGTAAAAAATACACCTCGTTGCCCACCCTCTCAGGATACCTTGTGTCGGAGTTGCAAGTACCCCATGCACACGTTTGACCATTTTTAAACTTCAAATCTCCAAAAAAGCTCATAAAACTGAACAAAACTGACTTTCTGTAATGCATTTCAATGAACGGCCAGGCAGAGAATGTCCGAGTGTATGGGAATTGCTATACGCACTGTGACTGGCTCATTGTGTTTTAGGGCGGGACTTAGCCATAGGTCAATTATCATCCGTCAAACGCATCCCTCGTCAGGTCACGGTTCTCCGGACCTTAAACCACGCTCTCTTTACCAGCCTGCTGGCTGTGGTGGGTGACAGCGCTGCCGGTGACCTGATGAGCAGTAAGTCTGAGGATGAGATGAAGCGAAAAGACAAAGAAAAATGGAGCAGAGGGTGGCAGGAAGAATAGATGGAAATATATGGGCATCCTGTCTTTCTTGGAGTTTCATCTACAAGAATGAAAAACAACTTCAAACATGGAACTGGAGGATGTCAGTCAGGATGAGAATGAGACAGAAGTAGGGATTTGTTGATTGATCATTTATAAATTCACACATCCATGCACTCCAAACTGTTTTTGTCTCGCCATGGAACTAGGTGCACTGCAAAAACTCAAAATCTTACCAAGAATATTTGTCTTATTTCTAGTCAAAATGTCTCATTTCTAGTCAAACAAATCTCATTACACTTAAAATAAGACTCATCACCTAAAAAGTTACTTGTTTTTAGGCAATTTTCACTTGTTTCAAGTAAATTTTCACTTGAAATAAGTAGAAAAATCTGTCAGTGGAGCAAGTTTTTTTTGCTTGTAATAAGAAAAAAAACCTTAATATTCTTGGTAAGATTTTGAGTTTTTGCAGTGTGACCCTGGATCTGTTTCCTGTCTGTTAGGATTGCACTTGTGTTTTTCCTTTTCTCCTGTTCCCCCCCCCCTCCCCCCTTTCTGTCAGCAGGAGCAGGCAAGGCGTGGCTTCTTCTACTCACCCGCAGGCAGTCAGCAATCATCCACTCACCTGCACACATTCTGCAATCACCCTGGTGTACATAAATCGGCTCTTCCCTTCAGTCGTCGCCAGTTCGTTGTAAACCCCTCGTGGTAATGTTCTCGGCCTCGGTCTTGTACCAGCTCTGTATGAGTTTTGTTCTTGTTGTACGTTCTTGGCTCCTGACTCCGTTCTCCTCTGTTGCAGCCGCCTTCACTCCGCTGTTGACCTGCCTCGCCTGCCACTGCCTTCACCTGCTGCACTCCAGCCTCAACCAGCAAACCCCTCAACTGTCTGTCCCGCTCCAACTCTGACATCCAATCCTGGAATACTCACCCTGCTACTGCCAAGCTCCAGCTTCTCCCCTGTGGACCTCCCCTGCCTCTGTCAAGCTCCGTCCGTCCGTCCGTCCCTCCCTCTGGACCTGCCTATCACCGGTACCCGCCATTGTCAAGCCAGCCAAGCTTGTGGTCCTGTGGCAGCGTCCCTGCCTTTCACACCAGAGACCTGGGTTCGAAATCCACACAGGACAGTAGTTTCAAGATTTCTTTGTGAATAAATTTGTTGAACTGAGCTCTGCGGTTTTTGCATTTTTGAGTCCTCCTTTCGTTCTTGAGTTTAACACTGTCGATCCTGTGAACCTGGACTTGGACCTGACCGATTTAATTGAGGTAATTGACACCAGACGTAGTAGCTAAATATACTTTATATTATTTACCTAATATACTTCACATAAATTGAAAGGTAGCTGTATACATTTTACACACCATAGTTTAATTGTGTTTCATCTGCACACAAAATCTGAGCAGTATCTGATTGGGGACCAGATATAATCATTTTTTGCCCATGAGTTCTTCGCCAGCCATGGTGCGAGGGCTTCTGGGTAATGGTTGATGTAATATGGTTAACTGATCACACTTTTAACAAACAGGAGATACACCCTCAAGCTGAAAGAGAGGAGGAGATGCCAGGACCCTTAACCTCAACCCCAGTGGGGACCGAAGGTCCGGCAGTCCCCACCCACACACACCTCCTTCTTCCTCAGCTTCTTTGTCCTCTGCTTCTGCTTCCACTTCCATATATCTTCACAAGAGACCCCAACTTCCCAAGATAAGGATGTCACTATCCCACAACCAGTTATCAGAGTGCCAGGAGTGCGTCCCTGGTTTTTTAGAGAAACCTACTAATGAAGATGAACACTTTCTTTTAAGCTTGTTGCCAGCATTTCAGAGACTGGACAGTAAATCGAAATCCAAATTTCGCATGGGCTTTCTGAAGCAGAATCTTGTGAGGAATGTTAAATATAATTTGAATGTTTTAAATTGTTAATTTTTTTTGAGTTTCAAAGTTTATGTTTGAGAAGATTGTAGCTGATAAGTGAATAATTATTGTAAATCAAAGTATTTCAGATGCATTTACATTATATTTGAGAAAACTGTAGCTCTTAAGTGAATAATTATTGTAAATAAAAGTATTACAAAGATGCATTTACATCGTATGTTTGTTCTATTTTCAGTTGAGTACGGTCTTTGTTGGGTAATTCAGAAAAGCAGGAATGACAGTTTAAAGGAGCTATATGTAAGAAATCTAAAGCAAATAGTTGTAAAATCATCCTAATATGTCACAGAGACTAAGGAATAATGTTCATATAACATACTGATCTCACAGACAACAATAGTACAGCCAGAATATTCACATTTACATTTTTACAGTCCGCAAATCATGTTTATGTTTTGAATTTGTGTTTTGGCCTGTTGCGCCACCCACCGCCATCTACTAGTCACACAGTCAGTAGAGTCTCAGCATCAGTTACAGTTACGACTGAGCTACAGCAGCATGGCAAGCAGCATTAGCAGTGTCCCGGTACATAGCACTAGCAGCCGGCTCCTCCTCAGCTGTATCCCGGCAGCAGCATTAGCAGTGTCCCGGTACATAGCATTAGCAGCCGGCTCCTAATCAGCTGTATCCTCAGCAGCCTTAGCAGCAGAGAAGCCGGACATACTTGAACGGAAAACCGAAGATCAAGGATGCAGCGACGCAGCCCTGCCACGGCAGCCACCCATGGGCAAACAAATCAGTCTCCAGCGTGCCGCTGTCCAGTAACCTCGAATCTGTAGTGGAGGAGGGGCGGACATGACTCACAGCAGTATTTTGAATTTGAGTGCAGTAACCATTTTGGCCACATTCTTACATACAGCGCCTTTAAATTCTCTGTCATTGTTATTAGTCATGGAAAACGGTAATAATTTGATTGCACAGTATGATTATTTATTAACTTACTTATTATTATTTATTACCATTCATTATTATTTATTATATTTATTTATTAACTTTTTCTGTTGCTTTGCTGTTAGATGAAGGGAACAGTATGGTGATTAGTTGCATATTTAGAGAAAACTGTTTGAATGATAAGCGCTTCCAGTCCTCCTTTCGGTGAATCAGGTGTCAGTGAGTGTCACCTGAAGATGGCTGGGCAAAGCAGGAGACCAGTTGAAAGGCTGATTAAATGATGCTGTCTTGCCACTGGACAGCACCACCTGGACAGGAGAAATATGCAGTGAAGGTCTCCCTCACAGCCTGGGCTTCTCTCAAGCATTGTTGCTGCCAACCCGATCCAGATGCTGGACGGCACACTGTTTCACAGTGAAGAGCGGGGCATGGCGGTGGTCTGCCTTGGTGTCCCAGTGCAGAAAATTGTGGAGGATGTAGGTTGCTTTCACAGCCTTCTCTGCCAACCTCTGGAGACACCCCCAGAACTCTATGGTAGAGCTGCCACTGTATAATAGAACAGAATAGAAAGTTTATTTTGCCATCCAGTATAGGTACATGGTCCTGCTTGTCCTTACAGTGGTTTATCAGTTCTAATCAGTTCCTTTTTCAGTTGCTATGTTCACAACTAAACAGTTTACTTCAACAATCTGACAGTTTACTAAGATACTAGTCAGTAATACTAATAATATTAATAGTAATATTACTTAGTTGTTATTAATACTAATATTACTTAGTTTACTAAGCTTAGTCTGACAATCTAGTACTCAACATTGAGCAATTTGGTCATCTCTATAGTTTATCATTTTTACATTCTAACAACAGTCTGTTAATCTGGCATCTCACAGTAACATATGGTTGATGCAGTGTGACACCTACCTGCGCAGCAAGAATGCCGAATGTGCGCTCCACCATTCTCCTGGCCCTCGACAGGCAGTAGTTGAATACCCTCCTCTCTCTGGTGTTGATGTTCTGACCCGGGTATAGTCTCATCAGCTCCCTGCGCAGTGGAAACGCCTCATCTGCTACAAACACATGAGGGACTGGGCTCTGATCTTCAGCACCAGGGAGAGGAACATCTGCCGGGAGCTGAAGGGTCTAGGAGTACAAGGCCTTGCCAAACGCAGATGCAGCTAGGGTCCCTCCATCACTGCTCCTGCCATATGCCCCAACGTCAATCACTCGGAAGCAATAGCGTGCATCCACTACAGCCAACAGCACAACAGAAAAGTGCCCCTTGTAGTTGTAAAAAAGTGACCCTGTGTTGGCTGGGGCTTGGATTTGCACATGCTTCCCATCGATTGCGCCGAGGCAATTTGGAAAGTCCCAGAGATGATGGAAGTCTTCTGCAATCTGTCTCCATTTTCCCACAGTTGGTACTGGCATGTAGTCGGTGACCAGTCAATCCCAGATGGCAGCGATGGATGATGTATGATGCCAACCACTGTTGAGAAGCCAATCCCGTAGATGAAGACCAGGCTTCTGAAAGAGTTTCCAGTGGCAAGATATCTACAAGAAGTCAGAAAACAATGCCTATTTATACTTACTGAATGTGTACGTTGCATAGCTTAGTGACAACAACAATTAACAAGTATGCACAACAATTAAAGAACATTTACATTATGCATACTAAGCATGAATTAATCAGCTACATGGAGTGAACACAACTGAAAGAAAATCAGTTCACGTGAAATGTCACCAGGGGGTGATCTAGCTATACCCCTACAACGTAATGTAATGTATGTAAGTAATGTCAATAATAATAATTGCAACCATGCAATAATTCATCTACAATATACACTGCATTGTTTATACTGTTATATGACACTGGCACTAACTTTATCTGCAGGATGCATACTACATATTCACAGTGATTGTAGGCCTACATATCGACATATCCAGATTTATATCTTGCATTGTATTTTACTTGTACAGACAGGACTGGTGAACATGCATGTCATTTTTGAGCAACAGATGCTACAAAAATCCAGGTGATCAGTCAAAATCATCATTTAAAAGTTAGATAGTTTTTTTTGCTAAAGAGGAAAGTCTGTCAGTTTATCTGTTACAATCATACTTCTGTTTTTATACTCTTGAATGGGCTGTAACGAACAGAATTTCCCTCTGGGGATCAATAAAGTATTTCTGATTCTGATACATCTATTGAACCCACCTGAGACAAATACTGGTCTGTTGCTTGGCGATACTCGGCCCAACCATCTGTAGAAGATGCTCGAACTGACACTTGTTTAACCGAAAGTAGGACTGGAAGTGCTCATCGTCCAGACAAAGCTCACTAAATAGATGATGGTATTCACCATACTGTTCCCGTTTTTTTGAGGATCTCATGCACCAAACCTCCGCTTTTTGGGAGGTTGATTGTCATCTTGGTCGAACAGCAAAGCAATGGCAAGCACTTTACGTTTTGTATCCGCCTCCGAACGTTAACTGATTCTGATGCTCCTCAGTCTAAGGCCGTTGCTATGGCATCCCTAGCAACGGAGCAACAGAGAAGCGGTGATACCTCAATAAATAAACACCGCAGAATTTTGTTGTTTGACCAATCAGAATCAAGTATTTAAGAGTGCCATGTTCTAAATGCAAATAGAACACTCTGTTTCTTTAACCAACAAAGCTCTTACTTAAGTGCAGAGCGTCAGACCAAATTAACCAACGCACTGTCAGTGTTACTTGAAAAATTTAACACTGACCAATGGGAACAGACTGGCCGACCTGTATGCTCTCACTCAGTGGATGGATGATCTGACAGGATTGCTTAAGGTGGAATGGGTGGCTGTGTGGTTGATTACTATGCCAACCGTACAAAGGAGGACAAAACTTGAACTGTTTCCACCAGTTTGTTTTGCTATCAGAGCTAACGTTAGCTAATGCGCTAAAAGGTTAGCGTTACATTGAAATCCAATATTCCTCTTTATACCTCCCCACTTTCTGGTTGGGTGGACATACTAACGTTGTTCAGCCCAACAACAGTAAATACTTTTTCACTAACCTGATATGAAGTGTGCACTGCCCATGCGACCATTTTTGATGATGGCCTCTGTCCATCCTTTTGTCTTATCACAAAAACATAGCTGTCTTTGTTTTTGTTGACAGGCAGTGGTGGCTGGTATGTGATAAAATTTAAGTTTTGAGGGATAACTCCTTCTATTCTGGCTTCCAATAATACAACAAGACATCATTATGATGTTGGCCCTAAAAGGGTCTATAGACCTTTTTACTGTTAACAAACAGTTTGACCTTTTTTTGGTGGGTGGGGCTTAGCTGGAATTTACCCTTTGTAAATTCTCCTAACTGTGCGTTCACACCGGACGCGAGTGAAACGAATTGCACGCGCGTGACGCGAGTAATGCGCCGCCCGTAACGCCCGAGTTTCGACGCCTGACCATTTTGTTCATTCGCGTCATCGCGTCATTCGCGCGAGTAGCGGGAATGACGGAGCTAAGCTAACCGGAGCTAAGCTAGTGCTAACGTTCATAGTACAACCATTCTGCAAACTAATTAAACACACATATTTACAGAACTTACCAAGTCGACCAGTCTCCTCGGCAACTTTCACCCATGCCTGCTCCTTTTTGTTGCGGTCTCTGTAGAATAGACACGTAGTATCATATAGCTCCGGGTAGCCGCACACCGCAATGATAAGTTTCTCCTTCATCTCGGCATCAACAACGGGACGTCGGGGTGTCAAGACGTCACTGACGACCATGGCAAGATAACCACCATCGCTGCTTTGTTGTTTACCTCCTCTGGAAGTCCCAGAAGCGTCGGAGGGCCAAACGCCGTCGTTTTTGGGTTCACCCTATCCTGCAGAAGCGCATCCAGCTCGGCGAGTTTCACCACCTCCTCCAGGAACTCCGTCTGGATGATAGCCGCTTTCAGCGGTACTTCAGGCTGACTGGGGCCCAGTTTGAGGACCTGTTGGCGAGGGTTGGCGCCAGGATCTCCGGGCAGGACACCAATTACAGCCGCTCCATTTCAGCTGCGGAGCGCCTGTCCATCTGTCTCCGGTGAGTAGCAGTTTATTGTTGTTGACACACGCCAGTGACGTCGGGAGAATCTCAATGCTGATTGGCTTTCGCGGTACAACACTGCTGCTTTCTTTAGTGACTATTAACTGCTCCAACTGGGTTATTATTTGGAGCTAAAGAAACAAACAGGGCTACACTTCTGAATGGCCAGGTGACATCTATGTATGGTTGTGTTGTGTTTTGGAAACCCTCCTGCAATATATTTATACTAGTAGCAACTTTTACTTTCATCACACAATGAATTTTACTTGTAGCCAAATTTAGTATTTTTTGTACATTTAGGGCCGGATCTACTAAGATCCCAATTTGCGTGTACTAATTTGCCTGCACAATCTAGAATTTTGCATGTGGGGCTGAACCGCGGTTTGCGGGTGATTTACTAAGAGAGATTGCGTACGATTTAATGTCCGCTGACACTGAAGCACATGGGATACAAGTTCATTTACCTAATTTGAGGCCTTTGCTGATAGGCTGCTGCTACAGACCTCCGAATGCACCGGTAAATTATTTGGATGTAATATATGAGATGCTTGATAAAGTGTGTGATCTTGATTATAAGATTCATATATTAGCTGATTAACTGGAATATGGATGGCTGTCCACTCAGAGATAAGCTATTGGCTGTGGCCAGTGCTAGCAATTGTGCAAATTGTTGACAGGCCAACAAGAGTGTGTGTAAGGAGTTTTGGTGCTGCAACAGCAACTTGTGTTGACCATGTGTTCACTAACTTTAGTCATTTCTGTTCTAAGCTGTTATTTATTCCAGTGGGGTTTAGTGATCACAATTTAATTGCTTATGAATGGCAGGACCTAAAGTTGTTTTCAGAAGATCAATGAAGTTGTTTAGTGAAGAGGCATTTGTAGAGGATTTTGAAAATGTATGTTTGGAATCTGTACTTGTGAAGCAGGATCCAGATGATGCCCTGGATGACTTTAATACATTGTTTTCACAAGTGTTAGAGAAACATGCCCCTCCAAGGAAATATACTGTGAGTAGCAAACAATCACCCTGGCTGGACAGTGAACTTAGGAAACTAATGATGGTATGAGATGATGCAAAAAAAGTTGCTGTTCAGTCAGGCCTTCAGTCGAACTGGCAAAATTATAGGAATTTAAGAAATTATGTAACTGCTGCTAACAAAAAGAAAAAGCATTTGTTCTATTCAACTAAAATCAAAGATGTGAAGAATGATAAGAAAAAACTATGGAATGTAGTGAATGGCATAATGGGTCGTATGCCCGGATCAAATCCTGCTTATCTTGAGGTGGACGGTAAATTCATATCAAAGCCTGTAAACATAGCTAACTGTTTTAATGATTATTTTTATGATAAGGTTAATAATTTGAGAATAAATATGACACATGTAAATGATGATGTCTCAACAGCATTAATTACAAATGTAATAATGATAAATAAAAATTATGAATTTAACATCAAAGAGGTGACAGTCAATGAGGTTATAGGCTTCTTTATAAAGGGAATGATAGTCCACCAGGTGTTGATAACCTTGATGCTAATATTCTCAGTATTGCTGCTGATTCAATTGCTGTTCCTGTGTGCTATATTTTTAATTTTTATATTGAGAAAGGTGTTTACCCAAAGACTTGGAAAATTGCCAAAGTCGTACCATTACGAAAGAATCTTGCTGCACCTTTCTCTGGGGCGAATTGTCAACCTTTTAATTTGTTACCTGCTCTAGGAAAAGTAATGGAGACGATTATTTTTGAACAAATTCAATATTGTTTTGATATTAACAACTTAAATAGTGATTTTCAACATGCATTTAGACCAATGCATTCCACATGTACAGCTCTGACGCAAATGACAGATGAATGGCATATGGATATGGATAATGGGAAATTAGTGGGTGTCGTTCTACTCGATTTTAGTGCTGCATTTGACATTACTGACATCCTTTGTTATTAGGAAAGCTCAAGCAGTATGGTTTTAGTTTGTCTGCAATGAGACTGAAGCAGATCTATTTGTCACATAGGAGTCAAACTGTTTATTTTAATGGTAGTTTGTTGGATATTAAATATATTGATTGTGGGGTACCTCAAGGGAGTCTTGGACCTTTATTATTTTCCATTTTTGTGAATGATCTCCCACTTGTTCTTGATGAGACTAGAGTTGCGATGTATGCAGATGATTGTACAATATATGCAACAGTTAGGTTAAATAATAAGCTACAGCAGGATTTAAGGCTAGTGTCACAATGGGCAACTAAAAATAAACTGGTTTTGAATGTGGGGAAAACTAAATCTATTGTTATTGGGTCAAGGTATCTGCTGAGAGATGAACCTGTTTTGGTATAACAATTGAAAACATTCCTATTGAACAGTTTATGAGACTAAACTTCTCGACATAAGTGTAGATCAGCGCTCGACATGGTCCAAACATATTGATCATATTGTGAGTAAAATGGGAATAGGGGTCTCAATGGTAAGAAGAGTGTTAAAATTTATGCCACAAGATGTCGCCAAATAAGTTATAAATGCATTTGTTCTGTCACAGCTTGATTATTGTTTTGCAATTTGGTCTAGTGCCTCAATTAAGGATTTAAATAAATTACAAGTTTCTCTAAATAAAGCAGAACTTTGTGTTTTACAGTGCTCTTACAGAACTAATGTAATACATATGCATGATAGACTGGGTTGGCTAACAGCCAATCAGAGAACCTCTTATATTTTGTTAAATTTACTCAGGAATATTATTGTTACAAGTCTCCGAATGTTTTGTATTATTTGTTTTCATCTCAGTTTAGCAGACATGGTTATCTGACAAGACGTGCTACTGAGGGGAGGTTTATTTTGCCTAAGGCTAATAGTAATGTATTTAAGTATTTAATGTATTTTTATTTAATGTATTTTTTTACAGAGCCATAGTGGGGTGGAATTCATTGCCACTTTTTATTATGTTAGTTGACTCCAAAGAGAGGTATATTTTTTTGCTTAAACAGTTTCTACTAATGTTGCAGCAACAGTAGTTAAATTGTGTAGGTGCATACTGAGATTATGGATTGATTCACCTTGACTTATGGCAAGTGTATGTTGTTGTATATTAATATATGGTATGATGTAGTGCCTGTTCTCTTCCCTGTCCTCGACATTCTGTGATACTGTTATTTTTGTATGTTTGTTTGTATGTTTTGGTATTGCTTTAGAAAGGGACATTTGCATTTAAGCATTTTTGCATTGTCCACCATAGTTCTCCTACATGCAATCTGCTGCCTCACCACCATGTTCACAAAACACAGTCTCCTTCTGTTCCTCTCCTTGTGTTCAGCCTTGTGGCTGCAGGATTGAATCAATGTGTAACAGAAACAGTTTACATGTGTGATGTGAGCTGTGGATTTCTTTGTATACTGAAATAGATACATTGTGACAGTGGCAGACATCTGATGAATGCTTTTTAAAAGTTTCTCAAAATAATTCTGATTGAAATCTCAGTTTCTAAATGTGACATTTAATCATACACTGCAACCTTAAAGGCAGAAATGTATCACTATAAACACCACCTAGCTCTGCATCTCAACCAAATATAGTTTTTATATTTCTGAAAAAACTGATTTGACTGCAGTATTAATGCTGGCCTCTACTTGAAAATGTTGTGGTGTGTAAATGTCTCCTCCATTTAAATAACCCAGAAGTCTATTAAGAGATTCTGTCCACTTTTAAGCATAGCAGCAGAATGTCAAGCCAGCCTCATATTTAAAAACTGCATAGTCCAATATGTGTATGATTACAGGGTAGTTCATACAGTGCTAAATAAAGATGTTAGACCACATTTAATACTTTTTTTGATTGTTTATTGTTCAGTATTTGTACACATTCAGTAAGCTATTCCTTCAGTAGCTAGCTAGGTAGCTAGGTAACCCTACACTTTACAGGGTTTGGCTTTGTTTTTAAAATGTTTTTAAAAGGTTTAAAACAGATCTTTTTACAACCTCTCCAGGTAAAGAGCATCATTAATGTCCAAGGAGCAACTATTAGCTTGAAATCCACAAAACCAGCCAGAAAATGAAGAAAATCCAAAAAGATTTCATTAAAGTCCATGGAGCACAGACGTTTAGTTGTGGGACTCTTGATGGAGCTGGCCAGTGCGATGCTATGATTGGCCAGTCTGTATTCAGACTGTAGGACTTAGCAAAGGGTCAGCTAGAAGAATAAGAAGACATTAAACTGAAAGTGTGGGAGGAAAAGAAATGAATGTTGTAGATTGACCAGTTAAGGCCAAGTGGGCTGCAGCCTGTTGCATCTTAAGTACTGTTTGGTGGCCCTGGCTATAGCGTTGCCATATTGTGTTGCAATGGTTTTCCCTGTACCGTCAGCATGGTAGTTGGGCCCCTCCATCCCAGCAGGGAGACAACGTCATCCTGCAGGTGCATCCTTCGGGGAAATGGGGGTAGCCTGCAGATCAATCTTACTGTTCTCTTGGTAAGTTTGCTGCAGCTGGTTGCGTTCCATGTGCTGTTTAGTGGCCTGAGCTCGAGCATTGCCACATATGGGCAATGGTTCCCCTGTAACTCTAGCATACCCCTCCAGCTCAGCAGGGAGATGGCATTATCTTGAAGTTGCTTGCTTTGTTAAAATAGCTGGAAGGGCGATCGGCCGCAGAAAAACCTTACTGTTCTCCTTGTAAGTTAGCTGCGCTTTTTGTGTTCCAAGTGCTGTTTGGTGGCCTAGGTTTGAACAGTGGCGTACCTGGGCAATGGCTCCCCTGTGCTCTTACAAAGGTATTCATGCCCTTCCACAGAAGGGAGACAACATTGTCTTGCACGTGTTTCTTTTGTTGCCTTACTGGTCCCATTGTAAGGTGGCTGTTCTGAGAACTATCTGGACCCCCCTATCCTAGCAGGGAGTCACCATTGTACCCCATGTGTCTAGTTCTTGGAAGCCAAAGCATCATTTGACTTAAGCTTGGCTGTTCTGGAAAGTGGTGGAAATTGATGCAGAGCTCTCGCCTTCCTTTCTATCAGACTGCAATATTTTTCAAATAACCCTTCAGCCCTGAGCTCCTTCAGCTTTTGCTCTGTGATCTCATCAAGAACCACACATCTCTGCTGGCCTTCTTTGATTAACCAATTGGCCTCCTTTGAAATCTCTCTAAACCTAGCTACAGCAGAAAGCTCACATTCCATTACCTGATTTCATAAGGCCTCTGCATTACGGTGCGCTTTCTGAAGCTGCCTGCTGCTGTCTGTCTCTGTATTGAACTTGCTTCTCCTCTGTATGTTGCAGAACCGGGTTGTAAATATCCTGCTTTTCCCTGATCTTCTGCTGTTTCCGCCACTCATCATTCTGCTTCATAGTTTCCAAGGCTTCACGACTGTCCATTTCCATCATGGTATCCTGACACTTCTCCTCTGACCACTGTGCCTGGATCTGATTCTTCTCACAGATCTAGGCATCCCGTGCAGCTTGATACTGAGCATCCAGAATCAGTCTGAGCTTTTTGATATCATCATCATGCTCCATTCCAGAGACACTGGACTACTCTATGACCTCTCTGGAAGGATCCTGAGAGGCAGGGGCCACCATGCAGTGTCAGCGGGCATTACAGCTGCTCCTTGAATTGTAGAAATTGATCCGCGTCTCATGGTCCTTTATTATTGGTTTACAGTGCAACGGAGAATGAATTATAGCTACTATAAAAATGTTAATTTGAAAGAACGGTTTATAGACTGATGAACTAGCTAAATGTTAGGGGGCTATCCTAGCTGACAGTTGGTGAATGGCAGGGTACACCCTCGACAGGTCACCGTCATAGGGCTGACACATAGAGACAGAAAATCATTCACGCTCACATTCCCAACTTGCATGTCTCTGGACTGTGGGAGGAAGCTCGAGTACCCAGAGAAAAACCACGCTGGAGGAGGACATGCAAACTCCGCACAGAAGGTCTCCTCCACCTTGGGTTTTAAAAAGTCCAACCTGGATTCAAACCACAAACTCTCTCGATGTATGGCGACAATGCTAAGCACTGCACCACCATGCCACCTGTGCAGCAGAGATAAAACTAGGAGCTAAAAGAAGCTGAAAAGCTCTACAGAATATTAAGTCAATTAGGCCGCTCTCACGCAGTGGTTGTACATTTTCTTACAAAAAGTAATGCAACAAAATTTATACATATCCTATGTAATCATGTGCCAGTAATACCGTTATAATCTACATGTTTGGGAAGGCTGCGATCATGTGACCATCCACTCACAGGAGTAAAGATGGAGCCTTTTTGTAAGGCACATCGTCACCATGTTACTTTTCCTGAACCTAACCGTTTGTAACTTCATGCTAAATTAGTAAGTCAAATGCTGATTTGTAGGATATCATACTAATCGTTGTATTAGGATGCGCTGATCCACTGTGGACGTAACAGTAATAATTAGTGCGAGTTGGAGTTTATGATCATAAACAAAACGATAAGCAATACTTTAAATCTGTTTTCATACTAAAAACTATTTAGTTGCAGGCTAGTCCTGTTGTTTCTGAACTAAAATGTAGCTCTACAACATACTTAGGGCTGAGGCCTCACAAATCACACAATTGTGCTATTTTAGTCAGATTTAACATGTCGTATTGTTCTCATGACATCCTACTCCTTTCTGTCTGTTGTGTTTTATTTTTCTCAGTTATTTAAAAGTCATTAAATGTGTTCTCCAAAAAGTCTGCACTGACGTTGGGTAGATGTACAAAGATTAACAGACTGTGATGTCTGTTTCCTGTGTGGTGATGTGGATGTTTCCTGTCTCCTCTACAGTGAGGACTGACACGCAAAAAGATGTTTAAAACACTGCAGAGTCTCATCCCGCTCTGAACTGACTGTCAGAGGAGTCGAGTCTGATTTCTCTGAGAGAGACTCATTATTCTTCTGTCAGTCTGTCTGTCTGTCTACAGAGAGACAGACAGATCACAAACAGACGTGTGGAAAAATCCTCTTTCCTGTTCTTCCTCTGCCTCTGTCAGACCCGACCAGGAGAGGAAACCGTCGTCGTCCTCCCTCCCTCTCTGCAGGAAAGTGACAGCCCGTCTAATTGGGATTAATCAACTGGCAGCTCCAGTTGAGTGGCGGCGTCGCGATCTGAAGAGAAATGGCATTGACCCAAAGAGAGAGGTGTATACCGCCCCGGGGCCGGCGCTTGTACCGATTCATCTTCCTCAGCATAACATTATTATTCCCAACTCCACCACAGGAGAAGAAGAAGAAGGAACATCTTTAGGATTCCTGGGTCAAGAACAAAAAGCCAGAGAGGGAGAATAGAAACTGAACTAATCAAAAAAGAAAGAAAAAGAGCAGCACTTGACAGTTTTTTTCCCATCGAACATGACAAAAAAAAAGAAAAGAAAGACGCTCTCGGAAGAAGAAGCGTGGCAGTGCTACATTATTCTTTTTTATTCTTTCTCTTGCAGCCATCGCTTTGAATTACAGAGGGAATCTTTTTGCTGAGAGTCAGGCGTTGAAGAGGAAAAAAAATCAAAAATTCATCTAAGAGACTTTCAGGAGCAGAGAGAAAGAGAGAGAGGAGGCGAGGAGGAGGAGTGTTTTGTGCTGGAACCAACATTTGCAGAAAGTTCCAGCTCCTTAAGCAATTATTAGCGGTGATAGTTTGACATGTTCAAGAGTTGTCAACAACTGGCTTTAAACAAAAGTACAAAGCAGAAATAAACACTGCCCGCGGTGGAATTAACTTGAGGGACGTGCAGGGTCGATGAATTAAACATGTGCTGCTTCTTCTTCTGCTGTGTTACAGCCGAGCGTGGCGTTCGTGTTATCAAGAGGCTGCAACGCTCACACTGCATCTATATGGAAAGCAGAGGAACACTGCAAAAAATGTTATTGTGTTATTTAGTCAAATCATCTGATCCCTCTATCATTAACTCCTTATTAGTAGTATTTATTGCACTCGAAATTACTCGTCAGCATACTGACAACCATTTTAGGAAGTTTTAATCATGACTTTGACTGAGTGCTGAATTCACACTGGATTAATTCAAAGGTTCATCTGCTGTGTTTTATGTTCAAGGCATATTTCACGCACACTGACGAGCTGACTCGGTCTGAGCACAGTGACGAGTCTCTTTGTTGGATTTATTTTTTCAGATTCAATGAACATTTAACAAACTGGTTTGTTGAGCTCATTCCAAATGTCCAGACAACCTAATAATTTTAAATAATAATAATGCTAATTTTTTGTTTTGTTTTTTTACAGTGCAGAGCAGGATAATGTGCAGTCGGAGCAGCTGCTTGCATCATTTCCATCGACATGTAATGAAGCGACCCTTTGCTCCCCGGGGGGGTCGTTCATTCACTCTGTTGTTTTCAATCCTGTTTTTTATTCCGACTCCATTTACCAAAATGTATTCATCCTCTCTGCTGCTCCGCTAATTAGCAAAGTGCTTAAGACATAAAAGACTAAAGTTTTATCTCTTTAATCTCTTATTCCCTTGTAGTTCTTGGAAATGAAAACACTGCTTGTTCTTTTTTTATTATTTTTTCATACTGTACAGCCAATTACAAATGGCAGCTGAAAATATCCAAGTAGATCGGAGTTTTGTATTCTTTTTTTATCTGACTTTAATTAATGCAGGAAAAAATATTCTAATGTAGAAGCAAAGTTTATGAGGATAATTAATTTCTGGATTTAGGAGGGAGGAAGTCTAACAAGGCTGAATGACAAATAACGAGCTGATGAGCTATTGGAGCTGGATTTTATTTACATATTGTGGCGAGACTTAATTGACAGCAATCATAAATCTGGCACCCAACCAGGTCCAAAATTATTTTTCCTGGGAATTTTGAAGTTTTAGACCCCATTTAAACTTGGTCCCTTTATGTGTCTGCATGACTTGGAAATCTATCTGATCTCAAATAGTTGATCTGACATGCATCCAAGAAGCATTTAGTACAGACTGAAATCTGATTGTTCAGACCTCTGGAGCATGTTTAAGAGTAGGCTATTTCTAGCCAGATGTTGAACGTGTAGATACATCTGTCTCTCCGAAACACATATGTAATCTTCTCTCCTCTCATAGTGTAACTGTATCAGTAAGCAGTGTAAAAGTACATCTACGGTCTGTCTCCTCTGTGATAACAGCAGCTTGACTAAAATGAACTGTTTTTTTTATCTCATTAAAGCAGCAAGGGAAAAACTGCTCCATCCATTTCTACACTAGTCTCGCTCACCAGACCTTTCTCAAGAAAAGAAAGGTCTGGCTGGGCCGACTCTCACTTTAAGATTGGAGAAAAAAAACGCCCCGGCTGCTTGTATTTCTTTCGACCAATCACAATCGTTCTTGGCAGTGCCACAGCAACGGTGCGCTTGCAAAAATATTGCCGGGGGGAAACAGGTTTTGGTGTAACACGCCCACAAAAATATCGCCTACAGGACGCGAACCATGGCAGAAAAATGGCTACATCCCCGCAAGATCAAACACCGCAAAATTTAGTAAAGGACATGTTGAAAACTGCAACCGGAGGTGGTAGGGTAGGACTTCAGCGGGTGGCTCGTTCCGCCCAATGAGAGGCTGATCTTTGCAGCGAACTTCCGCCCACTCAGACTATTTCTACACATACAATCAAATATAAGACACGCTGTGCTGCTGTAGCATTTATCTTAATAGAACCAAAGAAAAAAGGCCCAAAAAAATTCAAATTTATGATTGAATAGCTGTAAGAGGTGAAGCGAAACAGGTCATTATTATTAGTGGTTTTGATGTCTGTCTATTCTTTCTCTGAGAGGATAAGGGGAGCTGTCTCCTGTCAGTGGTAGCCTATAACTGTTAGTCATATGTAATAACTGCCTGAGGTTGTTGTTTATTGGATGATTTCCATGTCATGAAAATACATTAGATATACATTCAAGAAGAATATTAGCTCACTGCAAATCAAAGTCCAAACTGATATATTGTCTGATTATTAGTATAGTATTAGTATAAGGTATGTGAGCTAATACATAGAGAAATTTCATGTTTGAGGTTATTTAGAAAGAGTTCACCAGAGAGCACTGACAAGTTTATTTCTACACTGTAAAATGTTTCAAACACTTTCAGTCACTTTTCTTAAAGAGCAGGGGCTACACGTCCGGGGAGGCTAACCAGGGAAATGTTTGGGGGGCCCCCAACATTTTGGAGAAAAGGACATTCAGTGGCCGATTATTTTGGCAAATTTTGCAGTGACAGTTATAAACACCAATCATTTCGTAAATCAAACACTACTTAATAATGGATGTAGCTACCATGATGTCACACACTGGTTTGTGGACATTATGAAGCTTTGAATTCGGCATTATGTCTGTGAGGATCTTAGTTTTAGAAGCCAGAGTTGACCATAATCGGGAGAGAGGCTGATGTTGTTGTCGAGTGAGAGGTATATCTGACTGAAAAGCCGAGGACATTATCGACAGGCAGCCTGTCACTCAAAGCAGCCCACCCATAATTATGCATAACTTTGAGCCAGGTGAGTTATATTAACAAAATCACTCCCTGTGCAGTTGTCATGAAGGGGATAATAAGCTATGGAGACGAATACCGCTTTTTCTACCAGGCTGTAAACATGTTTATTTCTCCTGTAAAGTTAGGCTTTTTAACATGGGGGTGTATGGGGATTGACTGGCTTCTGCAGTCAGCCTCAAGTGGCCATTAGAGGAACTGCAGCCCAGAGGTTAGGGTACAGTGTTAATTTTGGCAGCTATTTTAGATTTATTCCTAGTCTTGAGATAAAAATGCGTATTAGTTTTAGTCACATTTTAGTCCTTCATAGTTTAGTTGACAAAAACTCAAAATATTTTAGTTGATGGTAATTTGTGACATGTTAGTCAACTTTAAGTCATTATTTTAGTCAAGATGTTCGTTTCTCTTTAAAATAATACAATTACACTAATAGTGGTATTGGACATTGGAATTAGGTTGACAGGTTGTATTAAAATTTTATTCAGACATAATTTTTCTCTGCAACTGTGGCACACAAGCATACATGTACTGACCATCATCTGAAAAGCTCAAAATCTCTCTTTGTTCTCAAAAACTGTGACACCACAAATAACTAATCTGAGACAACTAAGATTTGTAGCCAAGTTCACTGTAGACTCTGATTTATTGATCTCACTGTTAAGAAGCAGAAAAATAACTGTAAGTCTGCAACATTAGTCTGGAGGTTTAAAATCTTGTCCTCACAGAGTTGGTGATTAAATCTAAACTTTCATCCCTGTCAGAGAAAACTGATCTGAGTTCAGACTGTTTACTTACAGCACAGATACACTCACAGATAACTGAGCCTCCTACCTGCCTGCCATACAGCATCAGACCATAGACATTCTTGAGACTGTCTGGAACTGAGTTGAGTCTTGCGGAGATCAACAGATGTGAAGTCCAGTAGCCGGTGGCCTCCTGGTCTGCTGCCGTTCACTGGTTTACAAGCTGAGCTAGCTGCTAACAGCCACTGCAATGAACTAAATCTATTCAACAGCTCCACAATCCACAGTCGCCATAGTTGCAGCTATGTCAGTAGGATTTCACATCTACATATTATGCACAATGTATCCTACTGCATCTGCTGTTGACATTCCGGTACACTGCTACCAATGCCGGGATGTCAACAAAAGCACATGGTTCAGTTTAGGCAACAAAAGCTTGTGGTTAGGTTTAGAAAAAACATCATGGTTTGGCTCTACATTCATAAGGGAAGCAAACAGCTGCCTGCTGGGTGAAAATCCAGGGTTTGTTGGACCCATTCACTATTCCTCCCACACATCCTACAGGGACTTTCCTGCTCCTCATATCACGTTGTTTCTGGCAGTGTCTCAACCTGATGCCATCCAGCTACATATCATACCACTGCGAAATGTGGCTTTTGGCATTAGGTGTCTGATCCTGAAATCACTGACAAAGCGGTGGTATTCAACAACTTCGGAATGAGAATGGGCTGCACAGGCAGACACACAGCTACGTATTTTCTGCCGCATTACAGCTCAAAGTTCACACCAACTGCTAACGTTGCTCTGGTGAGTGTGTTTGCAGGTTAGCGAAACATACTGGTGTTAATTTTTTACTGGAGTTTACAACCAGTTGGTGATCTGATCCTGCTCATGTGGAATAAGAAAATAATTGCAAGCACGGCTGTTATTGGTTGTTCTGTTCTCTTCTTACATTTTGAATATCCAATAGTCCACCACTAACATTGTCGTCTTGTCTAGTCAACGAAAATGAATCAGAGAATGTGTCATAGTTTTTATTACCAAGATCTACTTTTAGCTCGTCAACATCTTTGTCACAGGAAAAGGGGTCATAGTTCTTGATAACAAAATTAGCACTGGTCAGATAGTAATATTGAGTTGGCTGATGATTACAAAGAGGAGAATGTAGGACCGTACACAGACAGAGAGAGGGAGGACAGCTTAGCCCCCTCAAGTAGCCGCAGTGCCAAATGTAAGACATGGGGAGAGAGTGGCGACAACCAGGGAGGTACCTCCTGTGGAGAAAAGCAAGGGAGCAAATGTGTCTTTCCATTTTGTCTCATATGAATAAAAGTAAAATTCATCAGACTCAGTGTGCAAGGTTTCTGTGTGTGATGATTTTTATCGGCTAACAGATTTAAAAAAAAAAACAAACAAACATATGTATAAAAAACATGGATTTGATGTGCAAAGGCCTTAATTTTGTTCAGAAAGTTTTTGTCGATTTAAAATTACAAAAAAAGAGATGTGATTGTGTTAGTAGTAGTGTTTACAGTTAGGACCAGTCTGTTCAAATTTTGATATCTCTAATGACATTTAATGACAGCACTCTGCTAAACTTCTTGTCCTGGAGCTCTTACAGTCTGCAGTGCCCACACAGTTTACATCTCCATCACCTAAAACATGGCAGCTGTTCCTACATCAAGTAAGACTGCAGACAAGAGATATGTTCACACACACACACACACACTCTGAGGTGGAGTGTGTGTTTCATGTGATGAGCGCTGCTTTAATCCCGTCAGGTCGTCTCTAACAGCGCTCTGAGAGGGAAGGGGTTAATTCAGGTGATACCAACGCTGAGCGGAACAATTCAAGATTGCCGCCTCCACAGCGTACAGGAATATTATTAACAGGAAGTCATCGACCAGGCGGTATCTTCTTCTCACTGCCACTGAGGTCTGGATTAATCCCACAGACCAGAATCAGAGAGGAGTCATTATCGCAGCACAGACTGCCGTGTCGTTCTAGACATACTCTGCTGGCTGTATCTCAGCCTGTCGTTTCTGCTTCTCTGCACGCCAACCTTCGCTCTTCATAATCCATTATGCTGTGATCAGAATGCACACTGTTGATTGATTCAAATGTGTATTAGATCAGGGAAGTAGGGGGTAGATTTAGAGTAATGGAGTCTCAGACCTTGTTCACTCAGCAGATGGATGATGGGAGCGTCAGCGGGCCGTACATCGCGGCCCGGCGCTCCATCAGTCCTGACGCCGTGAGATAATATTTGAAGTGCGATGGATGTACACGTCCCCTCTCTGTGTTTCCTCTTTTTTTACCCAGAGTGCCTATGTGTGCCAATCAGCTGCCTGTTATTTTCTTCTTCAGGTGAAGTCGGCGGGTCGTGTTGTCGTTGGCGGTGAAACGCTGCAGGATGTGACATTAATGAGGTTCCTCTCACAGGTTTTATACGCTCTGGTTCTCATATCAACACACACTCAAGCACACCTTATTTTGCCTGAAATGCACAATGTACTGCAGAGAAAAGAAGAAGAGTTGAGTTGACACTTACGCCGTCAAAATACAGGCACAAGTTGAAGATAATGTTTCCTCAACTTTTAGATCAGCTTTCTTTGAATTAACAGAAATAAAAGACAAAATACAGGAAAAAAAGACAAAAAAGGCATCTTTGTAAAATAGTTTATTTTATTTTGCTAAAATTAATTTTTGTTTAGTGAACTTGTTTACTAATCGTGAACGACACCCACAGGTGTGACATTCTCCTGCAGCTTTTCATTACCAAGTTATACAATTTGTTAATAGTTTAACATTTTGAAATTTGATTTGGTTTTCTTCTTCAAGAGGTGAATGGTGTCGCAAAATCTTTGATGGCTGACAAATCAGGCTGGTGACATAAACTATACATATTCCTGTGTAAACTAATGGATCCAAATTTATACATATCCCACATAATCATGAGCCAGTAATTCATGCATAACCCACATATTTTGGAAGGTTGCAATCATGTGACCAATGCGCCAATGGCAGTGGGTGGTAGATTGATTGAAAAACAGGACTTTTCCACGGGACTTTTCCACAGAGACCGGCGTCTCAGTGTGAACTTGAACTTTGAGTCATGTCAAGGTGCATCCTCACTATGTTTCTTTTCCCTAAGCCTAACCATAGTGACTTGCCAAGATCAGTGGTTCCCAACTGGTCCAGCCACGGGGTCCAGATTTCTCCTTTGTCATTAGTTCAAGGTCCACACAGTTTCATTATGTTCAGTATCACTCTTTGGCTGTGTAGTCAAGCTAGTTTGCTGTCTCTGTCAAGTAGCTGTTCGTTTAGCCTAGTCACTCAGTCTACAGCAGGAAACAGCACTTCAAAATGAAAGTTCTGTGCCGGAAACTCCCTGTACTTCAAAATAAAGTGTGTTTTTCACAAACTTGACACGTTCCCATGTCACTTGCAGTCCATTCAGAATGGACCTGCGACAAGCTTTTGGATTGCAACCCACCAGTTGGGAACTATGGCCTAAACTTAAAGATGCCTAACCATGTTTCTTTTCCTAAACTTTACCTCTGTAACTCAACATTAAATACGTAAGTTTAAGTTAACGATATAACACCATTCTTGGGACACTAATTTGCAAGATGTCATATAAACTGTTGTCTGTGTGTGTGTGTGTGTGTGTGTGTGTGTGTGTGTGTGTGTGTGCGTGTGCAAGGATATCATACAGGCTGTTCTATGAGGATATGTTTGACAAATCTTAATGTGTGTAGGGCACAATGTGATAGCAACCATGATATACTGTATATGTGATACTCTCAGACTAAGTGGGGATGTTCCTTCTCCAACTTCATTACTTTTTCAATTAGAATTTCAGGGAGACAGAAAATTGTCTTCAAAAATAACCCACATTTCTCAGTTTCGGGGGCTTATTAAGAGTGTTGTGGTGTTTATATTGAATTCATTACATTTTATTTACAAAGACATTTTGAAGACCTTTGTCACATTGAGTGTAATTGAAAGTTATTAGTCTGTGGCCATCAAGTTTGGATAATTTAAACCTGCACATAGGCTTACAGAAGATATTTAACAGTTAAGATCTGTTTTGGCTCATAGTGCACAAGAGAAACAAGAAATCTAGATTTATAAATGGAGGATAAATATTGATTTAAGCATTTTCAGGAATTAGCAGGCATCTTTCTCTTCCACTGGTAACACTGTAACACTGGTGCAGTATGAAATCAACATGGCAGCAAAGGCACTTAAAGGTGGTGTTTTGATTGGTGACGTTGAGCCTTTCATTAACAAAACAGCAACAAACCAAACAGGCTGCTTCCATGATTTACATTTTCCCCCAATTTCAAGAGAAAGAAGAAAAACGCAAACATACTAACCCAATCAGAAACTGGATAATAGACTGTACACTTAGAATAACTTCAGCTAATTAAACCATTTTGCTGTGTGAGAGTCAAAATTAGCCAGTTTATTTCATGGTGCCGCAATTTCCTGATAATTTCCTAAAAATGACAAATAAGATTTTCTTACAGAGGAAAACAAAACTGTTTAGGATGTTTAGACCAAAACAACATCTTCATTGCTGTCAGGAGGTAAATTAATATTTGTGGACCCAGAAAATCAACCAGAGTCCCAGTAAAGTGTGAGCAGGCAGGTAGCGTCTCTGCCTCTCAGACTTGGTTCTCCCATCTATCAGCAGAGCTAATTCACACCCAGTATAAACCAGTGCCGCCTGAAAAACAGCCATAATTTTGTCCGTCCTTATGTATTTATCAAGATGAATAATCAAGATGAAAAAGCCCCCCGCCCGGGAGCTGGGAGCGGAGGATCCTTCACCGCCGATCGCTCCGCCACATCAATATTCAGACGATCAGCGGCCCATGAGTAAACAGAAAGAAGCGCTGGCCTCGGCATATTTAAAACGCAGCCATTTTAACGCGGTGGCTATTAACTGATCTCCCTGTTATTTATTTCCTTTCCTTGTTATTAACGCCGGACGTGATATTATTCTAATTATATCAGGCCCAATCAGCAGTATTGCCTGTCTCTGGCTCATTTCCATTAGCTTTGTCTTTCACACTGTGATACTAATTCAATGAGACATCAAACATTTAAATGGAGCCGAGATGCAGAGGTCAGGAGTTTTTTTTCTCTTCTTGCCTCTGCACTCTGTTATTGCTTTGCTGTAATTGTGTTTGTCCCCCTGCCGGATGACTAATTGTGCCGAGCTGCCCGTCCCATCAGATGAACTGCACACTAATATGTTAGTTTGCTCTCTAATGCTAATATGTGTTTTGTTGTGGACGAGGCTCGGCTGGACTCAGATCACAATCCAGGTTTCTGTCACACACACAGATTTACACAATGGGACAGGTGGAAAAGAAAGCACATCAGAGTTCTGAAGAACAGCAGAGCTGCTGACACGGAGACGACCATGAGAACAAGACAACAGGGACAACAAGAAAAGATAACATAAAAGAAGACACAAGATAACATGGAGAACAACATGTGGTGACAATGAGACTTCAGAACAAGAGGACAGGGACAATGTTGCAGAGCTGATGAGTAGGACGACATGAGAGGACAATGACGGTGACAAAAAGAGGAGAGGGACAACACAACAGGGAGAGAGGAGGACAAGACACAATATGAGATGACAGGGAGTGCAGCAGGACAAGAGGAGAGAGACAGCAACATGAGAAGACATGCAATATGAAACAGTAGAGGACAACATGAGATGACATGGAGTGCAACAAAAGGATAGAGGGATAGGGTGGATGAAACTAGAAGACACAGACTACAACATAAGACAGTGGGGAGGACAACAAGACATGATGACATCAAAACAAGAGGACGATGAGGGTGACAAAGGACAGCAGGGAGGAAAACAAAATGAGAGGACAGGGAAGATTACAGCAACAACATTATGGAGGGACGCACAAGAAGACTATGAGTACAGGACTGTGGGGGGCAATAACACAAGACAAGAGAAACAACACAAGAGACATGATGGAAAACATATTACTTATGTCAATATAAAGAGTTTTCATCTTGTCCTCCATTTCATCTCAAGTTGTTAACCATTTCACTCAGTGACATGAGCGGGTGAATCACATAGCTAAGCTGTTGTTCCTGGATTACAAAGAGCTGTTTTTATTGTTTCACCTGTTTAATCTTTTTATGCAGCCATGTTGGCCACGTCTCCGTTGTTTACCCTATAAGAGAAAGGTTGGATTGAATATTAATTCGTTTTTTCATTTCAACCCAGTTACCAGGAAAAATTTTGGCATTGTACGCTTCTCTAATGATGGTTATGTTACATTTAATTTTTCATATATATCACATCAACATTTCTAAAGTCACGTAGTCCAGATTAAATGTACATGAGCTGGAGGAGGACATGGTGGATGGCGTGACACCTTAGCAAGACAGCTGACAAGTAGCAGACAGTAGAACAACAAAAGCAGGATTTTTCTTAACAAGAGTGCGGGAAATTATTAGCAACCAAATATTATCAGTTTCAAAATGGTGTCATTTGCTGTACATGTCCTCAAAAAGGCAAACCCATCTACATCATGGCTTTCTTTTTTTTTTTCTTTTTTTTAAATTGTCAGTAGGTATCCAAAACATAATTATATGCTTTTTCTGTATAAGCTATAAAATCTATGAATCTACTATTAAAACGATTTAATTAAATGATTAATTTCTTACTGTTATTTTTGTCAGATATGTGAAGATGATTGCTGCTTAATATGTACATTGATGTTGTCCAATGTCAAGTCATTGTGTCAAGACAATACATGCATGATAGTGTGCACTGAGGCCTGTCGTAACTTCTTTACGCCACTGAATGTAAAGATATGTAAAGTTTTAACATGATCCTCTACACACAAAACGTACAAATGTAATGTGTCCATGGTTTGCAGAAATGTACAGGGCCAACATTCCGGCAACTGGGTTGCTCATTTGCATTTGGAGATATGACACCTTGGTTCAAGAATGTTTGTGACTCCAGGGTTGAAAATGAGATATAGAAAAAGATGATTTTGTTTTAGTGTCAGTACTAAATCATAACATTTCTAATACTTCAAATAAGCTCTAGTTGTCCTAAGTGTTGGTGTGACTGGTTCTTAATGTGTTTTGGCTACAGTCATGGGACAGAAAGCTGAAGTGTGTGGGTGTTAAGTAGGTGGGGGGAGGAGTCTTGATAATAGTATTTAATTTATCACTTAAAGTGGTGGGCGACCTCTGGGCGTCCCGGTCCCTCCATCACCTCCTCAGCTGCTCCCTTTAATTGTCGGAGCCGAGAGAGTAAATGAAAATCAACTGGCCTCATAATGAATGGAGGCCATTACTGTGTTTAAACCACACACACACACACACACACACACACACGCAGCAGCAGCAGCAGCAGCACAAAGGCCGGCTGAAGGTTTCTCTTCAAAGTTCCAAGAAATCAGTCAGGCCGTTACTGAAAGCAGAAACCTGTGATCCTGCTTTGGTAAAGCTAAGACGGAGGCATCAGGGTTTCTTCATGGGTCATCTCTGAGGCTACATCCACAGTCATATTTTTGGTTCTAAAACTTTTGCTACATTTACACCAAGCATGTTAAACCCCATAAAAAAGAGACTTTTGAAAACACTGCTGACCCAGTTTTAGTTTGAAAACTCCTGAATTCTGTTTTAGTCCTGAATGGCAGAAACAAAGTTTTGGAAACAATAATGCAGACACCCACATTTGCTTCTCAACTGGGTCTTACCAGTCAGGATGTGTCCTTCCCGCTGTCCTAAATTCTGCATTTTAGGATGCTGTTACTGCCTTCATGCATAGCAGGCAAGCTATTGTTCCAGCAATTGGTAACAATTTCCCTTTCCAGCAGCATGAGCGGCCCTATGTATAATGTACAATCAACTTTCTGTTTACACAGGCAGGGGTATGCAAAGTGTACCAAAATTTTCATGTGATATGCATTTTCAGGCGTGTTAGGAAATATAAGGAGAAGAGGCAAGGTCCAGTTAATATCTATGAACGTTACATAAAACTAAAATAATTCAACTACTGGGTGTAAAATCACCAGACCTCACTGCATTGTGGGGTCCATAGAGCAAGTGCTCTAGCCTCCTAGCCACTCAGTATTGGGCCTGTTCATGATAGTAGGAAGTAACTCTGCATTCAGCCATTAGTGACTTTTACAACTTTTAGGACATAAATATCTAAATAGGATCTAGGTATGGGGATTTAATGTACCTGAAAAAAAAATCCACCGAGTTATGGACGTCTCTTTCACAAGGTGAGTTCATAAGAAAAAAAAAAAGAGTTTTTGGGCACCATGGCATCATGTAACAATTCCAACAGTTGTGATAACACACTTTTGCCACTAAGTCACAGCCCAGCTCTACTCTTGGGTGCTTAGTTAGTTGGATGGAGATGTTGGATGGAAAGCAGTTTTAAAATGAAAACATTAGTGTGGATGTAGCCTGAGACCCAAAGCCAAGAGTACAAACTGCTCGTTCACTGGTGGAACATCATGTCGTCTCTCCGTTTGGGTCTCTTCAGGTGTGACTGTGTTTAGACAGATTACACATACACATTGTGTTATAAAAATGTTGACGCAATTCTCCTAGGGTAGCTTGAATCGATGCGAGAGACATCTGCAAAATGTTTCAATTTGAGCTAGCTGCAGAAACCTGCAGAGATGAGAGGAGAAATAAGAGAGACTGGAGGGCAGTAGTGAAAAAAATGGTTTTCTGCTGTTTTCATCAGTCTGAGGCTTAACTGGACACAAACACACAGAAAACCACACAGTCAGTGCATCAGTTTGCCTCTGTACGTTTGGGCAAACACAAACTATATTAACTCTATCTGGATCAGCTGTAATTATAGATTATACTCTGGTCCCTTTCAGTTTGGGTTGCTTTGTTTGTATGAAATTATTGATGCAGATCGGGTTCAGGTTTAGCTTCTCCGTGAGTTCGATTTGAATCAGTTTTAAAAACCATGGACATTTTAATAGGCAGAGCCAGAAGCTAACTAATAAGGCATAGCTGGCTACAATGTGAGCTTGCTATCTAGATAGAAGTCAAGCACATTTAAGAACTCTGTTACACTTTCTATTGAATATTTCTTTGCAGTAATTAATCATAGCAGCATATTGCAATTGAAAGACGCCAGTGAGCTTAACCAAAGAGTTTCAGAGAACATCAAAAGATATGATTCGATGCACAACTACAGGTCTATCCCAAATGCTGCATGGAATTTGGAAAGAATGTTTACTACTGTCAAAACCTGAGCGTTTATGGTAACTTTGTTTCTTTTTCAACAAAACCTGCACACAGGTTTATTTTGCCTCCATGACTGATGACTTCATTCAGTTGTTGGGCCCATGTGAATAGGCCCTTAAGTTCCGACCCTACAGAGAATAGAGAAGGGATAAAATAAAGGATGGTTGTCTATCTCTACACAAAAGGAGGTGTCCTTCAGGCAGCCATGCTTTATTAAAAAACTGTTCACGGCATCCACATTAAAATGAACACTGTAAAAAAACAATGTGTGTAAGTTTTAAATGTACCTTTAGTTTCTTAGCAGCACAAACCAAATTCCAAATTCACCACAATTTTACTGTCCTAGCATCAGAAGATCTAAAGGCAGAGATCTGAAAACCCTTTTCGTATTTTGGGTGAAGTGACCCTTTAAGAATAAGATGGCCAAATGAACAGATTTATCCATCATAATTTTGTTCTGCCTCAACCTGATGAAGGATATAATGAAATCAAAAATGTAATTACTGCCAAATACATTTATCCGGTTCAGTGGTGGAATGTAACTAAGTACATTTACTCAAGTTTTCAAAGAAAGTACAATTATGAGGTACTTCACTTGAGTATTCCCATTTTCTACTACACTACTACACAACACTTCTACAGTAAGCTACTTCACCACAGTTAAGAGGCAAATAGTTTTTACTCTACAAAATGTATGGGACAGCTGTAGTTACTTTTCAGATTCAGATCAAGAATACAAAATGTAATCAGAAATATCATATTATTATATCACACTACACACACACACATACACACACACATATATATATGTGTGTGTGTATATATGTCTGTGTGTTAGTCAGTGGTCTGCACGGGCACTGTGCTGCACTGCTCCGAGGTTCAGCGATGAGCTGGCAGGGACAGATTTGTGGACGAGCGTCTTCATACAGGACAGTGTAATGAAAAGCCTCAGAGTCTCTCTGTGCTAAAGAGTTCATTACGCCCCGTCATCAATCCTTCCTCTTTCTGAAGCATTACATTCATCAGGAAAATTAAAAAAGTGTCATGTCTGCAGTGATTTGTATTCTTCCATCAAAAACACACACCGTCGAGCTGCTTCAATTTGCATATTCCCAGGATGTAATAATAACTCATTGGGGCCTGGCTCAGCCTGCACAGAGCCGGGGATGAGATGAAGTCTCTCAGCAGGACCGGGTGGAGAAGATGAGAAGACAGACCCGGCAAGATTGATAAAACCACCGAGACTGGAGTCTAAGAGGAAAAATAATCCCCACAAACTACGTTAAAAACTGTGACTAATTCATGTTTTTTATATTCCTGTCTCCTGGTGTGGTGTATGCTTGTTTTATCTGTGGATGACTGTTCAAAAATAGGATGCTTTCACACTTAACCTGTTTGGTTTGGTTCAAATAAACTCTGGTGTGTTTGTTCATTCAGGCTGTATGAAATGAAACAAACTGCACAATGGCACAAAGATATCCTTGAAATCTGACAGCATGAAACGCAGATGTCTCCTGTACAGACTAATTGATTCCTACTGTTGAGTTTTGTTAGAGTTCAGCTGGACATCAAACACCATATTAAAGGCTCTGAAACTATTGGACCCACAAAGGTAATTTGACATATTTTGGTAGATTAGTGTCAGGCGTTTGTGGGCATGTACAGGCTGTATAAGGGGCCATATACATGCTGCCCTAAAATCCATTGTCCTCAATGTAGATGCATGGCAGGCAAATGCCAGAGTGACCCTGTCACAGCACGCACACGTCCCTCAGCACCTAACTTTCAGGGCTGCGCCCTGAGATAAACTGAGTTCAACTTTTGGAACACAGCAGTGCGCACCACGTGTCATGTGATGAGGCCCAACCAATCACAGCCAACAGATAAATTTCCCTTCTACCATAAATATCATTCTGTGTTAAATATGGAAAAGAGGTTGATCATTTCAGTGCAGAGACGTACATACAAACAACGCCTGGATCAGATCAGCTCTGCACTCAGGATTTCAGGTAAATAGGCTATGATATGGTGCTTGTTGAGGTTGCTTTGCAACCTGAGACGCAGCCTGCCACCAGCTGGTACAGAAAAGGCACAAGAGTAGCACCCAGCCCCTGACCTCATGTTTTCCAGGCGGTTAAAGACCCAGCATGACATCTCCGAGACCCTCTTGTTAGCTTTTTCACAAATTACTTGTTTTACCTTCCTTTCAGTTAAACAGTATTTTGAGCCTCCATGGATGGCAATGCCAGTCAGTTGATCCACCTTTGGTCTATGCTGAAATATCTCAACAACTATCAGATGGATTGGCATTTCATTTTGTACAGATATTTGTGTTCCTCAGAGGACGAATCCTACTTTTTCTTTCACTTTTCATCTAGCACCACCATGAAGTCAATGTTTTCATACTTTAGTAAACAACCAAATGGCTGCAAAACTAATGATAATCCTATCAGCCTCAGCTGTACTTTGTGTTTACTGCTAATTAGCCAATGTTAGTATGTTAACACACTAAAATAAGATGGTAAACATGGCTAAAATTTTACCTGCTAAACATCAGCATGTTAGCATTGTCATTGTGATCATGTGAACGTTTAGCACAGTGCTTTCACCAAAGGACTCCAGCTATAGCTGAAATCAGAGTTCTAGATTAAAGAAGCTAATGTCCCTCCCCTTCCAGTCACCCCCATGGGACCTTATTTCAGAAAAAAAATATGTACAGTAGTTACATCCACAGACAAAGAATTTTTTGATCCTGTTTAAATCATGCCAGGAATGACACATAGGATGTGTCAATGTAACCACCAGGATATACTCACACGAGCAACACATTTTGCTCATTCTTTAGCTTCCCAGCTAATAAAAAGACAAGGAATCACTGGATAAAATCATAGACTGTATAAAATAAAGCATATAGCTTCTGTGACGTCATTGGTTTGTGGACTCCTGTTTTAAAGGCTCGAGTTGGCATTTTGGCCATCGCCGTCTTGTATTTTGGAGCCAGAAGTGACCATATTTGGACGAGAGGGTGAAGCTGTGGAGGAGTGAGGGGTGGATCTGACTCATAGGCTGTGACAGGTATGTCACTCAGGCAGCCCTGCCTTAAATATGATTAACTTTAAGCCTTAATAAAATGTAAACGGGAGTTATGTAAAAAAGAAAAGAAAAAAAAAACACTGTTACAGTTGGCATGAAGGTTGAAATTAGCTATGGAGACCAAAAGTGGTTTTTGTACCAGTCTGTTTATTTCTGATGTAAAGTCGGGTATTTTAACATGGGGGTCTGTGGGAATTGACTGTTTTGGAGTCAGCCTCAAGTGGCCACTCAGTGAATTGTAGTTTTTGGCGCTTCTGCATTGGCCTGGGAAGGAGGAGCTGGGGATCGACCCACCAATCGTTCGATTAATTGACGACCCTCTGACCACAGACGCCCCATCAGATAAGATAACGCTACATTTCTGTGTGGAACATAGCTAAGTTACATAGCTAGCTAGCTAGCTGGTGACGTATATTGAGCAAGAGATGTAGTTCATTGAATGGTTTCACACAAAACTAAATGATACTACAACAAACCTATCACAAACTGCTCACAGAATGGACTTTTAAATAGACAAACATCATATGTGTAATTTGTGGCACAAACAAACAGGATCAAAAATGTGTTTGTCACTGGCCACCTAAATTAAGTCCCATGGGAGACACTGTCCCATGGGGGACTTTGCCTCTTTATTCGCATTGCTGAATCACTGAATTAAAGACAAGTTGTACAGTCTAATTCTCTATTTGGATGTTTCTAACAGCAGCGCTCTGCAGAACTAATGGTCGACTTCTTGTCTAAAGTAGTTCACTGTCTTGGACCTTTTGACTGTTTATTAGCGAAACAGAATTATTTCATTGTTTGCTCTGATGATGTAACCAGAATAGATTCATGTCCATCACAGTACTGAACCCGGCCCACTGGCATGTTCTGTATGTCTTCTATAATAAATCCCACTGGTGCTGTGGGAGCCTGAAGGTGGGTGGGTGACTTGTGGTCACCCAGAGGCGGGTTGGGGTGGGGTAGATGAGGGTTATTATGTGGATGATATATGTATTGGAGGGGAGGATCAGAGATGGAGGACACAGCTGACTGAACCCATTTACATGATGGCTTTGTTAGGAAGTTCAGTGACAGATGATGCTGTCTGTTTGATCTGCCTGACAACAGACAACACATCGCTGAGATTCAGATAAAAATTATAAGAAAAATGTTATTGTTTTTTGTTTTTTTTTGTTCTTTTTAGGTTGAGAGGTAGTGAGAAGATAGGTCAAGATGTCTGAGAGATAATCTACTTCCTCCTTGTTAAAGCATTGGACATACAGAATCTGTAAATCTAACATTTCTGTACATCGTGGACAAGGTTATGGCAGATGTTTTCTTTTGAAGACAATAAGGTGAAAGATGCTAGACATAGACTTTGACATTAGATCAAAGCTCAGCCTTGTTTTAGATGTGAGTGAATGACATAAATTGATTTTTGAAGTGGCAACACAGTGATACACTTCGACCCCTTTGTTTAACTTTAGATTTTGCATGTTTTCCTTCCTCTCAGAGGCTGGAGTCACAGTGTGGCACTAATGGAAGCACCTTGTTCCATAAGCCATGAAGAAGGGCGGCGGGAAGACAAGATGGCTGCTGTAACGATATGAAGGGTTCAGAGGGAAGCAGGCAGGGCTGTCCTTTACTACCGCTTCTGTTTCTATACCTGTTCAGTGTTAATTTACATTAAAAAGAAAAGTTAATAAAGCCAAAAAAATCATCAGGTAAAACTCAGTCAAGTCATAAGAGCTCAATAGAGATTCTTTGGTGTCCTTACAGTCAGGTTTCTGGCCCAAGTACCTTCAAGACTTTATGATGTGCAAGAACTGTTAAATCTGTTGTTGGAAAGCACTTTGCATCTTCAGTTCACAGGTCTGTTTGTTCAGTCAGCACAGATATGTAAAGGTCTCGCCACATGCTGGATGAACACTCAACACTGTCGAAGCAGTGTGTGAAAAATACAACCTAGTCTTGTGTCATTTTACATTTTAACATTTTAACATATTACATTTTGATTTTTACTGCTGGAAACTGGGCTGTCTATGCAGTAGAAGGCACAAACACTGCTGAGATTGGTGTGTTATGACCAGCGAAAACAGAGAAAAGGGGCTGAGGATGGAAAGCAGAATGCATTGTGCCACGCCTGACCAGTAAACAACAGTGGGTGATTTAAATCAAGCTGCTTGTCCAAAAATGATATGGCAGCCAGCTGGTAACAAACAATCTCATATTATAATGTTGGATGAATCCACATTTGATGCTTTAGTGAGTATTATGGGCAGCAAGATGATGTGTGTGGGATTGAGTCAAAATAACCTACAGTGTGTGTATTCGTGGTAATGAAGGAACATGCCACCCAGTGTGTTTTGTGTATAATGATGTTTTTTTTGTTTTGTTTTTTAGTACAGAGCAGAACAGTATACATTGTTAATACATAAATGGAAACACACTGAACAAGATAACGCACAGTGCAGCACGACCCAGATGTGTGATAATCAGCACCCTTCCATGATGTAGTCTATTATATGACACAACAGCCTTCAGTAGATATTTTTTCTGGTGATGGTAGTGGGGTGGTGTGGATCACAATGTTTGTACTTACTTTTTATACCATGTTATCTGACTATTTGGTCTTAATCTGTGACTTTTTTCCCTCTAAAACTATAAATTTAATCTTGTAATATTCATTCATTCATCTTCTAACCGCTTCATCCTCTTGAGGGTCGCAGGGGGGCTGGAGCCTATCCCAGCTGACATCAGGCGAGAGGCAGGGTACACCCTGGACAGGTCGCCAGACTCTCACAGGGCTGACACATAGAGACAGACAACCATTCACGCTCACATTCACACCTATGGACAATTTAGAGTTACCAATTAACCTAGTCCCCAATCTGCATGTCTTTGGACTGTGGGAGGAAGCTGGAGTGCCCGGAGAGAACCCACGCTGACACGGGGAGAACATGCAAACTCCGCACAGAAGGGCTCCCACGCCCGGGATCGAACCAGCAACCCTCTTGCTGTGAGGCGAGAGTGCTAACCACCACACCACCGTGCCGCCCTAATCTTGTAATATTTCAGTTTTATTGTTTTAATATTATGACTTTATTCTCATAGATTTATGACTTAATTCTCACAACACACCTAGAATTCACTGTGTACAGTGCCTCAGGGATGGCAAATGGTCTCATCAACATTTATTTGAAGGTTACTGATGAAAGTTTACATAAGGTGTCCATATTTTGTCAGGTAGTCAAATACTAACCATTTGTCATGCCCCTCAGCATCTTGTGGTTTTAGCGTATTTGTGTAATGCACAGCTAAAACACATTGTAATATGTAAACAATGTTGTCAAAGGGTTGCAGTTAGGTTTAGGCAACAAAGCTACTTAGTTTTAAAAAGTTAACTAAAAAAACGTTTTGTTTCTTACATATCGTAATGTGATGTAAAAACCCCAGGTGAGTGATGTCAGTGCACAAAGATTCATATATGATAATTTAAGACTTGTGGTTTCACACGGAACATGGACTGTGATCTCCGGGGTGATAGTTCGGGCTTGCTTGACCCATCCACCTACATGACCTGCTCTTTATGCTACCTCAGTTGCTCTCAGCATCAAGTACTGCTGCAAATGGGAGTTACTTAAAATCTAACAAACACGCCAAGGGTGCCTTTGGCATAAATATCACATTCCAAGGGGTGTGACAAAGCATTGATGCCCTGGAAAAGAGAATAGGCTCATTTTTAATCGTATTTGGACAACAATGGAGCTCTGATGTGCAGAGGAGGAGGCTAGCTATATGAGGGTGTATCCTGTAACACCAAGCTGAAAACAGTTGTTACATTTACCTCTTTTGGTTGAAATTTAAAGACAGATCCAGCATCAGTTAGATGTGGACATTGAAGGTTTGATTGTATAATTAGCTCTAATGAATCAATGTCTCGACATAGCTGAGGATCACTGGCCTCATTAGTTTCTAAGTTACATGTAGGCAGTTGAATCTATGCAGAGGTGTACTTTGTGAGCTTCTTCTACTCTGTTTTGATTCATTTTTCTGTGTAATCTGAATCTTTCATTTGGGGAGCTAATCAACTCAGCGCCTACAAACAACATCAAATAGTGAAAGACAAGCATTTGACTGGAGCGCTGGATTCAGTCTGCCCCTGCAGTTTGTTTTGAAGTGCTGAACAGTAGCCAACGGCACGAGTGGTGAAATTTTCTGCTTCCCTTCGTTCACTGTAATTTTAATGATGCTCTTCCTCAAGCTTAAGTAAAGTCTTCCACAGTGGGCGCTAGAGCCAGAGAGGGTTTACATCCCCTTTGAAATCAGATGTAAGTATATATTTAATTTGGCTGCTGGATGGCTGCAGGCACACGCAGACACAGAGATTAATTGGCACACCATTATGTGCCCTTATAATGTTGCTGCACCTTCATTATCTGCAGAGTGAAAGATTTGACTGAAATAAAACTTTGTTTAAAAGACAGAACTCCACTGTGAGTTTTTCTGCACTACTTACCTGAAAGTTTCTTGACTTTCTCCCACTTGTCAGAACTCAGAGTGTCAGCAGCAGTGCACACTGCACGGCGGGGAGTGATGATTCCCTCGGTAAACTTCCAGCGGATTGCTTTCCATCTAGAATGTAAATAAGTTGGTGTGAAATAAATAATGTGTACAAGTATATCTCATAAATGCAGCAGGGAGATTTGCATACTCGCAGGCCGCAATTCACTGAGGCTTTTCACCTCGTAATCAAACTCTACTCTCTTTGCTCCCAAATATGTTCAATAAAAGATTCCACAAAGGGTACATATGTTTGGCTGTTTGCCTCTCTGGCGTCATCTTTGTATGTTAATGGAGAGAAAAGTACACTTTACAAAGGTTTGTCATTTTTCCGGCAGCGCTCAGTGACATCTCTGGGACGCGTCAGCCGGATCCTGTTTCAGCAGCAGCAGCAGGGACGACGCAGGGCAGAAAGAGATGAAATATTTATGCTAATTGTTGCAAAACTTCCCACAAAAGAAGACAAGAGGCATGTGATGAGGAGCTGTCAAGCAGTGCTGTCATAATGACAAGCCTGAAACCCACGGAGGAGAAGGAATCAAAGGCTCGTGCACGCAGCGCTCGGGTCCCGGACGGGGCGCGCAGAAGGTCGGAGCCCCTTTAAAAATATTTATAATGAAGGGCTGGCATCAGGAGCATGTCAGGGCGAATTAGCAGACACGGGCGTCACTGCACTGATTCAACCCTGCAGGCTAACTCTGCTTCTACCTGACTCTTCAATCTCTTTCAGCGTCTCTCTGTGTCTCAGTCAAGAAGCCAAGGCCTGACATGAAAGTCAGGATGCAGTCCTGATAAACTTTGCATATTCCCCAAGAACAAGAGCAGAAGAAAAGAAATGACGAGATTAAACATATGCAACTCAGTAGGCGAGCATAAATAAAAATTTTAAAGTTCCAGCACTTGGCTTCATTTGCATTTGGCTTTGGAGAGCAGAATGAAAGGCTACAGTCATAGAGAACAAGAGCCTTGTGTGAAATTCTGTCTTTGTTTCCACTCACAAACAAGTGTTTTTGGCCGCTGCTTTTCCTTAATGTGTGTAATGACGATTCAACAAGCTGCGACTTTCATGGATCCTGTTCGGCAGGAAATATTTGTTGTGTTATCTGCCTGTGTCAGTTTTTAGTTTTCTGCGAAACACAGCTCTCTCTTTTGTAACAGGGGGATCCTGCGAGCAGAGCATTAATCTGCGTTTAGCCAGAGGAAATGTGCCGTCGCGGGGCTCGTTCCTTGGGCGTTGCTTTGATCAAAGGCCCAGTGGAAAAACCTCCTTAAGGGCGAAGATAGAAAGGCGCTTGATCTCTGCACTTAATTAGCGGCCCGCGTCTTAATTGTTCATTTTACAGAACGGGGGAGTGTGTATGTGGCAGCTTGGTGTGCTCATCATAATTCATGACTTGAAGCCTTGATTTGAGCTGGAAAGCCACTAAATGGTTTAACTGAGAGTCTTGTGAAATCTGTTGGTTTGCATTATGCATGAATGATTTGTTATAGTCTTTTTATCTTTTCAATTTTTTCAAGATAGCTTCTTCCCTTGAAAATGATTTTGTTTAGGTGATATGTGTTGAGTTTTTTCTTGTACAAAACTGTAAGTCCAGCTGCTGCTGAATCGTTGTTCGGTGAGTAAGTAGTCAACTGGTTTACAAAATAATGGCACTGTAGCTCTGCTGATTGGTTGGAGGTGATGGTGACATCAGGACTTCCGCCGCCGGCCTGTGGCGTCGTCCAAATGAGTTGACAGAGACAGAAGAGTTTTTCTCTGTCAGCTTGAGATGAAAAAGAAACGAGGCAAGACCTTTCGCTCTCTGCTCCCTGAGAGAAAACAGAGCAACCGTCCTGATCTGCAGTTTCTGCTCATCACCATTAAAACAAAACCTGAGGCGTGATGGAGCGGCTGGGGCGTGACCGAGAAGGGGGGACACCTACCACCCATCATCCCCTCCAGGGCTTCCAGAGGGGGCTGCCAGATAAAGCTCTGCTTACAAAATTATTTATTACATAGCACAACAATAAAACATATTTATTGGTTTTGGATATGGAGAATAATATTCTTGCAGTTTTTTGCTTTTAAAGGATAAGGCAAGGGATGTTTTATATTTTCGTTTGTGTCACTACAGGTTCATGTTTACATACCTAGACCCTGTGTGTGAAAAACTGGATAGAGCTCCAGTCATTTTCGTGAAAGTTGCTCAGTGGCGAAGGGGAGCACAAAAGTTTAACTTCCCAGATGTGAAATTACCCAGATCTTCTGCATTGTTGGGCCCAGTGGTGTAGTGGAGGGGATATGCAGGTGTACAAGGTATACTCACCTCTTTTTCTGGCTAGTGACAGTATACCCACCTATCAGCCCAAAAGCTATTGGAATATATAAGACAGTATCCCCACTTTCCTATCAGTAACCTACCCATCTATTTAGTAGTACACCCACCTCACTGACTACCACTGCACTACTGACTGGGCCCATAAAGTAGAGACTTTGCTGACTGAGCGCCCAACTTCCACCAGCTAAGCTGGCTACCTCTATTTTAGCTAACTTGAATGGGGATAAAATGATATAATCATGCAACTCTTCTGGACTTTTGAAATGGTATCCGATTGAATAGATCAAATTCCAACAGTGAAACTAATATTTTTCGCCGGGGGCTGGGATGCTAGAAAATATTTTCACTGATTTACAGACGTCTCTTTCCCAATGTAAGTTTATGAGAAGTTTTTTTGGGGCCAGTGGCATCACGTGATGGACCCAGATGATGCTGTCACACAGATTGGCCACTATATCAAATTGGTTTCACAGTCGAGCACACTATCTGGGTGCCTGATTCAGACTCAAAACCAACAAAATGTCTAACTTCCTTTCTGTCTCTCAGCTCCAAGTCCATTAGTTCCTTCTGAAGATGTAAATCCCAGAAAACACACAGATTCATTTCTTTAAAAAATCTCATTACTTTCCTAAAACAGCTGGTTACCGATGCCATAGAAAACAAACAGGAAATAGTGCATTTGTTGAGGACTATTTTCAGTGGCGGATTAATCTACATTTGGTGCTGTGATGAATATTTGTGGCAGCAGGATGGTGTATTTGGGATTGAGTCAAAATTAACTACAGTGTATGTGTTCATGGTAATGAAACATGTCAGCCACTGCATCAGTGTGGCTCATTGATGTGTTTTTCATAGTTGTTGGACAGCAGTGGAGCTCTATGGCACAGAGGAAGAAGATAAATCAGGCCTTGACAAACATGTTGGTGGATATACTGTAGTCAGTGTTGGTTTGGGGAATTGATTACAGAAGAAAAAATATAGAGTATCAGCAGACTCCTTCAAACACTAGAGACTTAAATCCAGAAAAAGAAAGAAAATGTATCCCTCAATTTGTTTCATGACTGTTTACTGGATCTCATTTTTCAGCAGATTCTAGGAGCTTGCTCAGTGCTTGAGGTCCTGGATACTATGTGCTTTTTTGAAAACTTTTAGCTTGTTTTTTTTTCCTTGCCTGACTTGAAGGGCCGTGTAGTGAAGATTTTGCAGATATGAACATTTTATGAATATATTGTGTCTGATAAATTCTGTCTCACTGTCTTCAAAAACCTCTTACCATTGCAGCCGGGAGGTTAATAAACCAGCAGCAGGATCACAGAACAGCAAAAAAACTCCAAAGGTGAAATATCATCTGTCATCAGCAAATATACTTTCTTTAAAGAAATATTTTTGAAATTTCCCCGTGACTTTTGGACTTCAGAAACACTTCAGATTTTATGGTGGATTAATCTTAAACTCATATCTCTCTGTTATTGTATTTAATAGATCCTCCTCTCCTGGTTTCACCTTCAGAGTCCTTCACATGTTGTTTTTCACCATCCCAGCACTGGCGGTCAGAGGAGGAGGATGTCGGCTGACGAGTGGCGATCAGCAAACGAGCAGCGGCTGTAATTATCTCGCCCGTCTGTGGCTCCACGAGGTAGGAGAGGCTGACATTTGGTTCATGTTGGAGTGGCCGTCGTAGTGATTTCTGCTCGCCGTCTGAAGGTTCAGGGAGTGAGAGAGAGAGGGGGATGATGGGATTGAAAAGGAAGGCCAGTGATGGGATTATGGGAGCGTGACAATTGAGGATTAGCTCTGCTTTAAACAAATAACACTCGTGCAGGTCAGCAGATCAACACTCAGTGTGGAGAGCTGAAAGACAAGCTGCTGCTGACTTCATTAAGACATCATCTGTCTGTCTGTCTGTCTGTAAAAACCACGACTTGACAGTAAATTGACATGTTAGAGTTTAATGTGCTCATCAAATGCAACTAGCTAACGAGAGTTACGTATGCTCTTTATAGAGTAAAATCTTTATTACCTCTATATAATTTGCTTTAATTGTTTTTTGTCCACTTGGGGGCAGCATTCCAAGGTGTTAACACAACACTGACATCACCATCTTGTAGTTTTCTCCAGCTGCCACTCAATGTCACAAAAAAAGACATGTTTCTGTACTGTAAGTCGGAGTGCTGAGAGTGCTGCAGCTGTTTGTGTAGCTCCAAGATATTTGTTCTCTCTTTGAGGTGTTGGTTAGATGACATTTTTTAAAAATGTATTTAACCTTTATTTGTCAAGGAAGTCCCGTTGAGACTGAAAATCTCTTTTACAGGAGAGACCTGGCCAAGGTAGCAGCCAAGCAGAACACATTTATAATGCAACAAATACAATATGTAATATGTGTACAAAAATACAACAATAAAACAATAACTATTTAAACATAGTGGCCTCACAAGAAAAACAAGCACGTCTCTGTCACCACATTCTTTATGATGCTCTTAAGTTCATCGATGGATATGTGTTTCTAATTTTAGATCATTTTGTTGTAAAATTTTTAAGAAATCTGCAGAGTCTCCAAATTTTAGCCTACAAGTGCCACTGCACGGTTGCCATGTACTCCAGCAAAGTGGATTGAACTCCCTCCGGGAGTCCCTGAACCTTTTGTTTCTTTGATATACTTGAAAAAAACTTACTGTTAATCACTTAAATGTGTGTAGAAAAAATACATTCATAGTGGACTCAAACTTATTACAAATACTTGTGTCCTACATATATAGCCTATATCCCAGTGGGAAATGTCATCAACAGTGTGACAATGAACCCGGGTTTCTAACATCATTCAGGTGTCTGATTGCCTCTATAGACTGAGGTACGAATTTCACTGTAACAGACTTTCCCTTAGAATGTCCTGACCATGTTACCTTCCACAATCCGGTATTTATTGTTATTCATTTTTTTCTTCAATTCAATTCAGTTTTATTTATAAAGCCCAATATCACAAATCACAGTTTGCCTCACAGGTCTTTACAGCATATGACATCCCTCTGTCCTTATGACCCTCACAGCAGATAAGGAAAATCTCCCCAGAAAAAACCTTTTAACGGGGAAAAAAAACGGTAGAAACCTCAGGAAGAGCAACTGAGGAGGGATCCCTCTTCCAGGACAGACAGACGTGCAATAGATGTCGTACAGAGCAGATCAGCATGATACATTAACAGTAATCCACATGACACAATGAGACAGAGAGAGAGAGAGAGAGAGAGAGAGAGAGAGAGAGAGAGAGAGAGAGAGATGCAGGTAAAGACAGTAGCTTTCAACAACATTATTGAAAGTAATAATATTATAGTTATAGTTCTGGCTACTGTGGTACAATATGTTGAAAGTATGTATTAATATCTGGCAGTATACATGTGTGACAATAGTCATATGTATAATAACAGTAGAAGTATGACTAATGACTAATGATGGCAGCAGCAGCAGGAGGCATCTGGCAGGACCACGGCAGCAGCACAACCACACACGTCACGCTGTCCAGGCACCGCTGCGATATGAGTTAATCTGAGAGACAATGGAGCACAAAGGCTCCGGAGAAGAAGCCGAGTTAGTGACATCCAGAATGGCCGAGTTAGCAAGATGCAGTAATAGAATACGAGAGAGAGAGAGAGAGAGAGAGAGAGAGAGAGAGAAGGAGAGAAGGTGCCCGGTGTATTATAGGGGGGTTCTCCAGCAGACTAGGCCTAAGTCAGCCTAACTAGGGGCTGGTACAGGGCAAGCCTGAGCCAGCCCTAACTATAAGCTTTATCAAAGAGGAAAGTCTTAAGTCTAGTCTTCAATGTGGAGACGGTGTCTGCCTCCCGGACCGTAACAGGAAGATGATTCCACAGGAGAGGAGCCTGATAGCTGAAGGCTCTGGCTCCTGATCTACTTTTGGAGACTTTAGGGACCACGAGTAACGCTGCGTTCTCAGAGCGCAGTGTTCTGGTGGGATAATATGGCACTATGAGCTCTCTAAGATATGACGGAGCTTGACCATTTAGAGCTTTATAAGTTAACAGTAGGATTTTAAATTCAATTCTGGATTTTACAGGGAGCCAGTGCAGCGAAGCTAAAACAGGAGAAATATGATTTCGTTTCTTAGTTCCTGTTAGTACACGTGCTGCTGCATTCTGAATTAGCTGGAGAGTTTTTAAGGACTTACTAGAGCTACCTGATAATAGGGAGTTACAGTAATCCAGCCTAGAGGTAACAAAAGCGTGGACCAATTTTTCTGCATCTTTTCGGGTCAGGATAGGCCTAATTTTCGCAATATTACGCAGATGAAAAAATGCAGTCCTTGAGGTTTGTTTTAAATGAGAATTAAAAGACAAATCTTGATCAAATATTACTCCAAGGTTTCTTACGGTAGTGCTAGAGGCCAAAGCAATGCCATCTAGAGAAACTATGTCATCAGATGAAGAGTCTCTGAGTTGTTTGGGGCCAAGAACAATAACTTCAGTTTTGTCTGAATTTAACATCAGGAAATTGGTGCTCATCCAAGTTTTTTTGTCTTTAAGGCAGTTATGGAGTTTAGTTAATTGATTACTTTCTTCTGGCTTCATCGATAAATACAACTGAGTATCATCCGCATAACAATGGAAATTTACAGAGTGATTTCTAATGATGTTACCTAAAGGAAGCATATATAGAGTAAATAGGATTGGTCCGAGCACAGAACCTTGCGGAACTCCAAAACAAACTTTGGTACGTAAGGATGATTCATTATGAATGTCAACAAACTGAAAATGATCAGATAAATAAGATTTAAACCAGCTCAGTGCAGAACCTTTTAGGCCAATTAAGTGATCCAGTCTCTGCAGTAGAATTTGATGGTCAATTGTGTCAAACGCCGCACTAAGATCTAATAAAACAAGTACAGAGACAAGTCCTTTGTCTGAAGCAATGAGAAGGTCATTTGTAATTTTAACTAGTGGTGTCTCAGTGCTATGATGCACTCTAAATCCTGACTGAAATTCCTCAAATAAATTATTATCATGGAGAAAATCACACAGCTGGTCTGCGACTACTTTCTCAAGAATCTTTGACATAAAGGGAAGATTAGCTATTGGTCTATAGTTGGCTAACACCTCTGGATCCAGGGTGGGCTTTTTTAGTAGAGGTTTAATTACAGCTACCTTAAAAGACTGTGGTACATAGCCTGTTAATAAGGATATATCATATCTAATACAGTGGTGGAAAAAAGTTTTCAGACACCCCATGCATTTGTGAAATATTGCATTAAGAATCACTCTTAGGTCTTCAAGTGCAATTTCTTTTAGTACAGTCACAGCCAAAATACTAAATAAATCCTAAAAAAGCCATTAAAAACTTAAAATTGATTGGTTCCATAAAAATACATAAGAAATTTTGAGTAGCAGTGGTCAAACCAAACTGGTGTCCAGTGTTCCACCCGCACTGTACGTGGCCGACTTTTAGATCATGGCTTAAGGTCCTACATGGCTATCAAGAAGCCCCTGATCAATGAGAGACAGAGGTTAGCCCGGCGTCGTTGGGCCCAGGCACACAAGAACTGGACAGCCAGGAATTGGAAGAAGATTTTGTGGTCAGATGAGTCCACTTTCCAGCTTTATCTTCCTCCTACTAATGTGAGGGTACGCAGAAAGCCAGGCGAAGCATTATCTCCAACATGTACAGTACCTACTGTCAAGCATGGTGGAGGCAGTATCATGGTTTGGGGATGCATGAGTGCTGCTGGTGTTGGTCATCTCACTGTCTGTGATGGCACATTGAACTCTACCAAGTATTGTACCATTCTCGAAACCCACATGCTCCCTTCTGCACGTACACTGTTCCGTCGAGGTAAAAACTGAATGTTTCAACAAGATAATGCCCCTTGCCACACATCCAAGGCCAGTAGAACTTGGCTGCAGGAGCACAGTATCCAGGTCTTAGAGTGGCCAGCTCAATCCCCGGACATGAGCCCCATTGAAAATCTGTGGTGGATTATCAAAAGGTCTGTTTCAAAGCATAAACCAAAGAATTTAGAAGAATTAAAAGCAGTAATTCAAAAAGAATGGGACAAGATTACCCCTCAACAGTGTGAAAGGCTCGTGGGGAACATGCCAGCCAGGATTAGAGCTCTACTACGTGCCAATGGCAGGACTACTAAATATTAATTTGATGATGTGATGGTCTATTTATTTTTTGTTCAGTTTTGAACACATTCTCTGTTATTTGTTGACTTTGATACCAACAATGTTGAGAACTGACATATTGAAACTGTCAAGAATTTAGTTTTGTTAGTTTTTCTTATAAACAATAAACAAAAAAATATAATTTGTATTTGTTTGTATCTGTCTAATGCAGCCACACCTTTTGAAACACAAAAAAGATTTTTCCACAAATATTTCATGATAATATTTGAGATTGTGTAAAATTTTAAGGGTGTCGGAAAACTTTTTTCCACCACTGTATATGAGTGTTAACTAAAGGAAAGACCTCCTTAAGTAGCCTAGTTGGGATGGGGTCTAAGAGACACGTTGATGATTTAGATGAAGAAATCACTGCGGTCAATTCTTGAAGAGAAATTGGGGAGAAGCAGTCTAAATATATATTAGGTCTTACAGCTGTGTTTGAGGTTAGAAAGGTACTATCTGAGGACAGGAGGTCATGAATTTTGCCTCTAATAGTTAGAATTTTGTCATTAAAAAAGCTCATAAAATCATTACTGCTAAGGGCTAAAGGAATACAAGGCTCAATAGAGCTTTGACTCTCAGTCAGCCTGGCTACAGTGCTGAAAAGAAACCTGTGGTTGTTCTTACTGTCTTCTATTAATGCTGAGTAATAGTTTGCTCTGGCATTGCGGAGGCCCCTCTTATAAGTTTTGAGACTGTCTGTCCAGATTAAACGAGATTCTTCCAGTTTGGTTAATCGCCAATTCCTTTCAAATTTTCGCGATATTTGTTTTAACTTACGGGTTTGAAAGCGAAGGAGCAAACTTTCTTTGCTTTTTTAACTTCTTTTTAAGAGGAGCTACAGAGTCAAGTGTTGTTCGCAACGAGCCTACGCCGCTATCGACAAAATGATCAAAGTCGGTACAAGAATCCTCTGTTACTGAGGGACTTGGTATTGAATTTAACGACGGAGTAATCTTTTCCTTTTCCTTTGTGACAGCACTATCTGATAAACATCTAGTATAGTAACTGTTGCTGAGTGGCGTGTAATCGAGTAAAAAGAAATCAAAAGTAATCAGATAATGATCCGATAGCAAGGGATTCTGTGGAAAGACTTTTAGGTTATCAATTTTGATTCCATACGTCAGAACTAGATCGATGGTATGGTTAAAACAATGAGTGGGTTCATGTACACCCTGACTGAAGCCAATGGAGTCTAATAATGAGATAAGCGCGGTAGCCAGGGAGTCATTATCAACGTCAACATGAATGTTAAAATCGCTTACAATAATAACTTTATCTGATTTAAGAACTAAACTGGATAAAAACTCTGAGAATTCAGATACAAATTCAGAATATGGGCAAGGAGCACAGTAGACTATAACAAATAGAAGTGGCTGTGAGGTTTTCCAGGTCGGATGTAAAAGACTAAGAACAAGGCTTTCAAATGAATTATAATCTAGTTTAGGTTTAGGGCTGATTAACAGACTAGAGTTAAAAATGGCTGCAACTCCCCCTCCTCGGCCGCTGCCTCGAGGAATGTGGGTATTATTATGACTGGGAGGAGTGGATTCATTTAGACTAACATATTCATCTGGACACAGCCAGGTTTCAGTGAGACTGAGTAAATCAATATGATTATCTGATATTAATTCGTTTACTAACACTGCTTTAGACGATAGAGACCTGATATTTAACAGTCCGCATTTAATTCTCCTGTTTTGTCTTTCTGTCACAGAAGAGGTTTTAATTTTTATGAGGTTGTTATGCACAACTCCTCCTTGTTTAATTTTAGATTTAAATAATTTAGGTGGTCGGGGGACAGACACAGTTTAAAACTATGAAAACTATGGCTGGGTAACTGAACTAGAAGCTCAGAGAAGCGTATAGGACTGCGACTCTGAGTCCTGATCTCAACTCTGGGTTGTCAGGGATTTAAATTACTAATAAAGTTTGCCAGGTTCCTAGAAATGAGAGCAGCTCCATCCAAAGTGGGATGAATGCCGTCTCTCCTAATAAAACCAGGTTTTCCCCAGAAAGTTTGCCAATTATTAACGAAACCCACATCGTTTGCTGGACACCACCTGGACAGCCAGCGGTTAAATGATGACATGCGGCTAAAAATGTCATCACAGGTCAGATTTGGGAGGGGTCCAGAGAAAACTACGGAGTCTGACATCGTTTTTGCGTATTCACCCACCTTCAGTACATAGTTATCATATAGAGATGACAATGTCAGTCATTCCGTCACTCTGCCACTGGTCAAGACCATAGTCTGTAGCCTATATAAAGATGGACAGCCCGTCTCCACTTCCTCCCAATGTTGAATGAGAATGAAGCCAAAATATCTCAGAAACGGCACTGCAGTCTTTCAGTGGTGACATTACGTGAAGCCAGTATCTGGGTAGCAGCGTTCCAGAAGTGTAGCTGTAGTATCAAGTTTCTACCATATACCCATATGACCAAAGCATGAGCAACACCTCACCTGATTGCGAGCACACTGATTAGCACAGCTGTAAATCATAACATCACACCCCCTTTGTTTAGCATTAAAAAACTAATTCAAACCAAACTTATCAGAACAGTTAACATTTGAATATATGATGTGATAAGAAAACAATCTTTGGGAAAAAGGTTATTTGGTATGTACATTGATTTTTTTAGTTTGGCCTTTGTCCCATCTGTTAACATGAAGTGGAAGGGTTTATGACCTATACTGCAGCCAGCCACCAGGAGGAATTGGATGTTTTGGCTTCAGTTTTGGGGGCTGTCATGTTGTCCATTTTTATACAGACAATGGTCAAAAGTGAAATATCACACCAATTATTGGATGGAATGTGATTTATGTAGATTTTACAGACAAGTCATGGTTCCCAGAGGATGTATCCTAAAGACTTTTGATGAACCCCTGAGCTACCAAGAGGTTGGCAGTTTAAGTTTTGAGTGAAATGTTCATTCATGTTCCCCTCAGGATGAATTATAATAACTTTGGTGATCTTCTGACTTTTCATCCAGCACCATCATCAGGTCAACATTTTAATATTTCCAATACTTTGCTTTACAACCAAATACTTGCAGAACTAATGACATCCCCATCAGTCTCATCTGTACTTTGTTTTTACTGCTAAATAAAGCAGTAAACACAAAGTATGTTAGCATCCTAACATGCTGAACTGAGATGGTGAGCGTGGGAAACATTGTACCTGTTAAACATCAGTGTTAAGCTGCTATGCTAAACCAGGTTCATGAAAACCTCAATTGCAAAGGCTAGCAAGTTCACTATGTGTTGCATTAAATGTGAGAAATGTACCTGGACTTCTCTGGGTGAGTGTGACCTTTCCTGTGTGGAGGTTGTGTTTGGTTGACTCACCGCAGCTCCCTCCGACTGGGCACAGTTAGTCAGTCCAGTCGGCCAGCTCGTGGTTACTTTGTGGTTGTTCAGAGTAAAAGTGTATTTACATGGATGATTCATTGTGGTGGTCAATCGCTTTCTCTGTCTCTTTTTGTCTTCAGAATGTCTTGCCTCTGGCGTCTAGCCTCTGGCATGCCCGTTCAGCTCAAAGGGGTCTCTGGCTCTCCCCCTGGTGTGGTAAATAGTGGCTAAAGTGTCAATGCCACCAACCCCATAGTGTGACATCAGTGCTGACCATGCCTCCTACCACCTGCCTAAACCACACCCACATCTACAAAACATTCATTAAACTACAAATAAAGCTAACATCAATCAACAGGTTAGCGTTATCATTGTGAGCATCTTAGCATGTTGATGTTAGCATTTACTTCAAAACACTGCTGTGTCTATAAGTGCAGCCTCACAGAGCTGCTTGTGTGACTCTAGAATCTTTAACAGCTGGATAGGATTATTATAATATTAAGACAATGTGATTTGTATCACAGATGCCCTTTAATGGTTTCCTTGGGAGGGATTGAACAGGATTAAGAGCCTCTCTGCATCTCCAACGTGTGCATGGTATTAAACTTTAAAAGCAGTAGCTGAACACAGCATCAAGCAGCATCCCAAGTGAGAGCAGCCTGGTCTTAATAATTATTTTTTTAAGATTATTATTCTGTCAGATTCAATAATGATGGCAACAGCTTCATATCTGTGATTGTACGTGTTCAGATTCAGTTAAAGGTTCGATCTGTCTAGATCTAATCCCATCTGATTCACTTTCACCACCGTCGTCCAGCCTTCAGTTCCTGCTCGCTGTGTCTTAAAAGAAAAGAGTGAGACATCCTTGTGAAATCAGACCGTCTTCAAAGCTTCTTCACTGTCTGTCTTTTGTAGACGAGAGGCTTCATTTCTCACTGTGGACTGTCAAACAAGAAGCTGTGAGACTTTGCTGCTGTGAGCTGATGCAGAGAGACAGCTGATGCGTCTGTCTACCTGTCCAACAGGAGATGATATAACGATATACATCTGCAGCTAGAGAAGTGTATGCGAAGAGTTTGATCAAAAGGACAGAATCATTGATTTTTCCCTCACTCAAAATGGTCCAGAGTGAGACATATTCACATCTACTGCAGTACAGCAGTAGCTCAATCTATGAGGATTTGGCTAGGGAACCAGAGGATCACAGGTTCAAGTCCCTGCATGGACAGAGAATAGACTGGAGACTGGTAGCTAGAGAAGTGACAATTTGTGTCCTGATTACTTCTGAGATGCCCTTAGCAAGGCACCAAACCCCCAACTTCTCAGGTTGCCTGACAAACATAGATGATCCACAGATCTGTTACTCAAACTGGATGTCCTGGACTGAATGTCATGTCTTAATGATGCCTAAAACTACACACCAACACTAACACAGCCTCCTAAATCTTCTGGATGGATGGACGGACTGGTTAACCAAGCAGTTGGAGGTTTGGTGCTTAAGGGCATGTTTTTTCAAATATGAAATATGATTTAAACCCAATCAATATTTTATTTTCTTGCCTTACTGTAGGGCCTGCAACTTTTTTAAATTATTATTATGAATGAGTTTAGTACATGAAATAGGGGGAAAATCCTATTTACCAGAGTTGAAGAGATCTTTAAGCTCAGCAGACCAACAAACAAAGATACACAGTTGATCCTGAATACTGTCATCTGAGAAGCTAGATGGAGATAATTTTTTACATTTCTGCTTGTAAATGGACTAATGTGATATATCAATCATCACAATACCTATAGAGTAATTACCTGTGGATGAGGTAAAAATTCAGGTGTTGCACCAGAGCAAGGACAGAAATAAATAGCCTACAAATAAATCAAGAAAATAAATTATTAGAAGTATTTTAAAAAATAAACTAGAAACTATACAAGAGCAATTGAAGTCAAAATTACAAGCCAGGCAGTGCACACACACACACAGCACACATACATGGCCAACACAACTGGATCTCCTCACCTAGTTGCTCGTCACCTCAGGCTGCAGACAGACAGACAGACAGACAGACAGACAGCTAGACTGACTGCCAAATGGTTGTCTAGCCTCGAGCTGCGCTCTGTAAAGGCCGAGCAGACAGATGCGCTAACGCTCAGTTTGAATGAAGAAACACTGCTCCACCCACAGCTGACAAAAGGACTTCCTCCTCTGATCCATCAGGTCAGCTGTTGGACAGATTCAGTCAAAGACTACGGCCACACTCAGCTAGTTAAATCTGAACATTTATGTTTTTTATTTTGATATTTTATACGATCAGTCACAGAGATGGTAAGAGAAGACAGGAAGTTCTTAAATGTGAGTTCTTAAAAAGCTTTACCTGACACAACTGGAGAGAGGACCCCAGGTCACACATAACCACAAAATGTTAAAGATAACACCATTAAGTCCAAGTCTTGTTTCCAGGAGTCCAGATAGGCTACGGTTGTATGGTTGTTTTTGTCATTTCCGCCTGAATGATCTGCTGTCATGAACACTTGTGCAGCAGGTGATCTGATTGGTCAATAGTTACTTTACTCCCAACTATTTAACGAATCACTGTATGGCTCACCAGCATGCTTTGCACTTCATGGGGAGGAGAGGTGGAGGAATACTGCAGTGTCTCTGTTCTTTATGATCATCAGATTAATCTGTCAAGTCATAAATCTCTCAGTCTTTTCTCTCTTTGCACTGTATTTAATATTTTATTGGTGATAAACATAAAAGCTGCACAACAGGCTAATGTTCACATCAAGATTTTTATTAAATGATAATAAATTTGAAGAGGTGTTACAGTCCGAGGGGAGTTTCCTCTGGGATAAAGGGTTGTATTTGTTACAGCTGATGTGTTTGGTGGCCTCACACTTTGTCATTTTGAACAGAGAGAGCAACAGACTCTGGATCCGTGGAGAACAAACATAAAGCTGTAGTTTGTAACTTCTATAAAAAAACAATTTTTTGTCATATTTGCTAAAACTGGTACTATATTTAGACAGCAATACCTGAGACAGATAATCTGTGAAAACAATTATGTTTCTCCTCCACATAGTGCTTCTAGAATGGAAGAATGCACCACTGCAGAACGAAAACAACCAATCAGAGCTGAGGAATCTCTAATGCAGCCATTGATCATGTCAATCACTGCTGGTGAACTGTGGTCAAACTGTCAAGCTAGACAGCACTGATCAATCTAGAATCCAGATTCTGTTACTGCATTGCCTATTTCTCTTCTCAAGTGTTTTCAGAAACGTTTTTTAGTGAATGTTAAGCTGTAAGATGAGAAAGTTTGTGACCTGGCTGCCATGTTCAATCTCTCCAGGATCTCGCGGCAAAATAATCTTGAATTTGCAGCCAAAAACCCTTGTCTGAGTGTCACCCAAAATTTGCGGCCAATTTTGTCAAAAATTGCGGTGAAAATTGCACAATTTTTATGTGACTTTTTGCATTAAAAAAATTTAATTTTTTTTTAAATTTAATTTAATTGCATTAAATGACAAAAATTACGGCTAATGACAAAAGGAGAAAATTAATGTGATTTTTTCAAATTACTACCTCCAAAAAAATAAGTCATGTAATCACTTGCTATAATAATCATATTGCAAAAATAGCTGCAAATGTTTTTTTTAGTTCTCTTCTTTAGTTTTATTTAATTAGTTTCAAAATATGGACTCCAATAATGTTGCAAAAAACCCTAATGAATACTGTAGCTCTCAAACCACACAATGTGACTGTAAAACAACATGTAAGCTACATCTTCTGTAAACATAACATTTTAATACATTCAACACATATTGTATGCATTTAAACAGTGCAAATTCTTATGTCAGTAATGAGCGTTTCTCCATACTGCAATGCCATTAGTGCATTTGATGACGTGTCTGATGACGTTTCAAATGACGACGCATATGCGCAACGTCTTCCGGTCAAAAATCGCGGGACTTTTGAAAAATTGCAAGCCCCCGCAAATATTGCGGATTTTTGTTGAACTTGCATCAATTATTGCGATCGCAAGATTGCGATTTTCTGGAGGGGCTGCATGTTGAAAACAGTCAAGCCAAAACAAAGCACCGCCCACCGGCTGAGCAGACTTTATTATTTTACAGGTAAACAGTGATGGTGTTTAGACATAATGCTTTTCATAGATTCCCAGTCTCATGTACTACTGCCAGGATATAGTGATAAGGGGTGGGTGAGAACACTGTTATCTGTATCTGTATCTGTTCATCCAGCTAAATTATCTGTGTCTGTAACGTTATCTGTACTGGGAACAAGCCAAGTTTGAAATGGAGTTGGGTGTGGCTTAAACTGGACATGGTTGGGCTAAACCAGAAGTTGTTATTTTAAACCTGATATTGATATGGTTTGATCAGAGGTTGCTATATTTAATATTTATTCAAAAACTACTGACAGAACAATGTTTGTTAAACAGCTGCCTGTTGCTTTAGGACTGTGGGGACTGATAGGCCAATCAGCAGCCAGCCGAGGGCGCACCTCCTGAATTCCACCTAGCAATATAGTAGTAGGAGACAGGCTTGCTAGCAGTATGGGAAGTGTTTGGAAAGAACTGCTAAATTAATAGCAGCTGTCAGTCTTATGTCAAGGGGGAGTTGTGGGTCCGTGGAACCCAAACCACAAGTCCTGCCATCGCAATCAGGGTAAAATAAATCTTAACTGCAATAAGGCCTGATTATTGGACCTGCTACCTGTAAAGGTAAACCCAGAGTTCTGACCAGACTCTACACAGCAGTTTGACCTATCAAACAACCACCCAACACATTCACTCCCTTTCAGTGTTAAAACTGAGCTTCAGTTCTACCCAATCTACCCAAATGATGATTTTCCCTCATCATGAGTGCAGATACTGACACATTTTGCAAAGATGATACTCAAACTCGCACATTATCTGTACTAGGTACTTGTTTCATCTGAGTACTTGTTTCAACCCTAATAGTGACACTTTCAGCAAATGAAGTCATTTAAATAAGAATTACCAACTTATCAATAATCAATCAGAATTTTAATTTTTCACATCACAATTTTTCATTTATTTGGATTTTATGGTGATTGATTCTGTATATATATATATATATATATATATGGATGGATGGATGATGGGCTACGAGTTGTTTCTTTGTCAGCCTAGATGTTGGGTTTCGAAGCATCCTTATATCCCACAACCTCTACATGTAGCCCCTCTTCCTGGGGTTATTTCTATAGTAGCATTCCAACAGTTCCATATTCTCTGCTTTAGTAGGCTACATCTATGTTTTGTTCCAGTAGCCCATTTCTCATCAGGTTGTCATGGTTACTCAACACCTGACGCGGACCTTGTTGGCACGGGCAACGTCCGCGCCATTATGACTCTCGTGTTTGTGGTTGAAAACCTTGCTTTGCATCTCTAGATCTCAAGTAGTTAAGTCAAGTCAATTTTATTTCTATAGCCCAATATCACTCATCAGTGCATCATGGGGTTAGAGTATGTAGAGTATAGGACACCCTCTGTGCTTTGACCCTCAACCCTGGATCCATTTATGAAGAATGGATCTGGGAGGATGTCAGTTTAATCAGTTTGTCGTTTAATCTATTTATAATATAAAAACATTGATTTGTGCAACTTTATTATTGATTTTTTTTTGTATTAACATAATATTCTGCTTGTTTTCTTTCTGCTTTTTTTTTCAATCTGAACTGATGGACTCACAGCTTGACTCCCTCTCCTCTCTCTCAGTCTCAAAAGCAGAATCTATGTGTTTTTTTTTCTGCAGCAGAAATGCAAATTAGCGACTGTTGCTGGAGGTAAAATTAGCATCTTTAATTAAAAAATTAGCAGCAAACAAACAATACAAAACATACGAACGATTAAAGGAAAAACAACCTGAAGGAGCAGTGGAAGAATCTTTTTATCTGACTTCCACTGGATTTAATTATCAAATATGAATTACTGTGAGATTACACAAACACACATCACAAATATGTGTCTATGCGGGTCTGCTGGGGAGTAATTAATAACCAATATTTTCACATCAAATACCGACTTTGATCCAACAAACACTGATTCATCCTCAGGAGGAAATCTAACTTTATTATGAAAATAGGATTTTTTATTTCATCATCACTCTTTAACTTTTTTTAATTTGCAGAATATAACTTGTCAATAAAGGACGGGGTTTAATGCGCTTCAACGGCTTTTCAAGGAATCGCAGGCCTGTCACGTGTTCTCAGAGTGGGACAATGTTGTACTTGGACAGACTTTAGAGATTTGGTCCAAAGTAAACTGGGGCACACAGACTTGAGGCAACAAACTTAATTAGAGGAATAATGTTTTGACGCCTGGTGCATCTTCATCAGTCTTGACTCTGACTCTTGACTTGATTTTAATCTCCAGTATACCGTCATAATTTATCATCCACCTGACATTTATATGGAAGCCTCAAGAGGCAAGGTGAATTAGTTTTTTTTTAGTTGTTTTGTTTAGTTTTGTTTGTCTTATTCTCTCCTACAACAACAAACTTTTCACCTTGCCTCTCAGGGCTTTGGTACATAGACCTTAATGTTTATAACAGTAAAATTATTACCAAAACTTTTCTAAAACTTTTTCACAGAGGCTTCTAGTCCTTAACGTGAAAAGAGGCCTCATTGCTGTGAAAGAGTTTGTGTAACATAATGAGCCCAGAATCAAACTGTCTGATCTTGGGACTGTAAGATATTTTAGAGCGACTCAGATGTTAATATCACCCATAATGAATCCAGGATCGACTGCAAAGCTTTCTCTCCTGTCTGTTCATCTGACTGCTGATGTTTCTTGCCCTGTTAGACTGACGGTCAGAATTACAAATAAAAACAAAGCTGTAATAAACCAGAATGATCAATTACAGTCTTAAGTCTCACCATGATTTAAATGAGAAATTTAGTCTGATAAACATTTTTGAAGTTTGATATTTTACATCATCAGTAGCAAAGGGCACATGTTGACCTTCATGACAGTCAGGTTTGAGAGTTAGGAGGTCAGATTGTTATTATTACTTTTAATCCCACAGTTTATTTATTTATTTTCCCACACCCACAAGTTCTTCTGTCAGCAGTTTGTACGGTAAACTGCTGGCAGAGCAGAGACTTGATTGCTGTGAGACCTAACGATTTGACATCAGGTCTCGAGTTTTGGACAAATGTCTTTACATACTTGCTTATTTCAGCCAGTTTCCACCACCGTGTGTAAAACTGCCCTGGAGACTTGGACTCTGCCCAAAACACTTAAAACAGTTCTGTATGATGTGACAGAATTCCATTTAAAGAGAATCCCTTCACTATAAATGATTTTAAGCAGTTTTTGTAGGTTTTTTGTTTTTTACTTGGAGGAAAATAAATTGTGTCCTCCAGACCCTGAAGATGAAGTTAAAAATAGACTCTTGTTAACAAAAAAAATACTATTTTTTAATCATTTATCATTTTACTATTTTATTTTAAGTATATCTAGTATATGATGCAACCACGTGAAACCTGAATCTGAGTGGAGCTGCAAGTAAATGTCTTATAAGGTGTTTTTTTTTTTCACTTTCAGAGGAACGCTTTGACTTACTGTGTTACTGTGAATCTGTGCACCAACTTCCTGCAGATGTCTGAGTATCACACTCGTGGTGAAAAGGCAAATAAGAACCAGCATGTATTCCTGTAGTGAATACCATTACAGTGTCTTAAATGCTTTCTTTTACAGGTGCATATACAGAGCATTGAGTGAAACACTTGTTATTTTGAGTGTGTCTCTGGTGCCCTCTAGTGGTCATTTGATCAAACAACAAAAACAAAAACTGGTGTAGAGTAGAAGCTATGTAAATAAACCACTTCTAAATTACTTATTTTTGAAAGAATAGTTTAAGCAAAATGTCTTTTCATTTATTTTAAATGTTACTCTTAAGGTGAGACTCACTTAACAGTCAAACTCATTGCTTATTACAAATAGTATGAAATATATATATGTTTTAATTTAATTCTTGATTTTTGATTTTTTTTTTTTTAGTTTCTTTTGGGGTTCACAAATTCCCTTTTCCAACCAACACTGAATCTGGATCACTGACTGATTTTTTAGGATGACAAGGTAACTCTTGAAACCATACATATATTTGAAACTTCATTGCGTCACCTTAATGCATGAGAACAACGGATGAGATAAAGGATATCACGTCATGATAACGTATTATTCTCAAATTTTCTACACAGAATGATTCTGTTATTACAACATGTCACTTTATCTTTTTATTACATGAAACATTCTTGGTATTACACAAAATCAACATCATGGCTCCTGTAGGTGTGTTGACCCTGTAGACGTGTGGCCCCTGGAAGTATAGGGCTACTTGAGGTCTGATCCCACTGAGATGTTGCACCATTTGAAGTTCTGTTTGACATTTCAAAGTGCTGTGTTACCTTAAACCAGCTTAGTATTTCTGGACTGCACCTTTTTGTTACTTATTGATCGACATATGTAGAGTTCTGCATGATGTTGCTGAGCTGATCTTTAGATCATTAGATGGTCAGTCAGCACCATCTAGTGGACAGATAGTAGAACTCCATCATCTCATGTGTTACTTCTCTGACACTGGCTGGGTCTCTGCGAAAGATTGGATTGGCTCTGACATCAGTGATGGGAAGACCAGCTCTTTTCAAAGATTCGTCGGTTTTGGCTCAGCTCCCTTAGAAGAGCCTGCTCTTATGGCTCCCAAATGGCTCTTCATGTAGTATCACTCTAAGCCTTCTATTTTAGCCTAATTTAGCAAATATGAACGGTTTGAGTGTTGGTAAGTAATTGTTCATTTCATAAAAGCCTAATTTTTATGCATTTTTTCGTTACAAGAAAAAATTGCACAGTGCCCTCTCTCCTCCAGTTGCATGGATGGGTGGGCGGTTCTTACATGTCAGTGCAGGTTTGTTGTTGACCCTGTTCTGATGGATATTTTCATTTTACAAATTCTGCACTCAGCTTTGCAGTATCCAATATAATACAAATATAATACAATACCGCTCCCCCTTTCATAATGGTATGATCCTAGACTGTCCTCGCAAGTGATTGGCCGCATGGTGTGCCCATCGGAAAAAAAAGACCCACCCCTGCCTGCATGAAGCAGCAGCTGAGCAGCTGAAGATTCGGCTCTCTATGACGGAGTCGGCTCTTCTCGTTCGCTACAAAGAATCGGCTGTTAAAGCCGGCTCGTTCGTGAACTACACAACACTATCTGACATTACGCCTGACTGGTACTTTTTATAAGTGTGTGACAGCCACCTGAGTTCAAATGCACAGCACACTGCCGCGGGTGAATGAGCAGCTTCTTCTCTCCAGCACTCAAGGGTGGAAAGTGTCTGTACACTGGCCTGAAGTGAGTTCAGCAGGTGAGAGTCCTACCAGAGGAACCTGTAAATGTTTGATGAACAAGGTCATTTTAATCTCTTTGTGTTGTATCAGTGTTTGACTGTGCAGTATAAATGTTTCTCTCTGGAATTCTTCAGATTTTTCTGTGAGGTTTTGGCTCTTAGAGGATGCATGGATTACTGTTCAAAATCCTCGGATAGAACCAATAGCAGTCTGAATGTAATCTGAGCTCACATCATCAGTGAAAAATGCAGGACATGTCAAAAGAGGTCATACAAATCAACTTGTAGTCGTTAGCATTTTGCATCTAATATGACCTGCCTGGGCTTGACTGGAAATCCAAACTTATCTGCAGCTTTTAGCGCACTTGTTCGCACTTGCTGTTATGTTTTTAACCTGTGTTCTAACTTGCAAGCTAGGACCACTGATTCTCCAAACCTTTTTTTTTTATTTGTGTAGTTAATAAGTAATAAAATACTGAAGACATAGAAATACATAGATGCAGGAGTAAAACTATAGTAAAGTACTTTTACCACAATAAATACAAACTGGTCCACACCCATTGAGTGCACAGTTGCCCACGTACAGTTTCACATGGTGTGTGTTTGGGATACAGGTCAGAGGAAATTGCAGATTAAATAGTCAACTGAACCCATTAAGAAGAGCAATGTATTCAGACAGAGTTTTTGTGAATTTGATAGTACAATTGCTTTATTGAAAGTACAGTAGTACCATTGCCAATAGTGGGATAGTTAGTGGGCTAAACTAGTAGTTGAGGTAGCACGTTGAAAGGCACATAGTTAAAGTTATTGCCTTATAGAAGCTCAGTTTTAGTAAGTTTTCCAACTTTTGCCAAGAGGGAACTTTAGATACTGGTCCCTAGATTATGTTCACTGAGTTTCATGTAGATCGGTCAAACTTCCAAGGAAGAGATCGGAAAGTGTTTTTCCAGAAATTCAAAATGGCAGAAAATATATAGAACCGGAAGTTTGTTCGAAATTTGTTCCTCATGAGGAGAGGCATCTCTGTGCAAAGTTTCATGTCTCTACGACATACGGGGCATGAGATATGCCCACTCCAAGTTTGCAATTTCAATCGGTTGCTACAGCGCCCCCCTTTGGCCAATTGATATAATACTGCTTCATTCGCATCCTCCCATTGCCCTCTACCACTGTGCCAAATTTCACATGGATTGACCAAGTCAGTGAGGAGAAAAACGTGGAACAGACACACACACACACAGAGCTAGAGTTTTCGTCATTATATAGTAAGATGTATTGGAGTAGAAGTATACATTTCATCCAGGAAATGTAGTGGAGTAAAAGTCAGCACAACCTACTGGTCATAGACCGCCATCATCTCATGTGTTATTTCTCTGACACTGACTGGATCTCTGCCAAAGGTTGGACTGGTTTTGATGTCACTCCTGACTCAGTTCAAATGCAGAATGCCGCAGGTGAATGAACAGCTTCTTCTCTCCAAGTGTTTCTTTGACACATGAGGGTGGAAAGTGTCTGTGGACATTGACCTGAAGTGAGTTCAGCAGGTGAGAGTCCAACCAGAGAAACCTGTAAATGTTTGATGAACAAGATCATTTTGATCTCTTTGTGTTGTATCAGTGTTTGACTGTGCGCTATAAATGTTTCTTTGTGTGGAATTTTCTGTGGAAAAGTGAAGGTAAATGCTGGTAGTAAAAAAGCAAGTGGTTAGAATTCTGTGGATTATGAAGTTAATTTTGTCCTTACATGTACATCACCTTAAAAATGGAGTGTACATACACTTGAAGAAAAACAAGGTCTTTTCGAAACTTAAAGGATTTAAATAAAACCTTTGTGAATCCAGGGCTGACACACAGCCCCATGCAGTGGGGCAGTCAGTGCACAGTTACTTGTCACAAATCTTTTTCTTATTAATCATTACTCACCCTCACTGCTTTTTGCATTTATATGCCTCCACCATGAAGTCAGTCTCATTGTTGAGTGGAATGTAGTCACTAGCATTATGCATGTTATCTTACCTGTACCCTAGGAAATCTAAACTTATCTGCAGCTTTTAGAGCACTTGTTTGTGCTTGCTATTATATGATTAACCTGTAATCTAACTAGTGCTGATTGGCCAAACTTTCCAATTTTGTTTTTGTAGTAACAAAGTGACAAAAAATGCTTAGGACGTAGAAATATAAAGTTACTAGAGTAAAACTGGAGTAAAGCTAATTTTATTCCAATACACAGAAATGTATTTCAATCAGGAGAGACACGTTTTTTGGTTAGGAAAGAAAATATTTAATTACAAGTGCACATGAGAATGAAATGTGAAAATGTGAAAAGTCTTTGGCGATTAGACCCCTTTGAGATGGTGAGCTGTAAGGACGGTGATGGATCCGTAGCCAATTAGGGAACAGCTAGAAGAGTGCACGCCTGGAGGCAGCTGATTGGAGGAAGCAGTGGGAGTGAGAGAGAGGGATAATTGTGAATAAATGAGCACGGAAAGGTGTTCCTGATTGAACTTACGCTGAGCTTCGTAAGAGTAAAAGTATAATTTTCATTTAGGAGATGTTGTGTAGTAAAAGTGAAAGTTGACAGAAATTAACACAAATTTAATTACTGCAACAAAGTATTACTAAAGTCTTGTTACTTTGTTACATTGCACCACTGATGAGAACTGGTGTGTCCTGTGATGAAAACCTTGTTGTGGTGACAGAGTGCATCCCTCCCAGCAGGTGTGGACTCTGTGATGAATCAGTGTGAGGACAGTAAAACTGCTCTGTGTGGAGAATATAACAACCAGATCAAAGCTCACAGGTAAGATTACGATCTCTTACTGTCCATGATTCTTCTCTGTAATGAAAAAAACAAAACAAAACAAAAAAAACAGGTAACAATCACAAGAGTGAAACTGATGTTTCCTCAGCAAGAGCTCTATTTTTTTTTCACAAAAATACAGAATAACAACTTACATAGGAGTACAAGCACAGGCAAAAACGTCTTGTCACAGAGAGTACACACCCTCTTTTCTGTTACAACATGCACAGTATTTACTTGAGATATAATTACTTGCTTTCTTTTATATTACTCAACACAAAGTATCTTAAGATCAATAAACTCTCACAAGAGTCACTAACATGATGCATGAAAACATTACACAGCCACTGGTGCAGAATAAACTACAATACATGTGTACATATACACACACAAACTTTACCACACTCAGCAAAACCAAACTCTAATTCACTCAAAATGTCACACAAACTCTCCTGGAAACTCCTAAAATTATAACAAGTTATCACAGCCATGTTAACTTTGATTAACAAAAGCAAAATATCTGAAAAAGGCTGAATCATAATCATGAGAATGTATGGCATGCTTCCTCAGTGAGAACTTAAACGAGAAAAACACCGGCATTCCCCAGATATGTGGATGGAGACAGTTGATCTCAGGATCTCAACTTGTAGAGCAAAGATTAACACACTTTTACATAAATAAATAACACAATGAGGAAGGCAGTGAAAATTAATGTTTTTTTAGCATTTTAAACATTTCAACCATGTGAGCAATTTTCACTGTTTTACCCAATTTAATGATTTTAGCTAATCCTTACAAACTGTTACTCAGAAATGCATGTCTTAACCTTATTACAGATGTCAACATTAGGATACAACCCATGAACTTCCTTGGCCCACTTGTCACATCAGTGACTGAATTACTGACTAAATGTAATGTAATGTAATGTTGCTGAGTGTAATGTAATGTAAAAGGATTCAAAGAAAACCTTAGCTGACACACTACAGTGGAACAGTCATCTGTCACAAAATTTTACTTTCTTGAATTAGTACTCCCCCTCTCTGCTGTGGGATGCCATTTCCTGCTTCCATCATCAAGTCAGTCTCATTGTTGAGTGATATGTGATAGCTAGCTTGTTGCATGTAATCTGACCTGCAGCCTAGGCTTGACTGCCTATCCAAACTAATCTGCAGCTTTGAGACTACTTGTTTGCACTTGCTATTATGTGATTAACCTGTAAGCTCGGACCACTGTTTCTCTAAACCCTCAGACTTTATTTTTGTAGCAACAAAGTAATGATGAAGCTTAGGACATACAAAAACATACTGTAGACACAGGAGTAAAATACTTTTACTCCAATAAATATAAATGTATTGAAGTAAAAGTATAGAGTTCATGCAGGAAATGTTGTGAGAAAGCTTTGTATAAAGAAAAAAAAAACACAACGGAAGCTCTCGCCCCTTCACTCGGATTCCTCTCCATACCGGGCTACAGCCAGGTAGCTCATGTTCTTGTCAGTGCTCTGTGGTGGATTAACTCTTAACAGGTGATGATGTTTCTAAAATATTTCAAACTTAGTTTTGCATCTCTGGACTGCAACTTCTTGTTACTCACTGGCCAACATATACATTGATACTGATATATCTGCAATAAACTACAGTTGTGCGAATGCTTTTACAAAATTTGCATAGATCAGGGAGAACCAACAGCAGTTTGATTACTAATCTGAGCTCACATCATCAGTGAAAAATGCAGGACATGTCAAAACAGGTCAAACAAATCAACTTGGCTGTGGTGCATTTTATCCCGAACACAACCATCTTTCAACACTGAGACAGAGGCGGTTTGGCTGAAAGCTATTTGCACAGCCCTTCTGTCAACTGTCGCAGAGGCTGCAGAGTCCTGACCTGCTCAGTGTATCTGATGGAAAGAGAAACTGATTCAGTGTTTTCTGCAGTATCTGTGAAATCTTAGAGAGAGAGCAGTGACAACCAGTGGTGGATGAAGTACCCGAAAGCCATACTTAAATAAAAGAACAGATATTTCATCAGAAAAAGACTTTGGTAGAAGTCAATGTCACCCATCAGAATATTACATGAGTGAAAGTCTTGAAGTGTCTGATATTTACTATATTGTACTGTATTTACTATATATCTACTGTGCCCACTAGTCACATCAACCACCTAATTATTGACTAACAGGTCACAGTAATAATTAACTTCTGATAATAAATGTAAACAAATACCATATCACTGATTAGTGAGCTAATCAGATGAAACAGCATCTTTCATCAGATCTTGTTTTGATAAACAGAAGAACATTACTCATCCACTGTCTTCTTACTGATTTAGACCTAAACTCTTTCATTAGTCAATTGTTTGTTTGTATCAGGATGCAGAAGCTGAGCCCAGACTCTCCTGTACCCAGTTGTGTGTCCATGAAGAGTGACTGGTCTATGGGTCGTTTTGTTGAGTTTAAAGTTGGACAACCTATTGATAGAAGGTAAGAATTTAAACTAGTGTTTATGATCTGACTCTCCTCAGAGAAGGAATCATGTCTTGGTCCAGTGTAGTGTAAGGAAAGGAAGCCATATCCCCTGTGGTGTGCAGCTGGCTTTTTTCTTCCCTTTTTGCAGTGTCTAACAAATAGAGGGCTATCTCATGCCACAATTACCTGTATGCAGCAGCCATGTTTTCCTGCCATGAGGGATTTGGTGACAGACTGGTCTTTACCTACCCTCTTGTGAAGCACTTCCTGCAGGGGATATGCAAAAAAACACCAGGTGATGTGTGCCTCCTCCCTGCTATGGGACCGGACATTAATATTCGAGGCCTCGGTGAAGAATCCCTTTGAGCCTCTGGAGTTCTCTTCAGTGAAGGTGTTGTCATTCAAGACATCTTTGCTGTTTGCCTCAGCTAGAGACTGTGTGAACTGAGCAACTTGTTGGTGCACCCCAGTTGCTTGCTTTTGTGGCGACCACAGTGGGGCTACTCTCAGATCAAATCCCTCCTTTACTCCCAAAAGCGTAAGGATTTTTTGTTAGGTTAAAAGTTGTACAATTAGATTATTTTTGTCTTCAATCCCATGAGGGGGTAAGGGAGCATATTGCATCAGCTCTTTCCAATTCGTGTTGGGATGTTGGCATGTTATGTTGACCCCTGGCCCCCGTCTGATGCACTGTTTGTGTATGTTTTGGTGATGGTGTGGCTGTTAAGGCCCTATCCAAGAAACACTTTGCGTGATATCTTCGTGAGTGCATCTCCCAAGCCTACGGGCAGGCAGGGACCCTCTGTGGTTCACATACACTCGACACATGGTGAGGCACTGTCAGCAGAGTTGTTCACCAGGGTAGGTGTCAGTTACATATGTACAGTGGAAGTGTGGTCTATTCCCTGGCTATTCATACTGTTCTATCTCTTGGACATGTCTCTGCTCGCTGGAACAACACAGGACTGGTGAAAGGGACTGGGTGTATTTCAGCTGTGTTGCAACTGGCTCCCCTCTAGGCATGATACAACAACTTGTTTCCTTGCTCCTTTATGACCCGGAAAATGCCACTGTGGTGGCCTAGGTTATAAAGAGAGGTCTGGAGTGGAATGAGGACCATCACTGGCTTCAGGACCAACAACCACAGAGGAGTTGAAGGCAGCGTGGACAGGGCCAATGAACTGAATCTGTTTTTTAACAGATTTGACACTGCTGGACCTGCCCATTCCCCCCCCCCCCCCCCTCCCCGACTCTTCTGCAGTCTGTCTTGGTCAACCATCTCCCACTCCACCCTCTTCCCCCACTCCTCCCTCTCACACCTCAACACCCTCCTGCTTGACCCCCCCTCCTCCTCCTCCTCACACCTCCTCCCCCCGTGGTCACACTGACTGCTCTCTCCATCATGAGGACTACACCCCCCCCCCACGTGTCATCACCTCCACAATGTGCTTCACTGCTGACCATGTGAGAAGACAGCTGATGAGACTCCACTCAAATAAGGCTGCAGGCCCTGATGGTGTCAGCCCCAGGGTGCTCAAAGCCTGTGCCCCCCAGCTATGTGGAGTACTTCAGCTAGTCTTCAACATGAGCCTGAGTCTCCAGAGGGTCCCCTTGCTGTGGAAGACATCCTGCCTCGTTCCTGTGCCAAAGACGTCGCGTCCCAGTGGCTCCAAGGACTACAGACCTGTGGCATTGACCTCCCACATCATGAAGACCCTGGAGAGACTCGTCTTGGAGCAGCTCCAGCCCATGGTCAAGCCACTTTTGGACCACCTCCAGTTCGCGTATCAGCCCCGACTTGGAGTTGAAGACGCCATCATCTACCTGCTCAACCGTGTCTACACCCATTTGGATAAGCCGGCGAGCACTGTGAGGGTCATGTTTTTGACTTCTCTAGTGCGTTCAACACCATCCGTCCAGCTCTACTGGGTGGCAAGCTGACAGCAATGCAGGTGGATGCCCCCCTGGTGTCCTGGATTGTAGACTACTTGACTGGCAGACCACAGTATGTGCGCTTGCAACGCTGTGTGTCAGACAGAGTGGTCAGCAATACTGGGGCCCGCAGGGGACTGTCCTCTCCCTTCCTCTTCACCCTCTACACCACGGACTTCAGCTATTGCACTGAGACCTGCCATCTTCAGAAGTTTTCTGATGACTCTGCTATAGTTGGATGTATCACCAAGGGTGATGAGGATGAGTACAGGGCTGTTGTGGATAACTTTGTCACATGGTGTGAGCAGAACCATCTGCAGCTCAACGTGGCAAAGACAAAGGAACTGGCGGTGGATCTGAGGAGGACCAAGACACCGGTGACCCCTGTTTCCATCCAGGGGGTCAGGTTGGACATTGTGGAGGACTATAAGTACCTGGGGGTACACATTGACAATAAACTGGACTGGGTTAAGAACACTAATGCTCTCTACAGGAAGGGCCAGAGCCGTCTCTATTTTCTGAGGCGACTGAGGTCCTTCAACATCTGCCGGACTATGCTCAGGATTTTCTATGAGTCTGTGGTGGCCAGTGCTATCCTCTATGCTGTTGTGTGCTGGGGCAGCAGGCTGAGGGTGGCGGACGCCAACAGACTCAACAAACTGATCCGCAAGGCCAGTGACGCTGTGGGAATGGAGTGTGACTCTCTGATGGTGGTGTCAGAGAGGAGGATGCTGTCTAAGCTACGAACTATCTTGGACAATGTCTCACACCCACTCCACCATGTGCTGGTCAGGCACAAGAGTACTTTCAGTGGGAGACTCATACCACCAAGATGTACCACTGAGCGCCACAGGAAATCATTCCTGCCTGTGGCCATCAAACTGTACAACTCCTCCCTCTGAGTGGCCCTGTGACTATTTCACACACTGCAATAATTTAATCTAACTTGTGCAATAACCCCATTCACCCTGACTGTATATATTTTGTTTGTGTAAATAATCTTGTTCAGTTTACAATATATATATGTATATATATATATATATTTATTTAAGTTTATGTTTGTTAATAATTCCTGTTTATTTAACTCTATATTTGTTAATACTAATGTTTAAATTTCTTATATTTTCACGTATATTTCCTCTCTTGCAAGGAGCAACTGTAACATAAACAATTTCCCCTCGGGGATCAATGAAGTATTTCTGATTCTGATTCTGATTCTGAAGAAGTAGGCAGGCTACAGTGACTAACCTTTAGCTGATCAGGATCAGTTTGTCTGGGTCGATGTTATATCGCGACAGAGCATTCATATATCGGGCTCCACCCACTATGCTCATTGGGTCCGTCCCAAGTCTCTTAAATTACTGCTAGTGCTACTGCTAGCCGACTTTGCTAGCTGTTTAGCCCCTCCCACCTAGGAAAAAATGTGAGGAGCTAGCGCTAGGAGCGATGAGCGAGCATTGTCGGTTTAAAAGACATGAGACATCATACAGTTTTGCATGTATTACCATTGTTACTGAGTCATTTGCCAAAGTTTGTGGCAATTAAAGAACGGTCTGTAGCCCTGCCACTGTCACTGTGATGAGCATCATTGTCATTATTATTATCATCATTATCATTCCAACGCCATCATTCAACAAGTCAGCTGCTGAGTGAATAAGACATATCAGACCTGTCAGTCTACCTCAGTCAATTCAATTTTATTTATACAGCCCAATATCACAAATCACAATTTGCCTCACAGGGCTTTACAGCATACGACATTCCTCTGTCCTTATGACCCTCATAGCGGATAAGGAAAAACTCCCCAAAAAAACCCTTTAACGGGGGGAAAAACGGTAGAAACCTCAGGAAGAGCAACTGAGGAGGGATCCCTCTTCCAGGACGGACAGACGTGCAATAGATGTCGTACAGAACAGATCAACATAATAAATTAACAGTAATCCGTATGACACAATGAGACAGAGAGAGAGAGACAGAGAGAGAGAGAGAGAGAGAGATGCAGGACAGGTAATGACTATTGAACATTCCGCTCACATGACATGCAGGACAATTAATGATGGGCAAATGTGTGCTACTGCTAGCGAGGAGCTAGCAGTAGCACTATAAAAATAAGAGACTTGGGACGCACCCATTGAGTCCAGTAGAGGGCCCCACCTGTGTGAGATAGAACAAAGGTTACCATATTGTAGCCCTTGCTCTATTAGCACAGGAGGAGCCTTCTACCTAGGGGCCTTGTCATTCCTACACCGCTCACTGTGGAGGGTGTAGGATGCTGACAGCATCAGACAGCTCCTTTACATACTGTTGGCTCCGCACGTAATCGGGTAGGCACATCTTGATTGGCAGGCTACATTTATGCAAATTTCAGTGGGTGAATGTGTGCTCGTGATTGGAAAAGGGTATTTTCCAGAGAGTCCAGTAGAGTGCCCTGCCTATGCTAATAGAACTGGGATTACAAAATCATAACCTCTGTATCTCACTATGTTCTGACAATTTTTTTTGTTTAATAAAAAGTTTTGGTGGCCAGTCCAGCATTTCTTTGTTTTTTACTACATGTGTCTGTCTCCGTTTTGTATGTATCAGACTGCAGCAGCAAAGACCAGTCTCTTTTGAGGCCAGCTGCGTGTCCATTAGGAGTGACCAGTCTATGAATATCCCTTTTGTGTTTAAAGTTGGACAATCTTCTTATGAAACGTAGGCATTTGACATCCAGAAAGCCCATCACATCCAGGAGCAGCATTTACTTTGGAGTTCATATTGACATCATGACAGAACATCTTTAACAAATTCTGTGCAGATTTGTGTCATTGAATGTCCTTGAACTTGATCATATGTCCACAGAGTTCAGCAGGAGGGCTTGGAGATTCCCATTGATCAGTCTGTCCAGCAGCATCAAACAAAACTGCACTCCATATTTATGGTGAGTACGTTGCTCTGTTTAGACCAGCAGGCCTTCAAACTAACAGATGAATAACATGCTGTGCTCTACCACTTCAAAGTAAGATTTTCAGCTTATTATTCTGTTCCAGCTGCTGGAGGAGGACATCATTGCTTTTTCAAAGACTGAGCTGAAGAGAATCCGAAGGGTTCTGAGTCCAGATTACCCATTAGACCTGTGTGAGGATGAGGAGGTGTTAGACAGTAAAGATGAAGAGCAGAGGAGAAGCAACAGAGAGGCATTTCTGATGATCACACAGCACTTCCTGAAGAGAATGATGCAAGAGGAACTGGCAGACTGTCTGCAGAGCAGTAAGTGGATTTTAACAGATTTAATATGATGGAAAGAAGAAATTGAGGCAACATGAGAGAATTTTCAATTTCAAACATCTACTGTAAATATGCTGCATATGTCTGCATCAGATCAAAGGCTGTTTGTTATCCACTAATGACCTGAATAGAACACTATACCACCAAATTCTCTGATTTTGTGTAGGGTTCACTCACTAATTCCATTTGTTGTTTGTTTATTCAGGAACTCATAGTGCAGTGTGCCAACATAAACTTAAATCTAACCTGAAGGAGAAGTTCCAGTGTGTGTTTGAGGGAATTGCTAAAGCAGGAAACCCAACCCTTCTGAATCAGATCTACACAGAGCTCTACATCATAGAGGGAGGGAGTGGAGAGGTCAACAATGAACATGAGATCAGACAGATTGAAACAGCACTCAAGAAAAAAGACAGACCAGAAACAACAATCAGATGTGAAAACATCTTTAAAATCTCACCTGGAAGAGATGAACCAATCAGAACAGTGATGACAAAGGGAGTGGCTGGCATTGGGAAAACAGTCTTAACACAGAAATTCACTCTAGACTGGGCTGAAGGCAAAGCCAACCAGGACATAAAGTTCATGTTTCCATTCACCTTCAGAGAACTGAATGTGCTGAAAGAGAAAAGGTACAGCTTGGTGCAACTTGTTCATCACTTCTTTACCGAAACCAAAGAAGCAGGAATCTGCAGCTTTGAAGAGTTCCAGGTTGCGTTCATCTTTGACGGTCTGGACGAGTGTCGACTTCCTCTGGACTTCTGCAACAATGAGATCCTGACTGACGTTACAGAGTCCACCTCAGTGGATGTGCTGCTGACGAACCTTATTAGAGGGAAACTGCTTCCCTCTGCTCGCCTCTGGATAACTACACGACCTGCAGCGGCCAATCAGATTCCTCCTGACTGTATTGACATGGTGACAGAAGTCAGAGGCTTCACTGACCAACAGAAGGAGGAGTATTTCAGGAAGAGATTCAGAGATAGGGAGCAGGCCAGCAGAATCATCTCTAGCATCAAGACATCACGAAGCCTCCACATCATGTGCCATATCCCAGTCTTCTGTTGGATCGCTGCGACAGTTCTGGAGGATGTTTTTAAAATCAGAGAGAGAGCAAAGCTGCCCAAGACTCTGACCGAGATGTACATCCACTTCCTGGTGGTTCAGACCAAACTGAAGAACATCAAGTATGATGGAGGAGCTGAGACAGATCCACACTGGGATCCAGAGAGCAGGAAGATGATTGCGTCTCTGGGAAAATTGGCCTTTGAGCAGCTGCAGAAAGGCAAACTGATCTTCTATGAATCAGACCTGACAGAGTGTGGCATTGATATCAAAGCAGCCTCGGTGTACTCAGGAGTGTTCACACAGATCTTTAAAAAGGAGACAGGGCTGTACCAGGATAAGGTGTTCTGCTTTGTCCATCTGAGCGTTCAGGAGTTCCTTGCTGCTCTTCATGCCCATCTGACATTCATTAACTTTGGTGTCAATCTGCTGTCACAAGAACAATCAACATCCTTGTGCCCTGCAGTGTTAGGATGCAAAGCAACACGTTTCTATCAGAGTGCTGTGGACAAGGCCTTACAGAGTCCAAATGGACACCTGGACTTGTTCCTCCGCTTCCTCCTGGGTCTGTCACTGTCAACCAATCAGAAACACTTACGAGGCTTGCTGAAAGTGGCCAAAAGGAGCTCACAGACCAATGCGGTAACCACTGAGTACATCAAAAAGAAGATAATGGAGAATTTCTCTGCAGAGAAAAGTATCAATCTGTTCCACTGTCTGGATGAACTCAACAACCGTTCTCTAGTGGAGGAGATCCAACAGTCCCTGAGATCAGGAAGTCTCTCAACAGATAAGTTGTCTCCTTCTCAGTGGTCAGCTCTGGTCTTCATCTTACTGTCAGAAAAATATCTGGATGTGTTCGACCTGAAGAAATACTCTGCTTCAGAGGAGGCTCTTCTGAGGCTGCTGCCAGTGATCAAAGCCTCCAACAAAGCCCTGTATGTGCACACATAACTATTCAGATTAGATGCCTTTTTCTTTAATCAGAAATGTAAACAGCTCATGTTTGTAACTGTTTTGTCTTGTATTGCTGATTCCTCTCCAGGTTGAGCAGCTGTAAACTGTCAGAGAAAAGCTGTGAAGCTCTGGCCTCACTTCTCAGCTCCCAGTCCTCTAGTCTGAGAGTGCTGGACCTGAGTGACAACAACCTGCAGGATTCAGGAGTGAAGCTGCTGTCAGCTGGACTGGAGAGTCGACAGTGCAGATTGGAAATTCTCAGGTCAGTAGTCAGTTGTTTCTAATGAACACTTTTTTGTCATTTTTATGATGTTTTATAAAGCATGGTAGCAATAATGTTCTGAAGGGTTTTGCATTCTCCCAAGCTGGTTATGAGTATAGTGTTGTGGTTCTGTATGCAGAAATTTGACTTGGATATATGAAGTGGAGGTTTCTTAACAAGTGTTTGGTCTAAAGATAATAATCCCCATGATGAGCGGGAAATAAGAATAACAAAAAGAAAAATAGATGGAGCTGCAGATGGCTGTTGGTTCTGTAGTAAAGTTCAATTTGATATTACAGTTGTCTAAGTGAAGACTATAGTATAAGCCAAATCATGTAAAAGACTACTCAAGTTCTATAAAAGCAAGCTAATTACAGTTTGTACTGCCCTAGATCAAAATCAAATCAAATCAAGTTTATTGACCAAGCTGACCAAGATTACTAACATGCCAGGAATCTGTCTGGTCAAACTGACCTCCACCCCCCCAAAAACTATTTGTAAACAAATAAACCGATCTTTGTCCTGAATCTAAAATCAGTGGAGGCAACCAATGTGAGATTAAAATCGTCAATCAAATGGGCTTGCCTTCCCAGCTAAACCTTTCACATGGAGGTTGAGCAATATCATAAACTGACAGTTAGAACACACCCTAACCAGTTTTCCACCTCCAGAGACTCGCGCGTGTCAGGGCTAGTCTCATCTGCCAGTCACCTTGCCACATTGAGTGCCTCTGACCTATCTCACTAATAACCACCAACAAATACAGTTAGATTTGGTGGGAAAAGTCTCTGCTCCCTCAGGGTGGCTCTGAAAGAATCTCACCAACAACAAGGATTCTGCTGTGAGAGCTAATCCTCCAAAACAAAATGATTGCTCCCTGCTTGATAAGTATTATCAGGGATTCGTTAGAGCTCCCAAATCAAAACAGTCACAGTGATCCACCATCCAAAATCTATACAAGAAGAATTATCTTCTCAAGGGAAATACACTAAACTAATATGTTACTAACCTATGTGAAGCAACAACATGTTGCGATTTCCCTTAAAAGCAAGCAAGCCCTTCTTATCTAAGATGTAACTCAATTATATGAGTCATGTCAGATGAATATACGGCAAGACAGACAGTATTTTGATGCAAGGAGTCTCACTGCAGCATTCTGCATGAGCTGCAGGCGAGACAAAGATGACCTGCCAACACCGAGGTATAGAGAGTTGCAATAGACGAGCCTTGAGAAGATTAATGTAGCGGTTACAATCTTTTCACTGGAAGGGTTCACAGGGTTTACTAACATGCCAGAAATCCATCTGATCAAACCAACCCACCAACCCCCCCCCCCCCCCCCCCAAAAAAAAAAAAAAATGTCAACAAATAAACCAATCCAGCAGCGGATCTTTGTCCTGAATCTAAAAGTGGAAACTCCCATGATTCATCAGCTATCATTGCAAAGAGGTGGTCTATTGTTTTTATGCCAGGGAATGAATCTGCTGTGCTGCTCATAAATCTGAGTTAGTCAAACAAATGGGACTGCCTTCAAAGCTAAACCTTTACACGGAGGTTGAGCAACGTCATAAACTGACAATTCGAACACACCCTTAATTTCCCCCTTTTCAAATGGGAACCAGTTTTCCATCCCCACAGACTCTCATGTCAGGGCTAGTCTCATCTGCCAGGCACCTTGCCACAGTGAGTAATTCTGAATTATCTCACTAATAACAAACAACAAATGGTTATAGTTAGATTTGGCGGGAAAAGTCTCTGCTCCCTCAGGGTGGCTCTGAAAAAATCTCACCAACAACAAGGATTCTGCTGTGAGAGCTAATCCTCCAAAACAAAATGATTGCTCCCTGCTTGATAAGTATTATCAGGGATTCGTTAGAGCTCCCAAATCAAAACAGCCACAGTGATCCCCTATCCAAAATCATACAACAAGAGTTATAATTTTCTTCTCAAGGGAAATACACTAAACTAATATGTACAGTAGCTAACCTATGTGAAGCAACAACATGATGCGATTTCCCTTAAAAGTAAACAAGTCCGTCTTATCTAAGATGTAACTCAATTATATGAGTCATGTCAGATGAATATATGGCAAGACAGACAGTATTTGCAAGGATGCAAGGAAAATATTCAAAATGAAGCTCAGACATCACCCTGGCAGGAGTTAAAGGAAGATATGGCAGGATACTAACAGTATCCTGATTTGAGGGCAATATTCTAAGCTAAACTGTACATATCCAATGTGAAGCAACACCACACTATGGTAACACTAGCTAGCAGAGCCCTTCTCCTATGAGACGTTACTTGGGCAGTACACCTCAAAATAACTTTTTGGCAGATACTAATAGTATCCCCATCCAAGGGATATATTCTAAACTAAAAAGCAAGAAGGAGATTGAAACTGTCTTTAATGTCAGTGAGCCCCTCTCATCCAAGATATAACCTTATACTGAAAACTCTCTGATGAATAAAAGGGAAATATTCCACAACTAAAATGTACATAAATGATCTACAGAAACCCTACTTTTATGCAAATGTGTAGAAGTGCAAATAGTTCATGCTTATCACAAATTGGACCTGAACAGTAACGGCACAGCAGCAAAGTGAAACTGAGAAAATAACAAACAACAATGCAGCCACAGCTAGCTTGTCAACATTACCAAGCAAACACAACTTGCACTGAGCCAAAACATGCCATGTCACTAGCAATGAACAAAAGCATAAGAAGCACAGCAGCACTTACTTAGCTTAGACCCATGCACAATGGTGAGTCAAATCTGGCATGTAGGTGAGTTGTCACGGTCCAACAGCCAACACAGGAAATCCCTGCTTTTCCTAGTATTTATGCTTTTCAATGAAGTCACCCAAAACGAGAGGCAAAGACTGTGTCAAGTAAATGGCAGCAGCAAACAGCATTGGCTTGAACGTGCGTAATAAGCAGAGTAACAGTGATAGTATCATATTATAGTGTCCCCACCTGCATGAATATGGTTGGATACTACCAGCCACACAGTGAATGAGCCCATGAGGCATATCGCAAGCCGCTGATGACAGTCAGCCATTACAAGCAAGACTTCAGCGCTCTGCCTGACCAGCACTGTGCTCTATTAGTGTCAGTGACAGTTACAGTCTTGGACTAAACTAGAACTCATTTCAATTCAGAGAGTTTACACTGACTCTGTGTGTGTGTGTGTGTGTGTGTGTGTGTGTGTGTGTGTGTGTGTGTGTGTGTGTGTGTTTTGTTAATTTATTTTAAAACATTGAATTTCCACAGTATTAAATGGGCGAAAATAAATAAATGAAGAGAATAAACTGGCAGACAGGCAATTAAAAGCTAAAATGTGGTAAAATAAAAGGACTTTTAAAATGGCTAAAATACTTAAAAAATGCCCAAGCACAAGATAGTATTAAATAATTTAAAAAATGATTAAACAAGCATAGTTCATATATATATATATTTATACAACAGTTAGTTCCGGCCCTGCAATCTGATTGGTCGAGAGACAGTAAAACTGTGACGATATTGGAGTACAACATCACGGTTATTTCACTGTGTATGTATCACTCTGCCTCACAGCTGATTGCAGTCAACAATCAAATCAAAACTGACGGTTAGTGTCAGTTAGGTCAGCAGTTGCGCTGCATCCCTGGAAAAGTATTTAAACAAACTTCCACCAGATGCAAATGCCCTTTATCTGAAGCCCAGGATGACAGCAGCTCACACAGACAATATCTGGTACGCTAAAGCTCCGCTGGGAATAAACTCACTCACACAGATGCTGCCACAGATGTGTAAAGAGGCAGGGACAACAGCTATCTACACCAATCACAGCCTCAGGGCGACTGCCATACAGAAGCTGTCAGATGCGGGTCTTGAAGCTAGGGAGATCATGACAGTGAGTGGGCACAGGCATGATGTTGTTTTAACGTAGCCTATGTGTAAAGATAGTCTTCTAATTAGGAGTCGGGCCCTAAAATATACCTTTTGTCTTGCACGTCTGAGAGCTCGTCAAAAAGCTACTGGAAGCCATTCATCCACAGTCCACCATGCAGTCACCAGAGACTTATTTCACCAGCTGCACAATTAATGGAAACGTGCAGATAAATGTGTATAAAGAGTAGGTGTCTGGCGCACCATGTCTGCGTTGCAACGGTGACAGCGGAGTCCTGAGGGAACTATTTTTGTTGGAGGAAGACAAATAAAATGCTTAAATTATCTATTTTGTCCTTATTTTTCAACATTTCTTAATCAGCCTTGTTGTGATTGTCTTCACCTCTGACCAAATCACAGCCATGACGATATACGAGTATAACATCACTCCCTCTCGTGTGATATTGCTTAAATATACAGTATATATATATATATGTGTATGTGTGTGTGTGTGTATATATATATATAGTAGTAGTAGTAGTATATTGTAGTATATATATATATATATATATATATATATATAGTTTACAGTTAATCACAGCAGTTTCTAATCATCTTAATCTTCAGTCCAACATGCAGTATAGGACAACAAATCCATAAAAAATATGCATGCAACACATATAAATCAGTAGCATATGTATATAATATCATGTATGAATACTGATAAATATATACAGAATATAATTTAAAACATGCAAATGTTGTGATCAAGTGGAAAAAAAACTTTGCTTAAAGGAATGTCCCACTCTCACATGTGTTTAGTCTGTCAGGCTGTATGATCACAGAGGAAAGCTGTGTTTCTCTGGCCTCAGCTCTGAGCTCCAATCCCTCCCACCTGAAAGAACTGGACCTGAGCTACAATCATCCAGGAGATGCAGGAGTGAGGCTGCTGTCTGCTGGACTGGATGATCCCCATTGGAGACTGGACACTCTCAGGTATGGACAGATGGCCAGACAATTACAACACTCACACTGTCTCTCTGCCATTCTGACTCAATAAAGAACTCTGGTTCATGTTAAATGGTGGATCTGAGTGTAGGCATTTGAAGGTGGTTGTGACTGTGTTTCGTCCTGCAGGGTGGACCCTGGTGGACTGCAGAGACTGAGACCTGGCGTGAGAAAGTGTGAGTGTTTTTTAAGTTTCATTCATTACACTTGAGCTGCACATGTTAGTCTAGAATTTTACATTTCCTTAACTGAAGTACAGTCACAAATTTCCCCAGAGTTTCAATCGTGATTTAGCTTCTGTTTTTTGTCAGTGGGGTTGGAAAGATGTTAGATTTCAACACAACAAACTGAACACAATGATCCAACAAAGCTAATGAATACATTCCATTAAAGCCTCCCCCCAATCAGTGTTAATTCTTGTTTAACAGTGACATTCTCTATTAAAAATAGATGCCAAAGAACCTATAAACGAAAGATGGGTCATTACATCTGTAACAGCGTTCAAATTTTGCATTGGTGCTGGTCTTTGGTGCCACTTCTGTTGAAGTAGATGGGGTGGGCATGGCAAGTCCCACTATAAGCCATTGTAGCGTTTCGTGCTGTTTCAACTTGAAAAATGCTTCCACAAAATAAAAATAAAAACACACACATTATGGGATGTTGACTGATGGTTTTATCTAAATGTGTGTTTGTTTTCCTTGTTATTAGTCTCCTAACAGATGATGGCTCTGTCCGTTAGCTGCATATTTCAACTCAAGCCTGTATGGTGCAGTACATCATGATACATGACCAAACGGGGCAGGTCCAACTTATTATCACTGACCATACTACTACAACACCTTACAGTTTGTCTCAGGGATTTACATTTGTACTCTTTTGATGTGGAGTTGGACTGCAGCTGTTATGTTTACATTTTAGAAAATGTAATTAATATTTTGTAGTGTAGGCGCATTGTGAAACCACAACAGTAGGGGCATCTTTGAATAATATGTGTAATAATGTTTCAATAATACGCCATTTGAAAAGCAGGGGAGATCTACAAAATACCTGAAGTTAAGATTTTCCTTAAAGTCCAAGTTAAGGTTTCCTCAAAATAAAATCTGTTGCATAAAACACCATTAAAATGTTTACTTAAGTAGTTATGCCTTTCTCCTTGTCTCGGTCTTATATACCTAAGGGATCCCTAGACTGTTGCACAAAAGAGCTTAGCAACAAAAGCAAGGTAAAAAAAAAAAAAAAGGTACCTCTGACTCTGATCTGTACTGCAAAAAAAAAATCACAAAAAGTTTATGGTGATAAGTGAATAAACTAACACACCCCCAGAAGAGTGTTCTGTGACCAGGACAACCCAGTGGTTTTGATTTTACTCTATAGATTTGACTAAATGAATTGTCATTGCAACTTCTTTCTACAATCCTTTTCTGTTTTCTGCTATTTGGGGATCAATTATACTTTGCAGTAGCAAATTTATTCCTCCAGAAAATTTTGAATAATTCCATGTGATTTTAACATACTTTGAGAAAGAATGAACACTCGTCTTCTATTATTGGGTTGCAAAACAAATTTTGGTTAAAACCTGTTCAGTTTCAGTTTCAGTTTATTTTATTTATAAAAAGGACAGTACACATTAATCAACATTACTGTAAATGTTTTAGCCAGCCGGCTAATTTGCAACTGTAGTCCTCAGGCAAGATGTTATGAAACCATAACCTAAAACAGAAGCATTAAGAGTAAGATACAGTATTTACAATATATACAGAACAGGACAACATAATAATACATAATAGCAATGCAAAAAGCATAAAACAGCAGCATGCAGTCTAATAGCAATCAAGCCATATAGTTATCCATGCAAAGCAGCGATAGACAGGCAGAGCAGCAGAACTTGAACAGCATAATGATGGACATGCAAAAAGCACAGAGCAGCAACATACAGTCCAATGGTAATCAAGCAATATAGTCAGCCATGCAGAGCATCAGAACTTGAGCAAAATAAAATACAAACTAGGTATTAATCAGACTATTGGGTGTTAGTACATACCAAGCCATGCAAAGCTGGGGGCCTGACAATGGACAGAGACATTTAGCAGGTTAGCAGCAAGTTGATGAACAATGGTAAAATACATCATAAACTAGTTAGGAGTGATCATATTTTTGTTTTTTTAAAAGCCAGGTTAAAGGGATAGTGCACCCAAAAATGAAAATTCAGCCATTATCTACTCACCCATATGCCGGGGGAGGCCCTGGTGAAGTTTTAGAGTCCTCACATCCCTTGCGGAGATCGGCGGGTGGAACGGATAGCGCACCTAATGGCAGATGGCGCCCCAGACTATCGTCCAAGAACACAAAATTGAATCCACAAAGTATCTCCATACTGCTCATCTGTAGTGATCCAAGTGTGCTGCAGCATAAAAAGTTGTTTCGAAAAATGTCATATGAACTCTGTTTTTAGCCTCACTGTAGCCTGTAGCTCTGACTGCTTCTCTGTGCTCCGCGTTCATGTGTGCGCGCTCAGGGTGATTGGTGATGCACGGTCTCTGAAGAGCAGAAATCATTTCGCCGAGCCATAGTTGTAAAATTTCTCTTACCGTTGTTGTTTTGCCGTGAAACGTTAATTTGGCCATACGGTACGTCCCGGTAGACTGACATGTTGTGCTGCATTCAAATGAATCTGGGTGAACATGATGGGCTTTAGGACCCGTGGGGGGGCATAACAATGACCGCATTCAGCAGCCGGCACCTCCCCCACAACTTAGTTTAGTTTAGTTTTAGTTTTATTAACACATTCTTAAAGAAAATTCAAATATAAAAGCAACAAATACATCACATGTGCAGGTGAGGTAGAAACCCATTACGGGCTTATCTAAAAATCCCACCTAGAAAAATTAAAATAAAATTAAAATAATAACAGTAATAATACTAACAATGCAGTGTGAAGCATCAACAAAATATCTTATACCTAATTAATATTAAATTCAGAAAAAACATAAAATCACAAAACAGCACACATGTTGAAAACATAAGTTTTCAACATGTCAGTCAAGCCTCTACAATACCAGTCAAGCCTCTACAATACCAAATCTCTTTGACATCAAAGCTTCCTTGAGTTTCATTTTATATCTAGATAGAGACATAGAATCGGTTAATAAATGCAAATTTGTATTCCCTAATTGGACTCCACGGTATCTTAATGAAAACTGTCCTCGAGATGTATGATACATTGGTAGGTACAAGTTATTGATTTGTCTGGTTGAATAATAATTGACTTGAGAATTACAAATGAAAAGTGTTTGGAAACTTTGTGGCAAGTCTGTACCCATGTACTTCAATTTAAAAATAAATGTACATATTTGAAGAATATTTAAATCAAAAATAGCCAGTAGATTACATTTCAAAAAACAGTGGAGCGGTTGGGGCACATGACTTGGAAAAAGTAGCCATTCTGACAAAACGCTTTTGCAGCAGTAGAATTTTATGAAGATATGTGGGGAAAGTACTGGCCCATACAATATTACAGTAGGTGAGATATGGATATACCAGACTATAATATAATGTTAAAAAACAAGATGAATGTACGAAAGCGCAAATTTTTCTAATAATCCCCAGAGATTTTGTGACCTTGTTGCAAACAAAACTAATATGCTCTTTCCAAGTAAGTTTCTCATCAATTAATATCCCTAGGAATCTTGTTGATGAAACTTTAATCATTACTTCGCCATCAATATGCACTTTCACTGAATCCAAATTATAATTCATTTTCCCTGCAAATATCATAAAATGAGATTTTTTCACATTTAATGCCAATTTGTTAATTTGAAACCATTTTGAAAATGCATGAAGGCCATTGTTTAAAAATGAACAGCGTTCTGCTGACTCTAATTGGCTTACAGTGCTGTCAATCTGGTGTTGGTGGGTATAGCGTCATTCTATTGGCTCTAACGAATCGAATGAAGTGTCAGTCACTCAAATCGACCGATCCGTTGCGGAGATACCAGCCTCCAAAGCACAGAACAGTAAATTTGCTTAGAACATGACGCTCTTAAATACTTGATTCTGACTGGTCAATCATCAAAATTCTGCGGTGTTTATTTCTTGAGGTATCATCGCTGCTCTGCTGCTCCATTGCTAGGGACGTCATAGCAACGGCCTTAGACTGAGGAGCATCAAAATCAGTTAACGTTAGTCCACACAGGCCAAACAGGATCGGAGTGGCAAAATGCAGTATTTTCAGGACATCACTTTTAACATTTTTGGAGATGACAAAACGCTTGATGTTTGGCTAAAAAATGACGTCCCCTGAAAAAAAAAAAAAAAAAAGAAAGGAAGAGAAACTCGCAGGGCCGTCAGGAGAAAACTGGCACCAACAACTAGAAGAAGTAAGTAATAAGTCATGTTCTGAGCTGCGCGTTGGGGTTCCATTCCCCTGTCGGACTTATTTTTCAACTGTCACCGGCTCACTATACATTATCCCTTACTTCACATTTAGATGTGTGTGTGTGTGGTCAGTTTGGAGTGGGAAATACATGGAAAAAACGAAATGGACAGTTGTACGTGCATATCCTAAACATCATTAGGGATTTACAGAAACAAAAAATCAAACATGGTCATGTACATATGCCATGTAAGCCGGTGTGACAGTGAGTGTGTTGTGTGTTGTGTGCTACTGTCCTGCATGCGTTGCTGTCTGTTGTCCCGTGCCATGGACTTTAAGTTGGAAACGAGGTGCTTTATTAGTTAAAAAAAAAAAAAACAAAACAAACAAAAAAAACACAGAGGCTTAAAAGATCCAGGGCTGAGCCCAAAAGATCCAGGGCTATAGCTGGGAATGTCCAGATCTAATGACGTCCATGCTTTCTGCCACCTCAAAATAGCAATAGCAATATGCCAACAGTGTGCCTGACCACACCTCCAAGACTTACGTGCCCATTGGCACACTGATTTACATTTGCTGTTTACACAGTGTGGGAGCTGGTTGTGAAAATAAAAACTGTGTCCGTCTGAAACACGCAATGACAGTTACACTGTGCTGTGCACCGCTTTGGTTCAGGTCTAAGAATTAGCCCCTCAACTCTAATGCTAAGTAACTGTTATTGCTGTTCTAACTGGATTGCTGAATTTCAAGTTAATTTTGTCAAACATCATTCACAGTTGAATATGAAATGGAGGTTTGTATGATTTACCTTTGGTGATTGTCAGTCAAATTGTTGATACATCAACATGATAACTTGTAGCTGTGTTGTGTCTTGATCTCTCCATCAGATGCCTGTGAACTGGAACTGGACACAAACACAGTAAACGGAAACCTCAAACTCTCTGACAGCAACATGAAGGTGACAAATCTGAAAGGGAATCAGTCATATCCTGATCATCCAGACAGATTTGACCACTGGCCTCAGCTGCTGTGTAGAAATGGTCTGACTGGTCGATGTTACTGGGAGGTTGAGTGGAGAGGAGGGGTTTCTGTATCAGTGACTTACAGAGGAATCAGAAGGAGAGGAAACAGTGTTGACTGTGTTTTTGGAGGGAATGGTCATTCCTGGAGTCTGTACTGCTCTGGTGATGGTGACTTTGTCTGTCACAATAACAAAAGAATTCCCATCTCCTCCTCTCCTTTCTCTGTCTCTTATAGAGTAGCAGTGTATGTGAACTATCCTGCTGGCACTGTGTCCTTCTACAGAGTCTCCTCAGACACACTCATCCACCTTCATACCTTCAACAGCACATTCACTGAACCTCTTTATCCAGGGTTTACAGTCTGGTCACCTGGTTCATCAGTTTCTCTGTGTTCTCTGGTCTGAGAGTCTCTCCAGTGTACAGAAACACTGCTGACTGAAGATCAGCTCCTGAGCTTCCATCACACACATTAATGTTTAAATGGGATCTATTATGCTTATTCATATTTTGTGTCATACATCGTTACAATGAAGGATGTTCATATCAAATGTGGTCAAAGTTTAAAATAATGAGGCAGCATTTGTTAAAGTAATCCCTGTGAGCCAAAACCTCAGGCTTCAGACCGTTTTATATACAGTACTCCGTTTCCAACTGCTTTTCTTTTACTAAGGCTAGAGTATAACATCATAGGCTATGCCTGGTTCACACTACACCACATTTCTGTCCGTCCGGGAGAAGTAGTGAACGATAAAAAGAAAACAAGCTAGACTTTCTGTCAGAATGTCGAGAGGTGTCTCACTCGTGGCGTCGGTTGTCGTCTATTATGACACACTACAGGAGATGAAACGATGGATTATCGTGTGCAACACTCATTGTCGTTCACAATCCGACACCGTATGTTCCTACGTCTTTCTATAATTGAGCTGATATCGTGTAGTGTGAACCAGGCATTAGTGTGATGTCTTTATATTGTCATCTTTTCCAGGCACGTTGCTGCAGGTGTTTACATAATGTAGCCTACACTGTTAAATGAAGCTATATGCTAACGTTACGGGAACATGTTGTGAATTTCTCCCTGATTTTGGATCATAGTCCAGCTAGGACATGTCAGATTGTGTTTAGAGGCTTTTATTGGTGATTTTTTTTTACTGTAAAAAGAGACGCTGTTTTCCGTCACAGTCATGAGAAACACCAAGAAACATTGACCAATCAGAGCAAACTGTTCTTTTTTTTCTTAAAGAGACAGGAGCTAAAACAAAGACAGAGGGAGAATATAGGAGTTCCAGCAAAGATAGCATGAGAAAAATGAAGTGTTTTATTAGATTAAAGCATGTAAACATGTTGTAGTAGAAAGCTTAAAAACAAGAATGACCCTGAAAATGAGCAAAATAGATCCTCTTTAAACACACACACACACACACACACACACACACACACACACACAACCTCACCAATTTATACTTGAATCATTCATCATTTGTGTTACAGAAAGTACATAGTTTCTGATCATGTTATTAAAGAATAACCTAACCCTTCTATTAATGTTGTCTTTGCTAACCTCCAGTGGTTTACCTTCTCAGCTCTCTACATGTACAGGTGTGCTCCACAACACTGTCACATTACTGCCGGGTGCAGTTCCAGCTGTGGTAAAGGCAGTATAGGCAAATACTAAGGGTGCCATCATCCAAAGGGGGTGCCACAAATGAGGGAAGAAAAAAAAATCAGAATTTTTATCTTTTTTTATCTTTTCATCTTTTATCTATTTTTTACTCATATTACTACTTTTTTATTTAACATCAGGTGAAACCTAAAACACTACATGAAAACAAAAAAAACATTAAATCCGTGTTGAAATCAGCAGGAGGAGAGCTAGTTATCATTCAGTCTTGTAAAATCTAGCTTTTGGTGAGAAACTTGAATAAATCCAGCTGTTTGATGGAAGAAATTGTTGATGTTTTCACAGCACTATCGAATAGCTGTTAGAGAGGGAACTGTGATATATCATATAAAATACAAAGGCTTTTTGCTTATTTTTTTGAAGATGTTTTTTGTGTGAAAGAAGGTTATGTTAAAGGTTGTTTTATGGATGTGTATTATTGAATTTGTGCTCATTCAAAGGTAGCATAATAAAGGAATGAATTACTTTAAAACGTACAACAAAAACCAAAAGAAACAAGAATATGAAAACATCGGTATCTGCTATTGGCCAAATTATTATTTTAAACATTGGCCCATTTTGAAATTGGTGCATCGCTAGTTCAAGAAAGTTAATTTGTATATTTTATTATTATTTTACAATGTCATATATGATTTTATTGTTCATTCTGCTGAACTACTTAATTAAAATAAATTTTACTCATTGACTATTGTTTCACATGATCATTGTAACACATCTAGGCTACAACATGTTACAGAAAGCAACTTATATAGGCCTAGCAGTTAGTTCAGACCGAGTAATTTGATTGGACGAGAGGCATTCTGTGAGTGCTGATATATCACTGGGACATGTAACAGTAAAATCACTCCGCTCACAGGTGCTATAAATATAAACACAACCGTTAATTAACCAGCTGTCACACTCGCTACACTGACACAAACTGATACTATAGCGTTACACAAGAAGATGGATATTTTCCCCAAAATTATATTTGAATTAAATTACGAGTGGTCGTCAGGAGAGGACGAGGAAAAGGAAAGCCAGGACTCTTCTGTGCAGACCTCCAGGTGTGTATGAATCCGGCCGTGCCAACATCCAGGTTTGCCAACGTTTCATCAGCCGAACTGGACGAAGTTACACAGCTGCAGGTCAATGTAAATACAGAGTAGCTAGTGAGTTCCTGGCCTGTGTGCTGCGTTGCCTGGCAACAGACTGGGGGAACTGTTTTTTTTTCGCTACATAACATAGGCTGTATCTGAAACCGCATACTATACTAGTAGTACGTACTGATATTGCCAAAATGTAGTATATAGTATGCAGTATGCAAACAAAAGCAAAATCTGCAGTATACAAAAAATACCCGGATGTCGTACTGATTTGGAAAAATTCCACAGTATGCATCAGACCAGTCTACCTCGCCTACTGTTTCCCACAATGCAATGCGCCCTTGACCGGGACCAGTCAATTGTCATAATGGCGGACAAGAGTGATCAAGCCGGGAATACCGCGGAGATGTTATTATTTTATTAAGCATCATCCCGTACTGTACTGTGCACGTGATATTATTTTATTAAGCGTCATGCCAAATTTTTGATACCTACCTGACTTAACGTACGTAGAGATGCACTAAATCATGTTGTCTGTAATGTAGCAATAATAAAAACCCAAGCTTGTGTAGCTTAATAAGATAAAACGAAATTCAATATAGACTGATCTGTTCATTTTAATACATTTATATTTATTGAAATTGTGATGTCTGTACATAAGAGCCCCAGAGGCAGCACTGCTGTTCTGTTCAGTAAAAACATGAAGCTTCACTTTATATTCAGACAACCTAATGTGGCAGCTACAATTGTTAGATTTCATCTATGAAACCAACATTTATCTTCCAAAAGGGTTTAAATCAGCCAGCGGTGAATCTCCAAAGAGCAGCAGGTCAGTTCATCGGATTGCTTTCTCCCCGGGAGGTTGACCGGCGATCATCTCGGTATTCCAGCTGCGAGCTGCTTGCTGCTCCTGGCCAGCGGCTCCCACAGCGGCTCCTCTCACCCCTGGATACGTCGGAGCAAACGGTTACTTTTACGCCTGAAAAAATATTAAAACTTAATAAAGTGACATATTAACAGCTTCTTGCCTGCTTTGAACTCTCTGCTTTCGCTGTCGGCTGGTGTGAAATGCATTCTGGGATACTTGGCTGTATACTGCATACTGTGAACGGTCTGCTGGTATGGCATACTGCATATCGTAAGTTATGAATATAACTATGGATCTGTGAGACCGAACGACGGTCACTACGGTCTTAAATGAATGATCGCCCTCGTTCCGCCTACTCTCGAGACCTTATGTAAACAAAGTCATGCCCATGACCCGGAGGCGGAACCTCCCACACTATAAAAGCGGGGCCTCTTACCTTGAGTGTTCCAAGCAACAAGGATAGTGACGGTCATCGTTTGGTCTCACAGATCCATAGTTATATTTATAACTTACGATCTGTTTCGACCTCACTCTGACCGTCACTACGGTCTTAAATGGATGACACATGCCAAAAGGTTCGTGAGGAACAGAACTAACTAATCAGCTGAACCTCGCTGGGCAACAGACAAAACAGCAGCGCCCACAGGTGTTGAACAGGTCACATTAACCCTGTAAAATCTTGTAAATGTACAAAGGGAAGACCATGACGCCGCAGCACAAATGTCCCCCACAGGAACACCCTTCAGCGCCGCCCAAGAAGTAGCCATGCTTCTGGTCGAGTGGGCCCGAATCCCTGCATAAGCACGGGAAATAACTTCAAGCAGCCAATGCGACAACGCTGCTTGGTAAGTAGCAACCTCAGCCTCGTCTTGCCATAACAAATAAAAAGCTGAGAATGAGCCCTCCTCAGAGGCTCCGTGCGTGACAAATATGCACACAATGCCCTTACTGGACACAGGGTAAGCAACTCCACTTGCTCTGTCGGAGAAGAGGAAGAGGGTTGAAACTGACCCAACTCCAGTACCTGGTTCATGGACTGAGAACTGAGTACCTTGGGTAAAAAGGCAGGGTAAGGCCAAAGCGGAGAGGGCACGTAGCTCACCAACACATTTAGCAGAGCAGAGAGCCAAAAGAAAAGCGGTCTTGAGAGACAGAGCATTCAGATCTGTATCAGCAATGGGCTCATATGGGGCCCTAGTAAGAAATTTCAGTTTTTTAACTTCAGTTTTAGCTACTTGTGGAGATATGGGATGGGAACCTCCAAACACCAGACATAAATGTGAAATGCTTCGACTGTGGAATAGACTTGTAAGGATGTCAGATCAGAGACTCACTAAAAAGATTTTTATCTGGGACATTTTACATGGTCATCCCTGGGCTAACGAGATGAAATCCTTATTTAATTTGAATGATTTTTCATTTATCTTTCATAACAGGTTACTTTGTAATATTCAGGAGTTAAAGAATAATATGTTTCTCAAGTATAAGGAAAAGTGGTCTGTCGATATATGGTATAAACCAAAATTACGAACTTACTGTCTCATAAAAAACTGTTATGATGTTGAAATGTATGTGAAGTATAATTTAAACAAAAGACAAAGATCATTATGTGCACAGTTACGTTCAGGAACATTACCCTTGGCTTTAGAGACCGGCAGGTTTAATGCCATTCCAGAGGAGGACAGACTTTGAGGTTTTACTGTTTACGAGGACTTGAGGGATGTACTTTTTATTAAAATGTCCTCTATTTATGCTGATTTCTTTTGGCTGGATGAGTATAAGAAACTTGAGTTGTGTTTTAGAAAGGGAATCTGTTTGTTGCAGATTTTATTTGTAAAGCGTGGGAGAGAAGGCAGAATATTCTGTTTAAAGTCTGAGCCAGAACAGGCACAGAACAGGTTACGGGGTTAACGGCCATGCCCGAACACCAAGCTGAGTAACCAGCTCGAGTAGAAGGAGCTCTAGCATTATTCAAGGTCTCCCAGACAGCCTTATCTAACTGCTGAGAGACGGGCTCTGCAGTGGCCAGACCCACAGGCACAGGGCAGTTGGGTTCGGGTGCCAAATCTGGCTGTCCACCTGTGACAGAAGGTCCGCTCGGGATGGTAATTGCCACGGGCAGCCCTGGACCAACTGAAGCAGGTCTGGAAACCACGGCCTCTCCAGCCAGCGTGGAGCCACCAGCAGAACTCTGCAATGACCCACTCTGACCCTCCGGAGGACAAGAGGAAGCAGGGGGAGAGGAGGGAAAGCGTACAATAAGTCTGTTGGCCACTCTTGTGACAGAGCATCCAAGCCCAGACTGCCCTCCTGACATGATAGGGAGTACCATTCCAGGCAATGGGTGGTGTCCCTGGACGCAAAAAGATTGACTCGGGGGAACCGTATCGAGCCCAGATCTGGGCCACTACATGCAGGTGCAACCGCCACTCTCCCAGAAGAGGCCCTGCCCTGGACAGAGTGTCGGCTGCCTTGTTTGCCACACTTGATATGTGGACTGCCCTCAGAGAGGTCAGTCAAGGCCATGCCCATGTCCACAGCTCCTTGGCCACCTGGAGACAGCGTAGTGACCTGGTTCCACCCTGGTGATTTATGTAGTACACAGCTCAGGTGCTGTCTGTTCTCACCAGCAAATGTTTGTAGCGTATGAATGGCAACAACTCCACCAGAGCAAGATGGACGGCTCTCAGCTCGAGCACATTGATATGTTCTGATGACCAGGGGGGTTCCCACACATCCTTCACTGACCTGCCCTCCCAGACAACTCCCCAGCCTGTCAGCGATGCATCCGTTGTGATCACTGACCTTCTGTGAGGCAGGTTCCCCAGAGGGGTCCCTCTGAGAAGGAAGTCCCTGTCCCTCCAGGGAAGCAGGGCCCGCATGCAGGAGCATGTGACAAGCAGCCTCCTTCTCCTGTCCCTCCTTGGATGGAGATGAAAGGAGTTGAACCATCGCTGAATGGGACGTGCCCTCAGCAGGCCCAAAGGAATCACTGCCGCTGCTGCTGCCATCAATCCCAGCAGTTTCTGAAAGTCGTGAACTGTCACACGTTTCCCCAATTGGAAGTGATGTAATGCCCTCTCCAAACTGTCCGCCCTCTGAGGAGTCAGACACACATTCACTGACACTCAATTGAAGTGGAGACCAAGAAAGCTCACCTGTTGCTGAGGCTGCAGGTTGCTCTTTTTCCAATTTACTGTGAACTCCTGGGACTGAATATGAGCCAGCACCATCTCTGCGTCCCAGATCACCTGGTCCCGGAAGGGGGCACAGATCAACCAATCGTCTAGATATGGTAGGATTTTGAGACCCCGTAGCTGGAGGGGAGCCAAGGCTGCCGAGACCACCTGAGTAAAAATCCTCAGTGCCAGTGACAGGCCAAATGGCAGAACGCTGAACTGGAACACCTGGCCCTGGAAACCAAAGCGGAGAAAGGGTCTGTGGTCTGGAAAAATCGGGACGTGGAAGTACGCGTCCTTCAAATCGAGGGACGTGAACCACTCCCCTGCACTGATGGACTGCATTACCAATTTTGTATGAATCATTTTGAATGGGAGCACCTTTAGATATCTGTTGAGACGCCTCAGGTCGAGAATAGGCCGATGACCCCCATCTTTTTTCGGGATGATGAAGTAGGTGGAGTAGAACCCAGTCAGCTGTTCATTGGGAGGCACCTTTGAAACGGCTCCTTTTTGAAGTAGACTTTGGATTTCCTCCACCAATATGGGCTCTAGGAGGGGGTCCCTGACGATGGTAGTTCGGACCCCTGAAAAGGGGGGGGCCGCTGCTGAAATTGCAGTCGGTAACCATGAGCTACGGTGGATAAGACCCACAGGTCTGACACAATTCCCTCCCAACTGGCCCGAGAAAGTTGGGAGGGACAGTCGACGGCCGGCCCTTGACCCCTATGCAGAACCGCCGCCACGGTCTGCACCCCTGCCTGAGGTCTTCTGTTGCCCAGTCCCTCGGTACTGGGGCCTTCTCTGGGGGTTTTTGGCAGAAGTCTGACCATGAGCTCGAAAGTGCTGCCCCTGAACCCCACCCGTCTGTCTAGGCCAGCCAGACTGCTGTGACTTGGAGGGTGGTCTAAACCCCTGTTGAAAAGCCAGGGCTGGCTTACGACAAGCCCGTTGGACAGTTTCTCTCAGAGTAATGGACCGCTCTGCCCTGTCCAGCACCTCCTGAGAACCTGAATGAAAAACCTGACCAGGCGTCACTGGCAGATTCATCAGCTCAGCCTTTATAGCATCTGGCAAGGGAGTCTGAGCCAGCCACACCTGTCTACGACATAACATGGCTGATGACATAGCCTCCCCCATGTCACGTGTCAGTTGTGAGTGCGCTGACAGAGCAGACTCAATAAGAGCTTTGGAATCGTGATCCTCCACACTCATGGTTCTGCGTAACACTGCCAGGAGGATAGCCAAGGTGTTACCCATACGAGCCGCACGTGCAGCAGCATTAAACGAGCGTGAAATCAGACGGTCAGTCTTGGCGCACTCTTTCCTGGGGCAGCGAGGATTAGCAGACATATGTGCTGTCCTCAGCATGGAAGCATAAATCTGCCACTGGAATACATTTGGTGGGGAACCAGTTTGTGATACGCCCTCCCAGACGCCTCCCACAGGGATGGGATTGGACATGGGGGGCTGCAGACCAACAATTTTTGCTGCACTAAATACTCTACCAACAAGAGCAATAGTGGAAGACTCTCCCACCACCTCAGAGTCATCATCAACCTCTGCCGTATCTGAATGGGGATCCCCCCAGTGGCTTCCCCCTTCTGAATGATGCACATCAGACAGAGAGTGAGGGGCAAAAAGAGACAGTACATCTGTATCATCGGCAGCTGCCTCCGCAGCATGGCCCTGGGGTCCAGGTGGGGGAACACAGCTCTGGCCAGGAGTGAAGGATGAAGAGGAGGAGGATTGATGAGCCTCAAACCTGTCCACCCTCTGAGACAAACTCTGAATAGCAGAGAGAACCTTAAGGTGCATGTCTGAACTGCCCCCCCTCTGCTGCCGGAGCAAGGGATGAACAGCTAGCAGTGTCGCACACCTCCTCATGGTTCAACCTGGGAGGGGATTCTCAACGACGGTCACGAGAGCTCTTACGAGAGCGTTCATGACCAGGCCTCTCTGGGCCCCGTTCCTTCTCCCTACCACGCTCAGCAATGTGAGCTCTGGTAGCACGACGAAGTCGCTCCTCCCTAGGCAGGTCACAGGCTGCACTGCAGGGATTATCCACATCCTCCTTTAAATGAGCCATCCCCAAGCATGAGGGGCATTCCCGGTGCCCATCACGGGGATCCATTTTTGACCGGCAAAACGGACAGCCATGTGAAGCCATGCTGCCCCTGCCCAAGCAAGTTAAGGCCAAACAGTACCCCACCAACTGCGAACAGTAGTCAAGGGTATAAGAAGCCCACACCAAACCAAAAAGGCCCACACCAGTGCACGAATGCACCTAGCAGGACCAACACAAAACCCCACCAACTGTGAACAGTGATATAGGGCACAATAGAGGCTACAATACTCACCAATACTTCTTAATGAAAGAATATCTCACTATGTTACACTGATGGATAGCTCTGAAAGAAACCACAAACATCACAACACAGTGGCCAAAGTTAGCATGCTAACACTAGCTTGCTAACAATAACAATGAAATGATGAAATATTAGCTTAACATTACCATGTGGATGCTCCACCAAGTAGCCTATAATGTAGCTTAACCACCACAATTCACATGGACACAAGGCGCCTGCACCAAATAGGTGATGAATTGAAAGGTGAGAAAATGAGAGTAAATCAGATTCTTACCTGTACCTGGTCTTTGAGGCGAGAAAGGCAAAGAGGTCGAGCCGGAAATTGTCCCCACTTTTATAGTACGGGAGGTTCCACCTCCGGGTCATGGGCATGACTTTGTTTACATAAGGTCTCGAGAGTAGGCAGAACGAGGGCGATCATTCATTTAAGACCGTAGTGACGGTCAGAGTGAGGTCGAAACAGATACATTTTGTATGCAGTATGCAGTACATACTGATGTAGTATGTAGTATGTAGTACGTTAGTATGCGGTTTCGGATACAGCTATAGCCTACTTAAATAATTTCTTTCATCACCTTTTGTTAACATTTCCTTACATTGCTGTTTAAGCTGCTGTTGAACTGTTGTATAAAAGCAATATCACACTTGAGGTCGTGATGTTGTACTGTATATCGTCACGGCTGTAATTGTCTTCGGCACAAGGCCACAGCCGTGACGATATACAATACAACATCTCTCCCTCTCCTGTGATATTGCTAAATTAGCATATAGGCCTATTGTTGTCAGCTAGGTTGTTTAGGTGCATTTTGGGGCCAGGAGGAGGTCCGCCAAGGGCACCAAATGTGCTAGGGCTGCCACTGGCTGGGTGTGGTTACAGGTGCAATACAGCACACTGCTGACCACAGCCCCAGTCCTGTACTACAACACAGTACTGATGTTAACTTTCTGTTTGGACATCTGTGGAATTTAAAACTTTACTTTGGCTTCATCTGGTGGTCGTATGAGGAATGTCAGGCAGCAGTGCAAGCAATTGATAATTATCCCACTGTTATCATTAGTCATGCTTCTACTGACATTACACACATATGATTATTGTCACATACATATACTATCATATATTAATATATACTTACAACATACTGTACCAAAATAGCCGTAATTATTATTATAATATTATTACTTAAATTAATGTTGTTGTAAGCTATTATCATTACTGTCTGTCCTGTATCTCTCTGTCTCTCTCTCTGTCTCCCCTTCTGTCTCATTGTGACATACGGATTACTGTTAATTTATCATGTTGATCTGTTCTGTACGACATCTATTGCACGTCTGTCTGTCCTGGAAGAGGGATCCCTCCCTTCTACCGTTTCTACCATTTTTTCCCCGTTAAAGGGTTTTTTTGGGGGAGTTTTTCCTGATCCGCTGTGAGGGTCATAAGGACAGAGGGATGTCGTATGCTGTAAAGCCCTGTGAGGCAAATTGTGATTTGTGATATTGGGCTTTATAAATAAAATTGCTTGCTTGCTTGCTTGATTGATTGATTGATTGATTGATTGATTGATTGATTGATTGATTGATTGAAACTAATTGTACACAGAATATAGCCTACTATTTTTATGATATTAGAGTTAGTACACAAAAGTCAGTATACTTTACTTTTTAACACAAACAGAAAATCAGACAATATGTGTGCCGATGAGTCAAACTCTGAATTTCAAGATACTGTTTTTCTGTTTCGCCACCATGCTTAATTAGTTTTAATATTTTCAAGCTGTGTGCAACTCCTCCATTTACCTCTTGCATTGCATTGCGGGACATTAGTGTCCATTAATAGCACAGACTGATCATTAAAGATCTATATGTGTGTGTCTAGGGCACCTATATGTCTGAGATCATTTAGGAGCTGTGGCCCCTGGAAGTTTTAAGCCCCTGGAAGTGTAGGGCTTTGAGGTCTGGTCCTCTAACGTTGTTGCACTGTTCCAGGTATGGGGGTCTTGGAGAGGCCAGGAATCTAGAGGTCTAAAGTTCTGAAGACCCTGGAGTGTAGAAGACCCAGCTGGTATGGGGCTCCTAGAGATCTGGGGCCCTTGGAGGTATTGTCCCCTGTAGGTATTTGGCTCAGGCTGTAATTCTGGGTGTCCTGTTGATTTGTCGGCCGTGTAGGCGTGTTCTCAAGGCAGTTGGTAGTCCAACTTCTATTGCTGTATCCTCTCACAGTATGATTACAGCAGGTATGGAGCTACATTAGGGTCAAATGTTTTGTACTTGAATAAATAAAATTTGAAACTGAAAATTCATGTGTTGATCTTGAATTTTGAAAAATACAACAATGTATTCAAAATAAAAATAAATGTATGAAACATTTTTTCAGGTTAAATATAATTTTGATTCACTTTGGTAATTCTTTTGAATGAATAATTTATTTTCACTTTTCACTTCCATATATATTTTAACATTTGAGGTCTTATTTTTTTTCAGTTGCATGTTTTATCTTTTCAGATTCAGATCTTATTTTTTTACAGTTTCAAATCTTTCAAATTCAAATTTTTTGATTTTTGGTTTTTTGAGTTTCAGACTTTTGACCCTGATGTGGCATGGGGGGCGTGGCATCAACTGAGAGGGGTGTGGAATCATGAGTGACAGTGCCTTCAGGGAACGTAGGAACTAAAAAAATTCTGACTCAACACTTACATACACTATATTCATGTGACTGGCAGTGTAAAAATTGATGCCAGTGACAAACTTCCATTTAGAAATCTGCTTTAGACAGTACTGAGCACCAATTGCGGTGTAAGAGCGATAAATTATGCCAGATTTTGCAGATCAACAGCCATATTTTAAGTGCTGATATGTCCAATTTCCACATAGCACTGTGAACGCCGCGTAGTGTCCATTTTGCTTGTGATGATGGCCTTCAGTCGGTCAGGTCAATCTGCTGGAGCCCATACATCCAGCACACAGATGAGAAATGTTAACTAAGCTTTCGGAAATCATAACAAGTATTAAGGGGTCGTTTCTGTGACAGAATTTTTTTAGTTCCTGCGTTCCCTGAAGACACTGTCACTCATGATTCCACACCCCTCTCAGTTGATGCCACGCCCCCCATGCCACATCAGGGTCAAAAGTCTGAAACAGAAAAAACAGATTTGAAACTGAAAAAAAAGATCTGAAACTGTAAAAAATAAGATGTGAATCTGAAAAGATAAAACATGCAACTGAAAAAAATAAGACCTCAAATGTTAAAATATATATGGAAGTGAAAAGTGAAAATAAATTATTCATTCAAAAGAATTACCAAAGTGAATCAAAATTATATTTAAACTGAAAAAAACGTTTCATATACTTATTTTTATTTTGAATACATTGTTGTATTTTTCAAAATTCAAGATCAAAACATGAATTTTCAGTTTCAAATTAAGTACAAAACATTTGACCCTAATGTAGCTCCATAAGCAGGTGCGTACTAATGCATTACCAATATTAAACATAAGTAAAAAGTAGCTTTTTTTAAGTAACAAGTACTTTTCATGTTTATTTTTTTATTTTAAAATTTACTTCTACTCTTTACTCAGGTCAGGAGATGCCATCAAAGTTAGACTTTTGTTATTGTTTTTATTACAATGTGTCTTTCTAGTAATTACACATCTCTTTGTGGTTTTGTGTCTCTTTGTAGGCATTGTAAATCTCTTTTAGTTGCTCTATGTCTCTCTGCAGTCTCTCTGTGTCCAGTAGTGATTCTTCAGCCCCTTTTCATAGACTTTGTGTCACTTTGCAGTTGTTGTGCATCTTTTTGTGGTCTCTCTGAGTCTGTATGTGATCATTTTCAGTCTCTTTCATGTCTGTACATGTCTTTTCGAGTGACATTTTGCAGGTGAAGGCCTGGGGGGGCCTGATACTTTGGGCCCCTGATCTAAACTGCAGTGTACATCTGTTAAAACAATAGGAGTGCTGCCTTCTTTTGGTAGAAATATATAAAAACACATATTTTTATTTTTTTGTAGATTTTTATTGAACAGATGTCCCACTTCATTGTAGAAATTAATATAAATCACAATTGGATACATTTCCAGTACAATCAAAGGACAGAAACCCCCAAATTAAAAAAAAACACACACACAAAAAAAGATAGAAGACATTTGGCCATAGAAGTCCTGATAATATTATTACTTATTATTGCAGAGTATTTCAGAGATTTTCTTTTCTTTTCTTTTTTTTTTAAATTGTGAGCTAGCTGTACTTTGGGTATTTCTATTTTATGATATTTTATATTTAAACTCTATTGCCACTTTTCATCATAAACATACAATCACTATCTTAAATCTGATGTCTTGTCAGAGATTAACGGGATATTCATGCATACTTTTACTTTTGGTTTTAAGTTCATTTAGTCAATAAAACTTATGTATCTTACCTCACATAACCCTGAATATAGAACCTTTACTCTTAATGAAGCATTTTGAGCACATTTTAAGACTTTCTTTGCAAGCAAAACAATAGCACTGGTTTGTTCATACGCCTGTAAGGTTTGCCTTTCTCAGACAAAAACTTCCTGTGGCTGGGCTAAAAATGACCAATAACAATGACTTTGTGTTGCTTTGAGGTAATGTTCTTGCAGTACAACAGATCAAGGCCTTCAGCTGAATCATATGAAGCAGAGAGTTGAAGTATCCACCGGAGGCCAACTCTTTCTTCTGTCATTAACGTGCTGGTTAGGAAGAAAAAAAAAATCCAATTCTGATTGATCAAACAGCCTTAAAAATATATGATATGTCAACACTGTTTTGCTGCTATAACATGGCAAACCAATCAGTAATGAGATGTATTTGCTGTGTTTTAGTTGTACAGTTTTAGAGATAGTGTTAATTTCTACTTACGGCAACTGTAAAGCGTGTTGACGCGGGCGATGTCATTGGCGCTCATCTGTGTGGCACGCCCAAAGTTAAGGTTAGGGTTGCTCTTAGAGACGATGGTTGGCTTCCCGTTTTTGGAGAAGGCGTATCTTGAGGACACAAACACAACATTGTTGATATATAGAGCTGCACACACACACACACACATTTTGAGGTCACTGTATGTATGTTTAGTATTTCCATTTTATGCTACTTAATACTTTTTCTCCACTACATTTTAGAGGCAAATATTTAAGTTTTTACTCCACTTTTTTGGCAGCATTGCTACTTTTTGCTTGTTACTTTTCAGATTTAGATTATTAATACAAAATGTAAATCAGCTCATAAATTATGAATTATCATGGATGAAACTACCCAAAGGAATATAAAATAAATTTAGTTCCACCAGTTGCAACATGTAGGTGATGAACACATTAAAGCATTGATAATTATGATCCAATATGTAAGATATGTAAGATATTAATATTATGTAAGTATAATGTAAGATATTTTGTTTTAAAATGGGCCATTCTGCACAATTACCTTTTCTTTCAGTGTTTTCAGTAGATCTTGATGCTAATACTTTTGTACTTTTATTCCAGCACAAAATGGGAAACAAACAAAGGGGCTTGGACCAACCACACACCACCAGTCAGCAACATGAAACCATTCGTGCTCATGTATAGAAACTGGGCATGGCCAGCCAGGTCTCATTCCCACCTTGTTAAATATCACTGCTTTTTCACTGATTTCAGTGTCAGACATCGATGCAAAAAGGCACCTTTCATCAATATGATACAGCAGATATGGGTGGCATCAGGTTGTAACACAGCTAGCAACTACGTAATATAAAGAGCTGTAAAGTCCCTATATAGGGCGAACGGGAGAGGAGGTGGATGGGTCTAACAAATCGTGGACTTTCAGCTTGGAGCTTGCTGTTTGCTTTCCATGTGAATGTTGAGCCAAACCATGATGTTTTTTCAAAACCTAACCACGTGCTTTTGTTGCACAAGGAAATGAATGTTAAAATGAGGTGTTTTAAGTCTATTTTGAAAAAGACTATATGCATTTTACATGCGAAAATTGACATGCAGTCCCAGAACATCTACAACAGGTTACGTAGCGCATCATACAGTATTTAGACTTGAAAGTCTACTGACAAAGTGGTGATATTTGAGGAGTTGGGATGAGAACGCATTGGAATGGCAGTGAATGTAAGAAGAGAAGGCAGTGGGAGAGAGAGGGAGAGAGTTTAGAATCGCTGACTGTGTTCACTCATGAACACTCACTTGCTGTATTGCATGACAGAGTTGAAGTCGTAGGGAGTACCCAAGATGTTAGTGTCCTCCTGATCAAAGTTGTGTTCCCTTCCTGTACAGGAGAAGACAACAGATTAAAGTATTAAGCACACTTTTCACTTTCTTAGTTTTCTGTTACAGTGGATTGAAATTGTTTGCCTGTGGATGCACCTGTTTTCTGCTTCTTCTTAGTGTTGTGATCACTTTATTTCTGGTGTTGACTGCCACAACCACAAACATTATCCCTGCACCATCTAATCTGTAGTGTTTCATTAACTCACTACCAGTCAGTGTTTGGAGAATATTTCTCCTACCTCTATGTCTATCTGCCATTTTTCCTCTGCAACAGAAACTCATAAACCTCCTAAAAGTCCTCCTCCCTACTCCTAACAGTGTTTCACCTTAGGGGCTCTCTTTAGGGCTAAAATACTTTGAGAATCATTCCTTACCAGGACCTAGTTTGAACTATAAGAGGAAATTCTTGGAAAATGTCAGAAGAGTTTTCTTACAATTTAGACACTAGGAGCAACTCTTTGTACCAGGAAGCTTTGTAAATACAGCCCCTAGGCTTTATCCACAGTGGTTGTGAGGTCACATTACTGGCATTAACTGAATAAGAGTGAATTTATAATTCTGTGACTGCGAATGCAAAACAATATGTTATGTAGGATGTAAGATGCAGCCTTGCCTCCAGTGGCCACAAGAGGCTGCGTTTGACCGCAGGAGGACCAAGAAACTTTTTTTCTCAGGAACAATGAACAAAATAACGAGAGGAACCTGGTTCCAGTTTTCTGGGCTAGAAGTCCTGCTGCCCAAAATGTATCTGCTAAAATGTGATACTTTCCAATGGCCCAAACATTCATTCAGACTGTAAAAACTTAGCATTTTATGGCTAGATTTTATCTAAACTTTAAACTCACCCCTCTGTTGTTCTTATCATTTTATAACCACGACATAAAACATATTTTGTGGCTGAGCTGACCTGGCAGAATGTTCTGGGTGAGGATGGCGACGTATTGGTCTCTGTCGGAGCGGACGTGCTCGTGGTGGAAGCCCAGAGCATGAAGAACCTCGTGCTGCACTATGTCTGTGTACAAACAACCGTTTTTCCTCAGGGAGACCAGCTGTCCTCGTTGTTGACGGCCCAGGTAGGACCAACACCTGGTACATACAATCATACACACACACGCACACGCACACACACACACACACACACACACACACACACACACACACAGTGAAATCGTAGCACAAATGTACCATTTGTATTTTTCTGTTATTGCACTGCATGTTTGTCATTGTACTATATGTTTGTGCCTTGTCTTGTAGCTTATTTTGTACCTGTTTCACCTTACATTCATTTGTTCATTATTTTGTTTAGCACTAAGACAAGGGAAACCATTTTCTTCCTCTATGTACCATACTGCATTGTATAGAGACATGATAATTAAGTCTCTCTCATCTCTTGTCTTATGCAAGCTACACTCACAAAAGCAGAACATAGACAGTCTCAGAAAATTGCGTTACATGTTTCTGCAAACCATGGGTGCATTACATTTGTATGTTATTTTGTGGTGGATAAGTTCAATAACCCTGTGGTTAGGGCGGCTGTGGTGGTTAGCACTGTTTATCACTTATTAGATTCTAAAAACAGTTGTCTACCATAATGTTACTCTCTACATTTTGAAATGAACAAATTACAAGCATGATTTAATATGACCAAGACACCTAAAAGTACAAACAAGGCCGTTTTCATCAACTTACAAGCAAGTGCGCATCAGACACAGCCTACTGTAAGTGAATGGGTTTTCTGGTAGGAAAGGTAATGCCCACATGCCCCACTAGAGGGCGCGTGAGGCTTAACTTCAGCATACCACTGGAGTCAATGGAAGTGTCGTCACTCTGGTATTGTAGAGGTTTAACCCAAGCAAGCTCCTTCTCAGCGGAGCTCTAAAGGTTTTCTTCTTTGGTGAGGGCAGGTGAAGGGGAAGGATAAGTCATGATGATTGGCTTAGGGAGAGTAAAATTTCATCATAAACCAATCAGAGGCAGAGTAGGGCGGGTATTCACAAGCAGGGTTGTCAGGTCCGTGACTTTGGACATGTTTTTTGTGAAGTCGCTTACAAATATTGGTAGTCGCGGGTTGCGGTTTGTTCGCGTTGTTTTCAAAGTGGAGCTGCTTATTTGAGCTTGCTCTCTCTATATCCGTCTAATGAGTTATTTAAACGCATGATAGTATGTGGGACTGCACGATGATTCCACAACTCCGCTCCCTCCGCCCCTCTCCTTCTCCGCATACACACAGGTGATGGTCAGTCAGTGAGACTTTTCACATTTAAATTGCGCGATTAATGGAGGTTCTTTAACTAGTGTGAATACGTGTACAATGTTTTATAATAATGATTTATTCTATTAAGTGTCAGTTTCATACATAGGCTCATACTTTTTCCACACTGACAGAATTCACGATGATGACCAAACATACAGGTGATCAGAAGATACATATGGATGTAAAAATTACACTAATGACTGTAACAAAGATTTAATTGTGACAATATCTGGGGAGGACTTTGCATTAAAGAAAACAGTGTGTGAGAGTGTCAGTCCTGTCGTGTTATGTTATGTGTGTTTGTGTGTGTTCCTACCCAGATCCAGAGTAGAAGTACAGGTAATGCCTATGCCAGTAGCGCCTCCAGACAAAGCGAATACAGGTGGATCTGTGGAATGTCAGCAGGCCTCTGATGATGATGTTGCGCTCGTCTCTGGCTGCAGAGACAAACAACAGGCTGCTGACGAACAAGCCAGTCCCCCTCTTCAGGCATAGTAACACACATTTTCAGCTTTTCTATTCAAATCTCTTATGTTAGATGGTAAATACAAGCAGATGAAAAATTTCACATAAGGTTTGTGTGTGTGTGTGTGTGTGTGTGTGTGTGTGTGTGTGTGTGTTGAGATAGTAGCAGCGTTAGGACTTACTGTATCTGGAGGAGATGTAGACAGGCACTATGACGTAGCTTCCACGTTTGGGCCACATGCAGCCTCTGGTCACACAGGGATCTGCATTCCTTTGTAAATTTGGCACAATGTCGCCATGTGTCAGGGGCGTTTCTGCAGAACAACAAATAAACAGGCACTTAGATTAATATTAAAAACAGGGACCTTGATTTTCATTAGTTTGATGGACACAGACCAATGAGCAAAGGCTGCACATTTTTAGAGGTTAAAAAAACTGTCTGACCAGCAGTCCAAAATCCAAAGATATTCATTTTACATCAATGTAGAAAGAAAATCAGAAAACCCTCACAGCTAAACCAACAAATGTTTGAAATAATCCTTGATAAGTGACTTAAACGATTATTATCATAACTGCGAACTTATATTCTGTTGACTGACATCAACTATCGGACAGGGGCATCATAATGGGGGAAAAGTGGGAATGATTACTTAGGACCCCAATGCAAGGCGGGCCCTCAAAAAGCCTGGAATGAAAAAAAGTTTGGTTTTGTTTGCTGCATTTTTTTATTTAAGCAATTAGTGCCATAACTAAATTGAAATTGGCTGAATAAATCAGTTGAAAGACTGAACTTTGTGTGAATAAAATCCTGGAAGCTCCCTGAGGACCCACTCACCCCTTAATGGTGCAACATTGTTTAGTCCACCCCTGTGCTAAATGCAGCTAGAGCCAAGTGAGTGACTGCAGGAGCCAACATCTCATTTTGTTTTTTTACCATTGTGTATTTAGAGTTGGATCCTACAAAACCTACTTAGGTCAGCATTAGCTCTGGCGATGATTTCAGAGACATCCAAAGACTCCTCTGGAAGAAAACAGAGAAAAAAAACAATTACCAGCTGTTTAGCTTGAGCTAGCTGTTGGGTGGAACAAAAAAAGATTAAAAAAATTTACTTAAGTATTTAGGAAATTTGGAAATTTATTCAGCTCACCGGTTTGAGGTTCATCCTCAGAAGCACCCTGCAACACAAAGGCACTAAATTGCCCATTTAAAAAAAAAAAAAGAAAGAAAAAAAAAAAGAAAAAAAGTGTTTTCTACATTTTTATGATGATTCTGTTTCTGTCAAGCGAGAACCAGACTAATAAAAATAAGCTTGTTTGATGTTTTGATTTTGTTTGTGTTATTTATTTCCCGTACATATGAATTAAAGCATTACATGCTCTTTTATGGATTTTGACTAATCTCCCTCATTTCAGAGGCTCACAAAATCCTTCACAAACCAACTGCATTATCCTAACGTTGCACCAAGTTCATAGCAATGTTTATTTTTTCTCTTTTAGTTCATTTGAAAGTGAGATTTTGGAGATTCTTTTAAATCCCAGTGTTGAAAGAGTCAGACTTACCGAAGGAATGGCCGTCAATGAGAGGAAGAGGAGGAAAAACAAAACTGGAGTCATGATGGTGGTCCACTCCACTGAAATTTTAAATCTGGATATAAAGTCAAAGTATGAACAGTGTTTGGTGGCCAAGGAATCCGTTTGATGTATTCAATTGCTAAGGTAAGAACAACAATTTCAAGAAGGAGATGAGTGGAGCATACCTGTCGTACCTGGACTCTGATGCTCGGTGTAGCAGGTGCTCGGCTTCTCGCTCTTTGTAGGCAGCTCACACTGGGTGTGTCTGACAATTCACCAATATCTGTCGAGCTCAGCTGTCAGTCAAATTACTTGTTCACTTGAAGCTGCTCAAGAAGAATAATTGAACTGTCAGAAATTTTCCAGGATGGAAAGTACTTCGATATTTTACTCAAGTAAAAACGGCAATACCCCACAAAAGTGAACAGTTTTCATTATGCACAAAAATGCCCCCCATGGGTGATACATTATATGATAACTTTAGATTATTGTTACTGAGGCATTAATTTGAAAATTGGTATTTAACTGTAGATGCTGGTAGCAGCTACATTTAAACTATAATACATTTATAACTATTAAAATGATAAAATGATAATTATTATGAAATAATGCTCAATAATACTCAAGTATATGTATTTTGTGGCATTTCACCTCTGAAGATTTCTGATATGTAACTAAAGAGAAAGAAGTCAAGAGTAAAGGCAATTAAAAACAAATTTTAATCAACTTGTTGGGAAAAAAGACAAAAAAAACTCAACCATGAATAATCTGAAACAGTGTTTGTGCTGTTGAGTAGTGTTAGAATGCATTTGGAAACAATATAAAGTGTTTGAGTTTGGCTTCTTGTTTCTGTAAAATTTACCAGACAAGAAGGTAAAGCCTGTGCACTTCCAGGGGATGGTGGTATTTTTATCCAAACTAAAGGTCTAATTTATATCTTCTTTCTCACTAGGTTGGAGCACGACAACCTTCAACAGTCAGTAGGTGGATTGTCTGTAGATGGAAGAATGCATGTGAATAGATGAGTGACTAAGTAGCTGATTGTTCACTTTTAGACAAAAGGGGTTGGATTGAAAACCAGGAAACACAGTATTTTATAAAGTTTGCACCTACATGAAAATCAGATTTATTCAAAACCACTCCACCCCTTTTTCACCTGTAAGCTACGATTTTAATTAAGTGTGGTTAAATGTTAAATTAATGGACAAGTGCATTCAAACTTACGCGTTGACTTGGGCAGTAGTTTTCTCCCATGCTGCCTCTCGCTCCTTGGCAGCTTTAGCAGTGTTACTTTTTCTTCTAAATATATGTTCATGTTCGCTGTACGAATTCATGAGCACTTCGAGATCCACTTGTGTGAAATAAATCGATCGCTTCTTTTCTTGTGTTGCCATGGTGACTCAAGGTATCAGGGCTCCATTGATGATGGCTTCTTATTGTGGTTGTGCACGCGCCTAACTCAAGGTGTACCTACTCAGAGTTGATTGAACTACTTCAAATCAGCTGTTCTGGACTCAGAGTTTCCCAGCTCAGGGTCAACTCAGAGTTAAAGATTAGACTCGGAGTTTGTTGAACCTCCTACCTGGAATACCCCTCTGATGGCTTTGATTAAATGGCCTCAATTCCACAGCAGAAAAGACAAGAGCAAGGTGAAGCTGTACAAAATATTCTAACATACACATAAACTGATATGGATTTTTATGGTGGGCCTTTTTTCTGGTGGCTAAAACTGAACCAATCGAGGCGGCATTTCCTCAGCGTTGTTTGATTTTATGTACATGATGTGAGTGTTTTCTACTTTATTTTAAATAAACATTGTGATTCAGTTTATATTTGGTTATGCATATTCCCTATTACATATACAACATGATATTTTAAGCTTTTTTTCAATAATAGTTCAATGCCTTATGATCCATACTTGTCATTTTCATCATCAATGTACGAGCAGAGTTTGTGGCAAAAAAAAAAACAACAACACAAAAAACAACACTTTAAAATTAATTATTATTTAGTTGGATTTGTGGGACTCCAGACAATGAGGAAGTAAAGCCAATGTCAGTTAAACATGGAGGTTAAAAGTCAAAAACACTCAGCTCCAGCAATTAAAACTCCTTCAAACTTGTTCACCAGGAAACGCTTGTATAAGTTCAGAACCAGCACATCAAGTTTTGTCCATCCAACAGAAATATGCGAGGGGCAGTGATGTTTGTCACTTTAAAACATTCATCGCTCATGTCAGTTTAATTATTACGAGAACAAGGACATCTCTTGGTTGTGAATAGTGGGGTTGGGATTTAAAGCAAGATTACCTGAAGCTTTAGAGCAGCGTCACAGTGACATAGCTGACGTAAAACTGACATTTAAGTTTGACTTCCACAATGCTACCTAAAAGAACAAACCGTTCCCCAACACACTAGGGAATGTGGCACCGCTGCATGTTCTTGTTGCATGCACATATGGGACATGTAGGTCTCTATAAGCTTTGTTGTTCACGCTTGAATTTCACGCCAACAATATTTCAGAGTAGAACAGATCGGAGGAGTTTTATTCTGTTGATCTCTTAGTATTTACATCTTATTTCTCCGGGTTGTGCTCTTGTAGAGATAATTATGTTATATGTAGTACAAATTATTGGGAAAAGATAAAAATGACCGGATGATATGTATATGAGACATGTTCTGGACAGAACTAGAAAGATGGTTTCAATTAACGGCATGCTTTACCTGTATTTTAATGTAAACCCACGGGGCCTGCCTGCATGCAGAATGAAGAGTAGTGTCCCTTTTAGTCACTGTATCGGCACAATGAAGCATACCAAGAAAATTGACTAAAAGGGAAATATACGTGATGGAAGCATCTCTTTAAAAGCAAATCAAATTCTTAGTCAAATGGAAAACTGCGTAAAATATATGTTTGATGTTCAGAAATCAGGTCATGTGTCTGCACAATTTACTCTTACATGCCTTCACTCAAAAGCTTCAATTTTCATTCCACAATGTGAAAAACATTGTTTTTGGTTGTTGACTTCAGAACCTAAAAGTCAACTTTCCCCACTGACTGGTTACAGTAAGATGGAACCAAACAGGTTTTGAATGTGAAGAAGATTTACTGTTTTTGTGGCTTTGGTGTATGAGGTGGGGTCAATGTTTAAAACTTAAGACTGTCAGACTCAGAAAAACAGCAACACTTTGTTTAAATGTGGAAAATGTTTATTTCTTTTTTTTTTTCAAAATGAATAGCGAAAGTATGAAGACAGTGTTCCTAATTATAAAATAACTTGATTAGTGAGGTGCAACACTGATGTTGGATGATAAAGTCTGACTTGCTCCACTTTATCTGAAAGGTGCGAGGATGGGTTAAATCATAGGAGCAAACTTAAAATGTTGAATAAAACCACCCATCAACAAAAGTTTTGTTATGCATCTGGAGTCTCCCCATATGTAATGTTTCTGGCTTAGCAGGTTACGGCAGTGCCTGACATGTACATTAAGAAGAAACAATGTGTGTAAGGTTATCCTCACACTTCACAGTACTGTACATCCTAAATGTCTGTAATTATGAATACCAGTGTCTGAAAACGTGTCAGTGTGTGACACAAGGGCACACGTGTAATTATGATTAGGTGGATGAACGAGTGAAGGGACATGGTATGAAATAATTTTTTTTTGGGATGAAACTGTTCTGTGACACTTACAGTAGATCAGGCTGTTGCTTCACACTTCACACTCACTAGTATTTAAATTAATTCTTGGTTTTGGAGACTTGGAGACTTGGAGGTTCTGACTGACACTTGACTCCATACTACCACAGTACGTGCTAGAGGACACAGTGTGATGAAGCTGTCACAACCACATTATCTGCAAAGAGCAGAGACACAATTCTCTTGGCCCCAAAGGGGGCAATCTTCTCCCTCTGGCTGTGCCTTGAGATCCTGTCCATGAACATCACAGACAGAATCAATTGTATGGGACATCCCTTGGGGAGGCAAGTGCCAAGGATACAGACACAGCTCTCACTTTGGTTGTACATGGACCAGATGGCTCGCAGCAACAGGACTCCCCGTTGGACATGGTCATAAACCCTCTCCAAATCAATCAAACACACGTAGACTCAGTGGGCAAACTCCCTTGAGCCCCCATCACACAGATGTAATTTTTTTTTGGGGGGGGACAGTCTTGGTCCCCTCCCTTTAGAGGGCATGATGAGAACCCCAACAGGGCTCTCAAGTCTCACGCTTTGAGAGTGTGACATGTGTGCATTTTAACCTTTTCACACTCTCACCCTCCACCTGGTATTTCTCACACATAAAAAAATTATTATGATAACGCCCACCCAGTTACACAGCTACCCATCAGCCAATCAAAAAATAACATACGGCTACCTATCAGCCAATCACAAAATAGCATTGCTGTATCCAGGTAAGATACAGGTGATCTGACTGCAGCAAGAAGAGGGTGTACACACACAACAGGGGTGCCTTATCACATGTGAACAGTAAGTCATCTCATCATTTGATTTTGTAGCCTACTGAATGAAAGTACTTGTTGCACATAGGGCCTTTGCCGCAGCAGCCTGGGTTCGACACTGGCCTGTGACACCTTGCTGCATGTCACTCACTCTGTCTCCCCCTTTCACACTTTACTGTCCTGTCAAATGTCAATTAAAGGCAAAATGCCCCCACAAATTAAAAAAAGAATCCTTGCAAATTTCAGCAGCTATTTTTAACAAATTTGAATCCTTTATAAACTATCATACCCAAGGCCTGCCACATCGATGCAGTCAACTTAACTAATCTGGTTAAAACAAACTCAATCCAGCTGCTCGCTAACGTTAATGTTGAGCACTTCACATCAGATAATGCTAGCTAGCTAGCTATCTGACTCATAGATATATAATCATGAGATGACTCATTCCTGTGGTTACTGTGCGTCAACGTCGCCGCCATCTTGGGGAGGTCACGGCCGGCTGGCTAGTACTGTTGTGTATGGAGATAAGTCTTCAGCAAACTTGGAGTGCTCACTCAAAAGTCTCAAAGTGTAACTGGATGCCGGTCCAAAATATTACAGCAAAGCAGAAAAACCCGAGAGCACTCATTAATAAGTATAAGAATTTATTTATTTATTTATTTATTTTTTTTGTAAAGATATTTTTTGGGGCTTTTGAGCCTTTAATGTATAGGACAGACAAGCATGAAAGGGGGAGAGAGAAGGAGTGACATGCAGCAAAGGGCCACAGGCTGGAGTCGAACTCGGGTCGCTACGGCAATACTTTTTAATACAGTGGATTGCACAGCAGCAGTCGAACGAACGCATTTCAGCTCATAGCCGTCCTCAGCGTTAAATGGTTTGTGGGCGTGTGTCCCTTTTAACAGAAACCAGCTGGTTCAGATTAACATTAAAAACAATTCAAATATGGATCATTCATAAATGCAACCTCAGTGATACATCGGATAGTTTAAATATAATTAAAAAAAATATATAATAATAGAAAATCTTGAAGCTTGAAACTTTTTAAGTGCTAAAATAGGTTTTGTTTCTGACCCAAATCCACAGCAGTACATTGCTTAGCATCCATATTGGACTCCAGGCTGCTTCTCCAAACTGGGGGCATGCAGACTGACATCTACTTCTTGTGATACACTCTCTATGAATAAGTACCCCATACAACCCCACTTCAAAAACTCCACACTATCCTTACATGGCAACATTATCAGACATCTCCTGCAAGTCTTGATGTTACTAATAATTAATTAATTAACTAATAATTCAAAGATGAGTATGTTATTGTATTATGCTTTTTTATTCATATGTTTTGGAGAGACTTCTGGCTTACCTTGATAAAACAGCTGGAGAGAAGTGGTCATCTGTGTTTCAGTCCACTAAGTAAGTGTCTTATTATTACAAAGAATTTCACTACATACTGATGACATTTCTTATAGCTAACCTCTTAACATATGTGCTATAGTCAGTGTCAAATATGAAGCCTGTGAATGTTGCTGTAACATTAAATTGGAAATGATTCAGCCCACAGGCCCACACTTAATAGTCCAATAGTGTAATAGAATTTTAGAAACAGTGATGCTGACAGCAGCCAAAGGAAAATACATTTTACTTACATAATTTAAAAAGCACTTTTATTTTTACTTCTTGTTTTAGGGCAGGACTTCTCTTGTGTCCAGGGGCTCCTGAGAGTGGATAAGAACTAATCAAATGACAGAGCCGCCGTCCCAGCCGTCCACTGAGCACACTCTGCCACTCTCATTTCTCCACTTAATTGGTTTGGTGTTGCTTTGAATAATAAAAAACATTCTGATCATCTGAAGTTACAATATGTATTGTGAGGTTTAGTTTAACTTCAGTGAATAAATGTAAATCTTTGTAAACACTGTCAAAAATGTGGCTAAAGTGGCTAAAATGCTTCTAAAACAGCTTTGCGTTGAAACAAGCAGCTACAACGAACCATCTGGATCACTCTGCAGAACCCAAAACAGATGTTTTTAAATCAGTCCATGTGCAGATTAAAGCATTGACACATGGGGGGGGCGCACCCAGCACTCTACTGAGGGCCAGATTTGACCCTCAGGCTGTAGGTTGGGCATCACTGGTGTAAGATTTTGTGTTACGGTGGAAGGAGTTGGCCACCATCTTTCCTGCTTTCCTGTATCAGGGTCCTGGAGATGCATAAGTCCTGGAGGGACAGCAGATTGCAACCAATCACCTTTTCAGCAAAGCAAATGATAAGCTGCAGTCTGCCCTTGTCCTTGGCAGTGGCTGCAGCACACCTAGTCTCTATATACAGACTCTACATTCAGTGAATGTAGAGTCCGTAGGCAAACCCCAGAGATCTTGCCTCCGGAAGAGGAGCGGAAGAGCCCTGGTTTCCAGTTGTAGGCTGTTTGTAGTCCGTGTGATATTGACCAATCACGTTTGAGCCGGCTGCAGTTGTTGCCAGGTTAAACGCTCCGTGTGGTGAACTTACGAGGCGGAACATAATTGGCATTCACTGCAAACTCTAAATCCATCGCAATGGTTCAGCATATTTACTCATATATTAACGGAAGTCGGAAACGGAAAATCGCCTCCTACACCCAAATCAAACCGGAATGCCAAAAAATCGGGGGTCTGCCCCCAGAGGCTGTATCGCCATCTGCAGGAAGTCAGACGACGAATACAGCCAATGGGTTCCGAGAATGCAGCGCACCAGACAGTGATGGAGGAGGTGAGGATGGACTCAGTGATGGCAGTGTAGAAGTGCATCATTGTCTTTTCTAGATACACTCCTCAGCTGCTGAGGGAGCTGATGTTGCTGTTATTAGAGCAAGTTCCACACAGATTAATTCATTCAGGTCATTCTTGCATTTGGCCATGCCGTTGAGCTAGTTTGCTGTCTCTGTCAAGTAGCTGTATGTTAGTCACTTCAACACATTCTCACTCCCACCTCGTCATGTATCAACGTTTAGTTATGGTTCTTTCCACATCAAGATATGACGTGCAAGGTACCCTGGGTGCGTTGTTCTGGGACACTGTGTCAAGTTCTGCCTGATACATGCATGTCTGTTTTCAAAATACACTTCTGTCAATATAAAACCCCAAATTGTCCTTTTTTTCCTTCAACAACAAAAGCACGTGTTTGGCTTTACAATCTAACAGGAAGCAAACACCAATCTCCTGTGTGAAAGTCGCTGGGTGTTGGGTCGCTACCTACCAGTTGGGAACCACTGACATAGGTTGATGAGAGCATGTGGGGCTGCATTCTCTCTAAAATCCACAACCATTACACTGTCTTCTGAGCCTACCTTAGTATTTTATTGTTGTTTTATTGTATTTACTTGTTTGAGCTTTCATGAACAAGTTCACATGTTTTTGATTGAACACGTCAGTCAATTTTTCCACTTTAGGGAAAGGTTTGGATTTCAACCTGACTGACATTAACTGACAGTCAAAACATTGTTTTTTTTTTCTTGAATTTGTTCTAATATATTTGTGTCATCACTGAGATAAGGTTAAGGGTTTAAATTAGGTCTCAACTTACTTAGTGTCAGGATTAAATAAGGGGCACCTTTTCATCCAGAACAGAAATGTAAGCCCTCCAGCTAAAGCAAACTGATCTGAGAACAGCCTCCCAGACTGCCAGATCTATTAGTTCAGATCATCAAGTGTTATTTTCTTGCATCTTGCTAACTCGGCCATACTGCATGTCACTAACTCGGCTTCTTCTCCAGAGCCTTTGTGCTCCACTGTCTCGCAGGTTAACTTATATCACAGCGGTGTCTGGATAGTGTGACGTGGTTGTGCTGCTGCCGTGGTCCCGCCAGATGCCTCCTGCTGCTGCTGCTGTTATCATTAGTCATACTTCTATTGTTATTATACACATGATTATTAGCACATATATGTATACTATCATATATTAATATATACTTTCAACATATTGTACCACAATAGCCGTAATTAGAATTATAATATTATGACTTTCATTAATGTTGTTGTAAGCTACTGTCATTACCGTCTGTCCTGCATCTCTCTCTCTCTCTCTCTTTCTGTCTCATTGTGTCATATGGATTACTGTTAATTTATTCTGTTGATCTGTTCTGTACGGCATCTATTGCACATCTGTCCATCCTTGAAGAGGGATCCCTCCTCAGTTGCTCTTCCTGAGGTTTCTACCATTTTTTCCCCCCATTAAAGGGGTTTTTGTGGAGTTTTTCCTTATCCGCTGTGAGGGTCATAAGGACAGATCGATGTCGTATGCTGTTTAGCCCTCTGAGGCAAATTAAGATTCGTGATATTGGGCTTATAAATAAAATTGAATGATTGATTAATTGATCATCTTTATTGTCAGACTGTGGTGTCATTAGTATTAATTTGGCTATACATACTGGAGCATATTTTCATATACACTATGATTCAGGAAGCCAGCCTACGTTGCTGACACGGTCGTGTTGTTGAAGCTGTTTATATAGAAACGTTTTTTGTTTCAGACCAGTGATCCTTTACAGATGTTGTCTTAGAATTTGGGAAACAGTATGCACCTTTAGTCATCAGATATATGAGGAATCCAGCTGCAGATCGAGAACTCTATACTAGAGACACTAAAAAACTGAGCCGAACCGAACTTGAACCGCAGCTTTTTATTGTACAGTATTAGTGTATGTTATTTTTTTAATTATGTTTTCTGACCTTTGGTTCTGAGGAGCATTTCACTTCATCCCTCTCTCCTGTATCACTTTGTTCTGTAGACCAAGAGTGTAAATACACACGACCTTTTACAGAAACAGTGTGTAAGATTAGGGAGATTTAGTGACATCTAGTGGTGAAGATTGCAGATTGCAACCAGCTCACTGTTGAGGTCAGGAGGTTTTTATCAGAAGCTGAATTATCAGTAGAGGTCTCTTCCTCTCCAAAACTAACAGACCAAGAGATTTAAACCAGTAGAAACACTGAATAAAGCAGTTACTCGTTGTCAGTCAGGGTTTCTCTGACACTGTGACATGCCAAACAGAAACCATTTAAGAGCATTTTTAAAAACAACGTATCAGGGGTTCTGGAAGTTTTGATGACTGAATGCCATTTTAGGGAGCCAGCATATGATTAAAGACCACCGAGGAAAAGATCACACACTATGACTTTATTATGACGGACTACGACTTTTTTTTTTATTCATAGTGAAGACATTTTAATTACTGTAACACTTTACAATAAGGTACACAAAATTCAAGTAGTTACTGAGGAACTAATGAGGAACTAATGAGTAGTTACTGATGAACTAATGAGGAACGAATGAGTAACTAATGAGGAACGAATGAGTAACTAATGAGTAACTAATGAGGAACTAATGAGTAGTTACTGAGGAACTATGGTACACAAAATTAGAGTAGTTACTGAGGAACTAATGAGGAACGAATGAGTAGTTACTGAGGGACTACGGTACACAAAATTAGAGTAGTTACTGATGAACTAATGAGGAACTAATGAGTAACTAATGAGGAACGAATGAGTAACTAATGAGTAACTAATGAGGAACTAATGAGTAGTTACTGAGGAACTATGGTACACAAAATTAGAGTAGTTACTGAGGAACTAATGAGGAACGAATGAGTAGTTACTGAGGAACTACGGTACACAAAATTAGAGTAGTTACTGAGGAACTAATGAGGAACGAATGAGTAACTAATGAGGAATGAATGAGTAACTAATGAGGAACTAATGAGGAACAAATGAGTAGTTACTGAGGAACTAAGCTACACAAAATTAGAGTAGTTACTAATGAGGAACTAGTGAGGAACGAATGAGGAACTAATGAGGAACGAAAGAGTAGTTACTGAGGAACTAAGCTACACAAAATAAGAGTAGTTACTGAGGAACTAATGATGAACTAACTATTAGTTAATGGTCAGTTCTTCAGTAACCCCTGATCAAATTTCAGAGGAGTAGTTACTGAATAACTAATGAGGAACTAACTATTAGTTAATGGTCAGTTCTTCAGTAACCCCTGATCAAATCTCAGAGGAGTAGTTACTGAGGAACTAATGAGGAACTAACTATTGGTTAATGGTCAGTTCTTCATTAACTCATGATCAAATTTCACAGAGGGGTTAATCACGACTTAATAATTAGTGAACTAGTTACTAACCCGTCCATTAGTTAACCTTTTTATGTCGTAAAGTAAAGTGACACATAATAAGTAGTCTTTCATTACTTCATCATCATCTTTACAATTAGTTCCTTAACAAATAAAATCACAGACAGCAGGATTCTTAAGAAGAGTTTTATTCATTATTTTCAGACCACATACACATTAATATGACCATCCATGTTATTCTGTACAAGGTGCTGACACACCAAACCGACATCAAAGAACTAGTGGCAACGAAAGCCAGCTGTTGCATCGTCTACGTCACCTCACGTCACCCTGTGTCAGTTGCATTTGAACACACCACAAAGACTACACCCAACGCTTGAAACTGTTACTCATTTATTTTGGCACTGCTCCATTGTCAAAAGACTCTGGAGTGATATTTGTAATTTTACTGCGAACAATATTAAAAAATAATTTAAGCTGTTTTGGAGGGATGTGCTGTTTGGACTTTTTGACTTTAACAGAAATATGGCAAAACCCACTGAAAGATTTATTATAAATCTCATCTTACTTTTGGCAAGATTTCACATTCACAAATGTAAGTTTACACATAGAAAACATTTTATATTTTTAATATTTTCTTGTAAACTCTTATTCCCCCTGGCATATGTGATATATGACATTTATGTGTAATGTTGAAGATCTGCATTCTGTAAACTTCCTGTCTTAAATAAAGTTGTGGGGGGAAAAAAGAAGACTACGTCCGACGGCCACGTAGCACGTACGTTCTGCGCCTGCGTGAAAGGAAATAACGCAAAAAGGGAAACCGGAAGTCCGTTGAATGCATGAGATCAACAAAGTAGCGCGGAGTGACAGAGTGATACATCCTGTCAGCCGAGGGGTTTCCTATCTGTGCAGCCGAGCACCGCAGCACCTTCACGGACTATTACATCCAGACGGTCCCGGTGTTTCCTCCGCAGGCTCCACTTCACTCAACTTCACTCAGCTGCTCGACAAACCCGCTGCTTCTTCCCACGTAAACCTGAAAAACAGGTTGGATCCAAACGGAGAGCCGGGGCTAACGTTAGCTGGGAAGCTAGCGGAGGCTAACTGGCTGCTTCCCTCCGGTCATGCTGCGGCTAACGCTCCGCTAGCCGCTCCCAGCTAGCTCTGGTTTCTTATTAAGGTTAAAGTGGGAAGAAGCAGCGGATCTGTCTGGCAGCTGAGTGAAGTGGAGCCTGAGGAGGAAGCACCGGTTAGCCCCGGTTTCACTACAGGCAGATTCACTTGCTACAGGGAAGAGGATATAACACCTGAACAGCCAATCAGAGTGATCTCTCTCACCAACAAGCTCCGCTGCCGACTCAACATGCTCAATCAGCCGAAAATTTGGAATGAATGATGAACTAACTATTAGTTCTTCAGTAAGCCCTGATCAAATTTCAGAGGAGTAGTTACTGAGGAACTAATGAGGAACTAACTGTTACTTAATCATTACCTACCTTTTTTGTGTACCCTAAAGTAAAGTGAGACATCAAAATGAGTAGGTAATGATTCAGTAATCATTACCTACTCATTTTGATGTCTCACTTTACTTTAGGGTACACAAAAAGAGTAACTAATGATTAGGTAATGATTCAGTAATCATTACCTACTCATTTTAAAGTGAGACATCAAAATGAGTAGGTAATGAGTACTGAATCATTACTTACTCATTTTGATGTCTCACTTTACTTTAGGGTACACAAAAAGAGTAACTAATGATTCAGTAATCATTACCTAATCATTTTGATGTCTCACTTTAGGGTACACAGAAAGAGTAACTAATGAGTAGGTAATGATTACTGAATTATTACCTACTCATTTTGTATGTTAGTATTACCTAAAATGAGTAGTAGGTAATGATTACTGAATCATTACCTACTCATTTTGATGTCTCACTTTACTTTAGGGTACACAAAGAGTAACTAATGAGTAGGTAATGATTAAGTAATAGTTAGTTCCTCATTAGTTCCTCAGTAACTACTACTCTGAACTTTGATTAGGAGTTAATGAAGAACTTGCCATTAACTAATAGTTAGTTCCTCATTAGTTCCTCAGTAACTACTACTCTGAACTTTGATTAGGAGTTAATGAAGAACTTGCCATTAACTAATAGTTAGTTCCTCATTCATTCCAAATTTTTTTCAATTTTGTGCACCTCAAACACCTGTACTGTGAACAACGGTGTGATCAGCATACAGTACTTTACACGCAGCCCCCATGATAAATTCTTTAAGCTTAGCCTACCTAAAATGTGACACACTATCATATTTATTTCTAAGGCATCATCGTACAGAATAACATGGATGGTCATATTAATGTGTATGTGGTCTGAAAATAATGAATAAAACTCTTCTTAAGAATCCTGCTGTCTGTGATTTTTTTTGTTAAGGAACTAATTGTAAAGATGATGAAGTAATGAAAGACTACTCATTATGTGTCACTTTACTTTAGGACAAAAAGGTTTACTAATGGACAGGTTATTGAGTAATGATTCTGCACTGATGAAGTAACTAGTTTACTAATTATTAAGTCGTGATGAATTCCTCTATGAAATTTGATCATGAGTTAATGAAGAACTGACCATTAACTAATAGTTAGTTCCTCATTAGTTCCTCAGTAACTACTCCTCTGAAATTTGATCATGAGTTAATGAAGAACTGACCATTAACCAATAGTTAGTTCCTCATTAGTTCCTCATTAACTACTCTAATTTTGTGTACCTTATTGTAAAGTGTTACCATTACTTCTTATACTAAGATCCTATAACATTACTTTTCATGACATTTTTATGGCATATTATACTTTTTTTTTATTAGGCGATGATTCTATGACTTTATATCTTTTTTTTTTTCAAACTATCAACATCAACTGTAATATAGCCTACATAACACTCATATGACATTCTAGTTTTTAACAATTTAACCTGACCCATTTGAAAGTAATAAAATAGAGAGACAGAGCAGTGTTTGACACTGATTCTACCCACTGCAGTCAAGCAATGGCTTCTGCTGGTGTACGGCAACACCACTTGCACAAACCACACGCCGAACTTCAGTGCACCATAATACTAGAACTGGTATTAATAACAATAATGGCAATTTGTTGGGTGTATTCATGACAGCATCTCCATATTTGGTCATTTTGGGCTTTTGTTTGATTTTAAATCAACAAAGTCATCCACTCTACCAGGAAGCCTGAAAATACAGAATACAACTGGGTGGAGGCATGGCTAGATGAAACTGTTAGTACACTGTGGAGTAGAAATAAGCTGCCGGACCCATAATAAACCTCATGACCTCACCTCCTCTGTGCATTGTGTACAGCATTACAGTGCTGGCTCACAGATTTTCTGTGTCATTATATTATTATGCGTCATTTTAGGAATTTGCATTATGTCAGCACAAAGCTCAAATAATGAAAGTCTTAAAACTGAATTTTTGATAAAGGGTCCCTCTTATAAAGCAGCACCCAACTGAAAACACTTTCATGTTGATTGATATTGTACCTCAGCATATATTACTATACTCCCAAACAAAGCCACACAGGGAACCCAGTGCTTTTCGGGGCCCCTGAGCTCCGCAGTATCATCCCAGTGGAAAATAAAAGCATCACACTGATTGTGCCACTCTGCAACTGGTTCAGAGTTAATCAGGCACTACTCACGAAGAAAGTGCTCAGTGTGATAGATTCACAGATATTCATGAACTAATCATTACCTAATGATGAATTCATATAGGATCCCTCACTCTGTTCTCTGTAATTTGTCAGTATCTATGTAGTCCTCCATAATTATTAGGAAAGTAGCCTGCGGGTTAACAAGTAGGCTTCCAGGTCATTCCTCATTTGTTCCCTCTCTCGTTTCACTAATCATTCACTGCTGATTAGACACTCTATGAGATGTGATGGGTAGTTACCTTTTAATTTTTAATTTATTTAATTTTATATACTTTATTAATCCCCCTGAGGGGAAATTAATTTTTTTCACTCTTTTGTCACTAACACACAGGTCCGAAATACACACACATGCACAAACAGGACCTATACATGCACAGAGTGGAGAGATGTCAGAGTGAGGGGGCTGCCTTGGTCAGGCGCCCCGAGCGGTTGAGGGGTTCAGTGCCTTGCTCAAGAGCACCTCAGCAGTGCCCAGGAGGTGAACTGGCACCTCTCCAGCCACCAGTCTACGCTCCATATTTGGTCCGGACGGGGACTTGAACAGGCGACCCTCCAGTTCCCAGCCCAGCATCAATTTATAGTTAGTTCCTCATTAGTTCCCTTACTTGTTTCTTAATTTAACTAGTCATAAACAACTGATTAGCAACTCTATTACATTCGATGGGTAGAATGGACCATTAACTAATAGTTAGTTACTCATTCATTTCTCATTAGTTCCCTTAGTCATTACAAATTAATACATTATTAACTAATGATTAGCTCCTGTATGACATATGATTGAGAGTTACTCAAGGAAGGACCATTAACTAATTGTTAGTTCCTCATTCTTTCCTCATTATTTCGTTAGTAACTACTCTTTTTTATATACCTTAAAGTGTTACCAAATTGTTATATAACTGCATATCATTGAATTATCATCATTATGAAAAAAGTAAAGTTTTAACTTGATTTACTTCAAAGTCAGAACACATAGTCAGTCACTTCTTTCTCCTTTATTTCTCTGATATCACAACCTGGTCTCATTCACAACTTCTCACATACTGACAAGATACCGATGCACAGATGCACAATTTATCAGTGGTGTCAGACACATCAAGTGGCAGCATTTTTTGAAGCTTTGAGCAACTGCTGTAATAGAAAGAGTGAAAAAAGATTCAGATTCAGATTCAGAAAACTTTATTGTCTGTCATAACAGAAAATCTTCTGTTATCTTCTTCTGACGTGGCTCCACATGACGTGGCTCTGACGTGGCTCCACATACAAAACAAGACAATACACTGATTGGAAGCAACTGCACAACACAGATTCTGAGAGCACACACAGTGTGCATAGATCTTAAAAACAAGTATAAAAAGTAAAGTAAAATTAAAAACTGTAAAAATAGACAAGATAAAAGGTGTGGATATGTGTGAAGTGACATAGTGCATCAGGGTTATTTTTGTCCATTGTTCATTGCTTATTTAAGATGTTTATGGCAGTGGGTAGGAATGAGTTTTTATGGATGTTGTTTGCATATGGAGGTTGGCAGGGGAGGTTGATGGATCAAACAAACTCTGAACTTTCACCCAGGAACTTGTTGTTTGTTTCCTGTGTGATACCAAAAGTCAAATTAGTTATTTTAATAACATCATAGTGTGCTTGTATGTGTAGCATGCTATGGTAGTGATATATGTCAGAATTGACGGTTAAAAGACAAGGGATTAAAGTAAGACTTACATCTTGTTACTTATAACAATTATTGTTTTGATTTTTTCCTGTATCTGTATGCTGTACCTGCATCTTAATCTGTCTGTCTTAACCTGCCTGTAAGCTTATTTTCTTTAATAAATCAATCCAGATCTTTTCCCTTTTTGTGTTTATCTCCATTCATATCCTTGCCATTGCCTCACACACACCAGCCATGACAGGTATTTCATTTTTTCAAAGTTATTACTAAATTAAAATGGCTTTATACCATGAAGATAATGTTCTGATAACTATCCTCACAGTCATCCATGAGAGAATTACATTCATTGGGCTTCACTTGATACATAAAAACACATTATTAAGTTTGAAGTTTGACTCCCTCGTACTATACTAAAGCAAAACCAAGCCTGCCCTGCTCTCTACTGACCTTAATGGGTATTGCATCTGGCAATAGTTGTAGGGAAAAAATACTCAATAAAAGTATTTATACTGAACTATTACAATGATTTTGGACACATTAAAGTGAATATCTACAAACACAGACTGTTATGAAGAAAACCTGAACAGAGCAGAACAATTAGACTGAGCTGAGCCTTTTGAGGCTTTTGTGTATAAATTAAATGTGACTAATAACAAAATGATTCTGTCTGGTTGAATCTTTCATTCATTTTATTTTCAAATGAAATTCCCATGCATGCGAGTCATTAAAATCATGTCATAGCAAATAACACCATTACTGTTTTTGGTAAATTCATGTATTGACATTTCTGATAAAAAAAAACAAAAAACAAAAAAACAAAAAACAAAGACAACATAAAATACAACTTTATGTGATTGTAAATATTCTACATACATTTCTGCCATCACATAAAAAAAAATCACAAAACAACACAGCCATGTTTTTTATCAGTATCAGGAAACTGAGCCAAATATATATTTCTGAATGAATGAATCAATGAATCAATCAGTCAATCAATCCCATTATTTGTTACCAAAGGGGATGTGCAGCAGTGAACACAAACGATAAAACACAAAGCACATGAACACATAATACAGATACAGAATAAGAAAGAAATTAAAAGAATTAAATGTATTTTACACTATTTAAGAATAAGTTAAATTAGAAATAAAAATCTCAAACGCATATAAACCAATCTCAGTATGATGATAGATAATAAAATCCTATATTTAATCACTCAGCCAGCAGTTTTTCACTATGTTGCTGTGCAGATTTAAGTAAAATGTTTTGTTTGCAACATTCAGAGGATGAATATAGCTGGAAACCACTTTTTGCCATGTAAAGATATAGTGGAATAATGGCAGAATGATGCGTCCTCTGCGTGTGCTGTAATCTGAGTTTCTCTGTAGATTGTTGTGGTAAGATGGACCGGCTGTACATGCATGTTAGTGCATGTCTGTATCCCACTGGCAAGCTTATCACTGCCACTTTGCACTGCGCTCACATGGTGATTTACACTGCTATCAGAAAGCCGCTGTTGTGGAAGCACAGCGCACACTTACTGGTTCCTCCCTGGTTAACACCCTTAGCTTTGTCAGCACTGCTGCTGTTGTTTAGCGCTGTTAAATTAGCACCATTGGCTGTTAGCCGCAGACTCCAGTGTAAGCGCCACTCCCAGTGTCCAGACAGTTCATACACTGTGAATTTCACATTCAGCCCCTTTAAACTAAAAATTAAGTATGCCAGTAGTCACTGTTAATGGTCAAATGTATTTATAGAAAATTTGGTTACAGTTCAGGTCAACGCATGACATCATGCACTGCTTTATTGTTGAGATGTCTCTTGAGTTTTCCTGAAGATGGCTAGTTTCCCCTCTCCACAGAAGGCAAATCAAGTAGCTTTTGCCAAATAATCTGATATCAGTTTGTTTGTTTGTTTGTTTGTCCATGTTAAAAGTTTGTTTAAGGTTTTTGGAGTTGATGACCATAATTCTTATGGTAAGAATTATAGCCAAGGAGCAAGTTTTACTATTTACAAGATAAAGGCATAAATGATATCTTGATATGCTTTTGTTTTCCCCCGCTGTGCCGGAAAATATACAGAACTGTGGCCCCAAAACTGAGGTACTTCCAAACTGCAGTTTCTACTCACTCTTTGCTAAAGAGTTTTGTTGTGTCTAAAGATGTCTCTTGTGTTTAGTTGCCATTGCAGCATTGTTTTCAATGGCATTTCAGTGTGGGACAGCAAGTTTTAGCTATCTACAAAAAGCCATTTCAGGTGTTTTGACTGGCTTAGGTCTGTTAGTCTGTGTTGAGATAAATTAATAAACATTTCTTTGAGCTCTATTTATTTACATATGGCATTTACATATGGCCCATGGACCAGAACTGGCCTGCCAAAGGGTCAAACCTGGCCTGCTGGATGACTTTGCACATCTAATATTGATGCACTTGTGAAGGCTAAGAGGTGGCAGGTTTCAGGAGCAAGATCAACAGTAAGTGGCCTTCATATAAAATGCAGCTTCAGAGGCTGCTCCACCCTGACCAGAACACAGTATTGTCAATCAGCAACTTCAGTAGCTTCCACTTTAGTTTGGTGTGTTGATGCCAGCATTTCTACACAGGGGTGGAAATATATGTAAAAAATACACATGTAATGACAGTGAAGAGTAGACTGACTGAATGTGGAAAAACTGTTTTATCATTTTGTTGTAAAAGGATATTTTCAGAATGTCCTTGTACTTCTTTACAACAAAAGAAAGTGAAATTATTGTAGCTGGTGTTATCTATATGTTATTTTACAGTAGTTTTGCTGGTCTGGCCCACTTGAGATAAAATTGGTGGCCCATAAACTAAAATGAGTTTGACACCCCTGATTTACAGTGACAATACTAGCCATCTCTTGCTCTTACTTTAGCGGTAATTATACCTTTACCTTTGACCACTAAATTCTAATTAGTTCATCCTTGAATCCAAGTCAACATTTGTGCCAGATTTGAAGGAATTCCCTCAAGGTTTCTCGAGGTATTGCTTTCATGAGAATGAGAATGACAAGGCCACAGTGACCTTGCCCCTAACTAAAAAAATCTGATCAGTTAATCTTTGATTACAAATGGAGGTTTGTGCAAAATTTAAATAAAGTCCCTCAAGGTGTTCTTAACCAACCTGAAAACATGATGACCCTCCAGCAGGGTCTGCAGGTTTGACTCCATGGCTATAGCCTTGGCTCTTACAGTAAATATTTCCACATAGGTACTGTCTCTAAGACACGCCAGTTTGAAAACCACTGTTCTACACAAGGGGAAACATTTATCCCTCAACCTGTGACAGATGAACTGAGGATGGTAAAAATCTCGAGTCAGTCTCAAACTCACGCATTCGCCCAAACCCAAATGCAGGGTAGAGGGGTTCAGTGAATGTGGAGTGGAAGGTGTGGAGGTGGATCCGTTTGAGCGAAGAGACAATGGAGGGGAGACAGTAGAAAGACACAGTGCCAGCAGGCCAGTCCAGATACACTGCTACTCTGTTGGACTCAGAGGGTGGGTGTGTATCGATGTCCACTGGTTTGTTATTGTGCCACGGAGTGTAACTCTGACTGCTGCAGAAGAGACTCCAGGACTGATCGTTCCATCCAATACAGCAGTCATCGCTGTCTCCTGTCCTCTTGATTCCTCTGTATGTCACTCCTATATGAACCCTTCCTTTCCACTGGACCTCCCAGTAACAGCGCCCAGTCAGACCTTCGCAACACAGCAGCTGTTTCCAGCTGTCAAATCTCTCTGGATGATCAGGGTACGGTTGCTTCTCCTTCACCACCATTACTCGTCTGTTGTCGTCAGACAGTAAGAGGTTTCTGTCTGCTGTGTTTGGGTCCAATGAAAGCTCACAGAAATCTAATGGAGGAAATAAGACACAAACATGTCAGTTGACTTAAGTTAACCACAACTGCAGCTTCACATTAACTGAACATGATGTTGGGTGAACGGACACATAACTCACTAGATAATAAGGACAAAACAAAATAAATAAATGAGGTGAAACTAAATGGCATTTCAGTCTTATTATCAGACTAAAATTGTTATAATAATGGGCCACTTTTACTGCAGGACTTCAGAGCATTGATATCAATGTTTTTGCTCAAGAGGTAGAAAATCTACAACTATCAGAATGCACAGTGCCACACAGGACTAATAAACCCTCCAGCTGGTGGGTGATGTAATGCAAGCTTGGACGTTTTTCCAGAAGAACAATATTGGGGCAGGCGGTAACAAACAGTCTGGAGTTACAGCTAAACAGCACACTGAAATCTTTTTCTGAAAACCTTTGAGGCACGAAATAGGCAACGCAGTAAAGGAATCTTCTTTTTTCAAAGTACAGGGACCTGAATGGTGCCCACTTCCAGTTCACAAATTTTTGTATTACAGCCAAACAGTACACTAAAATGTTTCTGAAGACATTTTACACAAAAAAAGTAGTAGTAGCAACAGAATCTTGGTTTATAGTTAATCAGCATGGTTTAGATTCACAGTTTGATTGAAGTTCGGTCTGAATTTGAGAGAGAGTGAGAGAAGACGAGTCTCTTTCTTGTTCTGCTTATACATTTATTGTGTCCATGATGGGAGGCATGCAAAAATGGGAAAGTACAATCTGTAGTTTGACCGATGACATTCCAGGCCCCATGGTTTGACTTCGGATTTGAAGTTAATTTTTGTAGTGGCCAAACAATGCAATTACAACATCACGTGACACCCTGAGGCCCAAATGGCATTTTCATATTGACTTTCATGGCAAGAGAGACATCTGTAAATCAGTGGATTAAGTTTTTAGGAGCAGCACAACCTCCACGAAATGATTTGTTTTACTATGAAGATTTAATCAGTTTGGCCTGACAACACTTGGGAAGTCTAGATAGCTGAATGATTAAATAATTGTATCCCCATTCAAGTTCTGGTCTAACATTTAGGCATGGAATATAGGAATGAACGGGGTCCTGCCTTCAATGCTGTAGCTAGGTTTCTTTATACATCCATGCAACAGCCTGAGAGACATCAAAAATGTGCTAGATGGTGCAATTTTTGCTGGGAGCGGAGCAGGGTAATCTGGGCATGAGTAAAATGGAGGGATGTTAACCATAGTTCATTTACACACACTACCCACATTGATATGATATAAAGGTGGCTAAATATCAGCGAAGTATCCCATTAATGCTTAACCTTTTTACATGAGGATTAATCACATCAGTGACACTAGAAAAGTTTAACTTACATCTGAGAGGTGCTGAGTACAGTCGACATTTTCCACAGTGATCAGTCCTAGGGGAGAGGTACAGACTTGTGAATGACACAGAAAGTCAAATGGACACATGCCCACAGAAAACTTTACAACTGTATTTGTACAATTATATAATCTACTACTTGAGAGTTTCCAGTTTCCAGTGCGGATCATCCCGTCCAGCAGACAGAAGCTTTATTCCTGAGTCTTCTGGATGGTTAAAGCTCAGGTCCAGCTCTTTCAGGTGGGAGGGGTTGGACTTCAGAGCTAAAGCCAGAAAAGCACAGCCTTTCTCTGTGATCAGACAATCTGACATTCTGCAAACACATACACAAAGTACACCCTCATTAATCAATCATTTTTCTGAAATAACTGTTAAATTGAGAGGTTCACCTTTAGCTCACTTCTGACAATGACAGTTTTTAGAAGAACAAAGACAAACAGAGAACAGAATTCTAAAGAGGTCAGATAACTTTAATGATGCATCCTGTAAATGTGAAAGACTACAAATAGACATTAACGTATTTAAATAGTAACCTTTTTTTTTTTTTTTTTTTTTTGTTGTTAAGAAATACTAACCGGAGAATCTCCAATCTACAGTGTGGACTCTTAAGTCCAGCTGAGAGCAGCATTACTCCTGTATCCTGCAGTTCATTGTTACTCAGGTCCAGCTCTCTCAGACTACAGTTCTTGGAACTGAAAATGGAGGCCAGAGCTTCACAGCTTCTGGATGAGAGGTTACAGCCACTCAACCTGAAGAAGAAAAAAGTTTGAGAGTAAAGTCTTCCCTTGCTCTTTGCCATTGAAATTACCACATCTAACACATTTTATGCTTCCATGTATGTGTACACCTACAGAGCTGTTTTGGATGCTTTGATCACCGGCAGCAGCCTCAGAAAAGCCTCCTCTGAAGCAGAGAACTTCCTCAAGTCAAGCACATCTAGGTCTTTTTGTGATGACAGTAAGATGAAGACGAGCGCTGACCACTGAGAAGGAGAAAGTTTTTTCCCAAATAAACTTCCTGATCTCAGGTGCTGTTGGATCTCTTCCACTAGAGAATGGTCATTCAGCTCATTCAGACAGTGGAACAGATTGATGCTTCTCTCTGGTGAAGGGTTGTCCCTGATCTTCTTCTTGATGTCCTGTAGTAGCATCTCTTTGACATCTTGTTTACTTCCTCTCTTTCTCAGCAGTCCTCGAAGGAGAGTCTGGTTGGTCTCCAGTGAAAGGCCCAGGAGGAAGCGGACAAACAAGTCCAGATGTCCATTTGGACTCTGCAAAGATTTGTCCACTGCATTCTGGTAGAGGTGTTTGAAGTCATGTTTTAATGGCAAAGCATGAACTGAAGTGAACCGCCCTCTTCTTCTTAGCAGATCGATGCCAGTGTTGATGAATGTCAGGAAGACATAGAGAGCAGCCAAGAACTCCTGGACAGTCAGATGGACAAAGCAGAACACTTTGCCCTGGTTCAGCCCATGCTCATCTTTGAAGATCTCTGTGAATAGTCCTGAGTAGAGTGAGGCAGCTTTTATGTCAATGCCACACTCTTTCAGGTCTGCTTCATAGAAAATCAGATTTCCTTTCTCCAGCTGCTCAAAAGCCAGTTTTCCCAGAGTGAGAATGGTCTTTGTGGCCTCTGTGGTCCAGACTGGATCTGTCGCTGCACTGCTGTGATACTTCACATTCCCTTGTTTGGTCTGAACCACCAGGAAGTGGATATACATCTCAGTCAGGGTCGTGGGCAGCTCTGCTCTCTCTCTAGTTTTCAAAACATGTTCCAGAACTGTCGCAGTGATCCAGCAGAAGACTGGGATGTGACACATGATGTGGAGGCTTCGTGATGCTTCGATGTGGGAGATAATTGTGCTGGCCTGCTTATCATCTCTGAATCTCTTCCTGAAATACTCCTCCTTCTGTGGGTCAGTGAACCCTCTGACCTCTGTCACCATGTCAACGCACTCAGGAGGAATCTGATTGGCCGCTGCAGGTCGTGTGGTTATCCAGAGGCGAGCAGATGGAAGAAGTTTACCTCTGATGAGGTTTGTCAGTAGCACATCAACTGAAGTTGACTCTGTGACGTCAGTCAGGATCTCATTGTTGCGGAAGTCCAGAGGAAGTCGACATTCATCCAGACCGTCAAAGATGAACACAACCTGGAACTCTTCAAAGTTGCAGATTCCTGCTTCTTTGGTTTCAGTAAAGAAGTCATGAACAAGTTGCACCAAGCTGTAGTTTTTTGATTTCAGCAAATTGAGCTCTCGGAGAGTGAATGGAAACATGAACTGTATGTCCTGGTTGGCTTTGCCTTCAGCCCAGTCCAAGATGTACTTCTGCGTTAACACTGTTTTCCCGATACCAGCCACTCCTGTTGTCACCAAAGTTCTGACTGGTTCACCTCTTCCAGGTAAACATTTGAATATATCCTCACATCCGATTGTTGTTTCTGAACTTGCCAGTTTTCGGGATGCTGCCTCTATCTGTCTAACCTCATGTTGATCATTGACCTCTCTACATTCTCCCTCTGTGATGTAGAGCTCTGTGAAGATCCGATTCAGATGTGTTGGGTTTCCTGCTTTGGCAATCCCCTCAAATATACACTGAAACTTGTCCTTCAGTTTAGACTTCAGTTTATGTTGGCAAATTGCAGCACAAATTTCTGAGGAAACAACAGGCAACTTCAGTCAATGATTGTTGCGGTACATTTGTGAAATGAGACACCTTTTGATGTGTACATTTCTCAGTGGTCTGGTTCTGCAAATCACAATTTACCTCTAATTTAAAATAATGATTAGATAATAATGACTACTTTATTCAGGCATCCAATCCCACATTAACAACTTCACATTGAGCATATTCAGACGATTTAAAGTTAGATTACTGTAAAGTTTGTTCAAATTTGGGATTCATAGATCTAAAAGAAAAATTCCATATTTCCGGGAGTGGTTTGTTATTCTCAAAAGTGTCTTACTGTTCTGCAAAGAGTCGGCCAGCTGGTCGTGCTTCATGTTCCTCAGGAAGTTCAGTGTGAGCTTCAGAAATGCGTCTTTGTTGCTTTTTCTCTTCTCTTCCTCTTCACCAGCAAAGATGTCATCATCCTCTCTCAGCTTCTCTAAGGACTCTGGCTCTTGTGAATCCAGAACTTTCTTGAACTTCTTCAGCTCGTTTCTCACAAATGTCACAATGCTCTCTTCAAGAAGCTAAAAGAGTAAAGTGTATCATTTAAAAATGTTCTTACAATGTTGGAAACAAAGAACTCCAATAATGAGATAATAAATAATAACACATTTTATTTAAAAAGGCACCTTACAAAACACCCAAGGTACCCAGAACAAGAGACATGAATTATATCTCATGTCTATCTGCCTCTGCTGAAAGACACAGCTGGCTTCTGATGCTCCAGTGGCCAAAAATTGTTACTGCAGGAACACCTGCCTCCTCATGTGACACTTGCAGCGGGTACCTACCGCTATAATACATGTCAAACTTGCACATGCAATAAACCACCTGGGGCCTGTTGCACCAACAGGGCTCATGCCTGGTCTTCAGCTGAGGTGGTCATAACTTGGTGTTTTAAATCCAACCTAATGATTACACCAGTTGCACCATCTAGGCTTAAGACTTGTTCTTGCTAAAACGGTGCATGGGCCTAAATCTTATGCCTAGTGAGGATTAAAATCAAAATCTAGGCTGTTTCCATAGCCTGTATCAGCAGCCTTACACACAATACAAAAACCACAAACTTCTTTTTATCTAGCTGACTTACAAACATGAACACACATCTTGTCCTTCACCTTGGCATGTTGAACTGTGAGCAAACAAATACTCACCAGTGAAAAAGTGCACTACTAATGTCAGTTATCAAGCAAGATAACAAGCTAAATGGCTGGTCACCTGCAGCACATTAAGCAGCATTATAAACTCACCTGCAACTGTTTCTTTTCAGATGCTGATGTGGTACAAACAACATACTGTCCATCCATGAGTTTGTAAGCTACAGCCAATTTTATTTACTTTTTCTCTCCTCTCATGTTTCCTGTGGAGCTCCACTTGCCAGCTGCTGTCAGTCAAACACCAACATGTCTCTCCTGTACAGCTCTATCATTTTTTGTATCATGATGTTTGTGAAATTTCCTTTTTATTTTCTCTGATCCCCCATGAAAACGTTTCCGCAAATGATGAATGATTTGCTACACATACGCCAGACAGCAGGAGAATGATAACAATGTATCCAACGTATCCATGTATCCAGTTGCTGGGCATTCATATGAACGTGCAGTGGATCTATTCAAGATTAGGCTTTAGTTTGGTTGGTACAACCAACGTAAAATCAATTTAAAGTCCAAACAAAGACTGCCTTAGCTGTTAAGACCAGTTAGTGCAACACATTGTTGGAGCTCATCTAATGCATCAACAGGAAGTGACTGTCATGGCCTGACGATGTAAACAAACAGGTTTGAATATGTGGGATTTTCCAGACAATAAAACTCATGACAGCTTTGAAAGAGTGCCAAACCAAGAAGCATACAGAAACATCAGTCAACATCTGTATAATGTTGACTCTGAAAGTGTTTAAAATTGTATTCAGATAAAAATCACAGCATTCATTTCCACTGATGCACATACAAATTTAGCGCATGCAATTTAATTTCAGAACACACATTTACATACCATAAAAATTGAGTCCAGGTTTTGTTGGTGCTTCTTGGTTGCCCCATTACTGGGAACCTCTGACCTCATCCAGTGAGCTCTGTAGATCCAGAAAACATGAGGTCATTTTACACAAACAAATTCCACAACAGTGAACGGGCGTATGGTGCGCCGCAATCAGCTTGAGGCGGAGCAGGCTCACGGCTTATGTTTGTCACTTTCTTTTTCATTTTAACCCACACCATGATCTTTTCCTGACCCTAACCAAGTGGTTTTTGTGCCTAAACCTAACCAGACCTTAACCACAGGGCATCATGATGATTTCAGAATGGACTTAAGAACAATGGGTTTAATATGATCGGAACAATGGGTTTAATATGGTCGAACCAATGGGCAGTCGAACCAATGGGCAGTTCCCGTATTGTATGTATGTATGTATATTGCCGACATCAGATTGTGAGGGATCTCTTTATATGGTCATCTGTTCCAGGCACACTACTGCAAGCACATTTACATTATGTAGCCTACACTGCTACATGAAGCTACATGCTAGCGCCAGAGAAAGATGTAATCTTGGTTGCCAGTGTTGTTAATTTCCTCCTGTTTGCGGATCGTACTCCTGCTGGAGCATGTTTGATTGTGTTAAGAAGCTTTTATTGATGATATTTAACAGGAAAAAATGCTGCTACACAGTCTTTCCCCAGCTGCAAATACACTGCTGTATGTAGCTACATGCTAACGTCAGGAAAGTATCTTGGTTGTTCATACTGTAGTGTTTATTTCTCTGCAATTTGGGGTCATATTCCTGCTAAAACATGTCCAGTTGTGTTTTGAAGCCTTTATTGGAGATTTTTCATGGTAGAAATTACCACTATTCTCCCCAGCTGCAACAGAGTGGTGCAGGAATGAATCCTAAATCCCGTAAATGAGTTAGTGGTTCACCACTTTTGGTTCCCTCAAGTCAATGGGTTTTTTGAATGGGCTTTTAGTTGCATTAGATGCCTGAAATAAGATCTGTAGTTAACACAAGCTTAAGAAGTTTTCACTTTTGTGCTATGATGTAAAATATGTCAGTGGATACCCCACACATGAAATTTACATGTCTTAAAAAAGGCAGTTGCTAACAAACAGCTAAACAAGACTACAGAACTAGAGGGTGACACAGAGTCGATTTTCAATACTGTCCCATCCCACTACCACAAAAAAATTCCTGTCACTTTCAGGTCCCATAACAGAGTAAACAATAATAATAATAATAATAATAATAATAATGATAATGATAATAATAATAACAATAATAAGAGGTCCCCTTTGAATCAGATATAGTACAAGTCAAATGCAGTAACATACTCATGCTTTAAATACTTACCTTGTCTCATTGATTGGTGCTCCATTCTTGAACTCAATAGGTTCACTTTTAGACCGGTCACTCCTCACGGACACATAGTCTGGCAAAGGTGGATCTTGTCTCTCCTGCTTTGGTGGGCTTTAACACAACATAGACATTAATTCAAACTCTCAGTTATGAATTGAACTTATGTGAATTTCTGACTCTAATTCAAATCCAAATCAGTAAATAACAAACAGACATGTTTTAATTTCTTACATTTGTTTATCAGAATGGCCTCGACTCTTGAACCCAATTGCCATCCACCGTTCACTTTTCGTGGACACACAGCTGGGTACAGGTGGGTTTGTTACAAGTTGATTTTAGAGCTCTGAGATGGTGAACAGTCATAAACAGTCACAGAAAATGTAATCTTACCTCATATCTCTGGTCTGACTGTCATGTTGTTCAGATGGAGTGACATCAGAGGCAGAGCCCGTGTCCTCTGTCTCCTCAGACACATTCATGTTGGAGCTACACCTTTACAGAAACAAGCTGGACTGATTTTCACGGTAAGGGCTCCATTAAACCTCGTGGGATATGATCATCCTATTATTCGCCGACAAGTCATTTGTAGGTAATGATTCTTACCTGTCAAACTGGCATCCATCCTTGAAATAAATTGGCTCCCCCAAAGACCTGTCACTCTTGAAGGACACGAAGCTGGGTCCAGATGAGTCTGGTCTCTCCTGCTGTACTTGGCTTCAACACAACATAAACATTTTACATCCAAACAAGTTATGTACTGATCCTAAAGTACCCCTCCATTAAAAAAAGTGATTTGCTTTCTGTTACTTCACTTGGCATTTTGGACTTCACTGTGCAGAAAAAGTTTAACCCAAAGAGGTTTTCACTTTCATCTGCTGGAATGGGAACATTTCTCTCCACTCACCTTAAAGAGTACCTATTGTTATTCACCTCATTATCTGTCATAGGCTATAATTTTACAATATCAGATGTTAATGTTAAACATGGCTTTAAATGATGAGATAAAAGTATGTAAACGCCATCCATGTGAGCAAAAACTTAAGTCTTCAGACAGTCCTGACAGCTCTGTTTCCAAGGTTTTATTGTATTGTATGGGTCCATGTCATTGGTTCGACAGCCCATTGGTTCGACATCCCATTAGTCCGACTGTCCGCAGTGCTGAACGGCTTGCGGCGGGCGTATGGTGCGCCGCGACCGGCTTGAGGCGGAGCAGGCTCACGGCTTATGTGTTTGTCACTTTCTTTTTCATTTTAACCCACACCATGATCTTTTCCTGACCCTAACCAAGTGGTTTTTGTGCCTAAACCTAACCAGACCTTAACCACAGGGCATCATGATGATTTCAGAATGGACTTAGGAACAATGAGTTTAATATGGTCGGAACAATGGGATGTCGAACCAATGGGCAGTCGAACCAATGGGCAGTTCCCGTATTGTATGTATGTATGTATATTGCCAACATCAGATTGTGAGGGATCTCTTTATATGGTCATCTGTTCCAGGCACACTACTGCAAGCACATTTACATTATGTAGCCTACACTGCTACATGAAGCTACATGCTAGCGCCAGAGAAAGATGTAATCTTGGTTGCCAGTGTTGTTAATTTCTTCCTGTTTGCGGATCGTACTCCAGCTGGAGCATGTTTGATTGTGTTAAGAAGCTTTTATTGATGATATTTAACAGGAAAAAATGCTGCTACACAGTCTTTCCCCAGCTGCAAATACACTGCTGTATGTAGCTACATGCTAATGTCAGGAAAGTATCTTGGTTGTTCATACTGTAGTGTTTATTTCTCTGCAATTTGGGGTCATATTCCTGCTAAAACATGTCCAGTTGTGTTTTGAAGCCTTTATTGGAGATTTTTCATGGTAGAAATTACCACTATTCTCCCCAGCTGCAACAGAGTGGTGCAGGAATGAATCCTAAATCCCGTAAATGAGTTAGTGGTTCACCACTTTTGGTTCCCTCAAGTCAATGGGTTTTTTGAATGGGCTTTTAGTTGCATTAGATGCCTGAAATAAGATCTGTAGTTAACACAAGCTTAAGAAGTTTTCACTTTTGTGCTATGATGTAAAATATGTCAGTGGATACCCCACACATGAAATTTACATGTCTTAAAAAAGGCAGTTGCTAACAAACAGCTAAACAAGACTACAGAACTAGAGGGTGACACAGAGTCGATTTTCAATACTGTCCCATCCCACTACCACAAAAATTCCTGTCACTTTCAGGTCCCATAACAGAGTAAACAATAATAATAATAATAATAATAATGATAATGATAATAACAATAATAAGAGGTCCCTTTGAATCAGATATAGTACAAGTCAAATGCAGTAACATACTCATGCTTTAAATACTTACCTTGTCTCATTGATTGGTGCTCCATTCTTGAACTCAATAGGTTCACTTTTAGACTGGTCACTCTCACGGACACATAGTCTGGCAAAGGTGGATCTTGTCTCTCCTGCTTTGGTGGGCTTTAACACAACATAGACATTAATTCAAACTCTCAGTTATGAATTGAACTTATGTGAATTTCTGACTCTAATTCAAATCCAAATCAGTAAATAACAAACAGACATGTTTTAATTTCTTACATTTGTTTATCAGAATGGCCTCGACTCTTGAACCCAATTGCCATCCACCGTTCACTTTTCGTGGACACACAGCTGGGTACAGGTGGGTTTGTTATAAGTTGATTTTAGAGCTCTGAGATGGTGAACAGTCATAAACAGTCACAGAAAATGTAATCTTACCTCATATCTCTGGTCTGACTGTCATGTTGTTCAGATGGAGTGACATCAGAGGCAGAGCCCGTGTCCTCTGTCTCCTCAGACACATTCATGTTGGAGCTACACCTTTACAGAAACAAGCTGGACTGATTTTCACAGTAAGGGCTCCATTAAACCTCGAGGGATATGATCATCCCTATTATTCGCCGACAAGTCATTTGTAGGTAAAGATTCTTACCTGTCAAATTTACATCCAGATCATAATTAAAAACCACTAAGTATTAAACCAGAAAGCACTCTGTATTCTCCGTCTGCTGCTCCTGAGGGTTTGTGTGCCTGAGTTATTTCTTTCACATGCTCCTGGCTTTATTTTTACATTCTTTTACCAGTTCAACCTGTTTGTAGAGGATGTATCTGTGCCAGAAATGTAACAGATCATGTGACGTAGTTCTATTGTGTTTCCAGTAGATGGTGGTAATTAACCTCATCCAGAGGGGTTATTTCCCACAAGGCTATACACATGTAACATTCACACTGCTATACTAATGAGGACATTCTCCTGACTTTCATCCATTCCCTGAAGGCCTACCCTAACCTTAATCATAAGTGTTACTTGCCATACTCTGACCTTTGAGCTAGTCTTAAAGGTTCTGAAAACCATTAAGCAATGGGCTCCTTCATGAAGACACAATTAAAAAGTTTAGTTTCTTCCTGGTTTGAAGACGGGTAGGGCTCAGTGGAAAAAAAGTGACACAACATCTCTGTAAATCTTGTTAAACCACACCCACACAGTCCTTACAAAGCATAGATTGTTGATCACCTGCACACAGAAAAGACTGGTTTCAAAAGAATGTCCACGTCAGTTACCTGGCAGCTAATAACCGACCTCTGTTGTTTTGTTGTTGTATCTATTTCCTTTGTAAAGTTTATTATTTTTACATTTTCTTAAAGTCTGAGTGACTTTCTGTAACTCATATTCATTTGACTTTTTATGCATTTCTTTTCCTTGCAACACATTTCCTTGAAGTCACAGGCATTGAATAAAATGCACTTCCTGCTATTTTATTTAGTTGCACTTGTACTTCTTGCAGGATTTTTCAAAAAGTTCCATATTATGGACTGAACAAAAAGAAATGTCAACATTTTCACCTCAGCTTAGTCTTAAAGGGAAACACCACCTAAATTTAGAATTCCAATATGTTATTTCCGGGACCTAGGAACGTTAAATCAAAATTTGTGAGCATGAGCTACTCTCTCTCCAAGCCAAAAACCAAAGAAGTAAGTCTCTGAATGGAAGCCTGATGCCTGATTTTGTGGACCTATATGTATACACACACACACACACACACACACACACACACACACACATATGTATATATTAGAATTTTGAAACAGAACACACATGAGAAGTCTTTCAATGTCAATATATTCATAAATGATCACGTTTTTGAAATTACACCCTTGAATTGTGCATATCAAATCAATAGGTCACTGGTAATGATGTTAAGAGATTTGCTAAGGGCTTTTCCACAAACTAACAGCTGTAAAAGTTGGAAAGGATGTCAAAGACACACCAGAGGGGGTTTCACATCTACATTTTTATAAATGAGCAAATGACATCACAACCTTGAAATTGTTTTATTTAAGGCGATGAGACATGGCATGTGATATGACGTCGATATATTCATAAAAGAGCAAGCTATTGAAATAACAACCTTGAAATGGTTTTATTTTAGGCAATAAGTCACAGGTAATTATGTTAAGAGATTTGCAAAGGGCTTTTACACAAACTACCAGATGTGAAAGTTGTGTGAGGATTTTCAAAGACAGATCACAGGAGATTTGTTGTCAATATTTTCATGAATAAGAAAACATTGAAATTACATATTAAAATTACACATATACTGAAATGGGTCATATTGCACTTTTACAACAGTCCCTAACTAGACCTATAGTCACAGGAGCATTGGACAGACATTCAGTTTGTTGCGCTCTCATCTGCATCATCATTTTTGATTATCTCAAGTTGACTAAAACTGTGAAATATCTGCCTACATTTCCATCATATCCAGAAACTGGGAGAAATTGAGGCTTCGATATAAAGCTGTTGAAGATAATAACTGTGAAAAATGGTAAATATCAAACATTAAACATCAATCCCACTGAACACATTTTTGAACTTTTGCTTCTTTCCAGTCCTGAATATCCTCATCTTTCTCTTTAATAGGTTTTTGCACATCAGTGTTTTGTTTTGTTGTTGTTTTCCTCAGGACTCCAAACTCTCCACAATTTCTTCCCACAGGTGGAGACATACAAACTACATGGAGGTAGATTGGTGTATATTCATGCTCCTACATACAGTGCGTTATATCCCCACATAATCTCTAATCAGCCAAAACACTGAAACCACTGGCCACTGGTTGAAGTGAATAATCTTGTTAGAGTGCAATGTTCTGCTGGTACACCTTTGATCCCCTCATTCATGTAAATGCTACTTGATGTGCTCCACCCACCCGAACACTGTTGCAGACCAAGTAAACCCCCTCATGAGGATGGCATTGTGGATGGCAGTACCATGGTAAATAGGGAGGGGTACCTGTTCTGCACTGGTGTTCATGTGGGTGGAGCATGTCAGGTGGCAACCACATGAATGTCAGAACCTGAGGTTTTCCAACAGAACATTGCATTGTTACAAGATGATCAATGTTATTCACTTCACCTGTCAGTGGTTTTAATGTTTTGGCTGATCAGTGTATAGTATACACTGATCACATACACATATATATTCACATTCATGTATATGTGGTGTGGTTTGCAGTATATGTGTCTTTATCATGCAAGATACATGAGCAAACTGTGAAAACAAATTAACTCCTGGGACAATAAAGACCATCTATCTATCTCCATTTCCCCACACAAATTTGGCTTACATTACAGTCAGTACTGCCCTGGATGAGGTTAATTACCACCACCTATTGGAGAAACAGTAGAAATACATCATGTGATCTGTGACATTTCTGGCACAGATACAACCACTGCCAGTGGCGTGCACAGACATTTTGGGGGGCAGGTGCTCAGTGAAAAATAAGGGCACCTTTTGCGGCATGTGGAGCCGTTAGCTGCCTTATTATAGCAGTGTGAGAAAAACGTGTTCTGCAGACAAATTTTAATAGGCTATTTGTCATTGTCAAAGTTTTAATAATAGCCTATTAAGGTAAATAGCCTACAAGATTACCGCAAGTGTTGTAACATAGAAATAACTTATGGTTGGTACAAAATAATAGAATTAGCTAATATAGCTTCACGCCTGATTTAGTACCACCAAACCACTTTGTGTAGTTAAGATAAATCGTGGACAGCTTTTAAGATATTTCAATAAAATTAGAGGAACAGTTCAACTGTAAAATTTGAGCTTTAAAAGGCCCTAAACAGTCAACATGCCTCTGGTCTTGACTGACCTTTCTTCTTCATCAGTGGGTTGAGGAGGTACATCTGCCTCCTCATCCTCCTTGCTGCTAGTAGATGGCTTTATCCAGGAGAGCAGAGAGCTGCTTCCTTGGGCTGCCTGCTGTAGCTCCCTTTCTTTTTCTTTTCTCAGCCTTTTCTTTCTAGGCATTATGCTGCAACTGGTAAATGAAAAGAGACCAACAGTATGAATAAGACTGCTTGGTGACATTACAACAAGGCAGACGGCTACTTTTTCTGCAGGCAATTGGGAATTGCCTGTTTGTCATTTAGCAAATAAATTACTGAAAGTGTTAATTATGTAGCCTAATGTAAACCTACACGATACTAAATATTCAGCTGAAGTATACTGATAGCTTTACATGCTGTACCAATGACAAATTCTACCGACATTGGTTGTGTGGTGGTCACCACGTTATATCCATTATTGATTTTGGCTATGGTCTAGTTTGTTCAGCAGGTGGACAGATGGCTAATTTAGGCTCAGCTGTTTGGCGCTGTATTTGAGACAGGCTACTTCACAGCAAAGACAAATAAATGCAAGTTATAGCTTGGCAACTGAGGCTTAGGGGACAATTATTATCACACACTTTTAATCGAGAATTGATTGATGATCATGTCAACATGGGCCACATACTGTAAAAAGAAAAAAACTAACTTTCAAAAGGGCACTTGCTTGGTCCAGAGGGCAAATGGCAGGTGCTATAGCACCACCTAGTGTCTATCTGTGCATGCCACTGGCCACTGCAAACAGGCTGAACTGGGTCATGGCCATTCTGATACAAATGCTGGTCAGAAAATAACTGAAGGCCTATATGTGTTATTTTTAAACTTGAGTAGGGTTGTGTCCAAGTAGCAATATCCTACCCACAGCTCTCCTGATCCACAGCCATCACAGTCAACTTATGCTGCCTCACTGGCCAACTCGATGGCCCTTCTCCTAATGACCCCTGTAATGCCCACATGTGTTCAGAGATTGTATTTCAGCCAGTGTGTGATTGGTCAATACTAGTCTGACTACAAACAAACCACAGACAGAAACTAGAACACTTCTGATACTAAAATTTTGTCCTGTCATCCATAGATTCTGCATATATATGTAGAATCTGTGTATGGGCAAACACCATACTTGCCATCCATTGCATTAGAATTCTTCCACTAGCTCAGCGTACTTTGCCCTCTTCCTCTTGTTGGCCTTCTCAGTACCTTCCTCCTAGGGAACAGTGGCTTCCAAGAAAATGATCTGCTTAGGGGCTTATGAGATCAGAATCATCCCTGCCCTTTGTATTGTTTTGGCAATAGTTTCTGGGAACTACAGTTGTTTCCCTAGGTCCACTCTCAGCTCCCAGTCTTGTGCTGGTGCTATCAGGCCAAAGGAGGAGGTCCTGGCAGCTCTTTTTAGCATCTCCCCAGCAGTGACAAATGTAATGGTCCTCTTTACAGGGCAGAGGTGCTTGCCTGATTCCATTGCAAATAGTGTCAGCCATGGCCCTGAGGACCTGTTCATGGCACCAGCAGTAATGTCCCTCACCCAGGGCTTTAAAACAGCAGCTGAGGATGTGGGTTTCCATCTGCTGGCACAGAGGGCACGTTGGTGACTCGACCCCCCCCCCCCAGCAAAATAATTTGGATGCGCTTGGTAAAACATTGCTGACGGACTGAGTTAAGATTTGTTTTTTTAGATGGGGCTCAGCTCATGAAACTTTGTGCTTTATTGCTTGCTCTCATCTTGTCGAGGCTTCCTGCTCCAACCATCATTATCCCCTCATCTCTAATCAGTAACATTTACTGTAAAATAAAAAACCCCACTATCAGTATGTGATTCTTTAAAGGTGCAGTTTGTAATTCTGGAGAAAGATAGTTGAGTCTCATTCCTGGGTTAGTGAAATACCAATGCCCTTGATTGTCGTTTTGGGCTAACTACCAACCCCAAGATTGGTATCTAACGACCTGGACCTTGAAGTGCATACTGAACCTTAACTCTCATGCGGAGATAGTTTTCAATTTGCTGAACAACAGCACAATAGAATACCTGAAATTCAGTTGTGGCTTTTGGTTTTGTTGTGCCACCCCAAGATTTTCAGCAGCTCCATCTGGCCGAACAATAACACAAACGATCACACAGCATTTCTGCTACAGAGCTCAATGGTAAAAGAAAAATAATCATATCTTATGGAAAAAGTTTGTTTCTGTCTCACTCCCTCTTGAATTAAGCTGTGTGTGTACTTTTCGTCACTACTGTTTCTCCACTCGTGCACTGAGCTGAAGTGTTTTCATCAACTCTGCCATCACCAACGCCAATTCATCATGCAGAATTGGCTGAAAAAAAGCAAACAAAGGCCGGCGAGGGCTAACTGTGCGTAACACACCACAAAGACTAGGACGACAGATGCTCACCAACAGTCAAACATTGACCAACTTGGTGTGTTAGGGCCTTGACATCAGCTACCAAGATTTATGTTTTCCTGACATTAGCATGTAGCTTCGTGGTACAAGTTGATGTAAACACTTGCAGCAGCATGCCTGGAGCAAACCATATGAAGAAATATGTCACAACTGGGGCGTTGGTGGCTTGGTGGTGGAGCGGCCACCCCGTGTGCAGGGCTGTTGCCGCGGCGGCCCGGCTTCGACTCCACCCTGTGGCCCTTTGCTGCATGTCACTCCCTCTCTCTCTCTCCCCCTTTCGCGCTTGGCTGTCCTATCCATTGAAGGCTAAAAATGCCCAAAAAATATCTTAAAAAAAGAAATATGTCACAACTGAAGTCAGCTTGTCTTTAAAGTAGTAAAAAAAAACAACAAAAAACCCATTGGAAACAGAGTATTCGGAACGGCCTGAAGCTGGAGGTTTGGGCTCACAGGAATTACTTTTATATGTTTTCCTGATTATTGGAAACTTTGGCCACATTCAGTATGAACATCCAACATTGTAACATTATATATGTGAAAGAAAATATGGATAAGCGTAATACATCTCCCTAAAGGTGCCAGAGGAGCAGACTGTAATGTCTAGCCAGATCTTTCTCGGTGCTCCAAAGAATATAAATGTCCCAGCTTACAGTATGTTTCTCTCTCATCTGCCAGCCCCTTCAACCCCTTTTGCGGTTTCACTTTTGATTTCACAACAATGGCTTACACTTTATTATACACACACAAAGCCTACACATGAACACTACTGCTGTCACTGACTAAAATACTTCATATCAAAATTTACCTCTCAGTTGATCTTTATATTGAATAATTTTTGCTGGCATTTTGCGTTTGTTACTTATTTTGTAATGTCCCACAGGAGGCCACATTGTGACACCTCTCATGTGATTTTCTGGTAATATCCCGATAATTCATCCATTCCTCAATTTCTCTGGTGAAGTAATCTAAGTAATAATAATCTAAGTAGCAGTGTTGTGTGTAACGTGTTACAAAGTAACGCGTTACAGTAACGTAACTACTTTTATTGGGTAAAAAGTAGTGTAACGCGTTACTACTGAAAATATGGTAACGGAACATAGTTGCTTTGTCAGTTGGGCACAACGTTACTTTTCACGGGGACAGATTTGACCGTGACACTGCCTGTCTGCCTCAGCTGCGCACTAGGCAGGAACTGTAACAGTTGCCATGTCAACAGTACAGACAGGAGTGCCAAAATCAAGAATCGTATGAGGAAAATGGAAGATAAACAGGCCTCTTCGGATTATTTTAACGGTTTGTCAACCGAAGACAGGTTAGCTTATTGTAATAAGCTAACAATTAGCAACGGAGTGAGGTTTCCTGACCCGTACTTAATGTCGGGTCAGTGGGTCACTGACCCAACGAAATGGCCTAAGCTACAGTGGCCGGACATTTTTTTATATCTTGTGGAGAAACCCAGCGTTTATACACATGAAAAACTCAAGGCATGTAAATCCCTTGATGTGTATAATGTTGTACTTTGCGGTCATGTCCAAGATATTGAATACCGGGATTTATCTGATGGTTTTTGTGCTCTACGGACCGAAGTACTGCCGAGCCAGCGACAAGGACATAAAACAGTAACGTTAACTAATGTACAAGACCTGGGCGATTCTGAACAAGACGACCAACTATATACTGACAGCGAACTGCACTTGTATGGCTGGGTAAGTGTTGTTTAATGTAACGTTAACCTTGCTAGTCAGACCTCAGACATGGGCAACATACGACCCCGGAACCTCAAACGAAATCAAAACAACCGCCAAAACATCAATAAAATGCAGCATTGTGTTAATAGAAAACAGAACAATAATAACCTGCCTACCTTCCTGGCGCTGTGTGAACGGCAGCCTGTTGCAGCAGCTCCTATTTTGTGTATTTTAAATTGCTGCTGTGACGTTGAAATTTCCCCCCGAGGGGTTAATAAAGTACCTACCATACCATACCAGAAGAGAAAATGAATTAATTTATTCGTGCAGGTCTGTAGCTTACTGCAAAGTATGAGTCTGTTACACAAACACAGTCTCACAGTTACACACGTAATAACAGAACAGAAAATTTGATTGATTTAAAAAAATTGATTTATTCATGAATATGACACTATTTGTTCAAAGATAGTGTCTGTGAATATTAATATTCCTCATTCAGTGATGCAGCAGGTCTGGCAAATAGGCAATTAGTAGTAGTAATCTGTCATGTAACAAATTCATGTAGCCTAGTTAACACAAATTAACTCTCACTCTTTAATCTTTATTTTATCACCAAAGTGGTAAATACCAGTGGGAAACTCGATTTTTTTCACAATTAGGAAATGAGATGGGGTTCTACCCAAAGTCAAGCACCATAAAAGTAACATAAAAGTAACAAGTAACGTAAAAAGTTACTTTTCACAGAGGGTAACTAAGTAAAGTAAGGGATTACTTTTTTTAAGAAGTAACGAGTAACGAGCAAACACTACTTTTTAAAAGTAACTTCCCCAACACTGCTAAGTAGTAATTGTTGTGGCTGAAGTGATGGAACATAAACTACTCAACAGTCTGGGACACAAAATGCCTTGTAGTGTGAGATAACTGCACAGTGAATCAGAGATTTTTAAAGGCTTGTAATCTGCTCTTGCTCTCAGACCCTGTGACTGCAAGGTCATCAGTTTTAATACAGTTCAACAACTTTGGTCTGTTTCTCTCCACTTGAGCTTTAAAAAAGTTGTTTCATGCATGTATGTCAAAACAATATGATTGGACACCTCGTGTAGCTGTATTTTTATTGGACTGGTACTCACCATTTAAAGCCTGTTCCATATCCATTTAACAAAGGTATTGTAATCCATTGGTGTCAATATAACCTCATAGTGCTCTATCAACAGAGGAAGGGAACAAACAAATAAGAAGCAGTCACCAGAAAATACCAGGATCCATCTTTACAGTGTGAGCTGGTAGCATTTACGCTGTGAAAACAAGGTTAGGATTTTGATGTGATTTTTTTATTTAACCTTGTCAGATCCCGCATCCATTTATAGGATTTTTATAGCATGTCTAGATCTATAATTACTGTTCTCTGACTCCAACTAAATGCACAAACTTATTTGATGGGATTTCTACAACAATGCTCCACATCATCTAAAGTGGACTGCAGAAGAGCCACACCCTCTTTTTTAACAATCGTTGCCGACCATGAGGCAAGGTAGAAGCACAAGTTTCAGTCCAAAAATCATATTATTAAAGTACAGAATTTGCATTTAAACTATGTTTAAAGTAAACATGAAATGTTATATTAATGAAACATGTCAAAATATCATATGAAAGATTAACAGGATTTCTCAGGATTTTTTTCAAAGATATTCATCCACTGGAATGGACGAGGGATCTGAATATTACCAGAAAATGAACAGAAGAAATACTGTTTATATAGAGAAATACTGTTCTGATTTGATTTTCTAATGATATAATCAGCTTATAATGCATTTTATTGATTATGTCCACAGAATATTAATCTCAGGGGGTTTTCAACATACTGTTTTATCAAGATACTTCAGAAATTAAGGATATTTTGAGTTGATATGACAAATACAATGCAATATATGTATATGCAGTGTGTCTTAAAGTATCATTTTATTCATTGAGTTAACCATTCATGAAAAATAAAAAATTATTTTGTTTTTTGTTGAAAAAAGTTCTGTTTAGACCATTTAATGTCCTGTTATTGTCTGTTTCCTGTTGGGTGATTTCTGTGTTGATTCTTTCTCCATTAGAATAGATGCAAAAAAAACCACATAATTAAGTATCGTAATCAAACATTTTTTTGCATTCACAGAAGAAGAAATCCACTATCGTTTCATTTTTTTTGTGTCTGTGTTTGAAACATAATTGGGTTCTGAATGGGTTTTAAAAAAGTTTTTTTTTTTTTACTCTATTATATATTAATTTAAAATCTACCACATAAACTAACATAGATTACATTATTTTTCCGTTATTACAAGACATTATTACTCCACATTTCTTACATTGTAATGGCCATATATATGACAAGAGAAACGAATCACATGATTATGCACTCTCACATTTCTAAGCTTTTACTGCAGCCCAACATAAACTAGTCTCTGGCCATGTGTCAGACAAAAAAAGTCAGTAAGATCCTGAAGCATGACACAGACATAGCAGTCACTGCCAAGGCATATAGACTACAACAATGCTACCAAGTTCATATTGTTATGATGAACACTTTTAATGCCAGCAGCAGCGGCTGGGATCATCGCAGCTCTAAATCTGCTTTTGGTTTGACAAGGTAAGTTTACTTATACAGCACATTTCATACCCAGAGGCAATTCAGAGTGCTTTACATAAAAGTGGATAAAAGAACAGAATATAGAAAATAAAAAAACATTAAGCAGTATAAAATGCATGAGTGCAATTATTAACAGCGACTAAAAGCAAAACAAAAAAGTCTATGGCCTGTTTTTAAAAGTATCCAGAGCTGAGGCACAGCTAACATCATCCACAAGTTTATTTCAGCTATGTGCAGCATTATAAGTGAATGAATCTTTGTTTTAATTCAAGGAACACTTAGCAGACTGGTTCCTGATGACCTTAGGTGTCTAGAGAGTTCATAGTGTAGAAACAAATAGGCCCTACACCATGAAGTGATTTATAGACAAGTAACAATATTTTGAAGTCAATTCTTTGAGACAAAAACTCTGATACAGTAAAAGAAAATTGTCGACCACAACAACATCAGGAGGGCACACTGAGAAACCTGTTAGTTTACAAGCACAACACGTCATCAGGTAAAGACACACCTTCAAGTGGATAGCCCTGTTGTACAGAGATGCGAATCTCTGCCCTGGTTGGCCAAAGCGCCATGTCATGTTAAGTGTATCTATTCACTAAAGCCTTACCACCATCTTGGATTCAAGTCAGTATCCTAGTTTGCTTGAAACCTATTCTCACCAATCCAACCCGATCCCCATCCAACCTCACACATTCCCAGCCATTTATACTCAGGCCATCCAACCCACTGATCCCCTGCCAAACCTTATCAACTCAAGCTAACCTCCTCTCATAACAACCAACTCTCAGACTCTCAGGTGTTTGTTGAGTCGATTCAGGGCATCTTCTACAATGTCCAGCTCATGCCGGATGTCTTTCACCATGCTGTTGATGCTGCTGGTGTCCTTCAGGACATCCACACTCTGGGTGTAGGGGTCGTAGTGGACTGTGAATGGACGCCAAATGGTCTTAGCAAACTCCCTGCAGACACAGCAAAGTCATTTGTACTGATAGCCCAGTTCAACCTTTCACATCACTCTAACATTGTAGCTACCGAATTATTCAACCAAAGTTTAAATTGTAGAAATTTAAAAAAAACCTCAAATGAAAAAAGGGAAATACAATTCCAGGATCCATAACTAAGTGTAAATTCCTAAAAAAGGAAGCCCTTTGAAATTCTTAAAAGTTTAATCAAATATATTAACCTAAGCAACCACACTGTGAAAAATTGGAAACACTATGATGACAGCCAAGCTAAGGTCCAGATGTGCAGCTATGCTAACTGCTAAAACGTATTTTGACAACTTTTGCTGTGATACAGTAGATGCTGTTAGTGAAGAAATAATCTGACCTAGAGCTTATTCGCCTTTCTTCTGAAAGAGTGACATGAGAAGATTCATACCACTCTCATGCCTGTGTGCTAAGTATGAAGCTAAAGCCAGGAGGTTATTAGCCTAGCTTAGCATAAAGAGTGAAACCAGGGGGAAACAACTAGCCTGGCCTGCCCTGCCCAAACTTCAGATTGTAATTGCATAATTGTACAAACACTTCTAAAGCTTACTTATTTATCAGTTAAAAACATTCATGTAAAAAAGTGTTGCAACAGTTTTTGGCGACCAACAGCTGGGTGCAGTGATGTCCTAAAGTTTTGGAGGGAGCAGACAAACTGTTTCTACTTGCTTCTAGGCTTTATGCTTAGATAAGATGATCACCACCCGCTTCTAGCAAAATATTGTATGGATCGACACATCTTATTCAATTCTACAAAGGAAAGTAAATGATGAAACTCTGGTCACATGATACAGTGCTGGGCTATGTCAGCTGATTAGAGAATGGATTATAGCTAAATTATTAAGGAAGACCTGCATTTACAGAGCAGAATTCTACTGACCTCATTTTGTTCTTGGCTTCCTCAAAACTGTCGGAAACAAAGTAAACATCTTGGAACGTAGTTATTAAGCACTCCTGATTACAGGTCACCATGGGGTCAAATGGAAGGATGTGGGCCTTGCCAGACAAAGCATGCTAACAGAAGAAGGAGACATGTTGTTAAGAGAATGCTCTTTTTAACCTGGTCGGTCCAGCTCATCACGTTCTCACTCCCAACTCATCAAATATGAGGCTGCTTGGTCAGTAGTCCTACCCTTTAAATGACTCCATCGGTACCCCTCTAGCATCGGTTTTGGGTATGTCAGTTCTTGGGTTAATTCTGCTTGTTGCAAGCACAATGTCTTTTAAAATAAACTTTCCTATTTACAGGAAATGTAAGTTTCTGCACCAAAGCTTCTTAAGGTAACAAGCTATTTGGTTAGAATTAAAAAAAAAAAAAAAAAAAAAAAAAAAGACCATGGTTTTGTTTTTAAAAAAGTATGTTTGTTACCTAACTTATGTGGGTAAGTTTATGTCATGTGACATATGTGATATGATCACTTTTGTCATGTGACGTTGATTGAGATATATTGGTAATAAAACTCAAAGTTGACTTTTGGTTTCACACAGGACACAGTTTGTGTCAGTGGTCAGTGGTCTCTTGGGTAAAAGTCCTGTGATTGTTTGACCCATCTAGCACCCTTCCACCCCACAGTGTGCAGACTTTCTTGCTCTTTATACAATGTCAGTTGCTCTGAGTGTCAAATGTTGCTGCAGATGGGTTTACACTGGAGTTAGTTCAAAGCTTAGTTTGTCTCAGACACTAAAGGGTGTCTTGTGGGTCAGTATTGGACTCTGGGGGCCACTGACCAAGCTGTCATATTTGATGCCCTGGGGATGAGAAAGAGTTGGAATGCTCTAATTGTTACACTAACACAGAAAAGAAGAAAATGTAGAGTTGTCTATCCAGTAAAAAAATCTGTTAAACGATAAAGAGTTTTAAAAGCTAGCTATGGATTTCCTCTTAAAACCTACTGCCGTTGATGAGCTGAGGTTATGACCCAAAATCTCAAGTCCTTCATAAATGGCCACATTTTCACCATCTTTGTTGTAATCTTTATTGTTTTTAAGCATATAAAAAGTGTGGTGTAAGCAAACCCAAAAAGGATCCATAAGCAGTTACTCATATAGTACAAACAGTGGGGTTTACACTGGAGTGAAAGTTGAAAGTGTTCTGTATAAAGCTAGATAGCAGGTCATGTGTTACCTTGAGTTCACTGATGGAGGAGAGGAGTCCAGCTCCATAAGCCCTCAGCCTACCATCCTGCTTACACAGACCAAACTCCACTGTGAAGAAATAACACTAGAACAAAACAGGTTGTAACTTTGACACCATCCTATTGACACACAACATGAGAATGTACATAATAGATGTAACTTTAAATAAACTTTAAATTCTATTCACTATTCTTTTATTCTATTGTTTTAAGGCAGGCTTATGGATTCCACCTGCTATGCTATCACAAATAATCATAAATGCAAAGCACTTTCCATTGCTAATGCTGTCAAGACCTTAAGGTCTGGTCACATCAACATTTAAAATTCAATGGATTGAAGTTATCAGTAGATTTAGTTGTGGTGTCAAAGTAAACAATCCAAGTGGCAGAATAAATGTTGGCATTGTATGTTTCTGCAAACCACGGATACATTCAATTTGTACATTTCATATGTATATGTGAAAAGTTCACATTTCTTTATGTTTCAGTTTTTAATATTATGCTGTGATAATGCGATGGTTAACATATTGTTAGGTTCAGGCACAAAGTCAACTTGATTAGGAAAACATGTTTTGGCTTAAAATACCGAGTTCTGTCACTACACACATGGCTGGAAATGTCACTGGTGTCAAACAGTGGTCTGCTGCTTGACAGCCTGCTCGGCAACCGTCTCGCCCCTTCGGTCTCAAGCCATCCACAGTACCCTCCTCCTCCTACTGAGATGGTCAGCCAATATACAAGTTATCTGAACTACATCTCTTTAGGAATGTTGATATGGTTTACAGAAACATACAAAGCCAACATTTTATTCTGGTGACTGGGCTGAAGTGAATCCACACAAATGAACTTCTACTCTGGTGAACTTTGACATGCAATCTGTGTTGTCGATCAAAAGTGAGCTGTTAACCAATATGACACTCGGTGTTGCATCTTATAATAGGTGTGCTGAATTTGCCAAATTGTAAACACGACAGCTGGTTTCAATAAAATGGGTGCTCTTTAGCAGCCAAACGATACTGAGCCCAATTCAAACCAAAGATTCGAGGCAAGACAAGTTGAAAAAGGCAGCTACTTGCAATATGCCATTCTGCAATGTTCCAAAAATCTGCCGGTTCACACCAATGCAACTAGATGACACAGTGTATCATCTTTGAGCAACAACTCTCTACTTCAGTTCTGATTTGCAGCTTTTGAGACTCATTTCATGGCTGAATATACAGTAATTTGTAGCTTCTTAAAATATGACTGAGGATAGTGATAGTGAGATACTGGCCACATCTGCATTTGAAATAGTGATGAAACAGTAAAAACATAAAATAAGCGTCAGATGATGCTGCTTATTGATGATGATCAGAGAAGCACATACAGCGAGCAGCAGCAGCGACCCACCTTTCAATACCAGCACGCCGTCAGAGGGCTCGGCGGGGACAGAGCACCTGCTACAGCAAGCGAACATGCCGTCTGCGGTCATTTTGACTTGACCAGCAGATGTATCTACAAGCTGATAGGCTGTTGAAACAGGTGACACCATCAGCTGGCTTTGGTTGAACTCAGACCAGCCAGTTCACACTGCGCAACTTTTCTCTGCATCATTCTAAAACAGTTTCATCTTGTTGCCGATCTTTGGTCTGAACTGCACTTTATGCTGTTTTAATCGTGTGTCAGTGACAAAAAAAGATATCTGTCTCTTTAGTTTTAAGCTTAGTACACACTTTCATTTGTATTTGAAAAATGTATGTTTTTCTATACATTTTGCCTTTTGTCCACTTGCAAACTACGTTTGAGGTCACAGAAAACTGACTTTTTGTAAAATTTCATCCAGGGTGAAGATTTCAGAAACTCCATTATCAGTGTTGACATGTAGATGGAAGAAACAGAGTTTTGGGCTTGTGAGTCCACAGTGAGTGTCATTATGGGATAGCATTTTGTGCAATGGTGAACGTGACCAAAATAGTGACAAATATTTTTTCTGGAAACTGGAAGAGATTATAAGTAAGAATGAGCCATAGTGTGTGTGTGTGTGTGTGTGTGTGTGTGTGTGTGTGTGTGTGTGTGTGTGTGTGTGTATTTTCTCACTGTGGCCAGTTTCTGTACAGCATCATCTGACGCTCCCAGTGATGCTAAACCAATTTCTTGAGAGAACTGGGCAAAGCTGGGCTCAGCCAGCAGAGGAACATGACCCAGCAGTTCATGGCATGTGTCTCTGCATCAAACACAAATTGAGAGGGTAAGTGCAGATATTGCTTCACTGAAAAATTCATAATTAAAAAATATCAATGTCTTGTGTGTTTGTACGTATATACTCACGGTTCAGGTGTATACAAAGGCTCGGAGCTGTGGCGGACATACTGAGTGCAGTGGAATACTCTGAAGGCCAGGCCTGCCAGAAAATCTCTGGGGGAGAGGTACCCTGCTACTGGCCGAATGATGAAGCCTGAACGTTCTTTATTCACACACACATACATGGAATAGAGCCCATTTGGGTATTAAAAAAAGAAAACAAACCATGGGTCGACAAAATCAGGCTCCCATGCATTGTCTATGGAGCAGCTCTAGACTTTATACTAGCTGACATCATAAGTTTGAGACTTACTTCTCTGGTATCAGTCTTTAAGACAGAGTAGTTTATGTTCACAAATATTGACTGAACTTTGCTTGGCCATGGAAATAATATAAAAAAACACTATATAAAAAATATCATTGTATCGGATTTCTTAATTTAGGTGGTGTTACTTTTTGCGCACTCATCCATGGCAATTGCTAAATGTATTGTATTGTTTGTTGAGACACTCAGAATTATCAAAAGTTGATTAGATTTGAACAGGTACCCTTGAGGAAGTGTGAAACGTCCTCCAGCTGTGGAATGTTGTCTTCACTGTAGTTACAGTATTTGGTCAACAGAGGGAGGTTCTTCAGATACTCCTTGCAGGCATGGCTGGGGTACAACTTGTTGAGCTCCCTGAACACCACTCCCCAAGTACGCACCTCCTCTGGTGTGAAGTCTATACGAACAATAGGATCACCACTGAGACACAGAAGAAGTTAGTGAGCTTATTGATGTCGATATAAAATATGACTTTGAGAGATCAAATAAAAACATGGGTAAAACATTGTAGTAATGTCGTAAATTAATACTGTGTCTTTGGGCCCTATCTTACACCCAAACTAAAGCAGAGCACAGCACAGTGCATCTGTCATTGCTAGTTTCAGACAGATGCAGTTGTCGCTTAGCAAGCACTAACATTGTGTAAATAGTGAATGCAGTTGCGCCCATCCATATGCCCATGGACATGTAGGTTTTCAAGTGAGGTGTGGTGAGGTGCATCATTGGTGTTTAGCTATTTTGAGGCAGCAGAAAGCAATTGCATCACTGACCAGGAAAAACCTGGCTTACCGTCAGGGCGCATTATTCCGACAATAAAACACTTACATAAGCGGGTTCACAACGACTTACACTCTGCTTGTCACACACATAGGGACGCATGGGTGGGTTGCAGGTGGGTGAAATGATACACCATTAATGAGGAAAATTTCGATGACATTCTGTAAAATGTGAACATGAAGCTGCTGTCCGACTCATTCAGAGAAACACTGCGAGCATTTACACACGAGGAGCAGCATACTTTCCTTGATTATTACAGAAGCTAAAAGTTTAGTTCTTTTCTCCTGAACAAAACTAATCCTCTGGTCTTTGTCGTGCCTTCAGATTGTTGACTTTGGTCTGGTCATTCCAGAACTTCATGGTAATCATGCGTGGGTATTTGGCTTTTCTCTGCTTGACACTAATTCTGTAGTACCATTCCAAATCTGCTGAAATGATTGTCACTCCTAATTCCTCCAAAAATGAAGTTGACCAGGTAGTGCATTAAATTGTCACCCTCCTCTTCTGGTAAATTGAGGATTCATATGCTACTTCTTCCCATTCTATTTTCTTGAGAATCAACAAAGTTTTCAAGATTTTCAACAGATTTCAGTTTACGTTCACCTGATACCAGCATTTTCAGTATTTTCTCAATGTTTTGTTGAATATCATACAACTGTTCATTGGTGTCCTTTGTGTCTCCATGTTCTTTGTTCTCTCTGCTGGCTGCAGCGGCCTTTGGAGGCATAATTGATCTGATTATTTGCACTTAACCGCCGCATCGGATCTCTCAAATCTTTTACAGTTGTAAAATTGGACTTGACTCAAGTTGATCTTCGCTCTTACATGAAGCTTCATTCTTTGGTTCTTTATTTTATGCTGTCTAGGCGCAGCTTTTCCTGGAGCTACTCATGCCCCATGCGTTCAGTGCCGTGCATGCGCCTCAATATATTTCTACCATTTCATCACTCCCAAGTGTGAAAACTGTCATAGATATTAATTCCAATTCCAAAAATTCTGCCCACTCCACTGAGACTGATTCGTCTGGCATCATGACATGAAACAACTATTTCTCAGTTAAAAAAGCAATCAATCCAGTGAGCAAAGCAGGAGGATGGGCGATTAGCCAGTCAGGACCACTGGCAGGACTAACACCATTGTCAGTCTGTTGTCAAGTGTTGTCAAGCTGTGCCAACATCCTTGTATTGTTTCTTGTTTTACTTTGCTCAGCTTCACTCTCAAAACCCAGCAAAACTAGTTTGTTGGCATGGCTACACATCAGTGTGTAGGGAGTTTTGTAGGGGAGCCAGAGTGGAGGCAATGTAGGACTGCAAGTGGAAAAGGAGTGTAATAAGTTGATAATTCTTCCTGATATCAGGCAAGCAACAGTCAATGTCTCTCTGTCCAGAGTAGTAGCATCTATCTACTCTTAATCACATATTTAATCTGTCTGATTCTCTGCTATCATCATCCTCTTTCTCTGCATCTTCTTCATCGCAATAAACTGTAACAAATGTGTGTGGCACAACTTTTTCACAAACTTTTTGATCCAAACACAGAAGATACTGATTCAAAATGACAAGAACAAACTATATAACATTACTTGAAGTTTAACTGGCTGAATGCAGATCTGGAAAATGACGTCACATGATGAGCTAGAGCTAAGATGTATCACTCTGTTGGAGTTGTTGGAACTGCAATAACACTTAGTCCACTTCAGCCGCAGCTTCGGACTCTGGTCCCCATAGCAAGCTAAGGCTACGTACCTTCTCCTTAAATACTGATTCAATGTTGGATGGGAGCCAATTCCCAACTTCCAGAAATGTCAGACAGTGGTAGACCTGGTTGATAAAATGTGCACTGGCACTCTCATCCAAAAATGGACAATGAATAACATTTCAGTAACACCGTGTTTACTGGAACCAGAGAGGCCACTGAGTCTATGCGACTCAGGAGGAATTATCAACTTGTGCCACACACATATAATATATAAATATATTTAAAATTTTAAATAAAAGTTTTCATGATTTGCTTTTTGTTTTTAAATGCATTTATGTCAAAGTTAAAAAGTTAGTTAAAAAAAATTAATATTCCATTTTGCTTATCATACGCAGACACTCTCAAGTCTGTTTCTTTGTTGTGTGTGATTCATAAAGAAATTGGGGGACAAGCCTCTAACTGAAAAGCACCATCAGGCTTTCAAATACATTCAAAAATCACAAAAAAACACTACTCATTATCCTGACTTTAGGACTCATTTGCTTATTTACCCAAATCTTAAATCTTTATGCTTTATCATCCTTTTTTTCTCAACCATTCATTGTTTATAGGTTACATTTCTCTGTGCTACTGCAATACTTTTAATTGTTCTGCCACTTGCTCATTTATTATACTTATTGTCAGTTTTGTGCAGATGATGCACATAATAGAGATATAGTAGACATGGTTTGGGGTTCTGGGAGAGCCCTGTTTGCTTTAGTGTGTTTTTGATATTTTACCTTTTTTTGCCTTTATTTACTGCTATTGTCCGTGATCCCATCCAAGATGAGATGGCGCATCTCAGGGAGTTCATTGTTAAATTTTGTAATATAACTTCAATCAATTTTATACATCAAAGCAAAATGAAACAATTCACATCACAGTCAAAGAAACATTTGAACTTACAGCTTGTAGCTCATAGCCAAATCAGCAAAATACTTTCTTCTTTTACGATACGTGTTGTCTTTAAATCCCTGCAAAAAAGAAATAAAAGAAGCACAATCACAGTTTACTGTTGTACAATTCCCTTACAAAAGTAAATTAAGTATCAGACTCTATGACAGCTTTGTCCATCCTACATACCGGATGATCTGCATCTAATTCAGAGCCATACATCAAAACCCTGTTTGCACACAGATCCAAATCAGAGATCTTCTTAGGGAACCAGGGCACACCAGCAATATCTGAAATACAATTTAGGTTCAGTTCAGATAGAAATCTGCCTGTATCTCATGACTGAATTTAGTCACACAGTTTCTGCCTTTGTGTGTAATCATGATTTAACTGTTACAAAATAGCCCTGTGGATTAGACTTGAACCATGTACACTACTGATGTTGGTGTTTGCTTGCAGGTCTTACATTGTTTATTGCTTTATATGTTTTGAAGCATGAATAGATGTATTCTCTTATTATAAATCAGTGTACTGTAGTCAAAAGTAAACTATGACCTACCATCATCAGACAGAGTGGAGTTTTCAAATGGAGTAATCTCAATAATATCAGCATGCTTCCTTAGCAGCTGAGTCAGCTCCTTGAGCTGTTCATGGTCACTGTCACAATCCACAAAGATCTCAAAGTCTGAATTCCTTCGTTTGGACTTGCGGGACTCAATATGAACAAGGTTGACATGTTTTTCCTGCACATAACATAAGATAAACAAAATATGTGGGAAAGCTTCCAAACATGATCAAAGTCCTTCAGGGAAGATCACTTCAACAAAACAGATTCAGCCATTTCAGGTTAAAGATGACAGAGCATGCTTTCAAAAATTTTAAATAACACCCACCTGGAAAAGCCTAAGTGCCTTGACTAGACCACCAACTTCATTTCTCAGTGAGAATATGATAGTTACAGTGCCTTTCTCAGAGCTGGTGGACCTTCCAGAGGAGATGCTCCTGTTGTCCTGGGTCTCAATAAATAAAATAAATATAACCTTTAAAAAATATGCATACTGTATGCACCAGTGATTTTACTGCAGCCTAAAATAAAAACACATATGCTACATAACTGTGTGCTAGCTTAGAGTATTTAATGCACTGAGACTTCATGGGACAGTTCGCCCCAAAATCAAAAATATATATTTGAACCCTAACCTGTAGTGCTATTTATATTGTTTTGGTGTAAATTGCAGAGAGCTGGAGATACTGCTCATAGAGATGTCTGTCTTTTTTCAATGTAATTAAACTATGGCACTCGGCTTGTGGAGCTCAAAGTGCCAAAAAACAAAAAAAAAAATCAAGCTCAGCAGAAGAGGACACCATTAACAATTAGACTCTATGCTGTCAAGAGCCTGTTGTCCATGAGTAGATGCATGCTTCCTTCTATGCTGTGATACAGTTGGTGGGTGTAGTCCGCTAGAAAGAAAATAGTCCCTACATGATCTTGCTCACAACAAGATCTGTTGATTATTGTTAGTAACGATGATTTCTGGAAAGAGACATTGCTGTTGAGGCTCAGGAATAATTTGACAGCTGTGGTGGGCCCCACAGAGCCATATCAGCTCTGATGGTCAAACAACTAGACAATTAAGAGGTTACCTCAAAGTACCACCGACTTAAAACCCCTACTAAAAGCTTGTTCTTCTTACTGTTGGAGCTTTTCAAATAAGAAAAGACACAGAACACAAGCATCATTAGTGCTACTTACTTCTTTGTTGAGCTGCTTCTCCTCATAAGCATGATTTACAGAGTCAAAAGACCTTCCTCTGCGTGGCCCCTGTTCTTCAGACCTCTTGGCATACATGCCTGACTCCAGATCAGTGGTAGAAATGTTACTATTTCTCGGTAAAGTTGTTTGTTCTACACAAGCTACAGCTAAGCTCCAAACTAGATGACAGTTAGTTCTCTGACAGGAAGACAGCCTCTTTCAGCAGCAGAAGACTTTGAGATCAGCTCCAGTGTATGTCTCCAGCTGTACTGTCACACAGAGCTGCTGTGGTGTTTATGAAGCTGCAGTGGAGGGGAGGGTGCGTGGAGAGAGGGGGCAGCCATTTCTTTCAGCAGGAGGAAGGTCCATACCTTAGGTCACGATTAACATCAGAACTGACATATCACATGGCCTGACATACACACCACAGAAAAACACAACAGTGACTGCTTCTTAAGTGGCCATGAAGTGTTTATTTCCAACCAGTTGCAAGGGTGTGTGTGTGTGTGTGTGTGTGTGTGTGTGTGTGTGTGTGTGTGTGTGTGTGTGAGAAAGAGAAAGAGAGCGAGAGGGAGAGAGAGAGAGAGAGAGAGAGAGAAAGAAAGAAAGAGAGAGAGAGAGAAAGAGAGAGAGAGAGATCATGGCAAAATGAGATCCCAGAGACACCTATTTTGGCAGAAACCACCACAAAAGTAGTTGTTAGTATTTTGCCAGGTGTTTATATGTGTGTGGACATATTTTGTCATCACGATAGCATCACAACCGTGTAAGATGCATAAAATTTTAAGATGGGTTCTCACCTGCATTTTGTTCAGTTTTAACTGTGCCCATACCCATGAAATTAAATAAATGGGGTACCATGGGTACCACACTTGGTGTAGGACTCTGCTTTGACTAGATGCATGCCTCCTGCTGCAATGTGATACAGTTGGCGGGACAGACATTGCTGTTGGGTTTTTTAAGTTTTAGAAGCTTGGTGACACAGTGACTACTTGCAGGGCTAGTTGGTGAACTCCTAGCTGGTGAGCTAGCATGCTAACTTGCTAGGAACATTTTCTGTGAACCAGGCTGGAGGCTGAGTGTCCAAACCTTTTTTGCGTGTTATCAATTATAACTGCACAGTCATTTTTTACTGTCACATATGTGTAGAGTTATGTCAAGTTGCAGGCAACATCAAGGACTGTTATACATGGTGAGTCGATATTCTGTTGTATTGGTAATGCTGGCCAATTCCTTGTACAAACTGTGCATTTTGTTTCTATGCTCATCTATCCATACTGATGGAAAGGACAACTCTGTGACTGCTTCACTTAATCAGTTTCTTTATAGTTACTGTTACCAAGGTAGCTGTCACTGACGTGTAACAGCTTTAGTGGGTGACTCATAAATGTACTTAAGACTGCATGGTGTGTTAATGATGTTGCTGTTACGAGCACCCAACATGTTTATAAGCTCTTGCCATTAGTATCCACATTAGGGGTGAAATTAATGAGGTTTCCCCTCTTGGAAAACGGGTGAATCAGACCTTCTTTCACGTTTTCTGGCTGCATTTATCTATGTTCTTCACGTCAGACATGCCTATAAACAATATGTTTGTGCATCTTGGTTTGTCGTTGTGTATGTGCAGATGACTACTGGATTTTTCATTTTAATCAAATAGGATGTTGATTCCCAACATTTAGAGAGAGTTAAGCCATATGCATGCTCAGAAATATTCCTAGCAGTATCAGGACTCCACTTGGGAAAATGACTAAGACTGAGGATGTGGTTCAGTAATTTGCTCTCACACGATGAATGTGGGTTTCTGACGCTGGTGGTGAGGAAGCACAGAAATGACGTATGTTTTGTGTCACTGGCAGAGGGGGTAGGCCACACAGATTTACCTGCATGTAAGTAGTTCTATTTCCAATCAATGAAAAGAAATCTTAAGGCCAGGGCCCCCCTTTCACTCCAGGTCCCTGAGCATGTGCTCACTTTGCCCATGCAGTTATCCATCTGAGTAACTGTAATTATAACGAGACAGGAAGTCTCCATCTGGTTCTTTAATTTTGTCTGAAACAGCAGCCTGTCTCAAGGAGGCTCCATATGAGACCTGGCATATATAAACACGTTTACAGCCGGATCTGACCTTTAACAGCCCTCTGAGAAGAGAATCACTGATGCAAATTTGTTCACAAGTATCAAGTAATCTGCAGCCAGGATTTTCTGAGCGGTAAATCTGACCTTGGTGCAGCTCTGCTCCATGAGAAGCTTAATGAAAACCAATCTCAGAGTGGGATCCATCTGCTCTCTGTTTATACAATTAGAGAGCCCAGGCCTTTGTGCAGCATTGAATGTAGCAGGTATTGTTATCCAATGCGTTCTGCCTCATTCTGCAAACACACGTGCTCATTACTGTAACCATATGTATACAAGGAGTCTTAATAGAAACCAGCACACTAAAATTACTTATTTGTCATTTAAGTGAGTGTTAGGGATAAAGCACATCATTTATGTCTGAGTTAAAATCAAAGATAGGCAATTCATATTTTCAGAAACACAAAATGCATGCATATTGTAGGAAGGGGTCCTAAATTCCTAGGTTAAGTCAGTGTACGTGTTTTCTCTTAAACCATCCAGTGTAAGATATATGATGTGTTGGTAATATTGTTAAGTAATGGAGACAAAACATTATTTTTTCTATATACAGTACAGGCCAAAAGTTTGGACACACCTTCTCATTCAATGCGTTTTCTTTATTTTCATGATTATTTACATTGTAGATTCTCACTGAAGGCATCAAAACTATGAATGAACACATGTGGAGTTATGTACTTAACAAAAAAAGGTGAAATAACTGAAAACATGTTTTATATTCTAGTTTCTTCAAAATAGCCACCCTTTGCTCTGATTACTGCTTTGCACACTCTTGGCATTCTCTCCATGAGCTTCAAGAGGTAGTCACCTGAAATGGTTTCCACTTCACAGGTGTGCCTTATCAGGGTTAATAGTGGAATTTCTTGCTTTATCAATGGGGTTGGGACCATCAGTTGTGTTGTGCAGAAGTCAGGTTAATACACAGCCGACAGCCCTATTGGACAACTGTTAAAATTCACATTATGGCAAGCACCAATCAGCTAACTAAAGAAAAACAAGTGGCCATCATTACTTTAAGAAATGAAGGTCAGTCAGTCCGGAAAATTGCAAAAACTTTAAATGTGTCCCCAAGTGGAGTCGCAAAAACCATCAAGCGCTACAACGAAACTGGCACACGAGGACCGACCCAGGAAAGGAAGACCAAGAGTCACCTCTGCTTCTGAGGATAAGTTCATCCGAGTCACCAGCCTCAGAAATCGCAAGTTAACAGCAGCTCAGATCAGAGACCAGATGAATGCCACACAGAGTTCTAGCAGCAGACCCATCTCTAGAACAACTGTTAAGAGGAGACTGCGCGAATCAGGCCTTCATGGTCAAATAGCTGCTAGGAAACCACTGCTAAGGAGAGGCAACAAGCAGACGAGATTTGTTTGGGCCAAGAAACACAAGGAATGGACATTAGACCAGTGGAAATCTGTGCTTTGGTCTGATGAGTCCAAATTTGAGATCTTTGGTTCCAACCGCCGTGTCTTTGTGAGATGCAGAAAAGGTGAACGGATGGATTCCACATGCCTGGTTCCCACTGTGAAGCATGGAGGAGGAGGTGTGATGGTGTGGGGGTGTTTTGCTGGAGACACTGTTGGGGATTTATTCAAAATTGAAGGCACACTGAACCAGCATGGCTACCACAGCATCCTGCAGCGACATGCCATCCCATCCGGTCTGTGTTTAGTTGGACGATCATTTATTTTTCAACAGGACAATGACCCCAAACACACCTCCAGGCTGTGTAAGGGCTGTTTGACCAAGAAGGAGAGTGATGGAGTGCTGCGGCAGATGACCTGGCCTCCACAGTCACTGGAACTGAACCCATTCGAGATGGTTTGGGGTGAGCTGGACCGCAGAGTGAAGGCAAAGGGGCCAACAAGTGCTAAACACCTCTGGGAACTCCTTCAAGACTGTTGGAAAACCATTTCAGGTGACTACCTCTTGAAGCTCATGGAGAGAATGCCAAGAGTGTGCAAAGCAGTAATCAGAGCAAAGGGTGGCTATTTTGAAGAAACTAGAATATAAAACATGTTTTCAGTTATTTCACCTTTTTTTGTTAAGTACGTAACTCCACATGTGTTCATTCATAGTTTTGATGCCTTCAGTGAGAATGTACAATGTAAATAATCATGAAAATAAAGAAAACGCATTGAATGAGAAGGTGTGTCCAAACTTTTGGCCTGTACTGTAGGTGAACAGCTTTCTCTTCAGGGCAGCTCTAGTCACAAAGTACATGACAAAGGCAGGTTGGTATTACACTTACAGTAAACACTGTGATAATGCATTACCAGTTAAACAAATTTTTGGGTTGTTGAATTGGGCTTAGTCATGTCTATTGGGTTTCTCACTTAGTATAGTTTTTTTTATTTGAATTCTAACTGGCTTGTGGATGCATTTTTGTATTAATTAGGAAGAGTGAACATGCTGACACAACAAGCCATGGGTTGGAACAGAAGAGGGACAACCTTCACCAAGTGTTGACCCACAGATATGTCAAAGTAAGGGCAAATTAAAGTTGTCTTCTCATGTGACACTACATATTTGTGACAAATGCCTGCAGTTTTAAAAGCTTGTAACCTCAAAGCTATATAGACATTTTTTCACTTATTCAGACCTCCACTTGGGTGTCTATACAGATGGTGTCATTAAATGTTTCACCTGTTCTGATGAAGGTCTTGCATTATGGTGTTGCATGGAGCTTTTGTTCTGACATTTTGTTATTTTATTTCTCCTCAAAAGGTCACAGAAAGGGCAAAGGTGGAAGCTACTAACCTTAGCAACATCCAAAAGGAGCACAACCTTGATCAGGAGACCATACAGCAGTGGGTGTGTGATGTCAGCCACTGGGCAGTCACAGGTAAAACATGTACAGTACTTTGATGTCTTTTCGTATATACATCTGTTAATGACTGTACCTTTATAGAAGGTTGCTATAGTCTGAAAGTGAGACTGTCACTGATTGTATCTCTTCTCCAATTGTTTTGTTTAACCGATTTAGAGAGAGTCTACGCTCCAGGGTGTACTGAAGACCTCGGGGCTGATACTGAGAGCATCACTGTAACCCTTTTGCACAAGAAGCAAGATCTGTATCATCAGCACGGTTTGTTGTCAAAACAAGTTAAATTACACGTCAAAAACCACAAAAATGCCATCACACATTTTTATTTTCATTAAACTTTGCAGATAGCAACCAGGCAAGACAAAGAAAGAGAAAGGAAATGACAGAGCTGAAGAAGAAGCTTCGTGAAAAGGTCTTGCAATACAACACCATCAGAGGTGGTGTTGTATTGCAACACCATCAGAGGTGGTCCTGGCTAGTTTTACGCCATGGGCGAACCATCCCTCATCACCATCAGAACCATCATCACCATCATCATGGGGCAAAAAAGTTATGGTGATATTAATACCATGCTGTAGTAATCACAAATGAGACACTTTACCATCACAATTTAACAAGCTTTCCATCCAAATAAGATTGTCACTTTGTAATGATATATTTTTTTAATTGTTTACATTCAAGAAAACCAATGCCATTCCTACATAGATCTGTGTCTCAGAAATAAACATCATTCAGTTATAATAATATATGTATAATATAATAATAAATATTTCTTGTCCACTACTCCATTCCTTTCCTTAACCTAAAGGCAACACCCTCAGGTTGAAGAGGTCTGTCTTTGACCAGTCAATGCTGCTGAAATCCTTGGAGGAGGAGCAGAGCATCCTTGTGAAAGAGATGTCTCAGCACACCATGTATCTTCTGAAGGAAGTGCAAGAAGTGGAGGCACTCAGAGGACAGACTTTGGAGAGATGGCGCTTTCTGTTCAACAAAAGGTTTAAAACACTCTGAACTGCCATCCTTTGAGCCTCTCTCTTGAAACCAAGAGTGCCATCTAGTGGGCTCAGAAAATAAAGAAAATGCTTCATGAGGCTTCACGAGGTCATCACTAAATGTAAGATAGCCTTCAGACAACAAAATTAAATTCCATGACTTTTCAAAAACTTTTGATGATTTTACTTCATTTCAAGACTTTTTCAGGCCTGGAAATGACATTTTAAAACTTCATGACTTTTCCAGGTTTTCCATGACCATGGGAACCCTGGACATCTTATTTTTTCCCAAGTAGAACTGATATTCTTACCAAGAAAAAAGAAAAAAGTGAGTGCCTTGTAATGCCCGCCAATGTAATAACTGTCCACAAACGTAATAAACCAAAAACGTAATAAAAATTTGCAGCATTTAATGTAATAAACCCACAAACGTAATAAATTTTCCACAAACATAATAGCCGCTGCCTACTACAAACGTAACACACGATTTCCCACAAATGTAGCCTAATAACTATTACGTTTGCAGGGATTTATTACGTTTGTGGGGAAGTGAAAATCTTTATTGTAATAACTTCCCACAAATGTAATAATACAATGAATAATGGTCGTTGTGGTTGTTGTTTGTTTGTTTGCCTATACACCTACTAATACTATTGACCGTGGGTGCAATATCCAGCTGCTGACTCTCCGCTCCGCTATCACACAACAGATTGGAAAGATGTACATTTATTGTAATCAAAACAATTACTGGCAAAAAGCAGGTACTGGCAGATACAAACAGAAGCAAGTACAGAAATACTCATATCTTTGCTTTATGTAACAAGAATTTCCCACCAGGGATGGATGATGCACGGCTTCTCTGGTAGGGGCTAGGGGATGCACAGCTTCTCTGGTCCAGCTCAGGAGTATGGTGCACTCCGCAATTAGCATAATTAACATTATAATTTTTTAGTTTTGGATTTTCTGAGTGGAATATATTCTTCAGGAATAAGGAATAAATAAAGTTTTCTGGTGTGTTACACTACAAAAATAAAAAAACTACATTAGTAACAGGTTGTAACGACGTTCAGTTTCAGTTGTCAGGTAACGTCGTTACAACCTGTTACTAACCTAACCTGTTACACTGAGCAATAGGCCTACACTAGAAGGATGCAGTTGAAAACATAGCTACATTATCATACCCTGTGTGTAACTAATTACGTGCCTTACCCTTATTGATTCCGTAGTTGAAATTGTCTAGGAGCAAGAGCACGGATGCAAAATACATCCATGAGCAGGAGTCACCATGGATGCAGGGGTCACTTGCAGGTGCCAGGTGGGAGCTTATCACGAGATTTTGAAGTATCTCGTCTCCTCATTCAGGAAAAAAAAATTACCACAAAAAACAGAAAAAATACCCCGAAAAACAGGGAAAACATTACTCAGAAAAACAGAAAAAATTACACCAAAAAACAGAAAAAAATAATAAATTACTCTGAAAAACAGAAAAAATTGCGTACTGTACGTGCTGACATAATTAGACGTTTCAAATTTCAACAGGCTCTGAGAAAATCACCTTGTTACTTTTGTCCCACGTTAGTTTTGTACCGGCTCTCCCCTACTGAACTAGGAAAAACATAATTTAGGTTTGAAGCATCACACAAATGGAATGATCTACTCCCTACAACTCCAAACTCCAAGACAGGAAATTGTCAGCCCAAACCCAACAAGCCCAACTATCAATTAGGCTACTATACCCGTCCCAAGCAAGTTGTTTTTCAGTTATCACCCTCAACAAAAGGCAAAGAACCCAGTGGTGCAGAAAGTTTTCTGCTGTAAAGACGGCACCAATAGAAAGTGGCTAACCTACAGTGAAGAATGTCACACATTGTTTTGCTCCATTTGTATGGCATTTGGAAAGCCCACTGATAGTAGTAGTTCATTTTTTACTGGAATGACAGATTGGAAACGTGTGCACCAGTGCATAGAGGAGCTCGAGAAGAGCATTGCACATAGGAGCTGTGCAGAAGATTTTTTCTTACAGGCTTCCAAAACTGACATAAAAGAATTTGCTGAGTGGCAGCCAGATATCTGCTTACAGAGACTGAGCGTATAGTGGATGTTGTTAAAGTTATAGGCAAGAGGAGGCTTAGCTATAGGCAGGTGGAGAATGAGGCAACATATACTCTTGAAGACAGCAGTATAGATCATGGCAACTTATACTTCTACTGGGAAAATATGTCTGCCTTAAAGAGCATCATCAGTAATTGTATTGAGAAGAGCAAGAATTGCATCAGTCTGGGGCAAGAGGCAGAGGTTCCCTCATCACACTACTTTCCAAAACATCAGTCAATTCAGTCATAGATAAAGTTCAGCACCTTATTCAAGAATCAATTTCCAGTGACATTCAGAACGTTGGAATGTTCTCAGTTCAGACTGACACAACACAGGACATAACCTCTGAGGACCAATGCTCGGTTATTCTGAGATATGTTACCAATGTTGTTAATGAGATGTTTGTTGCAGTGGTCAAGTGCAAGGCATCTACTGGACAGTACTTTGTCAATTTGCTAACCGAGGTAATTGAAAAGCTGAAACATGGACATGACCAAGTGCATTGGAAGTGTGACAGATGGGGCTTCTAATATGCAAGGTCAGTATCAAGGCTTCTCTGCTCTGATGTCCTCACTGTCCCCCAAATCATGTGCATGTATGTTGCTATGCACGTCTTTAATCTGGTGCTGGCTGACACAACCCAGATAGCAATCGAAAGTGGATCCCTGTTTGCTTTCCTCAATGACATTGCTGTGTTCATCAGAGAGTCTTACAAAAGAATGAATCTGTGGGAGAAGGAGAGCCAGGGCAAAAGACACAGGCGTCTCTCTCCAGTCGGCAAGACACGGTGGTGGGCCAAGGACAATGCCCTGAAGAAAGTCTTTTGACATTTTGGAAAACCTGAAAATGGTCTCTACATTGATATACTGCTACAGGCAACCAAGAATACAAAAGGACGGGTCAAAACCAGAGGATACACAGAGGCCCTGCTCAGGTATGAGACAGTACTGACAGCTCAAGTATTCCTCAGGTTATCTGAGCAGACATCAACACTTCCAAAGTACCTGCAAACAGGCGGGATGGACATCCTATCTGCCCATAGAATGGTTGTGGCAACACAGGACAATTTTACAGGCATGGCAAGAGACTTCCAGACAGTCAAAGCAGCTGCAGACAAATTTGTCCAATGGATAAATGAGATAATTCAGGTGCAGGATAAGGAGACAGAGCTAGAAATGGAGGCCGCACTGCTGCAGAAAAGGACAAGAAAGAAAAAAAGACTTGTCTGGAGATGGCTCACAATGAGACACTGACTGATGCAGAGAGAGCTTACGAGGTAAACGTCTTATTTAGGGCATGTATGGAAAATAGCACCATTTTTGTTTTAATGTAAGTTCTTCTTTGAACACGGGCAAAGCTGCTTTGCTGCAAACTTTTTTTTGTAAAATTGCTCTTTGTGTTCAGCCCAAAACCTAATGAGGTCTCTGGTCTCCTCAACAGACCCTGAAATATGACATGTGTTCAGAAGGGTAGCCCTTCATTGCCAATTTCAAACACAGCACTCCTCATCAGCCCATTCACAGTTCACATGCACAATCCTAGAGCCTGTTACCTTGCGCATGGTGTTCACGTGAACGTGCATGGAGCACACATGCACAGTTAATGGCATGATGCGCTGAACCAATCAGAGACCTCTGCTGCACTGTGTGAAGTGTCTGGCGTGAGCCGATGAAGAGAGTTTTATTCAGAAGAATGTCAGACCACCTAGGTGGAAGGAAGTTCAGGAGGTGGTCAGGCGTGCAAAGGCTTCTTCGGCCCCAGGGCCTAATGGAGTCCCCTATCAGGTTTATAAAAGTGCGCCTGATACCCTTACATTTTTGTGGAAACAGCTAAGAATAGTTTGGGAGAAGCAAGTTATACCAAGAGCATGGCCTAGGGCAGGGGGTGTCCTCATTCCTAAGGAGAAGGAGTCTGTGGGCCTTAGCCAGTTCCAGATGATTTCTCTCTTGAATGTAGAGGGGAATATTTTCTTTAGTGTAGTTGCGCAGAGATTAGCTAGCTACTTAGAAAGGAATAGCTTAATAGATACCATGGTGCAGAAGGCAGGAATACCAGGTTTTTCAAGGTGTTTAGAGCATACTAGCATGATCTGGCACCAGATTCAGGCAGCGAAGATTAAGAAAAGGGAGCTGCATGTAGTATTTTTAGATCTTGTAAATGCGTTTGGTTCAGTACCGCATAGCCTCATTTGGAGTGCGTTTGACTACTTCAGAGTGCCACAGGTAGTTGTTAACTTAGTGAAAGCATATTTTCAGGATATTAGGTTGTGTCTAAGTACAGCAGGTTTCACAACAGGTTGGCAGAGGCTAGAAATAGGCATCATGGCAGGGTGTACAGTTTCTCCATTAGCATTTACTATGGCAATGGAAGTAATCATCAGGGCTTCTAAGTGGGTGGTAGGTGGAAAGAGACGGCAGAATGGGTTGCATTTTCCACCAGTTAGGGCTTACAAGGATGACATGACACTGGTGACCACAACAATGCCATGTACAAAGAGGCTACTAGAGAAGGTAAATAAGAACCTCAAGTGGGCCAGCATGAAGATCAAGCCTAGTAAATCTAGAAGCGTCTCGATATGTAGAGGGAAGTTAAGTGATAGGAAGATTGTCATAGATGATGAGGAAATCCCAACAATTAGGGAAAAGTCAGTAAAGAGCTTAGGTAGGTGGTACAATGTGGAGTTGAATAATGAGGAACAGGTAGGGAAATTTAGGAAAGAGGTGGCAGAAGGATTGGATAGAATAGATAAATCCGAACTTCCAGGAAAGTTGAAGTTGTGGTGTTTGCAATTTGGGCTATATCCTAGGTTAATGTGGCCATTGTCAATTTATGAAATTCCAATATCCGTTGTGGAGAGAATTGAAAGGTCAGTTTGCTCCTATATTAGGAAGTGGTTGGGCGCTCCTAGGTGCCTAAGTAGTATTACATTGTATGGGAAAGGGGTACTTCAGCTGCCAGTATCTAGTTTAACAGAGGAATTTAAATGTACCAAGGTCAGGACAGAGCTCTTGTTATCTGGGAGTAAGGACGTGGTAGTTAGGAGTGTGGTTCCAAATCCAACCAAGGGGAGGAAGTGGAACCCAAGATCGGCAGTTCAAGAGGCAGAGGCAGCTCTTAGGCATGCAGAGATTGTAGGTAATGTTCAGTTTGGCTGGGGAGGCCTGGGGCTTGGCTCAGGCAAACCGGTATGGAATAAAGCAGGTCTCAAAGATAAAAGAAAGCTGGTTGTAGAACAGATACGTAGACAGGAAGAGATGCTAAGGGGTGCAAAGGTAGTGGCCCAGGCTAAACAGGGACAGTGGTTGAATTGGGAAAGTGTAGAGAAGAGGAAGCTTAGTTGGAGGGACCTGTGGAGTATGGAGGAGAATCGTATTAGATTCCTGGTAGGGGCTACATACGATGTCTTACCAACCCCCCAGAACCTAAAACTGTGGGTAAATGAGGACCCATCATGCCCATTGTGTTCATGTACCGCAACCTTAAAGCATATTTTGTCAGGCTGTAAAGTTAGCTTGTCACAAGGCCAATATACATGGCGACATAACCAGGTGTTGAAAAGTTTAGCTGCAGGCATTGAAGGGAAACGAAGACAGGTGAATTCAGAAGGTGTTAAGGATAGGAGTTTAGTAATTCAGTTTGTCCGTGAGGGAGAGGAACACAGAAGGGATAAGTTAGTGAGGAGGCAAGGGTGTGGCCGCCTAGAAGGTGCTTGTGATTGGGAAATGCAAGTAGATTTAGGGGGAAAGCTTGTTGTTCCCCAGGAAATAGTTTGTACCAGGCAGAGGCCTGACTTAGTGTTGTGGTCAGTGAGTCAACGGATAGTTTATTTCATTGAGCTGACAGTTCCTTGGGAAGACTCAGTGGAAGAAGCCTATGAAAGAAAAAAAGCTTAGATATGCCGACTTAGGAGCAGAAGCTGAGCAGCGAGGATGGATGACTAGGATTTGTCCAGTGGAAGTGGGGTGTAGGGGATTCAGAGCAAGATCAGCTGTCTCGCTCCTGGAGGAACTCGGAGTACGGGGACAGAGTTTGAGGAAGACAGTGAGGGAAATGTCAGATGAAGCAATTAAATGTAGCCAGTTTATCTGTAAGAGAAGAAATAATGTCAGTTGGGGGCCAGCAGGAGGAACTACTAAACAGGGCACATAACTCCTTGAGATCAGGTGGAGAGATCCACTTCCTCTCAGGAGGAAATCCAGGAAGAGGAAGTATTTAAGTGTGGGAGTGGCCTATTTGAATCCATTTTGTTTGAGGCCATGCGGCAAGGTGAGTGTGCTTGCTGATCCTGTAAGTTCATTTAGCTCCTTTAACTTTAGCTTATATTGTAGTTATGCTGTGTAGCGTGTGAAATAGAGTATGGTGAATGTGCTAAGAAAGGTAGTATCAGCCCTGTTTCTATCTGGAGCTCGCATGTACGGAGCCTGGGTTTGGTTGAAGATGGCAGTGTTGTTTGGGCTGAGAAAGCCATGTGTAAGTAAGGAGGAAGTCCAGGAAGAGGAAGGTTATTTAAGTGTGGGAGTGGCCTATTTGAATCCATTTTGTTTGAGGCCATGCGGCAAGGTGAGTGTGTTTGCTGATCCTGTAAGTTTATTTAGCTCCTTTAACTTTAGCTTATATTGTAGTTATGCTGTGTAGCGTGTGAAATAGAGTATGGTGAATGTGCTATGAAAGGTAGTATCAGCCCTGTTTCTATCTGGAGCTCGCATGTACGGAGCCTGGGTTTGGTTGAAGATGGCAGTGTTGTTTGGGCTGAGAAAGCCATGTGTAAGTAAGGAGGAAGTCCAGGAAGAGGAAGGTTATTTAAGTGTGGGAGTGGCCTATTTGAATCCATTTTGTTTGAGGCCATGCGGCAAGGTGAGTGTGTTTGCTGATCCTGTAAGTTTATTTAGCTCCTTTAACTTTAGCTTATATTGTATATGCTATGTAGCGTGTGAAATAGAGTATGGTGAATGTGCTAGGAAAGGTAGTATCAGCCCTGCTTCTACCTGGAGCTTGCATGTACGGAGCCTGGGTTTGGTTGAAGGTGGCAGTGCTGTTTGGGCTGAGAAAGCCATGAGTAAGTAAGGTAAAGGAGGTTATTGGGTTGGTGCGGGGAGGGGAGCAGTGAGACCTGGCATTAGGGGAGTGTCTCTGGGACGCTAGAGATCACTGTCTAGCCTCCTGGAGGTGTCGTGGGACCAACTAGACAAAACACTGGTGAAAGGAGGTTCCCACCAGATGACCCCAAAGACATGCTAGTTATCACTTCTCACTGGTTTGTATAGTTAAGGCTTGCCATATTAGCTTATCATAGGGCTTAGGTTTTTCACTGAGTGTTGATCCTTTCTCTAGAGCACAAACTTCTTATGTTGTGTTTATTTGAACACCACTGCAGTTTCTGGAATTTATTCATTCATTCCAGCAGTTTGGACTCTATTTTAACCTGCAGCTGTGTTTTTCTGGACTCTTGCTTCCCCTTTTGTTGATTTGCTCCGTCTTGTGCGTCCATGAGAGTTAACCACACAGACAATATCAACAGAAGAGTTTATTCACAAATAAATGAGTGGCATCTCAATGAGAGTCAACATCAACATCATTCCTGTTCTTACCGGACAACCTGTGGAGAGTGCAGATACCTTCCTGAAATCAGTGCCTTCTGATTTATTCATCTATCATTAATAGGTCTCAAGTTTGGTATTCAGTAAGCCAACACCTATTTTATATGAGACACTACTTATGACAACTTGGTCATCATCATCATCATCATCATCAGGGTTCGGGCAAGTTGGTCAGAGATCTACTTGCCCGAAGTCAGTTTTTACTTGCCCTATAAAAATTGTTTAATTAAGCGGCTATCAATTAACAAAGACTGCAGTTATTTTCATGTTATGTAATCTTTATTCACACTGTATTTATTAATTAAAACAACATATGTATTGTAGCTTAATTCCTACACAAATATGACAGTGTCAGGGCTTAAAGTGAAAAATGTGTCAGTCATTCTCCGTCTATAATTTTGCGCTCATGCCCACCTCTATTTATTTTTCACCCCTCTCTCCAGTTCTGCTGTATTAACACCGGGTTTAATATACTTTGCTTCCATCTCTCTGCCCTGCTCTACTCCACTTCAACACTACTTAGCTCTCTCTCTACTCTACCAGTAGACTACCACATCCACCTGTTGCACAAAACGCACACAGCAGTGTTTCCCTAGGATGGAGTTGTAGCAGCGGAGGTGAAGCATACGCATGAAGAATAATTTTCACATGCGTGAAACTTTTTTGTATGCTTGCAAAGCACAGCCTGCTGGGATGTTTCTATGTATCTACTGGCACCAGAAGGGCTCTTTAGGACTAAGTACATACAGTACATGTGTGCACAGTAATGAGCAGGTGAAATGTCTGTCGAGCTTACATATGAGGTGTCTCAAGATTTAGGAACATACAATTTTATTGAATATAATAAAGTAAAAAGTCACTTAACATGCTGCTGTTTTGTGCTATGACCTATTTAAGTGCTGGAACTTGTTATTTACGTGACAACGCCTGAACGCAACACAAGCTCAGCATGAGTGCCATGCTACGCTGTTCGGAGTGCAGCGTGTCTGTCTGTGCCTAACAGCAGTCTGATGGTTATTTACACACTGTCCATAACAATAACTTTGTCAGCTGACAAACTGCACTGGGCTCGGGGTCAGGTTTGGTCAGGAAAAGGCGGCCGAGCCACTCTAGCGTGCTCACCTGTGTGTGGTGGAACTCCGCCGTGCACGATACAGAGAGCAGAGGAGAATTGTTAACGCGTGACCATGTAGAGACAGAAATGACACGATGACATAACACCATAAATAGTATGTTATGTTAATATATGAAGCGTTCGTCTCGCAAAATAATATCAATGGGGGCTGTGGGCAGGACATTGTTACACAGCTGTGCCTGTGACTTCAGGCAGAGAGGCCGCTGCATCAGAGCCGAAGGAGCACGTTTTAAAATACATTTATTTTATCAATTAGTTATTAACTTTTACTATTTTTAGCAACTTGCCCGATCGGGCAAGTGAGTTGTTAGTTCTCCTCTTAAGACCATTGCTGTTCAGTCTTAATGAGTGTTTTTTCAAACTTGACTTTTTACAAGCCATGTTTGAGTCCCCACTAAAACAGTAGAAGTCAAATGTTACATCTGCCTCCACGTGCAGGGGCGACTGTAACAACACACTTAATACTTTCATATAAATACCAAAGACAATAATAAACTTCCAAGAGTGTAGATTTAGATAAACCAATTTAATATCCATTGAACAGTTAATTCAATTGTTTCCAGTTTGAGGTGAAGTGTACACTATTATGCTATCTATTTCATTACTTTCAAATGTAATAAAAAGTGGAAGATAGAATGTAATAAGTGTTTTGTAGGCTATAGCCTATCGCTGTCAATTGTGATCAGTATTGTAAAGTGCTGGCATGTAGTTTTAAAAAGTCATATTCATAACAAAGCATAGTTCAGTGTGTCATTCCTAAAAATGACAAAATAATAAAAATATAAAAATAAAAAGTCACAGTTGACTTGTCCTGTGCAACCCTCAATCATATGCTGACTCCTTAAAATGGCACTCAGCCATCTAAACTCTGAAAACTCCTGATGGAAGATTTTTCTTTCACATTGCTGTAAAATGGTCAGTTTAGCTGCAAAGTTTTTAAAAACTAACTGCTGATTTACGATGGTCCCCCCAGTGTTAAATAGGTGATTACGGCCCTGCATCACAGCGCAGCTGCTCAGAGGTTCATTCAGCAACAAACGGCAGAAATATGTTGACGCTGAAAGCTGTGTTTCATTCATCCATCTCAGGAACCCGGTAAAACTCTCTCTGGGTCAGACTCTGGACCAGAGTTAGGTGGTGGATCAGCTGGTACAGCCTCTCCTCGGTAGCGATGTCAACCGTGTTGGTGGCCACGACAAAGTCGCGGAGGTCCCCATCAAAAGTGAAGCCACCTTCCTCCTCCAGGCACCGACCCGCTTCTCCCCAGACAGAGAACAACAGACCAGGCACCAGGATCAAATTCTTGCGGTGGTGGCAGCAAAACGCTCACACGCTGACGGTCTTCATGGCTCTCTGATCTCCTCCAGTGTCAATAGTCGTGCGTAAAAGCGCAGTGCGCCTTTATTGAACAGTGCTGAAAGAGGGAGGGAGCGCCCAGCAAACCCAAACCTAATATTTTTATTTCTATAATGATTTTTGCAACATTGCTGTTTTCACTCAGTTGCATTTATACCATTTTTTTAGAGGCAGAGTCTATACACCACACAACCAGTGTGTTTTGAGATTCAGACGATGACAGCCTCGAGCTGACTTGAAAGCGTTTAATGAATACACCTTAATTAATTCACATGATGATATTTTCATCAAGAAGAACAAAAACCCGGCTGGGTAAACCGATTCTCAATAAGGCTGCTGATGGAGAAAAACTGTCCACCTCAATACAGTGTAGCGGGTCCCAGCTCGGTCTCCACTGGCACATATATAGATAATCTTCTGATAGGAGTGCCCTGGAAACATTAGAAATATTTAACAGAAATCAGCGAAGCAAGACACAGGTGCTTATTCTCCATTCATCTGGATTATCTGGAGCCTATCCCAGCTGACATCGGGCGAGAGGCGGGGTACACCCTGGACAGGTCGCCAGATTATCGCAGGGCTGACACTGAGAGACCGTTTACAGGTACACGGTGATTTTGATAAACGGAGACATCTTCCTTCGTTTGTGCCCTTCGTTTACACGCAAACGTAGATTTCTGCTCTGAAAACGAGTCTTTCTAAAAACTCCGGCCAGAGAGGAGATTTTGGAAAACTCCGGTTGCGCGTTTGCATATAAACTGAGATAAATGGAGTTATAGGCAGCCGACGTCACAGTATGCGCCGTAACTTGCGCCTGTGTCAAAAGTGCGACCTATGTTGCTATGGTGACAATGGATACATGGAAGGCTTGAGCCTCTCGTTACACTGCCACCTACAGGTTTGGCGTGCTCTTGTGTATATATACACGGGTAAGTGTAAACCAAGATCTTTTTGAAAACGGAGACGGTGAAATGTCCGTTTATGAAAATAGCCGGCAACGTGTAAACGGCCTCATAGAGACAAACAACCATTCAGCTCACATTCACACCTATGGACAATTTAGAGTTATCAATTAATCTAGTCCCCAATCGGGCGGCACAGTGATGTGATAGTTAGCACTCTCGCCTCACAGCAAGCGGGTTGCCGGTTCGATCCCGGGCGTGGGAGCCCTTCTGTGCGGAGTTTGCATGTTCTCCCCGTGTCAGCGTGGGTTCTCTCCGGGCACTCCGGCTTCCTCCCACAGTCCAAAGACATGCAGATTGGGGACATTTTATAAGTGTCCACTTTATATAACAGAATAAATTTCCATTGCAGTTAAGTTACATTACATTTACATTATACTGTATGAACACAAACTAAAATAATGAACATGGCTGCCTCATAGCTTGCTGCCGCCATATCCCATGAACTAGAACCATATCATTGTCTACTATTAACGTGTGCACCCTTAACAAGGCTGCCGCCGTAGCTTACTAGCTTGGCTTACTTTGTATATTAGCATTGGCTTAGTGCATTTCGAACAATGTACCACACACACAACTGCTTTTCACACACAGAAATAACCCACAACTGCCCAGGAGCCGAAAGAAACAAACAAAAGAAAACAATTTGCTACAGCGCCGGGCGCTTAACGCACTTAACGCACTTTTAGCTTACAGACAACACATCACCGGGGATTCACATTAGCTTATAAACATCTGTAGTCACATGAAAAGTGGGTAGCTAACCTGGAAATATTGGAAATATTTAACAGAAATCAGCGAAGCAGGACACAGCATTATTATTCATCCGGATTATGAGCTCAATTTCCGCTGCGCATGGCAAAGAGTCCCAGTGACGCTGCTGGTCAGTGTTGCCACCAAGTGTCCATTTTATGAAACAGCATGTCATTGTGTGCTTCTCTGTAATCTCTCATTATAAATTAGACATAATAAAATAAAATACAATTGTGATAAACCAGAAAGTGACTCTTAGAGGAAAGGAAATAAAAAGTAATAATATCTCAACAAAATACTTAGGCTATTTTGTGAATATCACAACAGCAGAAAACAAAACACACACATTTTAAAAAAAAAAAAAAATCCGTAGCGTGTTTAACAAATAAATTGCCAGTTTAATAAATTGCCACAAACTAATAGATGGCATTATCTCCAGTGGAGGAATGGCTGATGATGACGTAATGACAACTCTGAGGTCAGACATGTTGTTACGGACCTGATGGTTCCATGGTTGCTATGTTGTCTCTAGGTGCATCTTTTCACACATTTAAACACTTGAACCAAAACAAACTTTCTGTCGGAGAGAAAAGCAGCAACTCAACTTTCATTCGACGATGTTTCTGGAAAACAGACTACAAACCGAGACCTTTTGCTTCTGGACCTCCAATATTGGCAATGTTTTGCCTACATCACTAGGCTACTATTTTATTGTAGCTAAATGAATCAAATAGGATTGACGTTTGACTGTTACCAAGTCTGAATAGATAAATCTAAAGCTACTGTCTTTGGTTTACCAACTGTCTGTTTTATCTGTCCAACAAACAGCCCAGCATAAACATGCTAATAAAAATATAGACTTACTTATATATTTTTTAACTTCTTGGTGTTATAGGCCATCAGTGCTGCACTTTTTTGTTACATAGCCTACTGGCAATCTCTGCATATATATTGTGTATATACAGCTGAACTCACAATAGCATGGCTCTTGGTAAGTGTGGGTATATGACTTCATCCTGTGCTATTTCCTGAGACATCAGCATGCTGTGTTGTGTATGACATGCTGAGACATCAGCATGTCATACACAACACAGAACATGAAATACACAGGTGACACTCCTGTGACCCAAGCTTTCATCTCCGACACAGAGCATTGCAGGCTGCCCCTCTCACCATCCTGGTTTACAGTTATGAAGCACTGTTTAATTTTTTTAAGAAACACTGACATGTTTAGTCAGGTTTCTAAAGCATTTTAATGCAACAGTTGCAGAAGACCATATTTAATAATCAAATGGATTTTTTTGGCCTATTTTGTGCTTAAAAAAAAAAAAACTGCATTCAAGTAAAACTGCATTCAAGTCCTATAGTGAAATAACACATTTTTTTAAAAAAGAATTTGGGGTCTATGATTTATGATGGTTCTTATCTGACATCCTTTCATATTTCTATGTTCTATTTGTGTTTCCAGTAGTATTGTATATTAACATAATCTCTGATTAATGAAGGCTTGAGCCTGAATCCTGCCAGAGAACCATTTACTATGTGATGTAATTGGAATTTGATAATGTTATAAGGTGCTTTGTGATTTTAAATGTTTTTCTGTTTTCACTGTGTTCCACCCTTGTTTTATATTGTGGTACTGTATGACAAGACAAATATGGCTTCCATTTGTATGCCTTTCAGTTTGCCATCCAGTATTTAAAAAACTACAACTCCCAAAGGGTGGAGCTTCTACCACCAGGGTGGCACACAGGTGTATTGCATATAGCCAGTGATTAGACTGATAGTGGTTACTTTTACCAGCCTGTCCATTGTTGCCTCATGTATGCTATGATGAAGGTTGAATAGATCTAAAGTTCAACAATAAAGTGAAACACTGCATACATGTAAGCGTGCGGAAATCTTTTTCTACCCATCTACAAGCAACAATGACAAAAAAGACAGATTTTAGCTTCTCAAATGTCAATATTCACTGGTCCTGTGTCATACTGAAGTAAATATATTTGGATTTTGGACTGCTGCTCAGACAAAACAAGCAGTATTATTTTCTGACTTTTTATTGCCCACATCGTGAATACATTGAATTGAAAAAAAATCATCAACAGATTAATGAAAATAACTGTCAGTACAATGAGAATTTATGTGCAACATCATCTGCAGATATCAGCCTAACAAACATCATGCTCCACTCAGACTGTTATCTGTCCGTAGAAGAAAGTGGCCTGACGCTCCTGGGTCAGAGCAGAGAAAGGTAAACTGCTTCCCTCTTGTGGTCGAGAGGGAACCTGCAGGCAGTCCACCCTCATCTTACCATCAACATCCTGCCACACACAGCAGGATGCGGGGGTATTTTCATGGTGACACACTTTACACGGCTACTCCTCACAGTGATGTTTAAAGTCAGTGCTAACAGTAAAAATGGAGGAGGAATACTTGGAGTCATCACAGGTTGAACTCTCAGAGCTGGTAGGCGGACCAGGATGTGTGGTGGTCAGAGTGCGGGGGTCGCTGCTCCTGCCGTCATCTCCCTCCGCCCTGACCTCCTCTCCCCTGCCCACCACACTCCCCAGACCTGCTCTTAGTTCTTGCCTCAGTCCCCGGAGAGCACCCTGGAAACGTTTGCTAAGCAGAGCGTACAGCAGTGGATTGATGTCAGAGTTCAGCAACACCAGCCAGTACGAAAAGGTAACAGCAGAGGGTGGGACGAGGCTGGATTGGCCTGAGATTGCGGTTTCTGTGGCCTGAACCAGGGCCATGCCTATGTAAGGTGTCCAGCAGAGGAAGAAGGCAGAGATGACTAGGAAGAGACGCACCACTCCATGGTGGTTATGGTGCTGCTGGGAGTTCTGCAGCTGTGGGTGGGAAGTGCTCTGAGCCAGAAAGGAGAACAAACGTCTGGATGTAGAGTTATTATACTCACTAGCAGAATCAGGGAGAGCATTGCTGATGTAATTCCCCTCTTCTCTACTGACCTCACTCACAAATTGTCCACTTACATGATAAATCAGTCTCGAGGGGCTGTGGAGGCTCCCACAGTGCTGGAGTGATGAATCACCAGGAGCAAAGTCAGAGCTTGGGTTGCTGCTGCGCTGCACAGAATCCTCCAATGTGTGAATTCTCCTGGCGTGGCTGCAGGCCACCTTGACGATGTTCATGTAGCAGAAGAGGATGACCGCTGCCGGTATGAGGTAGCTGAGGGCAGCCATGAAAGCCGTGTAACTTGGACTGCTGGCCCAGTTGACTGCACAGCTGTACATGGGATCCACATAGCTGACTGAGCTCCAGCCCAGCAGGGGAGGACAACTGGTGACCAGAGCCTGCAGCCAGATCCACAGAACCACGGCACAGGTCCTCTACAGGGTGCAGCGGGCACTGTAGCGCAGGCAGTCCATGATGGAGTGGTAGCGGTCCAATGCAATAGCAGCTAATGTCAGTACAGAAGCTGTGCAGTACACAGAGGAGGTGTAACCCATGTACAAACAGAGGTCCTGTCAGACAGTAAAGAGACAGAATCTCATCACATGCACATTCACTGCATCAAAGAAAAATAACAGATCAACTTTAGATCATGTCAGACACTACTTTACTATTGTTACATTTCATAGTGCTGAACAGAGATGACGTACAGTACAGTTCACCCATCCACGGTTCATGACGGACAAAGCAACAAAAGGGATCACTCTAACGCCCACCAGGAGGTCACTGATGGCCAGGTTCATTATCAGCACTGACGTCACCGAGTGGAAAATCTTGGTTGCAGCCACAATAACAAAGACAAGAATATTACCTACACAGAAATACAACCAGTCAGACTGATTGGATCCTACATCACACAACCATATTTTCCATCTGTAACCCAGCAACATAAATCCACACTGTGGTAAAGCTGTGACTTCATAGCTGCATTCAGAAAAGTGCAGACAGTCTAAATCTTCTATTTTGATATGCTGATATTGTACTGCACAACACTGCAGAACGCTGAGCCTATGATTGTTAGTTAATCGGGCGAGTAGCTTTTGTTACTGCTTAACACGTATAAAAATCTTTCATCCCCACTGCAGTAACCATTCTAAACATTAAATAGACACATGCACAGTCATATACCGTTTTTTCGGTCCCCTTGTGTGTTTTAAATGTGATGTGTGTTTTAAATGTGAATTTGAGCCTTGAAAGAACTCTAACTAGATTTAAAGATTCAGTTTATCAGTGCAGATAGTAAGGATCAGGGGCAGGTCCACAGTATTTTCTGGTGGGGGGCACAGGGGGTAACAACAGTGAATCTGGGGGGGGGGCACCCAAAAGTAACAAAAATGAGGGCTGCCACTGACGTCTCGCTTCAATATTTTGACTGTTAGGTACAAACAGCTTCTTTCTTTAGATTGCACTGTTACACACTGTTACGTCTTCATCTTGCTTTTGTTGGCCGCATTAAATCTTTCACCTTGTAAGGAAGACGCCTATGACCTTTTTATTTTCCACTGTCAGTGTCAACATTAAAATTATAATGAATCAATAATCCACTCTATGTTGTAAACAAGAAGTCTTAGCAGAATAAGCAACACAATAAATTCTCACAATGAACAGCCATATAATAAACTCTTACCCAGTAGTTAGAGCTCAGCTCTGCTTAATAAACATCTCAGTGCTTTGTGTAACAGTCAATCAATATGCAGAATAACCAGAACAAACATTGCTCAGATTATAATAGTGAAATTGAGAACAATAACTAAAATATGTTACACTATTTTCTTTATTTACTACACAGAACACTAGAATGTTTGCTGTACAGAGTTGATGAATAGTCTTTCTGTAAGCTGAAACCATTTCCCTCAGTGGAAACAAAGCTTGTATTTACTTTCACAGATAAGAAACAATAAATTGCGAAATGCGACAGTAAAGCCACCACTAAAATAGCATTTTAAGTCTTGTGTGTGATTTATCCTGGCTTCATATGTGCAGAGGAAATATCCACTCGTCGGTAGGCTAATTTATACAATGTAAAATGCCATAGGCTGGCACTAATAACGTTAGCATGTTGCATTTGTTTGGAAAACATGTTTAGTATGATAGTTGTTTTGTCAGTGAATCTTGTGAGTTGTAATGGAGCCAAATTGTGTGCTGTTACCTTTGTTAAATGTTGCTTTTGTCCCTGGCTTTATATGAGAAGAGGGAAAGATCGCCAGCCGCTAGGCTAATTTATACAATGTAAAGTGCCATAGGCTGGCGCTAATAAAGTTAGCATGTTGCATTTGTTTGGAAAATGTGTTTAGAATGAAGGTTGTTTTGTAGGTGAATCTTGTGAGTTGTAATGGAGCCAAATTGTGTGCTGTTACATTTGTTAAATGTTGCTTTTGTCCCTGGCTATATATGAGAAGAGGGAAAGATTGTCAGGTGCAAGGCTAATTTATACAATGTAAAATGCCAAAGGCTTGTTAGCGTCCACGCTGCTCTTCAGACTCAGGTCCTTTGCGCACCATGAGCCCTGCTCGGAGGGGTTACTAGCACCCCTATGTACCTGAGTATTCAAATCTTCAGGACGCCCTGGAGAGAGAATGGCCACCCCAAGAGCAGGACGGACCGAAGCCAGCCGAGACGAAGCTCTCCCTCCTTAGTCCCCCAAGGACCCCCATATTAACAGTATAAGCCCCAGGTGGCCCCCTCAGGAATGTCCAGAACCAGCCACCACAGAGCGGTGCCTTCCCAGCCACCCCAAGGGCAGGAAGGACCGAGGCCAGCCGAGACGGAGCTCTGCCTCCCCGGTCCCCCAAGGACCCCATACTAATTCCCAACATTCTCTGTGCCCCATACACCACACGACCCCACCCAGATAGCACACATACATCTAGCCGACATTGGCCCGATGTATCAAGTTTAGATCGTTAAGACGTAGCAGGGAGAGCGTTTGCTCATTGCCAAGACGTCGCTGAGACGTCGGCCTTTAATCGAAAATGACCACCATGCGACGTTCAAACGATTAATAAAAAGCTGCGCTCAGTAGGCGATCCTTCATTAATATTAATATGCTTTGTTAATTACGACCTTTATTCATTTAGGTTGGACTTTTCAAACTACAACTATTTCACCATTCAATGTGAAAAATTAATGCTAACATTCAAAAATAGCTGTCTGTTACCCTATTTCGTGTGTAAGTGTGCACAATGAAGAGGAAAAAGTCAATTTGAGAAACTTTATTTTCAAATTTCCACAAACAATATCTGACGGCCAGTCCGCTTCTCCTGGCAGCCTGCAAGACACAGAAAAGATGATGAGCACATAACTTCAAGAAACAAATCCCAACTTCACCACTGTATTTTTTTTTTTAGCCAGATTGAAGGCTTTGGGTCTGTCACTCTGCTTCATTCAGTGTGGAAACTGTTAAATAACGGGATCCGGCGTTAACTCCGTTAACTGTTAACAGCAGCTCAACAATCAGTCCTTCATCTCGGAAAAACAGTGGTTTCAAAACTGCGCTATTACCTATAGCCACCAGGTCAGTTTGCTTTGCAGAGTAGGAGACCTCAACTAATAAATTGCCCATAAAATCACATTACCAACATACCGAAGGCATCCTTAAATTTCACTATTTGACCTCTGCGCTCCTCTCTGCGCTTGTCACCCACACTTGAGCATCCGTCCAGGGCCTCGGAGGTCAGGCCGGGGGGCCGGGGACCACGGATGGCAGCTCTGGGCACTTCCACTTTAACCCAAAACGAGTGTTCACAATAACCAGATGAGCAGATAACATCAACTAGGGAAAATAAAATGAAAACACCACAGTTATAGCCTGTTAGCTAACATGAGCTAAACCGCTAAAGTAGCTAACAGCTAACAAAAGATTAGCTGGTGGGGAGCTGTGCTAAGCTATATACACCCAGTCGTGCTTCGCCACTCACCAGGAACCTCTTTTAACGGTCACAGAAGAAACAACAAAGCTATTTTCTGCCAATTTATTCCAGTAGAGCTTACCTGAAACCAACTGTGATGAGATGCTGTGTCCTGCGAGCTCAGTTCCAAACAAACACCGCGGAGATGAAATTCCGCCTTCAGTGGCAACTTCCGTACGTGGGCAGACATTCTATGGCACAGGGCCGACCCAAAGCCGACGTAACAGAGACGTTTGATGAGCTGGGACAAAAGAGTATTAGATTTAAGATATTCGCCCATGCGGCCGACGCTTGTCAGACGTTAGATGGCCAGATGTATGTGTGCTATCTGGGCAGAGAAAGCCTGTTCCATTTCCTGTGCCCCCTACACCGCACGACCCCACGAAAGGGGGACAATGACAGCCAGCGAAATGCCATAAGGTGTCTTTTACCGGGCATATTGTAAACATGTTGTTGAAACATTGGCAAAAGCTATTTCCCCAAGGGTTTGACTAAGTGATGGTCTCAGTTTACTTGCCCAGAACTCTAATTGTTCAACAGAAGCAAAGTGAAGTTCAATTCACAGGAGATTTATTTGCACACAGCAGCATACAAAAAGAACCCTCCTCCACAGTTCACTACCAGTTCAGATACTGTAGGCTCAAGTTCACTATGCGTTCGTTCAATTACAGTTCATTGAGCCCCACTTGGGCGGCTCTAGTCGTCCACCCCAACTGTACTGTCAATATAATGTTAGCAGTGGTCCATGATGTCGTCGCGCCCACGCTGCTCATCGAATGCAGGTCCTTTGCACACCATGAGCCCTGCTCGGAGGGGTTACTAGCACCCCTATGTACCCGAGCATTCAAATCTTCAGGGCACCCCTGGAAAGAAAAATGTACTGTATGTTCCAGCTATGTGTGGAGCTACAGTAGGCTCAGCTCCAGGTAATGTCAGCAGTGGTCCGTGATATCATCGCGCCCACGCTGCTCTTCAGACTCAGGTCCTTTGCGCACCATGAGCCCTGCTTGGAGGGGTTACTAGCACCCCTATGTACCCGAGCATTCAAATCTTCAGGGCGCCCTGGAGAGAGAATGGCCACCCCAAGAGCAGGACAGACCGAAGCCAGCCAAGACGAAGCTCTGCCTCCTTGGTCCCCCAAGGACCCCCATACTAACAGTATAAGCCCCAGGTGTCCCCCCTCAGGAATGACCAGGACCAGCCACCACAGAGCGGTGCATTCTCAGCCACCCCAAGAGCAGGAAGGACCGAGGCCAGCCGAGATGGAGCTCTGCCTCCCCGGTCCCCCAAGGACCCCATACTAATTCCCAACATTCTCTGTGCCCCATACACCGCACGACCCCAGAGAAAGCCTGTTCCATTTCCTGTGCCCCCTACACTGCACGACCCCAGGAAAGGGGGACAATGACAGCCAGTGAAATGTCATAAGATGTCTTTTACTGGGCATATTGTAAACTTGTTGTTGAAACACTGGCAAAAGCTATTTCCCCAAGGGTTTGACTAAGTCATGGTCTTAGTTTACTTTCCCAGAACTCTAATTGTTCAACAGAAGCAAAGTGAAGTTCAATTCACAGGAGGTTTATTAGTGCCTTTAATTAAATCTGGCACTTATAAATAATTTTGCTTTGTAAGCTAAAAATAGAAATGGCTAACATGTGTCAAATTAGGAGTCAAGCTCTATAGCATGAGGGAGAAACATGGCTGGTGACACAGGGACAGTTGTAACCCCTTGTTAACTGTCCCTGTGTCATCGGGTGTTCACACTTCCTGATGCACAAAAGCTAACGTTAGCTAGCATAACATCAGCAAACTAAATAACATCACCACAGCTAGCCAAACGGGAATAGTCAAATGTGATTGGTTGGTGCTTCACCATGTCATTGAAGCACAGAATAAAGTTGAGGCCATCTTATTAGCTTATTACTAGCTTAGGCTGGCTTATTTGTACACACGCAGCGACAAGTTTCAGGCGTCAGAAGCATAGCTCCATGTTGCCGGCTTCTATTGACGAATTGATGAATTGTAGCCTGTTGCCTTGCAGCCGGTAGTGTGAATGCCTTGATAAGCCATGTTGGTAGCCATAAGCATGTTATATCAAATAAAGACATTTTAAAGACATGTAATATGAATGAGGTAACCATTATCTTAATTTTACTAATTAACAATACCAATAACATAAATGCTAAGTAATATTTACCCTTCTGAATATTGTTGATTAATTATTTAGCCTATTTCTTAATTATGTAGTCTTGTAGACATGTTACAACCGCCCCTGGCATGTGTTACAACTGTCCCTGTACACTGGGAGGGTTGTAACATTGGAGTCACTGTCTTTATATGAATTTTGCAACCTGAATATATTTCTTAAAAGCACTTTCATACATTGTTTCTGTAGTTGACACATTGAAGTTTTTAATATAGCAAATTGGCTGTTCCAGTGTAAATGGTTTCTGATTTATTGGAAAAATTGCTAAAAGTGTTACAACTGTCCCTGGTCTCCCCTACACATTTTCTTTTACATTTCAATATTTCTTTTGGGATGTGTCCTAAGTCCTCCTACAACATCCTATCATGGCTACCATCCAAAAACTGTCGTGGGTTAACACATATTGCTGCACACTCAGCTGGTGGGTCTATTCAGCTAGGAGGAGAGAATGTTCTGCGATGTCACAAAGGCTTGCGCTTCGTGTGACGTCATCATATTTAAGGCGTTCTACGATTTGACAGGGTTCTGTCTTTCGTGTCTAGACACCTGATGAATATTTTTATTGTAATTTAATGACTAATGTGTTATTGGTGCGAGTGAACAACAAAACATTAGACACCACATTACTACAGTTACCTAATATATGTGCATTAACATAAAAAAAATCATATTAACCATATTAACGTGACACATATTGAATGTTATCATTGTATGACCCTCTGATTTTCATACAGATGAAACTAATTAGATCACAAAGGTAGCCTACATATTAGATAGCCCATTTTACAATGCTCATTGTAACATATTTTTCTTGGAAGTTATTCTTATGTACTCATTTTCTTCACAAAATAATCAATATCAAGATCCTGTCCTAACTAAGGAACATAACACTGCATGCAAGATCAATAAATAAAGCAACTAATCTGTGATAACTACTGTTATGCTGTTGTTCATCTAATCCATTATCAATATAATTTACTATAAATACCAGGGACTTTGTATGAGAAAGAAAACATTTTCTTGTGGTGCTTGTGTCAAAATTACCGAACATACTGGGCTATCAACTGTATTGATCCAAACTGCCCTGTCCACCTTCTGTGTCGAGTTAAGAAGAAAAAGGAATTTTCTGAAACCTGAAATCTAGTACAGTCTGTAGGGAAAAAATGTCTTTTTGTCCTTTTTCCCTGTGTCACTCCAGTGTTTACAATGTTATCAGACTTAAAAAAAAAAAAAAAAAGGGTCTTTGAAATGATCATCAAAATGTGATGAGAAATCCTCAGATCTGTCTGAAAAATTAAACCCAGTCTTATTAACAAACTATCCGAGACTCAATGATTCTATTGCATTTTAACAATGATACTGATAATGCTAAAAACAACAAAAAATTATTAAAAAGTGATGTCAGCTTTATACTGTATTGCCCTTTAGTCATTTCAGTATGTGCTCACACCAGCAGTATCCTTCCACTAATTTGTAATAGCTTTTCCAGAGCAAATCAATGGACGTCTCAAACTTTGCCCTTTTGCTGTTATGGGTTTTGCTTTATCTTATCAAAACATTTAAAACTGAATCCCATCTCTGCTCATACTCAAACTGTTGTACAGCTTTGCCTTGATATCATTGAACCATTTAAGAAAATCCTCCCAATAATAATACTGGTGGTAAAGTATCACTTAACTCAGTAATCTGTTAATGTATCAATCACAAACATCTGTTCATCCGAGAAATCAGAGACCGGTTGATGTACTCTGGGATCCCACATTCACTTAAGTTTATCTATGTCTCCACTAAACGAGACCCCTGAAATCAACCACAATGGTTATATTAAGCACTACAATGATTATTTGTGTGTCCACACTTACTTGAGGCTAATCCCAATGACGTGACAGACGTCAGTTATCACACACCAGCCACATATTTGGATAAAAAAAGACAATTATTAGTGTGTAGTAGAGTCAAGCAAGTGTTGATTCAGCCAGAAGTACCACAATGGGAAACAATTTAGCACCACTGACTTCTCATAGGGACTGTCAAACTCCCAGAGATCCTTATGAATTACATGCTGTGTTACACTATAATGACCCAACATATTAACTGTCATCATTAAAAGATGACCTCTCTCTACAGGAGAACACATTAGCCTGTTAAAGAGCACTTGAAACATCCAAAGTCTGTGAATATGACAACTTTCGGATAGGCCACAAGATTTTGTATACCCCACCAATCTAATAATGAGAATAACAATTATCTGTACGTCTGTGGGACTTTAAGTGGCTATCCTGCACTATTTTAGACCAGAATCTATGAACAGAGCAGCATGTTAATGCATTACTCTTACAGAATCAAAAGCAGATTAAAACATCACCAAGGCAGCCAACATGGAGACATATCAGCAATATAAACTCCACAGTAGCTCAAGTCCATAAACACAAATATGAAAGCAAAAGGAGACACAAATCAACACACCATTCTTTGTGGCAGAGAGGAGGGTCATCAACCCAGCTGCCTTATATATTATACTGGCTTTCACACTGTAGGCAGTTCACAGGTTGCCCTGTAATTGTGGACTTTGTAAAGCTTGGTTGCACTGTAGGGAAACTGGCCGATTGGGAGAGGTCAAAGAGCAGTTCCTACTGTGGCAGTAGAATGGAGACTTGACAGGGCTGACTGCAACTTAAAAGTCTGTCAGACTCTGGTAGGACCATGGCCACATTTGGATTAAATGTGTATGCAAGAAAATTTGGTACAGTTTGGACTGGATACAGTGCGGGCGCTTGGACATATTTATGGTCTTTACTTTCTCTGTGCTCATGTCATTTGGCCTCTGTAACACTGGGGATGAAGTGCTGTATAAATAAATTTTATTATTATTATCTGTCTCCAGTAGAGGGCAGTATTGACTGTTCCCTGTGGCCCATAACACATTTGGTAGGGATTTGGTAACTGGGAAATTAGTTCAAGAAAATTATGAAACCAGTTTGAACACTCCTGGTTTGTTTAAAAAAAACCTTTTAGATCTCACCTGGAGTAAGGATTACTATATTTTTATTCTGTTGGTCCTGCACCCTTTAGAAGCACAAAAGTGTGTCCTAATTTGTGTCCTGTCAGTAACAGAAGCAAGATACACATAGCACACTCTGCACAGTAGAATAGCTGTATTTCCACTTCTGCAGCTGCAGCAAAGGAGACACTGCAACTCAACAAGAAAAGGAAGGAACATGGAGCATTTCACAACCTAGTGCAAGAACTACGCCTTCTCAGGGCAGCTTTCTTTAACTACGTCCGTATGAGCGCCAGCCAGATGGCGACACTATCTTTTCTTGTAGATGACTTAAGAAGACGGACAACAGCATTCAGGGAGCCTATGGAGCCTAAACTTACTGTTGGTCTGAAGTGATAGAAACAAGACACTGCTCACTTCTCACAATCAGTGTATTAAGCACTTAAATCATCTGGCATATACAATATCTTTTTCTTTAGGTTACCACTGGTCAAAAATCAAGTAGCTGTCATTTCTTGAAACAATCAGTGACATGTAAACAAAGTGTCCTCTTTTTGAAAACAGTGAAAAGGCACATCCTAATTATCCCATAATACTTCTGGAAAGACAAAATAAATGTACACAAATAATTTACATACTTTATTATGGTAAATGGACTTGCACTTGCATAGCACCTTTCTAGTCTACCAACCAGTCAAAGCGCCTTTACACTAATTATCATATTCCCCCAGTGTACACACACATATATGCACTGTTGGCTGAGGCTACCATACAAGGTCCCACCTGCTACTCGGTTTAACATTCGGCAGCAGTTTGAGGTTCAGTATCCTGGCCAAGGATGCTTTGGCATGCTGATTAGAGGAGTCATCCAGTCTTCCTACCAGTGGTTCACCCGCACCACTACCTGAGCCATAGCCGCCCCATTACTTACTTGATGAACTAGATGTTGTTTCAGAATAGCATAATGGCCAAATTATAACAATATTAATGAAAGAAATAAAAAGAACAATTGATCAGGAATTTCTATTTTGTGTTACTCAGCCAGTACGGGGATGGGTGTTGGTAAAGGTAGGGTTGGGGCCTTACTGCTGTGAGGAGGCAGTAGAGAGCGCCATCAGTTGTGCACCCAGTTTGCAGTTAGGCTTAACAGCTGTATTTTAAACTGTCCTTTATTTGTTATGATTTTTTTTTAGCTCTGGGACCAAGCTCATCAAAGAACTTTCACCTTTTTGGTAATGGCAAAGAACTAAATTGTTGCTGGATCAATGGCTGGTGTAGCTGTATACCTCTTCCTGTTTAAATTAAAGGAAATGTTGCTTGTGTCAGAGTTTTGAAGTCCAGTTGAAATCTACCTGGAAACCATCTGGAGCTCTGTCAGTGTATGAGTAGAAGCTGATTGGGGTTCCAGTGCCTTGCTGCCATTCCCCAGGGGTTCAGTTTCAGACTTTATATTTGAGTCAGGGGAATGTGGAGGCTGGTTCATGGTCTGTTTTTGCCCATTTAAATGACCCCTTGAACTGAATTGAAAAAAAGAAAGAAAATAGAAAAGAAAAAGATCATTGGCAAAAAGTTGATCATCAAATTAACTATATTACTATCCTTCATAAGATTTGCATCATGGGTTATAACAGTAGGAGTAAACTAATAACATGGTCAACCCTTGTAAGTGTGGTTTATACGTCATTCTGTTGAAAAGTCTGTAATGTGTGGGATGTTATCAATGTTGCTTGAAACTTTTTTTTTGTACGTGTGTAAAAGACCAGATACTTTCATTTTTTGCTCAGTGGTCCTGAGTAATTTACGAAGCTCAGAACTTTAGTAACTTAATTCTTTTTGATCTAAAGGCCTAAAATTAGTAAATTATATTTTTACTATTAATCAGTCTTTAAAATAACTAAAGCAGACAAATATAGTTGTGGAGTAAAAAGTAATACTTCTCTCTGAAATGTAGTGGAGTAGAAGTGTAACATGGAATAAAATGGAAATGCCCTAGTTCAAGTACTTCAGAATTTCGTGCTGCAGATTTATAAAGAAAATGTGCTTTCCAAAGCTGCCTGGCATGTTATCTCCAAAATTACACCATTTATCATAGTCAGAAACCGTAAAAACTGCAGTTACTGTTGGATTTTCCAGGTTTTGAGGGTCCTTGGTCACATAATGTGCGACAAAAAAATATTTAAAAAAAACCCCAAACAAACAAACAAAAAAAAAAAAAACACTAACCAAATCTGATCTTAAAAAAGGGATATTTCATCAAAATCCCGACATTCTACATCTCATTTTTGGCCAGAAATAAACAATTTACACTAAATAACCAGCATGCATGGTGAGTGAAAAACTGGGGCTTTTTGAAAACTTTAGGATTTCACAACATCCCTCTGTCCCTTGGACCCTCACAGCAGATAAGGAAAAAAACTCCCCCAAAAACCCTTTATCAAGAAAAAAACCCATCATGGGGTATGTTATAAAAAAAATCTATTAACTAATTTATGGAGGGTCATGCATTTTCCACCAGTATCTCAGAGAGGCTCCAGGAGAGGCAGAAGGTCTCCTCTGATAAGTAAAGAACAGTCCCTTACTAAAAACTAATGTTTTTATTTTTGTAGTCTAGTTTTGTCTAGTTTATTTGATCTAGTTTATTTAGTTCCGTCTTATTTAATTAATCGGGGAGGGAGGAATATCAGCTTTTAAGGGAAATAAGGTGCCAGAGTGCATAAAAAGCATCAAATTAGTGCTTGTTCATTTAAAAACATTCCCAGGTGAGATGATCCCACTAGTGGGAATGAGTGTCCTCAAATCCTTGAAATGCCCTTGCAAACAGCATTTGTAACATCAAAATATCAACATTAAAATATCTAATCAGTTCTCTTTTATTTTCATTGCACCTTAACTATGCACATTTTTTTCATCATTCATGATGGCGTTATGCTCCACAAGTATGGAACGACGCCCTGCTTTAGGGTGTAGGATGTAACGTAACTGAACGCAGCCGCAGCTTGTTTGGTTCCTGTCTCCGTCATATATCGGGGCTCCCTGTCCGATACAACACTTGCTAGCTGGTTAGCAAACTTTTAAACAAAGTTATTTTGTGTAGTTAGGTTATTTTAAACACAGACGAAAAAACGTCACATTAACAGGGGACGAACAAAATGCCTGCAGTCTCAAAAGGGGATGGGATGCGTGGCCTGGCCGTGTTCATCTCTGACATCAGGAACTGTAAGTTTGTTTATCACATTCACAGACCGTTTTTGGTTAGGCTAATAACAAGCTAGCTGGCATAACGTTGAACAGATATCTGACGGGTGGTTTCCAGAACATGTCAACAAGTGTGTCCCTCACCCTTTACTCACTGGTAACTTGTACGTTTAAAGTGGGGTTAGACGACCACACAGCTGGCTAGCCTGCACAAGCTAATTAACGTTAGCCGTTAGCTTCCAGTTGCTAACGTCATGTCGAAGGGCGTGGACCGCACGGCTAACTGGAGATATAATGCCAAACTGCCATTTTTATTAGTCTAAAGCGTTTAAAGTTTATGTGCGTAAGCGTTTTCAAATGGTTTTCTGTTAGAAAATCAGCGAATTCTGTCTAACACCATTCACACGTTTGTAAAACAATACAACTGCCAATTTAGACTGTGTAAGGAATATTTCAGGTAACGTTTGCGTCAAAAGGACGTGCACATCTAACAGTATGAACAACTGTGGTGTATTTTACTTATGTTGCCAAGTTGTCTATACTAACGTAGGTTTTAAAAAATACACAACTAGAGCTTAGACATCCCAATAAATTCTAGTGTTCAGCTTGAGTCCTTCAGAGGAAGTGGCTGTCTGTTAGTCACACGCACACGCGCGCACACACACGCACAAATCATATTCACTGTGCGTTCAAGTACATTTTTATTGGGTGCAACCGTTACCAAACAGTTGCCTAACATCTCCATTCTCCCAAAGTGTTTATCAAGCATTTTAGAATTACTCAACAGACTCGTGTTGTGTTCTCATAATAGGAAATGAAAAGCACATTTCACTCACTAGAGGGGGAAATGTGCAGACATCATGGGCTGACTTTCACATCCTATAATTATGCGATTTAGACATGTAGAAAGGATTAAACATCTTGTGGGAATGATGTCTTGACCCAGTAGGCCTAATTGTGACAAAATGGTTTAAGGACAATGTGAATAATCATCACCCAAAAAAAAAAAAAATAGGACGAAAGATAGAGATGACTCAGTCTGGTTAAATTTGCTTTCATTTCTTCCTTGGTTTTAGGTTACAGAAGATGTTGATGTCATTGACTAATATGAATGCCATGTTTATGTCAACATTGCGCAGGCATTGTAATCTCTTGGCGATGTCTACTTACAAAACAATGATTACACTGATCTACTTGTTGTTATGTCAGTCACCAGTCCCAGCTCCAAGGACATTTCAGGTCATTTCACAGCTTGGAGCAGAATTTTTGCTGTTTCAGTGTACACTGTCAACAGCTGTCAGTATGCACACATGGAGTAGCAATTCCAGTGCAGTGGCTACAAAAAAGTCACTAGAGGTGTTTACAATCACTTAATGCAGATGCAGCATCTGTGCTGGAGAGGATGGTGCATGTAGGGTCATTGATAAAAGACGCATTATTAGACACAACTATTTTTTGTAGCTAATATAACATAGGTAATATGTTTCTATATCATGGAGTGCCATAAAAATATATGCAAGAGCCATAACATTATATAAAGTGTCACATTCTGTCATTATGGTGAACACACCAAGTGTGGTTTATTCTTCTTAGCTCATCAAAAAGGGGCATGGCAGTGTAAAAAAGGCAGAAGTATGATTAATTCAAAGTCATCATGGGTGATCACACTGCTGCATAACATGTAAAATGTCTTGATCTATTTACAGGTAAAAGTAAAGAGGCAGAGATTAAGAGGATAAACAAAGAACTGGCCAATATTCGATCCAAATTTAAAGGTAGGTGTACAATTCTAAATAAATGTAAGTGTATGGCATGGAGGGCACCTGGTATGTTCTTTTTAACTAGAATAAAACCCTTTGACTTCCCTGACACAAGTTTCCCTGTTGCTGTTTAATTCACTTTGCTAACTCATCTTGAGACTGTGTCTCGGCTTTGCGACTTTTCAGTTTCTTACAGTTTTCCCACATCAGCGCCAGTGACAGGTGTGGTCAGAGGCATTATGTTTTTCGGGTTGGCTGTCTGTCTGTCTGTCCATCCATCCCATTCTTTTGAATACCATATTTCCATAACAGGAATTTCTTAAAATTTGTCACAAATGTCTGCTTGAGTCTACTGTCGACTCAACAATGAACTGATTAGAATTTGGTGGTCAAAGGTCAAGGTCACTGTAATGTTTTTGGCCTTAACTTAAGAATTCGTGCATTAATTATGTCTGTCTAATAGGAGAAAATGATGAAATGATATTATTTTAGCCAGTATTCTAAAGGTCAAAGGTCATCTTGACTGTGATATCATATTTTCTGGCCATTATTCATTGTCATACAGTACAGGCCAAAAGTTTGGACACACCTTCTCATTCAATGCGTTTTCTTTATTTTCATGACTATTTACATTGTAGATTCTCACTGAAGGCATCAAAACTATGAATGAACACATGTGGAGTTATGTACTTAACCAAAAAAGGTGAAATAACTGAAAACATGTTTTATATTCTAGTTTCTTCAAAATAGCCACCCTTTGCTCTGATTACTGCTTTGCACACTCTTGGAATTCTCTCGATGAGCTTCAAGAGGTAGTCACCTGAAATGGTTTTCCAACAGTCTTGAAGGAGTTCCCAGAGGTGTTTAGCACTTGTTGGCCCCTTTGCCTTCACTCTGCGGTCCAGCTCACCCCAAACCATCTCGATTGGGTTCAGGTCCGGTGACTGTGGAGGCCAGGTCATCTGCCGCAGCACTCCATCACTCTCCTTCTTGGTCAAATAGCCCTTACACAGCCTGGAGGTGTGTTTGGGGTCATTGTCCTGTTGAAAAATAAATGATCGTCCAACTAAACGCAAACCTGATGGGATGGCATGTCGCTGCAGGATGCTGTGGTAGCCATGCTGGTTCAGTGTGCCTTCAATTTTGAATAAATCCCCAACAGTGTCACCAGCAAAACACCCCCACACCATCACACCTCCTCCTCCATGCTTCACAGTGGGAACCAGGCATGTGGAATCCATCCGTTCACCTTTTCTGTGTCTCACAAAGACATGGCGGTTGGAACCAAAGATCTCAAATTTGGACTCATCAGACCAAAGCACAGATTTCCACTGGTCTAATGTCCATTCCTTGTGTTTCTTGGCCCAAACAAACCTCTTCTGCTTGTTGCCTCTCCTTAGCAGTGGTTTCCTAGCAGCTATTTGACCATGAAGGCCTGATTGGCGCAGTCTCCTCTTAACAGTTGTTCTAGAGATGGGTCTGCTGCTAGAACTCTGTGTGGCATTCATCTGGTCTCTGATCTGAGCTGCTGTTAACTTGCGATTTCTGAGGCTGGTGACTCGGATGAACTTATCCTCAGAAGCAGAGGTGACTCTTGGCCTTCCTTTCCTGGGTCGGTCCTCATGTGTGCCAGTTTCGTTGTAGCGCTTGATGGTTTTTGCGACTCCACTTGGGGACACATTTAAAGTTTTTGCAATTTTCCGCTGACTGACCTTCATTTCTTAAAGTAATGATGGCCACTCGTTTTTCTATAATATGAATTTTAACAGTTGTCCAATAGGGCTGTCGGCTGTGTATTAACCTGACTTTTGCACAACACAACTGATGGTCCCAACCCCATTGATAAAGCAAGAAATTTCACTAATTAACCCTGATAAGGCACACCTGTGAAGTGGAAACCATTTCAGGTGACTACCTCTTGAAGCTCATGGAGAGAATGCCAAGAGTGTGCAAAGCAGTAATCAGAGCAAAGGGTGGCTATTTTGAAGAAACTAGAATATAAAACATGTTTTCAGTTATTTCACCTTTTTTTGTTAAGTACATAACTCCACATGTGTTCATTAATAGTTTTGATGCCTTCAGTGAGAATCTACAATGTAAATAGTCATGAAAATAAAGAAAACGCATTGAATGAGAAGGTGTGTCCAAACTTTTGGCCTGTACTGTAACTGAGGAACAGAAGGGGAGACATTTGGTCAGATACTGAATTGGTGACACTAATCTTGGGTGTCCACCTTGAAACTGTGCTGATAGTATAGCCTTTCAGTGCTGCCGGGTTGAAGATATGTGTAAAGCATTCACATTTTAGAATTTGTAGCTCCTTTGCAGTAACCTCCATATTGGAAACATTATCTGCTGTCATGGCTACATATGAGTCTCAACAGACATGGATGTAAACTGCAACTTAACTGGTTGGTGGAGGCATACAACCACAGGGGCGTAATTTTGTTTTAATGACCGTCACTGCGTCTGCACTGTTCATACACCTCACTGTCAATGTGTCTGTCTAAATCTGCTCTTAGTGTTGTTTCTCCTGCCACCTGTTCCATGCTGCCTATAATTAGTTTGCTCCAGAATGAAGCTGCATCCTGTGCCGAATGCCCATAGTGCCCAGCATTCTGACCTATGGTCATTCTAGCATAGTTTTTATGTACTCTCCTGCCCCTTCGTTATGCCAAGGTTTGACCAAATGTCTTTGGCGGTCTGAGCGCAGCACGGAACTGTACACACAGCGGAGTGAGCATATGTTGTTCAGACGTTATCATGTAAATGTCAAATTCCAGCACGCCATAGCACAACACAGCAGCATGTCAAGTGGGCCAAAACTGATCAAAATTGCTCAATTTTTCGTTTGTTATGGAGTCCATGATTTCCCTGTGACACTTATAAATGTTTACTTAACTGTGCTTGGATGTTGTTTTATGAGGCTCTGGCGGCTTTCAGTTGTCTCATTGTCTTCAACGTTAAACGGCTCAGCTTTCTCTCACATGCACTCTTCCTACTTTTCCCTGTGCTGTGCTGTCTCAAGTGTTGATATAGATCGGTCGTGTTGCCGCGGGACGTGGCGACTTTAACTTTTAAACTTGTACACTTTTACACAGCACATCTTTCAGGTACGGCGACGTTGGACAGAAAGACGTGTTGTGTACAAGTTTAAAAGTTAAAGTCGTCACATCCCGTCTCAAGTGCTGATATAGATTGGTCGTGTTGCTGCGGGACGTGGCAACTTTAACTTTTAAACTTTTACACAGCACGTCTTTCTGTTCAACCTCGCCGTAACTGAATCCAAAGTATCGCCATGTAACAGACGTTTTTTTCGCCACCAACTCAGCCTGTTCATGGTGGAGCTCTTCTTCAGCGTCTGTGTTGGTCACTGCTGCACGCCGGCTGCACGCACCAGGATAGCTTGTGGGCGTGATATCAACAAACTCCACACACTACAGGAGAGGCAGTCATGTTCACAGGCACACACGTTAACATTTATTTAGCCTACATTAAATCGCAAATCGCAGCCTTTTATGCGGTTATGTAATCGCACAGCCTCACATCGCGATTGCGATTAGATTAATCATGCAGCACTACAAGTATTAACACAAATTCCAGCAATCACTGCTGTGTTTGTCAGCTCAATTATAGCAATCATTTTCCACAAAAGAAATAATCCAGTTGAGACTAACTTTTATTTACCAAAGTAAAATGAAAGCTTGGATCTTCTTGAAACACTAAGAAGCACTTAAGAGAAAAGAAATAAAAAGAAAAAAAACATCTATAAGATAAAACTTAAACAAATAAGATATATCAATATCTACTCTTTATAAACCCTGTAATCCCATTTGATACTGTAATTATAAAAAAATGACCATTAATTATTTCACTATAAAAAATTGTGATCAGCTGAATTCCCCTCTGCCTCTATTCCTCCACTGCTCAGCAGTTTAATATAAAATGACGAAATGCCCACTGTTCTTACTTTGAGCAATGTCAGACCATTGATATCACTGCATTTGTAACTTCATGTCACATTCAAGTCCATCTTTGTGTGTGTGTGTGTGTGTGTGTGTGTGTACGTACAGGAGACAAAGCTCTTGATGGCTACAGTAAAAAAAAATATGTCTGCAAGCTGCTCTTCATCTTTCTTCTGGGCCATGATATCGACTTTGGACACATGGAGGCTGTCAACCTCCTCAGCTCCAACAAGTACACAGAGAAACAAATTGTAAGTTTGTCCTCATGTTTATCCAGTGTCTTAAGTTGTCATGCATATATGTTTGTGTGAAGGGGTGAGCATTAAGGGGTATACAAATGCACTGACATATATTGTTTCTCCTTTACATGGTGGACTCACACTAAAAACTGTTTTCCCATGTCCCCTTTCAGGGTTACCTGTTCATCTCAGTGCTGGTTAACTCTAACAGCGACCTGATCCGTCTAATTAATAATGCCATCAAGAATGACCTGGCTAGCCGCAACCCAACCTTCATGAACCTGGCTCTGCACTGCATTGCCAATGTGGGCAGCAGAGAAATGGCTGAGGCTTTTGCTTCTCAAATTCCCAGCATCTTGGTGGCAGGGTTTGTACATAAACATTGGTGCATTTTAACTCTAAGTCTCAAACAAGCAGTGAAGTTGTTACAGTTAGCCATAAAAAAACAACTGATGGAAAATTTTAGATGTTAGTCAATAGTTTATTGTCAGTTTGGGACACTTGTAGCTCTTGGTTAAATTTAAAGAGCATCTGACAAAATAAAAAATTAAGAATGTAAGAGAATCTAAGAATTTTCGTTCTCATAGCAAAAGCAAACGCACACACACGGGCATTCAAATCAGCTTTTGAATTATAGTTATAATCCATAAGATCGTCATTATTTCAGACCTGATTTCTAGGTATGCGCAGCATTTGTTCTGCAATAGCTATTCATTGTATTTACATTCTATAATTGAATCTTATGCCTAGTTCAGACCAAAGATTCGCAACGAGACAAGTTGAAACAGTCAGCTACTTGCAATATGCCATTCTGCAACGTTCTAAAAACCTGCCGGTTCACTCCAATGCAACTAGATGAGACAGTGTGTCATCTCTATGCAACAACTCTCTGTACCTCTGTTCTGATTTCCATCTTTTCAGGCTTATTTTGTGGCTGAATAAAATTTGTAGCTTCTTAAAGCATGAATGAGGATAGTGATAGTGAGAAATGTGGTGATGAAATGGCAAAAGCATAAAACGAGCATCACATGGACTGTATTCATAGTAAATACGCCACAATATGAATAACCAGTGCCAATTAATCAGTCAGTGAGAGTGTGTGTGTGTGTGTGTGTGTGTGTGTGTGTGTGTGTGTGTGTGTGTGTGTGGCAGTGGGCAGCACATTTGGCAAGCAGCAACACCACCGTCCCACATTGTCACACCGTGAGGACAGAAACAGAGGGCTTGGCGGAGACAGAGCATCTGCTGCAGCAAGCAAAGAAGCCGTCTGCTGTCATTTTGACTTGACCAGCAGACTTCACTGTAAGCTGATTGGCTGTTGAAACAAGTGACATGCTTTTAGTTCTAAAACCAGCCGCTGATGATTTGAACCAGCTGTGAGTTGCAGGTGACACCATCAGCTGGCTTGAGTCGAGCTTAGACTAGCCAGTTCACACCGCTGCAACTTTTCTCTGCAACGCTTTAAAATGGTTTAGTCTTGTCGCAAATCATTGGTCTGAACTGGGATTTAAAAAGTTGTTTTATTGTAAGTGGTGCAATCTGCCATTCCTGTGTGAGACTGAAATTGACTTCACATTGCAGGATGGATTTACAGGAAACAATACATGCATGTATGTCAACATGTCTCTCTCCATCTACTGACAGCTCTCCTCTTGCTGTATCGGAGCAGGGTATTTGCAGTACCTCAAAAAGCCTTAGAAGGCTTAAAATTCTATTTTAAAAATTTAAGGCCAGAAAATATCTTAAAGCCTCATTTATATTTATGAAAGGTTTTTCATTTTTAAATAGTGCCGATTCAGGAGAAATCACTTGAACATACAGGATTAAACATTGCATATTTAAATCTAAAATCAGTTGTCTGAATTGAGTCATTTGAATTGTTTTTATGTGTTGGATTATGATGACTGAAGATATACTTGACTCTAACAGGGACACGATGGACAGCGTGAAGCAGAGTGCGGCACTATGTCTGCTACGACTCAACAGGACCTCTCCTGACCTGGTGCCCATGGGTGAATGGACAGCACGAGTTGTCCACCTGCTTAATGATCAACACCTAGTAAGACTGTACCCGTGTCACGACTCCATACTACATACTGATTCTAAGCAGGCTTTGAGTGTGTAGTGTACTCACACCAGTGAAGTGACAAAATAAATCCAAAGCAGACCATATGCACACAGAATATGGTGGAGTGTGCTGTTGATATTATCCCACAATGAAATGAACAAATGAAATGGAGTTGCTCACAGCTGGAAAAAGTTTGTATGTACTGTATTGTTTAGTATAAAATGTAATATGTATGAATTTTTTTTGTATACTAGCTGCTAAAACCGTACACAATGACAATAAGTATGCAGTACATATACCACAGAATTAATGTGTAGTCGGATTTGGAATGAAGTGTGAAGGTTTGTCTGTCTGTTGTCAGGGAGTGGTTACAGCAGCTACCAGCCTTATCACCACACTAGTCCAGAAGAGTCCAGAGGACTTCAAAACATCCATCTCGCTGGCTGTGGCCAGGCTCAGTAGGGTGGGTGTCTTTCTGTAACTTCACAGGATACCAGGTCAAAGGTAAAATCTGATTTCAACATGTACTGATGTGTTATCTTGTTCTTGCTTGTCCAGATTGTGACTTCAGCGTCCATAGACCTACAGGACTATACATACTACTTTGTTGCTGCACCGTGGTTGTCTGTCAAATTGCTGCGCCTGCTTCAGTGCTACCCTCCACCTGGTATGGTACAGTACAGTCTTGTTTTGTGCTCGAGAAATTATGATCCAGTGTAGAAATGTACAGTCCCGTCACCTGACAAGTGACTAGTGGAACTCTTATGGAACAGGACTGACAGTGACACACATTTATGCCTCTGCACGTGTTCAGGCTGCACGTATCAGAGCAACAGCAGTGCACATTTGCGTTGACAGGGCAGGGCAATGAGGGGTTGAGTGAATCAATACGCTGCATGCAGCTCAACAGTGAAATGAGACTTTACCCATTTTAAACAGTCACATTTGTGGTACAGTTGCAGTGATTGGACAAAATTGCAAGGTCAAGCAGAATTTACAGGGATTGGCAGAATTTGAATTAACTGTTGCCATTGCTGCATCATGGAGGGACTGATTTGCTTTCCAGATTTGATATCCTTAACTTTACCATAAATTGACAACTCTTTGTGTGGCTAGTATCAGTTGGGTAAGCAGCACTGTTTTGTGTTACAGTTAAGGCTGTTGACATGTAGACATAGATTAATTTCATTTGATTTATTGGATGGAAATCAGTGAAACATTACACTGAACCTACTCCTTAAGTCATTGTCACCTTTTTCAAACACATTTATGACCCCTAAGGGTAATTGTGTTATTTACCACACTTCCTGAATCCAGTTCCCTTTGTTTTCAACACTTATTTTGAAATGCTTTTCACTTGTGCTTACCAATCATTCCAGTTGGACAGACATACTGTGTCAATGTATTAAAAAAATCCTCCCCAAATTACAAATGATCCCTTGTACATTTCTGTTCAGAGGTTGAATAAACAAGGTACATCATGTAAGTGAGGCTGTGCTAGAGGTGTAGGGAAGTGTATTTTTTCACTTTGGCAGAGCCACTGTATGTACCTCCACCTCCAGTCTTTATGCTAAGCTAAGAGAAACACATCTTGACTTCATCTTTGTATTTAAACACACAGGCATGATGTCGGTGGTAATCTTCTCATCTTACACTCAGGAAGGAAGAGAATAAGAACACTGGTCAAAAAATTGAACTGCTGTATTCTTTGCCCAGTGCTTGGTGTAAGCATTGTTTGTGAGATGTTTATTCCCATAGTGTATCTAACTTGTAGAAAACTAGAATGCTTTGAATAGTTGCTATCATTTCCACCCTTGAACATACAGTCAGGTCCATAATTATTTGGACAATGATACAGTTGTCATCATTTTGGCTCTGTACACCACCACAATGGGTTTTAAATGAAACAATGAATACCTGCTTAAAGTGCAGACTCTCAGCTTTCATTTAAGGCTTTTTTCAAAAATGTAGTATGAACCGTGTCGGAATTACAACCATTTCTTCACACAGTCCCCCAACTCTAAGGGCTCATAAGTATTTGGACAAACTAACGTAATCATCAATTAAACAGTCAGTTTTAATACTTGGTTGCAAATCCTTTACAGTCAATGACTGCCTGAAGAGTTGAACACATAGACATCACCAGATGCTGGGTTTCTTCCCTGGTGATACTCTGCCAGCCCTTTACTGTAGCCGTCTGCACTTCCTGCTTGTGTTTTGGGTGTTTTGCCCTCAATTTTGGCTTCAGCAAGAGAAATGCATGCTCAGTTGGATTCAGGTCAGATGATATGACTTGGCCATTGCAGAACATACCACTTCTTTGCCTTAAAAATGTCTTTGGTTGCTTTTGCAGTATGCTTCAGGTCATTGTCCAACTGCACTGTGAAGCATCGTCCAATGAGTTCTGAAGCATTTGGTTGAATCTGAGCAGATAATGTAGCCCCAAACACTTCAGCTTTCATCCTGCTGCTCTTGTCAGCAGTCACATCATCAATAAATACAAGAGAACCAGTTCCACTGGCAGCCATACATGGCCATGACATAACAGTACCTCCACCATGCTTCACTGATGAGGTGGTGTGCTTTGGATCATGAGCAGTTCCTTCCCTTCTTCCTTCTCTTGTCTTCCCATCATTCTGGTAGTTGATCTTTGTTTTATCTGTCCATAGTATGCTGTTCCACAACTGTACAGGCTTTTTAGATGGTTTTTGACAAACTCTATTCTGGCCTTCCATTTTTAAGGCTAACCAATGGTTTGCATCTTGTGATAAACCCTCTGTATTTATTCTAGTGAAGTCTTGTCATGCTTACAAGAGCAGCAGGATGAAAGCTGAAGTGTTTGGGGCACCATTATCTGCTCAGATTCAACTAAATGCTTCAGAACTCATTGGACGATGCTTCACAGTGCAGTTGGACATTGACCTGAAGCATACTGCAAAAGCAACCAAAGACATTTTTAAGGCAAAGAAGTGGTATGTTCTGCAATGGCCAAGTCATATCATCTGACCTGAATCCAATTGAGCATGCTTTTCTGTTGCTGAAGCCAAAACTGAGGGCAAAACACAAGCAGGAAGTGCAGACGGCTACAGTAAAGGGCTGGCAGAGCATCACCAGAGAAGAAACCCAGCATCTGGTGATGCCTATGTGTCCAACACTTCAGGCAGTCATTGACTGTAAAGGATTTGCAACCAAGTATTAAAACTGACTGTTTAATTGATGATTATGTTAGTTTGTCCAAATACTTATGAGCCCTTAGAGTTGGGGGACTGTGTGAAGAAATGGTTGTAATTCCTACACGGTTCATACTACATTTTTGAAAAAAGCCTTAAATGGAAGCTGAGAGTCTGCACTTTAAGCAGGTATTCATTGTTTCATTTAAAACCCATTGTGGTGGTGTACAGAGCCAAAATGATGACAACTGTATCATTGTCCAAATAATTATGGACCTGACTGTAGTTGAATGAAATGACTTCTGACACTAGATGGCACCAGAGTACAAAATGTAAAATGCAAAAAACCCTTTAGCAATCAGTCTTGATATAATATATTAGTTTGTCTATTTCTTTTGGATGATTAGGCGGCAAAAAACATTCCCTGAGTTTAGTTAGACATCCAGCAAAAAACAACAACAACAAAAAACAGCAACATAGGCATGGAAGTCTGTAACGTCTCTCCATATAATGTGACAATACATAGAGTGATTTGATTCATTGTAATATAACAACATGTATATAGATATGTGATGAGAGTAAAAGTCTAGGAGGTTCTAAGAACATAATCTTTATTGTTGTAGAGGATGCAGCGCTGCGTAGTCGTCTGACAGAGTGTCTGGAGACCATCCTCAACAAAGCCCAGGAGCCACCCAAGTCCAAGAAGGTCCAGCACTCCAACGCAAAGAATGCTGTTCTGTTTGAAGCCATCTCCCTCATCATACATCATGACAGGTTGGTGATATTCACTGTGAAGAGCTTTCAGCTGCTCATTGAATTCTTGGAATATCTCAGAATTGCAGAGATGTGTTCTAGTTTTGGAAAATTCAGACACACTGGTTCATCATCGGGGTAATTTTACCATTAGCCTACTGTGTAGACTTTTAGAAAACAGTGTTAAGTTCCACCGTCTTGTATTAAATCAGTTCAGCTGTAGCAGGTACTGGACTGTAATGCTGCATTAAAAACACCAAGAGTGTCTTCACACGTCACATCAAAGTTACAGAGCAAACCCAGTTGTCATGAGTTCACATTCCTCTGTTGTGTATCATTTGGGTGATGAAATGTGTGCTGGCATTTGGACACTACAGCTAGTTGTTGTGTCTTGTCTCTCAGTGAGCCCACCCTGTTGGTACGAGCCTGCAACCAGCTAGGCCAGTTTCTGCAGCACAGGGAAACCAATCTCCGTTATTTGGCTTTGGAGAGCATGTGCACACTGGCCAGCTCAGAGTTTTCTCATGAGGCAGTAAAGACGCACATAGACACTGTGATCAACGCTCTTAAGGTGAGTCCTTCATCAGTTCTTTTAACTTTGGTTAATGTGAAAATGATGAACCTGGTGGTTGCTTGGTTGTTGTTTTTTAATACATCTGAACAGTGGGGAGCTATGAAATCTGACATTTACTACTAGGATTGTTATGCACTTTTTCAGATTATTAATTGATAGTTACCTTCTAAAATAAGTTATTGAGTGGAGCTTTTGGTCTTAGAGAGTGATTTACAAAGACTTTTAGCACTAGGAGTAGCTCCCGAGTTTGAGAGAAGTTAGAGACAGTCCAGAGGATTCCTGGTAGGCTGCAGGTTATGTGACTTGTAATAGTGGCAGAAAACGCAACAATGATGAACTTTTGATAACATACTTTGATGGTTGGCAAGTTAGTAGGAATAATCAGCCTACAGTGGAGGTTCTTAGCTGTGATTGAGCATGGAATTGTCATGCTTATGGAATTCTGTCTCCTACCCAATCTTTTCTGGAGCTTTAGCTACTTTCCAATGCCTAGAAGTAATCCAGGAGGTTGTAATCATACCCACTGCAATCACAGAAAAGGCACATTTTAATATGATAATATAATGTAATAATCAGAAATTAGGAAGGACATGAATTACTGAACCAAACCATCCACCCAGGATGGCCATAACTCATTTTCAGGTTTTCCATGTTCACATTATCCATATTGTGGATGATGTCTGTGACACTTATGATCCTAAATGTTACTCAAGCATCTTTTGGAAACAATTTCAGCAATTCTCTTTAATCTTTTTTCCAGCATTGATAGATATGCAATAGTCAACATATCGCTCGTTTTATGCCCTAATTTCTGCGTACAACACTATCACATGCTAGCTGATAAAACCTGCCAGAGACATTTAGTCCTATATTCTGTTCATGTTTGTTTTATATACAGACAGAGCGAGATGTGAGTGTTCGCCAGCGGGCTGTGGATCTGCTCTATGCTATGTGTGACCGCAGCAATGCCAAGCAAATCGTGGCAGAGATGCTCAGCTACCTGGAGAACGCCGACTACTCAATCAGAGAGGAAATAGTGGGTCATCAGTACAGGCCTGTTCACCATTTAGTTCCTCTGTGTGCAGCTCTCCAACTCAGACAGTTTCTTTTCAACATCAGGTGCTCAAGGTGGCTATCCTGGCAGAAAAGTATGCTGTGGACTACACCTGGTACGTGGACACCATTCTCAACCTCATCCGCATCGCCGGTGACTATGTCAGTGAGGAGGTGTGGTATCGTGTCATCCAAATTGTCATAAACCGAGATGATGTCCAAGGCTACGCAGCCAAAACCGTCTTTGAGGTAGGCATGAAGATTAATGTCATCACAGATCAGTGTGACTGCCAGTGTGACCCCTCAGCATCTGCCTCTTTGTTATAAGGGCACTTCTCTTAGCAAACTTGTCCATGTGGGCACCAAGAAAATTAAATGAGGGCTAAATAGGAATTGGCTACAACTGATTACACTGTGAGAATCCATACGTAGGTTAATTTACAAATGCTGAAAATGGCAAGCCCATCCCCAGGCCTCACATGGGCCTGCACATTTAAAAACAGCAATGTCTTTTTCCTTTCTGTCGACAGGTCACCCAGGTTAACATGCTACGTTTATAGTGCTGCAATTATGAATGTCCTGAGCTGTTCAGACATTTTTTTTAATGGATAGGTATGAACAAGGTGATTTCCAAACCTTGGGTTGCTCTGAGTGCATGAACTGCCACACATGACTCATAGTGCTCCGTTTAAACACTTGAACCACACAAGGAGGGAGCGAGTCATTATAGAATATTGTAGAAAGCCATTAAAGTTAAGTTGTGATCCATTTTTTTCAAAATGTAAAGCTATTCAGCAAATTTCTTCACATATGTCAACCTGCTTTACACTCACAGGCGAATTCACAATGGATATAAAGCACAACTTTTGGGGGCTAAACCTGCACAAATAAGACAAAAACAAAACGTGTAATTCTCCAATCACCTGCAAAGGGGGAAATGCAAACTAAACTGCGCTGCCAAGCAAATAGTGTTTCAGTGCTCCTGTGCTATTGACACATATTTAAATTAGGTAATATGCATACGTTTGTGGAGAAGTGGCCCCTTTCTATGTAAATGAGCCTCAGTGCAAAAACAGTCCAATTCACAAAGATCAGTTCTCATAGTTACACACAGTTACAGTGAAATTAATAGCGTCTTCAGAGAGTTGGTGTTAACTGGAGTGCACTGACAGACTTGGATATTAAATCCCAAATATGTTTTTCTTTCCTCTGTCACATTTACATTTCTTGCCTGAAGTTTTGAGGAGTGCTTCTGCACCTTGTCAGTCAGGACTTGTAGTTTGTTGCCTTAGAATTTCAATTTTCCTTTTCTCTCTGCCTTTGAATGTCCTGCCTACTGTGCTCTTGGGGCAAAGGCAACATTTATACCTTGGCACATAGATAACTGCAACCAGACACCAAAAATTTGCACTCAGCAGCAACATCTTATGGGCGTGTTGCACTGTAATATTGTTAGTGCAATATGTTTTGTGAATCAGACCTTGAGACGGGGCAGATACGGCTTACAAGTGATGTGCAATTTATGATGCTATCAGAGACCACGCTCTATTCTTTGTGAATTCGCCCCTATGTGTGCACTGTGCACCTGAATAATCAAGTAGTAGATATTCCTAACCCAATGCTGTCATGCTTTGTGAACACTTACAGGCGCTACAGGCTCCTGCTTGCCATGAGAACCTGGTTAAAGTGGGAGGTTACATCCTAGGAGAGTTTGGCAACCTGATTGCAGGTGACTCGCGCTCCAGGTAAACATCACCCACATAGTCAATTCCTATGTTTCGAAAGTCATGTCAAAGTCATGTTTTTAGTTCAGTTAATGTTACAGCTCAGGATATGTTTGCCCAATCTACAAAAACTTCTTTTTTTTTGTCCAGGTTTTGAGACATCTGAATTGATTTTTGTTTTTAGTGCCCATAGCATTGAAAATGACTTTTGAAAATTTCATAGCAATTTCTCTTTCCTGTTTTAGACCTCACTGTTAGTGTTTTCGCCAGGACTTTTCCTTCTGTTAAACTTCCTTTATATTAAGCTAACAATATCTTTATGGCCGGATACAACTAGGCTGAGTGCAAAAATATGTTTATTTGTAATAAGTGTTAACCAAAGCTTTAAACAAATGCTGCAGACACCAAAATGTTGTCTTAAAACTAAACATGGTGCTGTGTTTAGCATAAGAAAGAAGCAGAAGAGCTTAATATACTGGGGCAATATTGACTTCATCTTCAGGGTGTCTGCGGGGTCTTAAAAAGTATTAAAAGTTGATAAATCAAATGTTGGAAAATTAAGGCCCTTAAAAAGTATTAAAAGGTCTTAATGGCAATTTTATGAAGTATTAAATTTTCTTGGCATTCAAGCTTTGACAAAAAGTATCCATGAATGTATAATTTATTTTCCTCCTCGCGACTATTACAAACAACGATGTGTAGGTAGACACACTCAGACTGCCACTGGGGGTGGGGGCTGAGCGAAAAAAAAAGTCCAAAAAAGTTAATAACTTAAAAATTATGGCGAAAGGGTAGTTTCTTGCAAGCCTAGAATTAAGATAAAAATATTCACAAACGAAAAAGCACTTCTGGTTGCTGGTAAGTAGTGTTTAACTTTTGATTTAACATTAAAAATTAAAACCCTCGGCACACACTGCAGCACAAGCAGACAGATGCGCGCAACCCAGACTCAGGGCCGAATTCACAAAAGGATTGCGTGGCTTTTGCGGCCACTAAACCGGTAAAAATGGAGCAAACAGATACCGTCTAATTCACAAAGCACGCGCAGAGGGTGAAATGCTCCACTAACTGCACTGCCAAGCAGATTGCGTCTCGGTGCTCCGGTGTTATTTGCACGTATTTAAATGAGGTAATATGCATATATTTGGCGCAAAAATTGCCCCTTTCTATGCAAATGAGCCTCATTGATAAACAACGTCTAATTCACTAACACCAGCGCTAATAGCCACACGCAGTTTGAGTGAAGTAAATAACGTCTTTAGAAAGCTGGTGCAAACTGGGCACTCCTCTGTGGAAGCCTCTCGCCCAGACTTTCCAGTGATTGTGGCAGCAGTTATTGTCTGTTAAATCAGTCTGTAAATAATATTTTGACATTATTATTATAATCATTATTACTTTAATGGCATCCGAAGATACTGATGCGTTGAACAGGTGACAGTCTGCGGTCGTTCTCAAAACGCAATTCTGTCACGCACTTCAACAGCAACTTTCAATCATTTATTTTACGAAACGGGGGAAACAAACGTGAACAGAAACGGTTTCATAATTCATATGAAATTCAAAAGATAACGAAAAAACAGCTACAAGTGAGAGGGAATAGTGATAAAGTGGTCAAACTTGGTCAAATCCACAGCCTCAACCCATCTGACACTGTTAGACTGACTCACCAGCAGACATCACTACATGAGGGGATACAGTATTCAGTACTTTGCCAAACAAAGTCTGCCATTGTTCTGCCACGGTGTTCTTGGCGCAAAGCCAGCATTTATACTTTGCCATGTGGCTAATTGCAGTAGGGGCAAATCAGGGGCAAACTGCACTCAGCTGCCAAACTTTGTGGGCGTGTTTGTGCTGGTATATCACTAGCGCAATATCCTTTGTGAATAGGATGTGAAGACGGAGCAAACTGCGGGAGCAAGTGAAGTGCAATTCAAGGTGCTATCAGCAGCCACAGTTCATTCTTTGTGAATTCGGCCCTCAGAGCACAGTGGACCACTGGAAAATGTCACCATCAGCATATTATTTTACATCAGTAAAATCTATTTTATCATTATTTTGAGTCACACTGTTGAAAGAATTTAGTTGTCTGTGTTCAAGCAGGATAATAGGTCTCCATTCATTGCATGTGGGGCTTTCTATTTCATTGTCGGAGATGTTTTCTTTTTTAATAACCAACCAAAAACAATCAATCAATTAAAAACACAAACTGGAACTGGAACATGAAATCTTATATGCCTAACAGACATTGCTTCTCGTTCTTTGAGTTTACATATGGCTAAAGGGGAAAAAAAACAACCATAAATGGACGGCGTGATTAGTGTTGCGTTCAAGGTCCCCCAAAAAACGGGAGAAAAAAAGGCCTAATATTCGATTTTTTTTTTCTTTCACAATGAAATCCCATGCCATCAAACGAAGCTTTGAAGCTTCGAATTTTTTGGGTCAGCCCTAAATCCCACATGTAAGGGGCTAGCCATAAGGTTGTTGTTTTCAGCAAGTTGGCCGTGAATAGTTGATGTTGAGCTGTAGAGCTGTGTTACTTGTTATGACCTAAGGTGTATTTTAATAAACCTGCCTTTGGTTTAATTTATTCTTTCAAGCTTTATTCCTTCTCATCTTATCTGAGTTCTGTTGTATGTTGTATGGCGATGAGGTCTTAAGGTTTTTTTGGAAGGTCTTAAAAAAGTCTTAATAAGGTATTGAAATTAACCTCAGGATTCCTGCATATACCCTGATCTTGTGACAAGTCTTGAGCTGACCTTGATGTAAAGACGTTTTACTGGTTTGTGTTGTCTTCTCTTTCAGCCCTCTAGTCCAGTTCAACCTTCTCCACTCCAAGTTCCACCTATGCTCTGTGCCCACTCGGGCACTGTTGCTGTCAGCCTACATCAAGTTCATTAACTTGTTTCCAGAAGTGAAGGGCACGATTCAAGACGTCCTGCGCTCAGATAGCCAGCTCCGCAACGCTGACGTGGAGCTTCAGCAAAGAGCTGTCGAGTACCTGAGGCTCAGCTGCATCGCCAGCACTGACATATTGGTTAGTGAATTATGTAGGATGTGGACAAAATACTGATAACACCAAACAGTCTACCATACACACAACACACACACACACGCACACGCACGCACACACTTTTGTGAGGTGCTGTCAACATTCTGAATGGCGTCACTTGGTATATATAATATTAGTTCACATCCGCAATAAATGTTTAACAGTTATGGCCAAAACGCACCGGCGGCGTATGACGCGCGTCAAAACAGCCGCCCCCATTATTTTCTATTTACAAACCCACACCGGCGGCGGCTTGATGCGCGTTGACGTGCCGCACTGCGGCACTTTACGCTATTGTCCTATTTTTCCAGCGTCGCGGCCCTTGAAAAAGCGCTATTTTGTATTTCCCAGCCTAGCGGACTGAAGTGTGCAATAGAAATCCGGTTGACGCCCCGCAGCGCGAAGCTTTTTGTGTGTGTTGGAGGTGGCACTTGACTCGCGTCAATGACGCTGCCGTCATATGACGCCGCCGGTGTGTTTTGGCCTTTATTGTTACAGTATTCCTCCAGTAAAGTCTGGTCCTAACTTAAGAATTGAAAAGAATTACTACATTTCTATGCCCTCAGGGAGAAACAGCAGAGGTACTGCAGCATATCACACAACAAAGGTCTTATATTTAGAGTCTGACAAGATACATCACTCTCTGTTGAAATATGATCAGCAGATGACAATAATTGATTGAACAATCAAATTGTACAATTGCATCACAATTTAGGGCAGCATGTTCCTCTGAGTAGTTCATTTTATGTGAAGTTAGATCAGTCCGTCACAGTGAAGACAGGATTGGGGAAAAGTGCAGGTCAAACGCTTGGCTGAGAGTTTGATCATCATCAGTAGGACACATGTCATTAGCTGAAGTCTGCATCAAGGCTCATCTCATTGGACCACCTTTATTTTTGTACCCATGACATTTAGGGCAGTCACAGTTGGTTTTTCTTTTTCTTTTGGGAGTCCTTTTACAAATGTCCAAAAGCATAGGTGTGTTCTCATCGGAGTGATTGTGGGATGATCGAATTGTGTCTGAAGCCCCCTTCCTCCATACCCCTCAGACATCTATTTTAGGGAAACTATGCTTGACAGTTTTTGTAAATTTTGAGAAACCAATAATCAAACATGCAGACACACTCAATGACTAGCCAATCAGTCCTTTTTAAATCCTGCCCCATTCCACTCTGTGCTCAAGTAACAGTTGAGCAAGCTCTATTACCAGCAGAGCCTCAGTCATCTGTCCCATTTCCTGTTATACTTAGATAATATGTGCTAGGCTTGTCTATGTTGAAAAGAAACCAAATTTTGAAGATGGTTAAAAGATGTGGCTGGGGTACTGTCACAATCTTCATGGACTGAGACTGGGAGGCCGTGGGTTTGATCCCCGGCCGGGTCATACCAAAGACTATAAAAAAGGGACCCATTGCCTCCCTGCTTGACACTCAGCATCAGGGGTTGGAATTAGATCACCACATGATTCCCGGCGCAGCATCGCTGCTACTCACTGCTCCCTCATGGGATGGGTCAAATGTGGAGAACAAATTTCACACACTCAGGTGTGTGACAATCAGTGTAACTTTAACTTTAAGAGGAGTTAGCCTAATGTCAGATCACCAGCGTCTGGTTTGCTTCCTCCTAATTTCGGGGGTAATGGTCAGATAGGTTGGTTGCTGATAACATGAATTATCGTCAGCCAGAAAAGATCAAGGCTAATGTTTATATTATCTGTGTATGGCTACATGTCACCCACCCAAAGTAACGTGCTACAGTAAAGAGAGACTAGGTCAGCACCATGGTCTGTATCCAGTAACAAGTAGATAGAGTACTTAACTGATCCCCAGAAGGGTTAAAAGAGACAAATACCCAGTAGTGCGGGAGCAATTTTGACTCATCCTTGGTCTCTACACAAAGACCTTGTGGCTTCTTCCTTTTTTGTTGAGATGGGAATGACTTTGCCTCAGTTTGCATCATTTCACCATGTTCATAAAAGTTCACATTGTGAATATATCCTTCCATCTCATGCTGTACTTATTGCTGTCGGCTTCGTCAAGCGGCATCTGCCTCAACGGAACCTTGCCCATCTCACTGTGCCATGATGTACTTTCTGTAGTTATTTTAGTTTTAAAATGTCCAAGTGACTTCCTAAATTACACTTGCGAGTTGAAAAAAACAAACAAACACTCTTGGTATCACAGTGGCCACTCCTGTGGTGCTAAATGTACGGTGGTGCAGTAACTGTCTATATTGCCTAAAAGCCTAAAGCTTTACATTATTGTCTCACACTCTCTCTGTTCCTCCACAGGCCACAGTCTTAGAAGAAATGCCTCCATTCCCAGAGAGAGAGTCCTCAATCCTGGCCAAACTGAAGAGGAAGAAGGGCCCAGGCAACCTGCCCGACATCGACGACGCCCGCTGGAATGTCAACGGCAGCACCGAGCACAGTGAGAACACTGAAAGCACAAACAAGGTAACTCCAGTGTAATAAGTAGCAGTAAAATACGACCAGTACAGCTTGAGTTTTTGTTTTTCACCATATATTTTTTCCTACAAACCCGATGCTATCTTAACAAGTAAGGAAACGTTACCAGTTTCTCATACAAATCAGCACATTGAATCATTTTCTGCAATGTGCTATTCTACTGTAGCGGTGCTCCCTAATCCCTAAAACAAGCCTGCATCATATTGGTCATTACTGCCTTTCCTTTATTTTCCTCTAGTTTTAAGCATTTCCTTGATCTTCACCTCTACTTGTCTTCTCTCCTTCCCTCCCCACCTTCACCCCTCTATCCTTCTTCTCCTCTTTTTTTCCCTTTCCTCTTCTTTCTCCATCAGTCTTCTCCTTCACTGATGGCAGACCTTCTTCCTACCAACAGACCCCGTCCTGCCTCCTCTAGTCCCACCATACTCTCTGCTGGGACCATGGTATATTGATAGCTAAAAACAACACAGTAGAGTGAATTACATAATTATTTACTTCCACTGGAGGGGCAGCTACTTTTGTCTCCAATATATCCTGTATTATATTAGAAGCTCCCCTGGTCGTCACTGCTCTCTCCACTTGCTTTAGTGCTGGCATGATATATTAACTAGCCTCTGCTTCCTCAGTGGAATACAAACGTAACAGTACAACACTGAATGTTTTAAAAGTGACAGACAGTTTAAGTTGCAGTTCATGGCATGATACAGTATCATGAAATATTGTCAACATAATAGACTATTCACTATGATGTTCCTCAGCCAATAGTGCTTCACAGAAGTTTACAGTGCGTCTACTAACCACGCCATCTCTCAGTTGACAGTCAACCAACAACATGGGAAATACCCACGCACCTAAGACCTGTAGTGTTGTTATAGTTTACATTTTCTCACACAAAAAGTGAATTCAAGCTTCAGCCCAATGCAAAGTTTAAAATACAGAAAGCAGAGGAATAATTGGATTATTTTGGGATTGTATTTAGCCTTGTAGATTAAAAAAACTGTACACATCTGTTCAGATTTTGATGTTGTTTGCATGTTGACACTGTATTTTAAAGTGAATATTTCTCTCTCAGGCACCCACCCAGCCCCTCACAGACCTGCTGAATTTAAATTCCCCCCCTCCAGCAGGACCAAGTCTGCTAGTTGATGTCTTGTCCGAAAGCTCCACTCCTGCATCCATAGATGTCTCTGAGGAAAATTTCTCAAGGTGGGACCATTCTGTGAGCTTAGTTGATGGCATTTGCAGACAGTGTGGTTACACATGCTGTAGGGTAATCCACATTCTATTAGATATTAACAGAGTTAATTAGAATTGCACTTTCAGACAGTTGGGTGACAAACAGGGGACAGTTAAAAAAATTCAAGCTGTGGAGGTTGAGATATCCTAAAATTATTCTTTACAGTTTGTTGCAAGCCAAGCATATGGGTTGACAAATGTGAAGGTTCTGAAAGGTCTTCGTTGTAAAATTGTTATTGTTTTCTTGTAAATTCCAGGTTTGTTTGTAAGAACAACGGTGTGATCTATGAGAACCAGCTGTTGCAGATTGGACTGAAATCTGAGTATAGGCAGAACCTGGGTGAGTAGCTTTATAACTCTAATTATTTTTCTATAAGAAATGTTAGGATATTGTTAAAGGATACTTCTAGGCTAGCTTTAGAGAAGAAAGGAATAAGATGTGGAATTGAAATAGTAATTATATATCATTTTAAATGTAATGGATACTGGTCATATGTGATTACTTCAAAAAGAATGAACTCAGTTTATTTGTTGTCATCCTTCAGGTCGCATTTATGCGTTTTACGGCAACAAGACATCTACTCAGTTCCTTAGCTTCACCACATCAGTGACCTGTGATGACACACTCAAGACCCATATCCTTTCTACTGCTTGATAGTTTCTTATTACAGACTTTTTTGTCCCATTCCATCCCAAAAAGTATACTGCAGATTACATAACACGTTACTAAATCAACACCTACTACTTCTTCCCAGCTGAGGAGTGCTTTACACTTAAATTCTGCACAACACAACAAAACTGACAGCTTGAATGTGTGTGAATACTTTCCAGAGCTGCTATAGGCTAAGCTGAGCCGATGCTTGTGTCATTTAGGTGTTTAAAGAGTCCTTAACCATTGACTTTACAGCTGAATGTCCACCCTAAGGCCGTAGACCCCATAGTGGAAGGTGGGGCTCAGGTCCAGCAGATCCTCAACATTGAGTGTGTGTCAGATTTCACAGATGCACCAGTGCTCAATATCCAGTTCAGGTTGGTGTCTGAATGCATACTTAATTTTTGATGTATAATAATCACTTTTATATGCTACTTTCTGACTGTATTTGTGTGGACAGATATGGTGGAACTCTTCAGAACATCGCAGTGAAACTCCCTGTGATGCTCAACAAGTTTTTTCAGCCCACAGAGATGGTATCCCAAGAATTCTTCCAACGCTGGAAACAGCTTGGACTGTAAGGCTCACTTTACATCATCAATGTGCCACTGCCTCAGCACTTGTCTCTGGCACAAAAGGAAGAGACTACTGCAGTTTTATGAGAGAAAATACTTTAACTATTTGAAATGTAGTTCAACTTCTTGGAATCAACAATGATCCAAAAGTCACTGTATATTTTGTTTGTTTTATGGCTAATAGGTCTCCTAAAAACACAATATTGGTTTAGTACTGTCATACAGTAGTCAGATAGCCATTTTGGATCTGGTTCCAAGCAAGGTTATAGTTTTGAAATTTCAGTTTCTATTTTATTCTATTCAGTTGTAATTTTTGATTTAATTTAAGTTAAGTTTGTTAGTTTTTAGTTTAGTTTCAGTTTTTCAGAAAGGCTTAGTTTTTATGATTAGTTTAAGTTAAACAGAAGTTCTAATATATTTTTGTTCAAGCCAGGTAAAATGCCCCAGAAGTGTGTAGCTACATATACAGCGATCAGCCACAACATTAAAACCACTGACAGGTGAAGTGAATAACACTGATCATCTTGTTACAATGCAGTGTTCTGCTGGGAAACCTGATGTCCTGGCATCCATGTGGATGCCACCTGACATGCTTCACCCTCTCAAACACTGGCAATGACGCTCCCCAACAGCAGTGGCCCCCCCAGCTGGACCATGCACCATACCACACTGCAAAAAGTGCTCAGGAATGGCCCGAGAAATGTGACAAAGAGTTCAAGGTGTCAACCTAGCCTCTAAATTTCCCAGATTCAAATTCCCCAATCTGATTGAACATCTGTGCGATGTACTGGAATACCACTTCAACTCAACCCACACAATCCACCACTGATACTCTGGTGCCAGAAGCCAAGGGACAGAATCCGATCCAATGCTTGATCAGATTGGGATCTGGGGAATTATGAGGCCAGGTCAACACCTTGAGCACTTTGTCACATTCCTCGGGCCAATGGTGCGTTGTCCTGCTGGTGGGGCTGCAGGGAGTGTCATTGCTATGAGGAGGGGGTACTTAGTCTGCAGTGTTGTTTGGTTGGGTGAAGGCTGTCAAGTGGTATCCACATGAATGCCAGGACCCAAGGTTTCCCAGCAGAACATTGCATTTTAACAAGACAATCAATGTTATTCACTTCACCAACCAGTGCTCTTAATGTTGTGGCTTATAGGTGTACACATAAAACATATGGTTGGAGAACTGTATGGGCACGGCCACAATGTTTAATGTTTGTTGTTTGTGCTAATTTAGTTTCCAATGTGAAGCAACTGCAGCATAGCGACATCTCCTGGAATGTCACATTTGTTCAATTCCAGTGTTTCAATGTCACAGGAGTTGACAGAACTTCATTCTGTCTCCTTTTTCTTTGGAGGCCATATACCGGTAGTTCAAAAACTAAAACTGAAATGAATTTACATTCATTTTAATTTGTTGTTTTCAACCAGGCAAAAATGTTGTTGCCAGGGCCAACAGTGTGGCACATCCTCGCCAGTAAAATAATCTTGCTGTAAAAATAATGGGAACACAGAGCATTGTGAATAGCTTTGGACTGTTTTGGCATTGGGCGGCATGGTGGTGCAGTGGTTAGCATTGTTGCCTCAGGTTCCTGGTTTGAACCCCAGGGTGGGGGAATCCTGTGCAGAGTTTGCATGTTCTCCCCGTGCCAGTGTGGATTTTCTCCGGAAACTCCAGCTTCCTCCCACAATCCACAGACATGCACATTAAATGGTGACAAATTAATTGGTGACTCTAAATTGGCTGTGGGTGTAAGTGGTTGTCTGTCTCTGTGTGTCAGCCCTGTGATAGTCTGGTGTCCTGTACAGCGTGTACTCTGCCTCTCGCCCAGTGTCAGCTGGGAAGGGCTTCAGCCACCCTGCCACCCCTAATAAGAAAAGCAGTTACAGAAAATGAATGATTGAATGTTTTTGGCATTTGGGTCATGCATAAATGCAAGTGTTCACAAAATATTATCAGAATGAGGTTCAGATAGGTCATGTTCCTGTCCACCTGCAGATATGTAACTATAATTATACCTCTCTTCTCTGTGTCCTCAGTCCTCAGCAAGAGGTTCAGACAATCTTCAAAGCCAAACACCCAATGGACAGAGATGTTACCAATGCCAAGGTAAAAAAAATAAATAAATAAGGGAAACTGCTTAGCTGTACATTAGTGTTAAACATTTGGACTCATTTTGGCATGCTGTAGTGAGAGTTGTTTAACCACTCCACATTCACATCATGGAGAAAATCTGCATGAATGACATCCCTGTTGGTAGGCGATAGTTTTTGTCAGCCAAAATATAGAACTTGATAAAACAGTCTAGACTCAATGTCTATGACATGTCACATCAGCACCTTAAAGAACCAAACAAAAACTGGCCATTAGCAGATGAATCAGAATGGTAAGTGTAGTTAACAACTTTTATTTCTTTATGTTGTTTGATAGCTTGTAGGCTAATTGGCAGTGGCTTACACAGCGTTAGTGATTGTAATAATACAATCTTGTACAGTGTGTTAAAGTGTGTTCACATTGTGTCCAGTTAATGTCCAAAAACTACACACTCTACCATGTTTGCTGTCAAAACGTTCACTATGCTAATGCTAATTCTGCTCTCTGTGCTTACAAATCAATCTCAAATTTTAAGGTAAGGATAGATGTTGCCCCCTTTATTAGAGGAATGTGAAAACACCTCTCTAGTCACCAATTTTGCACAGATACAAGTCAGTGCAGTAAAGCTCATTCATTTAAGGGGACATAAACAGAAGAAAAACACATTTCTGAGTGGAGGGAGACTTAAACAACAGGACCCCACCAATGCAGCCCCCTACACTGTTTGAAGGCAGTTTTCAGTCTGAATTATGGAAGACGCATGGCCTATGATTTCTTTAGACCTGATTTTCATCTTCTTTGTGTACATATAATCATGATGTTTGTTTTTATTTTTTATTCCTCTTCTATAACTGATTTCGTAGATCTTAGGTTTTGGTGTAGCTCTGCTGGATGGGGTGGATCCCAATCCTGCGAACTTTGTTGGAGCCGGAGTCATTCACACTAAGAACTCTCAGGTGGGCTGCCTCCTCAGACTGGAGCCCAACACACAAGCACAGGTAAAGACACACACACACACACACACACACACACACACACACACACACACACACACACACACAGATTCATCCTTGTATTGAACCATCATATAGCATGTGTAACTGTGTGTGTGTGTGTGTGTGTGTGTGTGTGTGTGTGTGTGTTCTCTATTCAGATGTACCGTCTCACCGTCCGGACCAGCAGGGACACTGTGTCTAAAAGACTGTGTGATCTTCTCTCTGATCAGTTTTAGACTCATCACAGCACAAGCATTTCTCCACCTTCACTCTCTTGGTCTCACTTTAGATGGGAATGATGTTTTGTACAGTGTAAATTCTTTCTTTTTTTTTTTTTTTTACACTTACTCCACATGTCAATGAAGTGAAATGTATTTTTCGCACATAGCTTTACTAATATAACACTGCTTTAAACCTGCCTTGTGTACTCACACTGAGCACCTTCGCCGACATGTTGCGGATGGTGCAAGCGGCTCTGAGTGCTTCTCTGTGCTGCTCTGCAGCTCCAGAGTTCTGAACAGTTTTGAAATTGTGTGTTTTTGCTGCTTGGGTACTGCCTTTCTTATTCAAACATTTTGAAGAGTTGGTTAAAGAGCATTAATGAGATTGAGTTAGTTGAAAATCTCAACAGAATTGTAAGCTTACCAATGATCTCAACAATGAATTCAGTTGTTCTGATAGCGTTTCTATGAGATATGTATTCTTGTAGCGTTTTAAACAAATGATGCACAGAAATGGGAAGTTTTCCTCAACTTCTTGCCCATTTTGCACTTGTTTGGCAAAAAAGTAGATCACATAGGTAGATCAGATAGGTTTAGATGAGAGAATTCTGCTTCACTATCAGCATTATTACTTATTTCACCAATTTTACATGTCTGTCATCTCAGGAGGAAAAGCAAAGCTTTGCATTTTGGTATTTTGTACCAAATAATAGTCTTTGGACGCTACTATTTTTTTTTCCCGTGGTGACATTTTTTGAGCTATAATGTGTATAAAGTTTACACATAGAATTCAGGCACTTCAGAAAAATGGCAAAAAAATAATATAGAACACTAGGTAGCAAATGGATATCAGTTTCTGATAGTTATGAAATGCATTGTCTGATTTTGTTTCCACAGTCGTGCCTATGAGCTCTTGTCACTCTGTGAACAACAGAACGAGCCTTCAATTAGACAAGAGTAATGTTAAATATATGTAAGTCTAAAGCACTGCCACACTGTCACACTACTTTCACCTAAATGCTTTTATTCACAGCACAGCCAAACTGGTAATATTTCTTTATTTCAGTAAAGTCTGGTGTATTTTCTGTTTTATGAGATGTATGTTTATTATAATCCTTATTGGATGCTTTGCATAAAGACTGGCTCTTTCCAAAGGTAAAAACAATCTACCACTACAGCAGTGTACAAACAACAGGCTGCAGGGGGGGTTCACACGACAGCAAGACTCCAGAAGTCATTGTGCCCAACAGATAGAAACAGAGTGCTCCAGTGATGACATCTTTCTGTAGGCTGATGTGGAAGCTAACTTCGCCCTGGTTCCCTCAGCAAAGTCTATGGGATTTTAATAATGGATTTTTATTATTGCAGAAAATAGGTTCAATAGCAAACAAACGTTTATAATACCTTATAAAGCATGTAACCAAAACCCATTTAAAAAAAGCCCATTCACTTGGAGACGAGGGAACCCGAGTGCAAAAATGCTAACTCATTTCCAGGTTTTAGGACTCATTTCTGGGGCACTTGTTACTCATAACCTCCTTTACACAGCTGTTTTTGTATTAGACAAGAAATAACGTGCTTGTAGTTGGATTTTTTTTTTTAACTGTTGGACTGAGCTATGTTAGTTTAATGCTTAGCTTAATCAGAGACTAACTGTCTCCTGGCTGTAGCTTTATATTTAATAGACACACATGAGCGTGGTATTGATCCTCTTCTCTAACTCTTAGCAAGAACAGAAATAAGAGAGTATGTACCAAAATGTCAGACTATTCTTTAATGAGCTTTTGTTCAGAAATATTGATGAAAATTAGTAAGAATGTAAGAATAAATGTAAAGAGTGTAAGAATAAATCTTTAGATTGTTAAAAGGTTTGACTGATTTATGAATAAGGGTACTTCAATCTGGAACAGACAAGCATTACTGTGATGTTACCATGTTTTATCCATAATAATAATAATAATAATAATCAGTTATGGCTCATGGGATATATGGTTTCACATTATATAAGGCCAGTGGCTTTGGTCCTTTTGGAGGTCTTGAATGATCTATTTACTTTTGTCAAGAAGACCAAATATCCCAGTGTCACACTGTGCCTTCTGTTGTTTAGCAGCTTATTTTCAAGAAAGCAAATGGGGTGAAGGTGAATGTCAAGGGGTGACATTTCATTTCTTTTTTTAACAATAAATAGAACAAAGTATAGCTGTGAATGACCACTTGACAATAAGCACTGATGTTCTTTTTAGGCTATTTGGATACAGTACCACCATAAGGTCAAATGACTATTAAATGTCAGAGGGATTGCTCGGAGGAACAAACCAAACAGCTAGGTTGCTCCATATAATTGTTGATTAAAATTTCCCAGATGTGTAATTAAGCTACTGTTGGCTAACAAATTTGCCTTTCATATTTTAGAGTGAGAAACAGCACTTTTAAAGTTTCAAATAACTACTCATTGGATTTTATTGTAAAGTGGTGTTCAAGTAGAGTACAAGCTTATGCTAAACTATACCGTAATTGGGCCTAAACCCTGACTGTAAGACCTAGATTTGGGTCCCTGGTACTGTATCCAGTACACTCAGTGCTTACTATCAGTGACTGTAACATTTTAACTTCACAACCTGTCACAATGCTGTTGTGTTTTTGTGCCTTCTAAAAAGCATTCAGTCTTTTTGCCAGACATTTGAAAAAGAAAGCTGAATATCTTGTTGCTATTTAAATGTAATGTCATTTCAAGACCCAAAAGTTGTTTTTACAAATAAAAAAATTGGCCTTTATAAACAAATAACATATACTGCTGGCTTTTTAATGGAAAATTAGAGTTATGTCTGTCAAAACATGGATATTTCACACACATCTTCCCCCCGGCAGCACAGAAGAGCTATACAATCGGCTCAGTTTCAAGGTGGACACCCAAGATTAGTGTCACTAATAAAGTGTCTGACCAAGATATGACGTTGAAAAGTGTTTTTGCAGAACATTATGATGTCACAGTGAAGTTGACCTTTGACCCTTTGGATATAACATGTTATCAATTTATCATTTCATCCTATTAGACATTTGTGTGGAAATTTTGTCTTAATTTGCGTATGAATTCTTGGCCATCAAATTCAAATCAGTTCATTCTCGACTTAAAGTTGACATTTGTGCCAAATTTGAAGGAATATCCTCACAGCATTGTTGAGATATCACGTTCATGACATTAAGACAGACAAGGTCACAGTGACCTTGACCTTTGACCCATGAACATCAAAATGTAGTCAGTTCATCATTAAGTCCAAGTGAACATTTGTGCCAAATTTGAAATTCCCTCAAGGCATTATTGAGATATCACATTCCTGAGGATGGGATGAACAGACAACCTGAAAACATAATGCCTCCGGCCACAGCTATTGCCGGCACAGAGGCATAAAAACATGATTAATTATCAAGTGTTATCAAACAGTATGTTCACATTATACCTGAGTGTTGCATACAGTTGACTGCAGGGTTCTTCAGTATAAGCCTCACTGCTGGCTGGTTGGCTTTGAGCACTCAGTTCAGAGGGTAGAAACAGATGTGTGTTTTACTTTGGAAGACTCAAAGATAGCTGCACCAGTTTCCATTTCTGCCATGTATCATCTGTGTTTAGAGAAGCATCAACACCACAGGAAAAGTGATGTGGTGACAGCCAACATTTTGTCAAAACTTTATGCTTCACTATCAATTTTATTGTTTAAATCAAAGCAACAAATTGAGATATTTATACGTTTTGACTTGATCAGGGAGGAATTTATATTTTCAATTATTTTCCTAGCACTAACATAATTGTCATTCACTTTGGTGACTTAGTTTGGATTTTTTGGAGCAAATCTGTTTTACGCAATCGATTATTGATTTAGCATACATGACTGCAATCTTTGTACTGTTGTAACTACTGCAGTCAAAGGTTATTCTAGACCGATATGACCTATTACTGATTTCCTTAGCATGTGCTGCAAAGGGGGGATGGTAGTATAAACCAAGTGAAGAACTTGAACAGAGCTTCGGGGTTAGCATTTCAGTAAAATCACAAAAGGGTATCTCTTAGATGCTGAATAGTATATAATTCTGTATTACTTAGATGCCTCCACATTGAGACAGTAATAACACATTTGTTGTGAGAACAACAATACACAGTTTTTTGCAAAAAAGTGGGGAAAAACGATTGACTACTTAATGTTCTGAGGAGGGTCTGTGACTGAAACATGAAAAGCAGTACAGGCACTGATTGCTTTGGTGGTGTGCCGCCTTCTCTACTTTTGAACTGATTTGGATTTTTGAGGTTGAGCACCCCACTGGAACACACACTTTGAGGTTCAAAGTTTTAATTTACGATCTAATAATTTTAACTTTAATAATTTTAACTTGGTACGTTTATTTTTTTTATTTATTTGATTTATTTTGAACATGTAAAAGAATTCAAACAAGATTAATAAATAAAAAGAACAGTAATCTTAAGGCTAATTCTCAATATGTATATTCTTGTAAACAACATAATAAATATTAATTATTTACATGTCAATAAGGAGTAGGAGTAAGTGCACACTTCTATTGTCCTACCCTGTCTCCGTAACAGTTTACTCAAAATTTAACATATATACAGCTCACAATAACCTGATCTCATAATACATATTTACTATACCAATAAATTTAACTTAGTATGACATAGTTTTGATATACTATCTTATAACATCATGAGTATTTTTTTTTTTATATAATGCAACATTATATTGTAACGTTTCATCTATTTTTTTTAATGTTCCTAGCAGTAATGGGCTTCCATACAATCATTTACAGTGTATTTCAATCAATGTTCCTGCAGAACAGTTTTACTCCAAGGACTCAGTCAAACTTAGTAAGACATAACATGTTATTTTACCTGAAAGGACCAAGTAAATGGTTATGGGCTCAAGAAAAACATGTAAGTCCATTACTGACCCATGACCTCCCTACTACTGCTCTGGACCTTTGACTCAGTTGAAAGGTAGTTGGTGGACTTTTGATCTTAGATTATTTTGTCACAAAAGAAAAAAAATTCATTTGCCATATTGTACAGAGGTTGTGAGAACCTACATTGATACAAATGTGTGTGTTTTCAAAATCCTAAAAACTTTAAATGAGCAAATAATCAGTCAAAAACACAATAGCTTCAACTGTTTTTAATCCCTAAGCAGAGGTATGTTAAAACACCCTGATACAGAGTGTGGGAATAGAGATGACATTCTAATCCAGAATAAATGACTCTCCAGGAACAATATTTTACAGAGATTTGAAAAAAAAAAAAAAAAGCAGAGTTGAAAATTGACTATCTATCTGTCATACAAAACATTATTTGAGCTAATGTCTCTATCCATTCATTATAACATATCATAAAATGTTTCTGTGGTGACTGCACTACACAGTGACGTCTTTCCTGTTAGGCACTGTTGGATGAAGGACTCAGATCTGAAATTCTGAAATTAAAATACATGCAAGGATATATTATGCGCGATTGTCCTAAAAACAACTTAGACTCATACTACGACTCATATTACGATACACTCAGTGTGTGCAGATTTTTTTTTTTGCCCTCTGCCTGGATTTTCTTATTTTCTTCTTATTTTCTGTGTTCAGGATGTTTATGGGTGTGTAACCCCACAGGGCTCAGGTGAGGTCGGGGCTTTATAAAATAGCAGTGACCAGTTTTCAGACCGTAAGCAGTAGGCATCCAAAAGGCACAGCGCCAAATATAGCGAAGTGAAATACCAAAGTAGAGTGAATCTGAAGTTGGCTCTCACTTTACTTTAACCAATCCTGCATCATATACCTGTTAAGTACTAAACATAAAAGTACTCATGATGCAGAATGACTATTTTCAGAATAATGTATATCATTTGGCAGGACTATAATTAGTGGTGTACAAATGTGTAAGCATCACTAATATTGCAGCTGGCAAAGGTGGGGCTACTTTCACTTCCTTTATATACTACAGGGTAGTTTGATCTATAATAACGTCTTATCAATTTCAATTTTTATCAATCAATTTTATTTATAAAGCCCAATATCACAAATCACAATTTGCCTGACAGGGCTTTACAGCATACGACATCCCTCTGTCCTTATGACCCTCACAGCGGATAAGGAAAAACTCCCCCAAAAAAACACCTTTAACGGGGAAAAAAAACGGTAGAAACCTAAGAAAGAGCAACTGAGGAGGGATCCCTCTTCCAGGACGGACAGACGTGCAATAGATGTCGTACAGAACATTTATCATTTATTGGTTGATTTAAAGGGAGTGCTGCAGAAATAATTCCTAAAACCCAGAAATGATTTAGCATTTTTGCACTTACAGTACCCAGTATCAAAGTCAGTGGGTTTTTCAAGTGCCTGAAGTAAGGTCAGTGATAAGTACAAGCTTAAGAGACTTTCAAGTGTTGTTCTATGACACAATACACGTCAGTTAATACCCCATTTGTGAATTTTTAAGCTTCTGTGTGTCTTAAAAAAGGTGGTTGCTAACAAGTGGCTAAATGAGACTACAGAACGTTGAACATGGCTTTAAAGTATCGCTGTGGCGGCAACACTGAATGCGATTGCATTTGGGATTCAAAAATCATAGAAGTGGTGTTTATTTGGTGAACAATTGTTAACATTTGAATTGTCATAGAGCAGTAGGATAAAGTAGCTTAAACTGAAATAGTAGTTCAAATTCTGTCCTTGAGTAAATGTATTTAGTTACCTTCTCCCTCTGCTGTAAGGACAGACACTCTGAAGATAGTAAAGGCTAAGTGCTCCATTTGGCACAGTCCTCAAAATGAGTATCCATGATTCACAGTTCTTCCAATTAAGTACAAAAATAGTCCGTAAAAGACTCTGGTTGGGCTTGGCAGGCTTAAACATCCTGGAAAGTCCATGTGTGACCATAACTCAGTCTTTATAATGCACCTCTGCTCTGAGTTCCTTTGTGACATAGTTAAGCAACGCTGCAGTGACCTGCTGCTGAAGTGTGGCATTGCCCATCACAAGGGCAATGAGCTGGGCCACGTCTGTCCAGTCCAGGTTGCCCAAGATAGCCATAACGTCATCACAGAGCTTCTTTTGCTGGGTAGGTGGTAACTCCATGAGGATCTGAGGCAGAGGCCTGAACTGACCACTGGTCAGCCAGCTGCCCAACAAACCGCCTACTGCTCCACCTGGTGGAGACACAGAGAGGGGGCGGATAAGAGGGGGCAGATAAAGTGGTCAGTTACAGGTTGAGTGTAAATCCAATTTAAGTTTGTGCTGGGGGGGGGGGGGGGGTACTGTCACTCAATTGGCCCCGTCCCTAAATATGTGTAACTTCACGTCTTAATAAAATGTAAACAGGTGAGTTGTCATGAATGATTAAATTATTTACAGAGACCCAAACCATTGTTTCTGTTGTAAAGTCAGACATTTTGAGTCCCTCCTGGAGCCAGCCTCAAGTGGCCATTTAAGGAACTGCAGTTTTTGGCACTTGCACTTCGGCTTCATTTCTTAGCCCTTGAGGTTGTTGCTTGCCAGAAACACAGCTCCAAATAAATGCTAATGCTGAGATACATGTGTCAACACTGTGCTCACAGTTTGTTGCTCTGCACCCATGCAGCCAAAAAATAAATAAAAAAATCACATAATGCTGATTTTAACTTTGCAGAGAAATTTAGGTGGCATTCGTCTCTTAAAAGAAGCTATGAATGGTGTTCTCAGTTATATAGCAATCAAAAAATGGTGAGAAATGCCTATCACAAGCTTGCAGAGACCATGGTGACATCTCCAAACTGATTTTTTGTCTGACCAAGAGTCAAAAACCAAAAGACTTTGAATTAACAATGATATGGATCTGACAAAAGCAGCAAATCCCAGTTGATACATTTTCTCCCAATCAATTACCTATCAGTGAGTAAGAAGGAAGAGGTGGTGGTATAAATATTGTAACAAAGTGTTAGTCTCATCTGTGAATGACAGCCTACTCAAAGTTTTTTTATTTTCCTGTGAGATATGACCCTACTGATCAAACAGTCTCACAGCCCCCTGTCAGTATGGGCTACATTCGGACCCTCTAATCAGGCTGCTGTAATGTCTTCATCAGAAACACCGACAGCAGAATCTGTAGTTTTTGTCCCAATATTTATTCTTACCAACAGCAATTCCTGGAGGTCCACCGAGCAGCCCGCCCACAAAGGCAGTTCCTCCGGCCACCATCGCTCCTTTGGTGGAGTTTTTCACTGCCACCTTGATCTGATCATGAGCCGATAATTCACAGCACAGACGCATGACATCATCCACTCGCGGAGCCATCCTGATATTGAGACACTGGAATGAGAGGAAAGAGGACTGTCAACTCTACTGTGGTGTTTTACATAAAAGACAACGAATATCCATCTTTAAGCCTAATTTTCTGAGCTGAGTATTCAGACAGATTAGATGGATGTAGGATAAAGCATCTACCAAACCAACAAAACTAATGTAGTCGTCAAAATAAAAAAAAAACCTCAAATCACATGTCTCTTATTATCTCATAGTGAGTTTGAAGATTTTACAGATTTTCTCAGGCAATGATGGAAGCATAAAAAGTGAAATGTTGACTGCAATGAAAATGAAACAGGTTAAGGTTAAACTGACATATTGAGTCATGAAATTTAGCCCCTAGACCACATACCAAGGTTTCTTTCAAAACACTTTGCAATCATGATTTCTTAAAATAGATTTTGACTAAAGGTCCTCTCCAAGACAGGGACACAAAATTAGGTGGCAATGCAAAAACCACCTTAGTTGATATTGTTTTTTAGTGGTGGCGGTTCCAACATGAAATTTGCAATTGAAAAAATATCAAAGCACACTGATATCCAGTGACCAGAGAGTTTATAATCCAGCCTTAGTGGTGGTCATTTTTGTAAACTAACAGTCCTGCAAATCTGGGGTCAAAGAAATAAAGACTGCCATCACCAGCCGGCGCATTCATGCTGTATAATATTTATGCAGCAGTCTACATCCTGAAAAAGAAAGCTATCACTCTTTTGAAGAACTTGCCTGCTTTGGAGAAATGTCAGACAAATCCTTATCTCAATAAAGCACACACTTGAGATAATAAAAAGAGAGCAAAAAAAAGACAGTCCTGCAGATGCTACAGCTGAAAGTCATCAGAGAGTCCAACATATTGTATAAGACACATGTTAAGTACTATTCTATTGTTTCTCCTGAGCGACTCTTAAGACTGTCAGGATCAGTTTGGTTTCACTTTTACTTGTAAGTTCAACATCACCTAACAGCATGAAAAGCAAATACACAATACAATATTTTAAATATATGTCCTAGGATTTTACAACTGTCTTTCACCAAAACAAAAAGGGTACTATTTTTTTAAGAAATATTGATTAAACCCTAACCCTAACCCTAGATTGAACAATGTGTTGTTTTTACACTGCAGGTACACCGAATGTTCACGTGTGTTATCAATTCGTAGAACATCTCAAGTCGCGTTATTAATGCTCGTTAACACCCACTAGTTTTTGTTTATTTTAAATTACCTGATTTGTGAATGGAGTTTGGCGTGAGAGTTTGGTGTCGGGGTTGCTAGTTAGCTGTAACGTTACTGGTCTTAACTAAACAAAACTGTACACCAAGTGGGCATAATAAGCTACTATACGCCTATGTTTATTCTTTTAAAATACTTTTATAACAATAAGGACCGTAGATTCAACAGCGATGTCAATGCGATTCAAGTTACCAAAGTTTCGTTTCTAGTTTAACACCGAACTAAGTAAGACTTCAAGCACCGAGTGACTTGTTTATTCGTCTCTATTTAAGCAGAGTAGACCAGAAACAGAAGACAGCTGTCAGCAGCCTTACCTCAAGAGTTACCTAGCTGTTACATTTACCTTCAGTCCTGTCCTGAATGCGTGAGGCGGCAGTTTCAACTCTTCGTGTGCAGTCGGCTTTTCTCAGACAGTGTACGCTTTGCACTGTATGATGGGATTGATTGGTAGTAGCTCCACTTCCTGTTTTCCAAAAAATGCGTCAAAGAGTCTATAACACACAGTCCAGACAAGATGAGTATTTTCAACAAAAGACATAGAAATATGGCAAACGCTATAAATCATATAAATCTATGACACATGATGTTATGTGTCTGTACTGATAAAGCACTTCCTTTTCCAAGCATTTGCTTTTTTTTCTTCTTTTTTTTTTAACCCTGCTAGAAGCTACACATATTTTTCCCTGAGCCTCCCTGAGTGACTGGTAGAAAATGCATGACCATCAATTTATTATCAAAGTTTTAAAACGTACCCTTTGATGTTTAAAGTTAAAGGTTAAAAGTTAAGATGAAATCCTGAAGTTGAAAAAACATATTGTTGTGCAAGCCAGTTAGTGAATGCAAATGGTTTATTTTAGACCAAGTTTTAAATGAGACACAGAATAAGGTGATTTTGATGAAATATCACTATTTATCTTAATTTTATTTATTTTTAATGACAGAGGCTTTCATTAGCCTACACATGATGTGTACAAGGACAGTTGGAAATGTGAAAATCCAATGATAATTTCTGGCTAGTTGGATAGTCTCTGGCTGTGATAAATGGTGTAATTTGTAAAGCAAACCTGTAAAAAATCAGCAGTAAAATAAATAAAAAATATTTGACATTCCTCCCCCATTTTGCATCACCCCCTTTTCCTCTCACAAGTAACGAACAGTCCCTTACTTTTTACTGTTTTTGCCTTTGACCAGTATTAGGTTGTGACAAATACTAAATACATTTGTCCTAAAATTACATGTTGCGCATGCGCACTACACAAACAATGGTTGTTGGCGTAGGAGGTGAATTATCTAGAATGGCAGTAGGGTGTGCTGTCTGTAATAAAAATATCAAACCTTTAATAAAGTTGTACATTGACTGAGTCTGTCGTAACCTTTTCCATTCGCCCATTCATGTAACGTTATATGTACAAGCCAAAGTAGAAAATACATTTTTAATTTGTCAGTTCTCACAGAGGGTGTCGTTGCTGTGCTGTCTGCTGCCTTTCAGACGCTGCTGCCTCAGCTGAGTGTGAGTTGTATGGAGACAGATACAACAAACGTTTCACAACATTGGCAGACTGTCCGTTTTTGAAACTGTTGGGTTTTAAAACGTTATGTTCCAGTTTGTGTTGTAGCTTGACAAGACTCACACAAATGTGAATAAAATACGAAAAAAAAACCCCAAAAAGGTAATATTTCCGTGATGACATGGAAGAAGTAGGTTTGTGGACATATGACGCGGTGACTGACGCAAACCCGTCCCGCCTCATTGGGCGGGGTTTGATGACGTTTCAGGACACGGGGAGGGCTCTCGCCGATAAACAACTTTGGGATCAAAACAATCTCTGAAGAACAGCAACATAGCGGGAACCTTTCCGTACAACGACCACACCCGAAGACAAACTTAACGTTACTTTGATTTGGTCAGGTAAGTCCAAATGTAAATCTTTATGCCTCACTGAGAAACACCGGCCCGTTATCAGCCTCGGGTTTCATCTGTCTTTTGTTCTCTAAGTACAATCCTCTCGCTGGCTCTGTGATGTCTTGATGTTTGTTACAGCAGGACTCTATTTCCACTCCAAAACCTCACCCAATGCGAGCAGCTGGGATTATAAAATATGAAGCAGCAGTAGTCTCTGAGCAGGCAGTCAGCTGTTGTGCTCTGTAGGTGGATATCAGGTTATAAAAGGCCTGCCGGGATTAAGGCAGTGTTTACAGGGAGGGTCTGCTGACATTAGACTGTGCAGACAACTGACAAGCGGGCAGGAAGGCATTCAGACACTGGGGGGAAACACGGGTCGATTTATGGATCAATGTTTGTCTTAAACGACGACAGCAGACATGTACTAATACTTGTAATAAACGTGTAATAAGTCATGGTTTATTGTGAAAACATATTTTGGCATATACCTGATATCTCTACAGATGAGTAAACTAAGTCCTGTTTTTGTGTGTTTGGAAAAAAAATATTTGTGATCAGCTGAAATAGAATCACTACTTTGTCTACTTATTGTGACAGTAAGAGTTTTCAGTTTTTGTATTAGACAGTGAAATACTGCATTATAACAGAAAAAAAGTAACATTAGGAGATGAAAATATCTTCCAAGAATGGCATAGAAACCTGTGCCAGGGACCAACTAACAATACAGTGTTGATGTTAATTTCACATCATGTGTTTGGGACAAAAGGTCAGTCAGCTGCAGCCTGAGGTCACAGAAGTTACATACCTTCTTTATCTGAACCACCATCACAGATTATATAATATTTCAGCCTCCCTCAGCTGTTTCAGCTCCAAACTGACCCCATGACTCCATGTCATAGCGAGGTAACGAGTCAGGCTGTTCAGGTTTCTGAGCTGGCGCAATGGAAGCTGTTGTTGCTTCAGAGTAATGCTGTCCATGGAAGACATGCCTTTCAGGTGTTTATTGAGACATCCTCAAGAGGGAGCCATTTGCATTGGTACTTAGCAAAAGACACAAGCAGGGAGGGAGTTCAGGTGAAAAGGTTACTCACATCAAGTCAGTGCTCACTTTAACTTTTAAAATATGGACTGGTTTGATGACACAAAAACTTCCCAAACTACATCACTGTGTCTTTGGTGCATTCATGTACTTTAAATGCTTGCTGTTGATATTTACAGATCGCAATCGAGGAATAGAGATGCTTGGAAAGATTCTTTCTCATCTGCTGGGGAACGCTGAGGAGGAGGACTGTGAGGCAGCAGATGAAACTTACAAAGAGCTGATGGAGTTTGAGGAGGGAGGATGGGTCATTGTTAATCTCCCAGGTGAGAGACAGATCCCTTGCTCGAGGTAGACCAAATATGTTATTCACATATTTATAATTTCAAATGGCTCAGTGAGCGTGCAGCTCATACTGGGATGAGAACAGATCAGTTTGAACTGGGATGTTCTGTGTACAGAGAACGGGCCCCTGTCAGCCCCTGAGGCCGATCCTCTGGAGAACCTGCTGATCGAGCACCCCAGCATGTCGGTTTACCAGATGAGACGCAGGATGAGCGGCGCTGAGGAGGAGGAGGAGGAGCTAGGCTCTGATGAAGATGAAGAGGACACCTCCAGGTTAGTTTCCATCTACACACACTCTATATTTGTCTCAGAACTTGTGTGAGACAAGTAAGTGAAGATGTCTATTAGTTGCAACTCGATGTCATCCTACTCTAAAACACACGAGCTCCAGAGGTTTTTTTTTTAAAATATTATAAAATTGGACTTAGAATGATTATAGAAGCGAGGAGATACAAGGCTTCATTCATCTGCAATGGCAAAACACAGAGGATTAAGTAAAGTGCATAAATGTTGTTGCATACATGCAGTGGTAGAAAAAGCATTCTGCTCCTTTATTTAAGCAAAACTAGCAGTATTGCTATGTAAAAATACTCAGTGATAAGTAAAAGCTGTGCATTCAGAATCTTAATTAAAAGTTTAAGTGTTATTAATAAAATGTAATAAGTATCTAAAGTAAAAGTACTCATTATGCAGAAATATGTGTTTACTGTTATATTAGTATTTAATAGAGTGCTGAGGAATGGCGTTTTTCTGTTGGCCAACATGGAAGTTAGCATTGCCCTGGTTCTCTCATCAAAAGGCCTATGGGATTTTTGCATTGGATTTTGGACTATTGCAGAAAATAAACTCTGTGGCAAACAAATGTTTATGAGACACACATTTTGTACAGGAAGACACACATGAACACCACTTTCATTATTTTTGAAGCCTAAATGCAATCACTAGAAGCAGAAAGCAAATGTTAATGTGTAAACGAACTACACCACAGATGCATGACTTAACATCGCCCCCACAATGACGCTGTAAAGCCCTGATAAAGTTCTGTTGTCTCATTTAACCACCTGTTAGCAACTGTCTTTTTTAAGACATATAAAAGCCTCCACAATCATGAGTGGGGTATTCACTGGCATATTTTATGTCGTACAAAATGTAAAGGTCTCTTAAGCTTGTGTTAACCACAGACCTTATTTCAGGCATCTAACCAAAAACCCATTCAAATAAACCATTGACTTCAACACAGCGGAGGCGGTAGTGCTAAAATGCTAACTTATTTCTGGGTTGTAAGACTTATCCATGGAGCATTCTATACAGGTGCATTGATGTGTAAGCAGCATTTCACTTTGCATTGTTAAGCTGAATGTATGAAGAAAACTTCCCGCATGCCTCGGGGTTGAACGAAGAATCCAAAAACAAAAATTCTTGATGAAATGGAGTGAAAGGGGACCAAGTTCAATAACAGCAAAACAAACCCTCACACAACTTGTGCAGTATAATGCAGTATTATCCAGTCGTATGCTCAGTACTTTCCAAACACATGCATTTTCACTAAAACATTAAGTTTGAAAACAGTACAGAAGCACAGTACAAACGTTCTCATAAACACCCGAGTCGCTTGCCTGGACATACAAGTGCATTTAAACTCCGCTCATAGGCAGGAGCATGCTCAGACATGCTCAGGGTGCACTACCTGTAGGCGGATGTGTTTTATATTGTAAAGGTTTTATCTAAAATGCATGTGTTTGGGAAGCACTGATAAATCAGACTAATAATAAGAGGATTATACTGCATGAGTTATGTGAGTTTGTAAATAAATGCTTTGATGTAGTTTTGCTGTTGTTTAACGTGGACCCCAATGACTTCAGTTCATAAAGAATGTTTACATTTTTTGGATTCTCCGTACTAAGTGGAGGCATGGTAAGTGTGTCATTGATGTAAAAATTGGCCATTTTGCAGGTGAAGTATTCTTTTTAGCGAGGTCAAGGTTTTCAAGGTCAAGAATGAACTTGCATTCTTAGCTAACAAAATATTTGTAGGCTGACATGTTTTTGCACTTGAGTAGATGGGTGTCACGTGGACACAAAGATCAAGGCTTTTAAATCCTAATACTGATACTAACTGTAATCTCAAAATTTATTCCAGAACTAAACTCTTGGAAAATGAGGACCATCCAAAACCTTTTACAAGTGTCCTCACATTTGGGGTTTAAATCTTGAATTGGTTTTCACTAAGATGGCAGCAGAACATTCAGGCAGTTTGTCTAGAGGAATACTTTTTCTCTTATATTGTATATCACCTATATCATCAACACATACTTTGACACTTCTCCTGTCCAGGCCAGTGGCAGTGAGGCGGCACATTTCCTGGCGTCTGGCCGCCTGGGGAATCCCTCTGCCCTGCAACATCCAGCTGCTGACTGTCCAGAGGGCCAGGACTCAGGCTGAGCGTAAGAAGCTTAGCCGCAGCGCCCTCCACAGGCAGAACCTGGCTAAGATGCGATTCTCCCCGGCAGAGAAACGCTACGGCCACTTCAAGCAGCCCTGTCAGCGCCTCTACAACTACTGATCAGGAGCCATGGAGCTGCTTGTGAGAGGGTGTGTTTCAAGTTGCCTCCACCATAGCCCGGTTGTGCAACACAGTGCCTTGATTCTGAATTACTCAGGTTTTCCGCCACTGTTTCACCTCAACACAGTTGCTACTGCACATCCACCAAGGCAAAGCATGCGAGATTCACCACTTCCTGTGCAGTAAAATGATCCGTCAAATGAACCACAGCAAGTTTTTATTTTGATTTTAATACAGGCAACCTGCACTGCACCCCTCACATCTGAAACCACTGACAACAATGAATCTTGATCTCCTGACATCGTGAATGACACAGCTGGTCCCTCAGTTTGGGACCTCAGGTAGTAACACACAGTTACTGTCACATAAAAGCCTTTGTACATTATCAAATGAGAACAGTTGAGTGATTTAGATTGATTAGATGTAGTAAGTAGGGTTAGGACTTACAGGAAGTTGGAGGTGTGTGAAAGTTATTTTAAAGGTGTTTTATTGTGTTACACTGATCCAAATATGAAAACGTCAGATCTTAAGAATATTTTGCTCTGTTTTCATTCATTATGATGCAGTTGAATTATGGCACATGTTGAGCAGTTATTCTTTGGTTGTATTCATTATGTGCCTTGGCTTTAAATGTTCTTGTGACAAATGTATTAATATTTCATACCACAGTGATCTGTACAGTATCCATGTCCTGCAAATACATCTGTGAATTTTCTGCTTAAGAAATAATTACAAAAAACACTGTTCATGTTTTGTATTGAGTTTACCATTTTGTACTTTCCAGCGAGTACTCACTTTTTTCATGTAACACAAATTGTTCATTTTAAACAAGTGTAAATACAGTTGAATATTGTGTTTTTCTATATGTGTGTATTTATAAAATGTACAAAAAAAATTAAAATCTTGTTTTCTTAAGGTGGTGGCTGTGTGTGTTTAATGTGGCACCACAGACAGTAATTGGACATTGGAGTTAAACACATTGAAGGCACTGAGAGACAGAAAACCTTCACTGTCATTTTCGAAGGTCACCCATCTTTCCCATGAACCGTTTCACTCGCTCTGGGTCGACTGCATTGGCCCAGTGGCCTCCCTCCTTGAAATGAGAACCGATGATCATTCCATTTGCATCCATGTAGCATTCAATGTTGTCATAGGTCACTCCAGAACCTATCAGCACCGGGATACTCACAGACTGGGAAACCTCTGCAAAAGCGAATAAACAGTTTATCAGTGGCAACTACAGCCTATAAAGAGTGTATTTTAACAATGCTACAATGTTTATGATGACACAAATCCAGGAGATGATTAAAAAACTGAATTGCTGCTTTGTGGTTGTTTGCCTATGCAAACTGGTCAAATTGCAGTTACAGTTTACATCTATATCTGTAAAACATGGATGCTTCACACACATCTCCCCCCCAGCAGCACAGATCTATACAATCAGCACAGTTTCAAGGTGGACACCTAAGATTAATGTCAACAATTATGTATCTGACCAAATGTCTTCCCTTTTGGTCCCCAGTTAGGATGTTGAGTAATGGCCAGAAAAGTGTTTTGGGACAACATTATGATGTCACAGTGAAGTTGACCTTTGACTTTTTCCATATAAAATGTCAGCACTTTATTATTTTATCCTCACAGACATTTGAGTGAAATTTTGTCATAAATAGCATATGAATTCCTGAATTATAACCAAAAACATGTTTTGTGAGGTCACAGTGACCTTGACCTTTGACCATGGAATTCTTATCAGTTCTTCTTTAGTCTAAGTAGATGTGTGTGCCAAATTTGAACAATTTCCCTCAAAGTGTTCTTGAGATATCGCATTCACAACAATGCGACTGACAAGGTCATGGTGACCTTGATTTTTGACATTTGACCACCAAAATCTGATCACTTTGTCCTGAGTCTGAGGGAATGTCTGTGCCTAGTTTGAAAAAATTCCCTCACAGCATTCTTTTTTTTTTTAAAGATATTTTTTTTGGTATTTCTTGCCATTAATTGACAGGACAGTTAAGTGTGAAAGGGGGAGGGAGAGAGAGAGAGAGAGAGAGAGAGAGAGAGAGAGAGAGAGGATGACATGCAGCAAAGGGCCACAGGGTGGAATCTAACCCGGGCCGCTGCGGCAACAGCCTTGCACATGGGGCGCCTGCTCTACCACTAAGCCACCGATGTCCCACCTCACAGCATTCTTAAGATATCACATTCACAAGGAAGAGACAGAGGAGGCCACAACAAACTTGACCTTTATTCTGTGACCCCCAAAATCTAATCAGTTCATCAATGAGTCCAAGTGGACATTTGTGCCAAATTTGAAGAAATTCCTTCAAATGTGTTCTTAAGACATCGTGTTTATTAGAATGGAACAAACGGATGGATGGACAACCCAAAAACATAATGCCTCTGGCCACAGATGTTGCCAGCACGTGGCATAAAAATAAACAATATCTTATAACTAATGTACATTGCTGCAACATGAAGTCTTTAAAGGCATATAAAAAGTTAACTTCCTACCCACCTCTCACCAGCACATGTACATGGGTGCATCTCAAAGGAATACATCTTCTTTCTTTCTTTGTTGAATCTCAACTAATCATTTAAAGTCACTAAATTCACACATTAACAACAACAGACTAACTGACTGAGGCAGCAGTAGATCAGCAGCTCCTGTGTTCAATGAGGTAAAATGGAGTCTGGCTCTGAAGTGAGCATAGATAAGTTTCACTTTCTGTTCAGATCCCCGGCTATCTGTTCAGGGAGTACTAGGCATAGGTCTGGATAAATGAGACTTGGATTATACTGCCAGAGTTATGTGAGAGTTTGTAAATAGATGTTTTGATAAAGTTTTGCTGTTATTAAACATGGACCCCCATGACTTCAATTCATCAAGACTTTTCTCCTTTTTTGGATTCTTCTTTCACTGCAGAAGCATGCAAGAAACACAAAGTTTCCTTCCCAAATTCAATGCAACACGGGGAGTAATTGATATACAAACGGTCATTTGGGGTGAACGATTTTTTTAATCTATTCTAACAAAATCACCATGATACAGAGTTCAAATCAAATGTGCTTAACTGTATCTGAGATTTCTGGTCACGTCAATGCAGAATGCTCCTTATAAAATCTAGGCCTGTCCATGAATGCTTAAGTTGATGAATGTCACCCATGGTGTCTGCTATAACAAGAAGAGACTAAATCGAGAGAGGCTGTGATACACCCAGTGAACTTTGGACAGAGTAGAAGCTAACCTCCACCCTGGCATGTGAGCATCAGTATCATTCTGTCTGACCAGTGTCTGCATGTTTGTGTCAGCCAGATAGAGATCGCACGTGTGTGTGAGGGAAAGAGATAGGGGAAAGTGTGTGTCTTCTGTGTGTCAGCGCACTCGCGTGTATGAAACCGAGGCTGTGTGCCTGTTTAGATCTGAGTGTTTACAGTCTTGTATGTCCCGTTGGAAACTCTGCTTAAAATAGCAGCCCAGGTGTTGCCATGAGACGACATGATCCCGATTTCAGACCCACTGACTCTCAGCAGATACAAACCTGCTGGGTGCCTTTCGTCACCCCATTGGCCACTGGTGGAACAAGTATTCAAATTCTGGTAGACCACCAACATCTAAAAATACTTCATTACAAGTACAACTACTGCAATTCAATACTTCACTATAGTAAAAGTACTGTAAAAGTAGTACCAGCTCAGTGCAGTCAAGTATTAACATTATTGCTGGATCATTATCACCAATACATATAAGCAGTATTTTAATGTTGTAACTGGCTGAGGTGAAGCTAATTTTAAATACTGTATATACTGCATTGTATCTTTTAAGCTGATCAGACAGGCAGGTAAGACTAGATTTGTTCTAAGTAACAAGTAATAAAAACTGTCAAATAAGTGGAGAAAAAAGTACTCAGATATGTGTTAGTAGCATTACGACAAGTGCTGCATTGAAAACCTGCCTTACATAGAGGAACGCAAGCATTAACAGCAATTGTTCTTAAAGTAACAAAAGTGTGTTTTATGTAAAACAGAGCTGGGCAATATATTGATATTATAACGATATTGTGATATGAGACTAGATATCGTCTTCGCACTCATTCATGAGAATTGGGACAAAACCTTATTTCTGATGGTTTATGAAGTTTTACTCTTCAATTATGCTCGGAAAATGTTTTTTAAAAGATCAAAGTCTTGATTATGAAACCTTGTAATCTGTGTTGGAAATTAGCACCCGCCAAATTCGGGTGAATTTGGCCAGTGGAGGATGGATTTTATGAACCTACTCACCATGGTGTTGGGTAAAAAATTAACCAAACAATTGAATATGTTCATGAAAAATATCGACTCAATCACAGGTCGCTCTACCTAGGTAGTGTAGTGTAGTGTGTCCTCACTGCACCAGTGAGGTTTTTCTTCTTAGTCTTCTTGTTTGTATTTACTGGCAGATTGCAAACCAACCAACTGCCATATAAGACGACGAAAAGGAAGAGTCATAAAGTTGAGTGGCGTTAGCAGTTAACATTAGCATGGGTGTCATTTGTCTAATCTGACAGGGTGTTTTAAGGACAGATTGGCCATGTGACTGGTGTAAAGAGAGTGGTCAACTCGTAAAAAGGCGAGTTTTAATAATAATAATGATAATGATAGTAATAATAATAATCAGAATCAATACAAATATCTTTTTTGCTTGGGTGTCTGCATTTTGTTTTTGTACATTTGAAGTGTGTGTGTGTGTGTGTGTGTGTGTGTGTCTGTGTGAAGGACAGAATCAAAAATTGATAAGCATTAAATAAAATATCAAACTTACTTATACTTTTAATGAGAACAATGTGTATTGTTGTTTTTTTGTTTCTTTGTACACACAAACACCAAAGCTAGTTATACACACAAGTGTGACAGCAGAATGGTGGCTGGTCAAAAGTATGAGTGGCTGGTAGAATTCAAAATCCACCAGCCCCTTTGATGGATGGATGTTGGAGGTAAGATCTGACAGAATTGACAAAAACTTCTAGATTTATTAATTTTCCTGCAGTTGTAGTAAGGAGCCATTTTATTTTTCACAGCTGTTGAGAGATCTCTTAATTCTAATCAAAGTACTTATTTTTAAACCATAATTCTTACTTAGCTTTGATTTAAAAGGGCTATGGAGTTGACCTGTTATAACTGAGACACACTTGATAGCAATATTATTAAATTAATTCATCGAAAAATAGAAAGCTTACAAGTACTATAGCAACATTCCTGCTTTTTTTGGAAACCAGGAAGTGAGACAGGAGTCCTTGGGATATAGCTAACTTCTTTTATGCCTGATTAAATGATGTTTTTTGTAGAAATCTAACATAACTGACTGAAATCTGGTGGACATCTTTAAACGGCCAACATTTTCATAAAAAATATACATTTTAAAACAAAGATGATTATAGCATTACATTTTTACAGCAACGTTATCAGTACGTAGTGGCAAGTAAAAAAAAAAAAAGATAAAATAATAAAAACATTACATAAAAATGAAAATATAAAACTTATTTCATACATATAAATCCTTAAAAAAATACTGTTTCGCTCCAGAAACAAAACTCGTGTGTTGATAAGTTATAATTCAAAGGTTTTCTTTCTTTTTTTTGTAAGAAATTAATTCTCGAGAATGGGCGTCAGATTTTGGATATCGTAATATCTTAAGTGTTGTCTTTTCCTGGTTTTAAAGACTACATTACAGTAAAGTCATGTCATTTTCTAAACTTACCAAACTGTTCTTGCTGCTCTGTTATTTCCCTTTACCCACTTAGTCATTATATCCACATTACTGTAATAATTTGTCAAAAATCTCATTGTGTAAATATTTTGTGAAAGCACCAAAAGTCAACCTTACAATATCATCACAATATCAGTATTGAGGTAACTGGTCAAAAATATTGTTGTATTTGATTTTCTCCATATCATCCAGTCCTGAAGTAAATCTTAATTAAGTCACTGCTAACTATAGCTGATTTTGTTTTGTTTTTTGGCCAAGATTTCAATATACTGATATTTCATGTAAAGTTGATCAAAATAACTTGCTAGCATTTGCTTATTTAATACCCAGTAGTTATGACGCAACATTAGCATTCATTTGGAGTCATGGATTCTGGTCTGTCTGGTGAATGTAAGTCCAATATTTATTCTCCTTTAGCTCTGTTTTTTGTCTCCAACAATCTGTGAGGAAAAATATCTGTCTCTTTAACAGCTAAAATGCTCCACTATGCTCGCCAGCTAACTGGCGTGTGTGTCTGCTGTTTGGTGTTGAGCAGGTCGTGTACAGTTGCTTTATCAGTGTTTTTTTTTTTAGGGCAGCTGCCTGCAGAATGGACACAAATGTAACACCAGCTTTGAAATGGGCCACAATCCAGGCCACATATGAAAAAAAGGTGAATGAGTACCTGAATAGCGCATCACTACAGTTGAGTCACTGCCCCATCTGCTGGACTTAAAGTTACATTACATTACACAGCACACAAGGCTGTGGTACTTCTAAAATCTGGGGACTTGCTTTTTAGCTCTATATTCTGTTATTGTTAATTGAATACTTTTAGGTTTTAAACATTATATAAACCAAAAGATTCATTAAAAATGTTGAATCAACCAAATCAACGTTGAACATAGCTTGTACTGCAGCCCTATGTTGCTATCTAAAATGATGCCAAAATGAAGTGTCAAACAGTGTCTGATTGAAGAATTAATTGCAGCACCATATGGCTCCTGGTTGTATGATGTTAGTACCTCTGAGCTCCCGCGGGTCAGCCTGCACTCCAGTGGCTGTTCCTGTGATGATGAGTCCATCTGAGAGGAAGAACTCGGCGGCTCGTGACGTCTCTTCAATGCTCACATCTGATGTCAGGGCATGGGAGCTGGTAAAAACACACATACAGTACACACACACAAGCACACACAGTTTTACTCAGCCTGTGATAGATTTAAAACACATTTTAAAATTAACTTTAAACTGGGACCAGGAACGAAAGCAGGGTGTCAATTTTCTAAACCCTGGTATTCCATCAAAACTTCCAAACCCATTATGAATTGGATTTCAAAATATAAGTAGTTATAAGTGGTTCTTTGTGAGTACTGTGGGAATGCTGGTCTGGCCCTTTGTCTATTATACCTATAAAGGCTCTGAAGAGACGACTTTTTCAATAAAAGTGAAGAATCAGAATTGTATCATGCATCTCTCTCTTACTCGCTGTGAAATGTAGGAGTAACTGAGCAGCTCTCAAGTAGGGTTGCAATTTGTGTTGCGATTTCACGGTGTCATGGTATTAAAGAATTTATCTTATCTGTCAGAATGACCCTTATAGGAATGAAAACAGAAAAGTTATTGTCGGTTGAACAAACATTTTATTACTATAACTGAAACTTAAAACCACTTTGTTAATGGAAGTATGTGTAAAAAGTCTCCCCTTAGAAAATAATTCAACATCCACTCACATTTTTTACATACATAGTATGATAACCATCAATTTATATATCATGGTATACCTTGACACCAGTTTATTGTTGCAACCCTATTTTCAAGTAATCACATAGCTGCTCAGAAAAGTGAAAGCCATCAGAGACAAGGATTTAAAAAGTGACAAGTGCAGACAATCAAAAAACACACAGTAAGTAGGGGTGGGGGAAATATTGATACAGCATAGTATCGCAATATTTTTGTGTGGCAATGTTGTGTTGTCACAGGGTGCCAAGTATCTTTTTTTAATTGTATAAATTATTACTATTACAAATACAAATTAAACTTTAGGTAGCCTACTAGAGTAATATTATCAATTGCTTTATTAGTCCACTAGATGCATTTTGCTGCTGCAAAAAAAAATTGGCTTAAGTCAGATAAACAGACAGTTAAAACAGATGCTGGCAAAGTTTTCCTTCAGGGACATAATTTACAGTTGATAAAAGGTAATAAATCACAATATATTGCATCGCAATATTTACCATATCAAAACATATTTAAAATTAGAATAGTGTTGTATTATGACTTAAGTATCATGATAATATCATATCATGGATCCTCTGGTGATTCCCACCCCAAATAGAAAGTGACTTAAATAATGGCTGCAGCTTTATTCTTATATTTTACATCCCTGAGAAATGCAAAAGGAAGCTAATTCTAACTCCAACTCTGAATAACAAATATTGCTTAAGATGATATTGTACAGGTGTTCCATATTTTTTTTCAACATTTTCACTTTAATTGGATAGTGGACAAAGTAGAGGGATTTGAGGGGAAAGAGAAAGAGAGTGGTATATGACATGCATCAAAGCGGAATCAAATCAAACTGGGGACATTATGGTTACAGGGTATGCACTTTAACCATTGGGCTATCACCCCTGGAAATCTCTTAATTTTAAGTGAAATCTATGGTCAAATGAAATTTGATACATAGGTTTTATTCTTAAGTTTGCAAGTGAGAGTACCATCAAATGATGTTTACTTAAGTCTAAAATTTCACTTTCCGCAGTTTGATAAATCTGGGCCTGGTCAGGCTCTGTCATATCTCAGAGAGCTCATAGTGCCCTATTATCCCACCAGAACACTGAACTCTGAGGATGCAGGGTTACTCATGGTTCCTAAAGTAGAACGGGAGCTTTAGCTATCAGGCTCCTCTTCTGTGGAACCATCTTCCAGTTTCGGTCTGGGAGACAGACACCGTCTCCACATTTAAGAGTAGACTTAAGACTTTCCTCTTTAATAAAGCTTATAGTTAGGGCTGGCTCAGGACCAGCCCCTACTTGGGCTGATTTAGGCCTTCTCTGTGGCAGGACCTATGATAAAGCGCACCCCTTCTCCCTCTCTCTCTTCATTTACTATCATTCATGTCCTATTCTGCATATCAATGTGGGTCCTCTCCCCCACAGCCTTTGTGCTCCCTTGTCTCACAGGTTCCCTCGGATCGAGGTCGTGCCTGGATTGTGTATAATGAATTGCTGGTTGTGGTCACATTGCTGCTGTGGTCCTGCCTGATGTCTACTACTGCTGCTATTATTATTAGTCATACTTCTACTATTATCATATACATATGATTATTACTGTCACATACACATACTATCATATACTGATATATACATGTAACATAGATAATGTCATATACTACTGTTACTATTATTATTAATAATATTTCTCTTACTTTTGTTATAACTGTTGTTGTTGCTGTGCATCTCTCTCTTTCTTTGTCTGTATCATTTTGTCATAAGGATCACTGTACATTTATTATGTTGATCTGTCTGTACACATAACATCTATTGCAGGTCTGTCGGTCCTGGAAGAGGGATCCCTCCTCAGTTGCTCTTCCTGAGGTTTCTACCGTTTTTTAAAATGTTTTTTTTGGGGAGTTTTTCCTTATCCGTTGTGACAGTCCACAGACAGAGGGATGTTGTATGTTGTAAAGCCCTCTGAGGCAAATTATGATTTGTGATATTGGGCTTTGTAAATGAAATTTAAATTGAATTGAAACTGATGGGATTTTTTAAACTACAAATTTAAATTTGATGAAACCCTGTCAGACCCAATTGGCAGCCAAGGTCAAGGTAATTGATTTTGAGGCCACTGACAAACTGAAGGAGCTTAAATCTCTCTAACTAATATTTTTCTGTCTAGGCACCACAAAACAATTTCTATAAGCCTTTATTGACTGACAGTAAGGGGCTGGGTCAGTAGTTAGTCCTGCCATTGCTAATTCTGCCAGTAGTACCACCACCCGCTTCACAGAGCTTTCACACAGCAGAGGAGCATGTTAAGTGGCAGACTCCTGTCACTGGTGTGCTCCATAAACAGACTAAGGAGGTCCTTGCACTTGCACCTGTGTGAGAATGTGTTGTGTGGCTGTTGAATAAGCTACTGAATGCTTTAATTTCCTTCAGGATGAATAAAGTATCTATCTATCTATCTATCTATCTATCTATCTATCCATCTATCTAGTATCAGAGAAAAAGTAGTTCTAAGTGAACAACTACAGTTGCATTCAGAGATATAAAAAGTCAAATATGCCCTTAGGTCTTTTTTGCTATCAGTGGCTCATCAGGTTCTCCCTACTAATCACACTGTACAGTTGGTGACTGATCTCACCTGTGCTTCTTTTTGATGTCGGTGAAGATCTGCACATGCTCAGCTCCAATCTGCTTGCGATATCTCAGTAAGTCCCCAGCGCAGGCATTCAGGAGACCCTCATCAGCCACGTGAGAAAAGACAAACCCCTCAGCCCTGATGAAATCCAGACCTGTGACCATACAGTAACATTATAATTCTATGGTCGACTAACTGTTAGCCACTGTGCCAAATACAAGTAGGTTTAGGCTAAGTTTGACACACAAATAGCTGATCTGTGTCATAAAGTAAGCACCAAACACACCGCAGCTATTTCTCTGACATACACACCTTCAATTAGAAAGGGTGACCTGACAGTGATGTCGGCTGATGTAGGAAAATCCGTTTACACTTTGTCCATGATAACACATGATTGGGGACCTCTGTTCTGTTCTAACAGGTTTTGCTGTAGATGATAAGAGCCTCATACACAGCATAACAACAATTTATTTAAGACTGAACCTGAAGCCAGAGCTACAGCCAGTGCCTGCTGATTTGCAGAAGACAGTATTTGCACTCCGAGCGGCAGGCGTGGACAGATGCTTCTCACAGCGGTGCATACTGCAGTCATACAGGCAGACACCTCAGGGCCCACGGAGAATGAGTAAGGAATATCATGCATGTTCTCAATGATCAAACCATCCTGAAAGAGTAGTTTAGGGGCACTGGTTACTGGCTCGCCCTGGAAGACTTCAAATGTGTCAGGAATTCACACAATGTGCAATAACTTACAATCCCTGCATCTTGGTAGATTGCTGCCTCCCTGCATGCTTCCTCAGTGATTTGGGACATTTTCATACAACCCAGGGGGGTGCCTGAGACAAACAGGAAAACTTAGGTACAAACAGAATGAATTATCAAAACTTATAGCTCCCAAATGTGCAGTGGTGTAATGCAACTAAGTGCATTTAGTCAAATAATAAGTAATTCCTCGGTTTCTGGTTAGTTACTTTAAAAATACAGATTTTCTACACAAACATACAGTATTTTTACAGTGTCATAATGCTTCTTGTACTAAATACTTCCACTTGCACATCGAGGGGCACAGGCCAGTACAGTTTTTACCTGGTAAGGCTTTAACATGGATCATTCCAATAACCACTGATTTTAGACGACCAAAAAGATCCAAAAACTTCATGTTCCCGTTTTTGTTGCGCAACCTGGAAGCTGAGAAAAAAAAGACTTGTTTTTTTTTGTCTCTCAGGGCACGGGGATCACGTGACTTGGGCAAAGGTCGGTTTAATCAGACAAAATTTGAATTAATAACCCGTCTTCAAAATCTACAACAACAAACCGGTAGTGCAGAAAACAATTGTTGACCTTATTCCACCTTGATTAAAAACACATTTAGCAGTGCAGCATGTTTGTTCATGGAAACGGTTTGGTGGTTGCAAAGAGACAAACCATACTGAAATGGGCGCCCCGGTAGTCGTCAGAAGCATCCGCAGGCTAACATAGATGATTTCTTTGCAAAATAACAGACGCGCCCAGGGTGACAGCGCGAGACAACAACTTGTGGAGTTCACGGAACAAAAAGGCCCGCTTACCTCACAATACCTTGGTCGCGTTAAGTTTTATTTTAGGTTTAATCCAAGTAACTACGGCTTTGTTTACATCTGACAGACTAGCCACGCGGTGCCCGAGCACTTCCTCATCGGATGCTCCGCCTCTGCAGCTGTCACCACAGCAGGCACGCCTCCCGTTTTGCCGGCTAACTTTTAAACGTATTTTTCATTTTCTTTAGCACAATATAAATCAATCGTATCAAAAATAAGATCTCTGTTAACAATATAAGTGAGAAACTGTGGTGATTTGTGATTAAATTAGACTAAAAGGAGGCGGTGAAGGAGGGGGTTTAGCGCCAAGTTAAATCCACTCCTCTCTGACGTTGATGCTTCAAGTCATCTGTTCCCTACAAGGCGCCAGCTCAGAGGAACTAGCCCGGCCTGGATACACACACACAGAGCATGCTCTGAAAACAGGCGGTGAAATCACAAGTTATTCATATTCATTTTCTAGCTGCGGATAAGAGTGAACTTCAAGGGCTGAATCTTGAGGTGAGTGGACCAAACAAAACGTTACCGTTGCATGGAGTTAGTTAAGCTAGTTTCGGATGCAACTTTCGTAGCTAAGCTGACTGAATGCTAACTAACCCGCGACAAGTTGGATAATGAATTGAAGGTTTGTATGGATGCTCATACTTAGATGTCGTCCGTTATAGTTGTGTGTTAGGTGTTGTTGCTGTTACTGATAAATGGTGAATTGAGAAAATAGGCGTCTCAGCTGTGCCTGTAGTTAGGCCATTATGTGGCGAGAAAGATATCCGAAGTTAGGGAGGGAAAATAACTAGCTTCCCCTCAAAAATACGCCAAACAACAACCCGAGTCAGCTAATATAGTGTCTGATGTTAGTCAACGGTTAGTTTCATGGATATACGAGCATTATGTGATACTCTTTGGCGACTTTTAACATTGCGTACCGTGTCCATTTCGCCGCGCCTGGCTGAGCTGGGCTTTGTCAGAAGGAGGGAGTTGAGAGTGGGGGTTGGGAGTGTGTGAATGTGTTCTGTTTAAACCCCAAAAAACAACTTAAAACATTTTTTATTCACAGGTTTACTCCAAAGCTGACACACACCTCTCTGAGTATAATGCGAGGAAAACGGTGAGTCTCATGTTTATTTCATTCCTGGCTCTTTTAAGCGCGTCAATCAAAGTGTGTGACGACAGAAAGAAAAGTTGAGTTGATGGAGCTTTAGCCATCCGGCTAGTTAGCTTGTTGCGATACGACCTTATTTTGGTCACATTAACTTGTAACGCCAAGCTTGTTAAACTGTTTTGTGCTGACTTTGGTGACTTACAGGTGGTACCTTTCTGTTTCTGTGTTGTTTTAGGGAAGAGACAGAACCGAAGTCTGTTGCTCCCGAGGCGCCCGAAGAAACTACAGTACGACCGAGAAAGAGGAAGGCAGATGTTGCCATTGTAAGTAGTCTGAAAGGCTTGTAGACCAGCCTGAAACTTCACCTGTGGCTGGGTTACAGGGCCTAACTGAATAACCAAAATATAAAACTGGCGTGACGTTTAACAGTGTTAGCAAGTAACAATGCCCTGTGCTTCACTGAAGTATTACTGATTGATGCAGCTGATATTGTAGTATATATGACTATGATTTTTATTGGTGCTTACAGTGCAGACCACCATCAGAATAGGATTCACTTGCCACCTTTTCATGTGCTGTGGGAATTGATTTGATCTAACCAGCTCTGTGCAGTTTGTGAACTGAATCATAATTTATTTTCCCATTCTCAGTTTTTACAAGACCTGGATGAGGAGGTAGCAGAGATGACTAAGAAGAAGCAGCGGGAATGTGAGGTAGGCTTGGTTGTTTTTCCTCATTCAATGTTAAAACATGTGCCATACCCCAATTTGACTACACATCGATCCATATAGGCTGATCTATTGATAATTCTGCTATGACTAGCACTTCACTGGATCTCTGGCTAGGAGGTCTGTCTATAGTCCGTTCAGGCTTTAATGTTTGCAGGCCACTTACTGGGGGAGTCAGCCCGACCACAACATGTGTCCATATTATGAACTTACCATCAGATTTGTCATCTCTCTGTTCCCTCTTTCTGTGAAGGTGGGCTGGAGTCCTGATGCTGGTTACACAAGTCCACAGAGGTGGATCCCCACACCTGATCAGGAAGTGGACCCACCAGTTGCCCTGATAAACGCAGGTTTCCCCCACTACAACTTTAACAACGTATTTGTAACCCCCGTGCGCTGTGCCCCGCTCCCTGCACTGTGGTGAGTACTGGTGTTAAACCATTATTTAAATAGAAATTCACATTGAGATTAAAACCTCTTTTGCAAGTGAGACCTAACTAAGACAGGGTCAAATAGTAGCAACAAACACAAACAGGATAACCACATCAAATACAATACTTGAATTTCCCCTCCGGGGATCAATTAAGTATGTCTTAAAAATGACGTCAATAGATACGCCAAACACATGACACGAAATGGTGCATTAACAATGCAGCAATATTTAGTCCAGAATTTGTTAGTTCATTTAAGCCGCTGCAACTATCAGTGACCACTTCCTGTATTCTAAGTTTAAAATCAGTGAAAGAGATAAGGGCCTAGAGTTTGAGCTTGGTTTGTCTCAGCCAAGACTTCGTTAAGCAGCCACCCATTTTATCCCTTGTATCTAAGTTTAATAAGTAGCCCATCTGTGTGTGGCAAGGCCTGGGCCTGTTGTATAGGTTTAGCTTGTGTGCTCTCTGTCATAGTTTTGCTTTTTCTTTGGTTATAGCTAATAGACATTCTGCTTCACCTTAAATCACTACCCCTGTAACCAGGGCTAAAATACAGCCCTGCATGAATTGGATTGTAAAGAGTTCACTGCATACATAGTGTTGCTGTTGTGGACAGTGAAGAGTTCTGTCAATTCTTTTTTTTTTTTAACTATTGTGTCCCATTTGTTTTGTTATCAGCTGGGCCAGTAAGGATGTGGTATGGAACAACATGTTGGAGAAGGACAAGACCTACACCAGAGATGTCCATGTGATGGATAAACATCCTCATCTGCAGCCCAAGATGAGGGCAATTCTACTGGACTGGCTCATGGAGGTCTGTAGTAGTCTTAACCTGGGCATATGCTGTACAATTTTAAAGATGTTGTTTAATTCCAGCTCCTACTGTATGAGTAAAGTGGCTGCAATGAGAAGCCAAAGCTCACGAAAAATTGTAGTAATAGTAACATAGCAAATAAATGGCCCATTCGCCCTCGTGGACGACTCTCGCTATTAACCATTGTCAAGATTTGTTTGAAAAGCTCTGAGGCAAGTAGAAGTTTGTTTGCTAGCAGAGGTATGTAACGTTAAACCAGTACGATTCACAGTAATGCATTATTGACAATGTTTCACTCGGTCATACCGCTTGTGATAGGAGGAGAGGGAAACGTCAAAGAGGCATGTATGCTGTTGCCAAAGCTGGCCTCTGTATTTTGCGTCTGCATGACACATCTTGTCACCATGACACATTTTGTCACCGTGACACTTTCAAATGCTCTGTTTGCCACTTAATGTAGGCACAGTGAGAAAGGACACTGATCTTTGGGAATTGACTCGTGGCTCTGCTTAAGAGTCTGACAACGGCTGACCGAAATTCATCTGAATGTCTGTCTGGGAGCCGGTTGGGAGCAGTTAATTGCTCCTCCTCCCCCAATGTACATTACACGGCAAATGATGCCTGACTAAGCTGAATACCAGTCCGACTTCAAAATGAGCTGTGCAGCTCAAAATTTGGGTCAGAAACGGGCTTAAATGGTAGAGTGTGTGCCCAGCTTCAGAGACCACTTGACCGCCTCTCTCCTTGTCAACATGACATTTAACAAAAAGTATAATGCCTTTCATTTTGATCATTTCAGTTTTATTTGCGGGGATAAAAGTAAAGGCTGCATTTATAGTCCTCTACTGACTTGTGCATCATAACTAAATTGTCTCTCATGGATTTTGTTAACGGAAGCTGTAGACAGCCACACAGAACATCATCTTAGATTTCATGACTTCAGAACTAACTCTTATTTTAATGTACTGATGCAATTGGGAGCTACGGCACAACATATTGACAACAGCCTCTCTTAATCTCCTAATTGGAAACTGGTTATTGAGAAAAGACATATGTTTTATGAGTAATTATCAGTAAACATCCATTGGCACAAACGGTTAAAAAATCCTCAACAGTGTCTTGTGTGGCAGTGAAAAAAACACTCTTGAGTTCTGACCATTACTGTAATGAAGGTAAATAATGAGCTGCAGTGACTTATGAGGTCTCCTGTGTCTGAAAGAGATCAACTAATCTGATTGGCCTAATCACATTCAATAAAGACCCTATCTACTTTAGCCTTTGATTTTGGTTCCTCTTAATATCAAAGCATAAATTGCTAAAATAAGGGCGATAAGGGCTGCATGGAAGTAATGTGGGACCTCATTAGACAGATCTGAGGTCTGTTTCAAAAGAGAACAGGCTCTGTGATGCACTCTGTGAGTACTGGTGCAGCAGAGAGACAGAGACAAGGGGACAAGTTACTGATGCAACAAAGTGTTAAGTGTTACATGTGTGCTCTAACATCATAATAGTTCAGTTTTTGTATCCAGCTCTGCTTGAAAATCACGTGCAAACACATCCTTATTTGTCACTTGCAATGAGTTCTGTGAAGTTTTATTGTTAAAAATCCTTCAATTGTACATTTTTTTTTTTTAAATAAAGGAATATAAAATAGGATAGACATTAATCAGCAAAGATACAAATGTCCCTGTTTCAATTAATAGTAACAGTGCTTTGCCATGTTGTGTTTGTGTGCATGTTTTAGGTAAGTGAGGTGTACAAACTGCACAGAGAGTCATACCACCTTGCTCAGGACTACTTTGATCGTTTCATGGCCACACAGAGAAACGTCTTCAAATCAACACTGCAGCTCATAGGCATTACCTGTCTCTTCATTGCTGCCAAAGTAGAGGTAAGAAGGGTTGGACTGTTTAGAAGAAAAGTGGGTTGATCAAAAATACCTGGTAGCCTGTAGATCTTTCTTATGGGCTTGCCTTAGGTACATTATCTAAGCTACATTACCACCTTTCTTCTACAGCATTTTACAGTGTTTGTTAGTAGGATTGGTCGAACAATTCTTGTCTCCTGTGTTTTTGCATCCCCCAGGAGATGTATCCTCCCAAGGTCCACCAGTTTGCCTATGTTACAGATGAAGCCTGCACTGAAGATGAAATTCTCAGTATGGAAATCATTATTATGAAGGTAAAGAACACTCACATTACTCATTGATCCATGACGCATTAGTGTGAACCTCACAATTTATTGTTTCTTATCTGTGAAATAAAAGTAAACTAAAGCTTTTTTTCCACTGAAAGAAATGGTTTTCAATTTACAAAAATAAACAGGAGGTCCTCATTGCCGCAGCATGGAGTTATATTTCTGGGGAGGTGCACGACAGACTGCGGTGTAGGCTGTAGCATATGGTAGACAGCTACTCAGAGCCCAAGCTGTAAATATAGCATTGATTCAACACAGAAGTATAAATCTGGTTTAAGTTACCCAAATCACTAGAACACATGCTGTCGGCCATTAGTGATTTGGTTTAAGTTACCCAAATCACTAATGGCCGACAGCATGTGTTCTTGTTCTATTCTTGTATTATTATTTTAGCAATGTCTGTCTGTTCAAAAGATAGTTGTTTGGTTGTCAGCTAAACAAAATCTTTAATTTTATTTACATTTAAGTTGCAAGTGGTCAAGTTGCTGTTAGTGATGGTTTTACTTCAGCACTGCAGGTTACTTGATCTTTCTCTCTTTTCTACCACAGGAGCTGAATTGGAGTCTCAGCCCACAGACTCCCATCTCCTGGCTCAATGTTTACATGCAGGTGGCCTACCTGAAAGAGACGGACGAGCTGCTCATCCCCAGATACCCACAAACTACCTTCACACAGATTGCAGGGGTATTTTGTGTGTGTGTGTGTGTGTGTGGCCCTAATGACGAACTCAAGTATCCATGTGGTCCTTCAGTAATACATAACAAAAACAGAACTACGAGGCTTTCAGTAGGTCTGCACAGTTCTGTTGATTGTGAAAAAACATGTCTTGTTAGTTGTTGTCAAGAGTGACACGAGTATGCATTTGGCTCGCATTTACTATATTTACACCACATGCATGTCTCCAGGTAGCCTTGCGTTGCCAGACCCAAATGGGTCTGGACACGGAGTGTACATTTCCTCTACTCCAGAGGGGAGGTATCAACGGCTGTCACTCAAAGTGCCCCTTCATGCAGTTGGAAAGACGGAAAACCAATCAGAGTAAACGAAACGTGTGACGTAGGCTAGCACAACACCACTGTAAACAGACCAGCAAGCTGCAGCGGAGATGAGCTGTGATAATTTCTAGGAAAGAGTGTTGCCATCTTTGCAGATTTCCTCCTCACTGTGGACTCAGAGTTGCATGGCTGTGATTCCCAGCTTAGTCGCTTCCCTGACCTGCTCCTCCATGAGAGCAACTAGCGGAGAAACAACAGTAGCCACTGGGTTTTCACTGAGTCCCATCTTTTTCCCGATCAACGGAGCCAGTTGGTAAATTAAACTTTTACCAAACTCCGTAGGAGGGATGGCAAACACATCCTTTTTTTTTTTTTTTTTCAATAAAAGCTTTCAGTGCAGCCGTTTGCTCTGCTTTTAAAGAAAATGTACATTCCAGTTTGTTCAACACATTTACCATAGCAGTTTCAAAATCAGTAGCCATGTTGGTTGTTTACAAAATGCATTCGCTCCACTCCTTATCCCTCCTATTCTGATGAACGGTTGTGATTGGCCCGGTAAGCTTTAACCGACGCCAGAATGCGCCTTTATGATTGCATGGCCAGACTGATCTGCGATTGAAATCGAATATGAGCTCATGAGATAAGGATGGTTTCACCAGGCTAGTCTCCAGGTACATTCACTTGCAAATGCTGAACCTCTCCTACCTGCTTTCAGTGAGATTTTTTTTTTTTTCCCACCACAGACGAGGGTCCCTTTTACATGTCCAGCTCAATATGAGTGATTGTAAATAATGATAGATATAAATGTTTTTTATTGATGAGGAACAAGTTTTGATCAATTGAAATCAAGAAAAACATGCTGCATTAAAAACCTACAGATGGCTAAATGTTTTTGTAAAAATTCAGTTCTAGTATCTATAAACTGCGAAGTGGAGCAGAGCTAGCCTGACATCACTAGACCAAAATCGCAAATGCAAGTTAGTCTGGAACCTCTCAGTTCATTTTAACCTGGAAATGGCTACAGCATGCAGAGATGAGCTGTGATGGTGTAGCATCAATATGTCTGTAAGCAGTGTTGCTGTTTTTTGCCATCAGAATTTCAAAGTAGTACAACATAAAGTTCCATACCAGCTGCAGCCATCTGCGTTGTTTTCTAAAATGCGTCAGTAGCGTCCCCAGCATGAGGGATGTCATTGCATATTTTGTGTAAAGAGTAAAGGCTTCGCAAGTTGTCAGTTACAGTCTCAAACATGCCTTACATCAGATTAACGGTTGTGATTGGCCCGACCTGGGCAGGTCGGCTGGAAATCTGTCTGAATGGGATGAGGACCAGATGCATCTGCCAGCGCAAATAAAATATGGGCTCACTTTGTCCAAGGAAGTGACAAAGTGAAACTTGAGGGTGAAATATAGTCTCCTAAACAGCCTTTGAGTGAGGACTTAATTCAGAGGAAGCCAGTATTGGGTCCTAATCGTTCTCATAATTTGGTTTTAAAGGCCTCACCGACTTTCTGAGATAGCATACACATACATAAATCACTTTACACGATCTGTGGATTTTGCATTACCACCAGATAAGCTTTTACTTGGTCAAGTTCAGGGAACACCACAAAATGCTGTGCTGCTACTAAGACCTGGTCGTTCTACTTGTTGCTGCCCTACAGTCACCAGCACTGCAGTGTAGGTATGAGGAGCATAAACAGTTCTCTTTATTCAGAAATGTAGTACATGCAGTATTTACATCCTTTCCACAGCTGATTCTGTCATGATATAGTAGGAGTATTTGCAGTATGCCTTTTGAGGTTTGCTTTTCTGTTCAGTTTTTTTCATCTTTGTCTTTTTTCCCCCCCTCCTCCTAGTTGTTGGACCTGTGTATGCTCGATGTGCGTTGCCTTGAGTTTTCCAATGGCGTCCTTGCTGCTTCAGCCCTGTTTCACTTTTCCTCTCCGGAGCTGGTGGAAAACGTCTCGGGTAAAGGAATAAACAAAATAACGATTTACTCCTTAAGCAAAAGTTTTATTAAAACATACCAGTATGTTTTTTAATGTTTGTTTTTTCCTGCTGTTGTTACCCTGGTTGTGTTGCCCTGACTTATCACTTCTTTCTGTCCATGCAGCTCTGAAGAGGGTGGAGTTAGAAGAGTGTGTGAGGTGGATGTTGCCATTCGCCATGGCTCTGCGAGAGGTTGGTGGGTCGTCTATGAAAACATTCCCAGGAATCCCTGCAGATGACATGCACAACATCCAGATGCATGTCCCTTACATGACATGGCTGGTAAGTGAAAGTATTGTAATATATGATGTTTTTCAGTTTTAAAATGTAGCAAAATCTGCTGCCCATCAAAACAGCTATTTGTGAATCACTGCAAGTTTTTATTTTAATTTTAAACTGAGGAAGTGAGCTTAAATGCCTGGTAGCTATAACCTACAAATGGAACACATCTGAAATTCTTTCATCCACTATTTAAGCTGAGGATGCGTGTATATTACTACATCATTTTTAGTGATAATGGGGGACACTATATGGAAAAGTTTAAGCTTACCTCATAACTTTTGTAAAAATACTTAAAGTAAAATATTTTCTACAAAAAATGTTGAATAAGTTACTCAACATTTTTTACATGGCACCTTTCATACAAACATGCGGCCTAAAGTGCTCCACATGGCAAAACTGGAATGACACATACCCAATAAAAAGGATAACACAGACAACTACACACAAAGTTTTGTAAGACTAAAAAATTACAGCAATAAGACTTTAAAAAAAGCAAACCAAACAAACCAGAACAAACAAAAAAAGATGATTAAACTCTTTAGAATAAAAAGAAAGTAAATAGATAAAATAGAATAAAAACAAACAGGAGGGATAAAATAAGGTAAAAGCCAGTGGTTAAAACTTAAAAATCAAGACTGTAATGTTACTCCACATTAAAAGGTGGGTCTTTAATTTACTTTTTAAATAAAGCTATTAAAAAGCCTCAAACACAGATCTATTCCTTTTGTACTGGAAATTCCACGTCATGCAAATATGAGTTTAACTGATGAGCAGAAACTGTTTCACTCAACTGTTTCTCTGGATGTATGAAGAGAACTGGACACAGTGTTGGAGGCAGAACCCTGTTTATTCTTATAAAAGTGGTGCATGAAGTTACAATTCCAGGTTCAAAATAACCCGGATCTCCTGTATCCATAAAAGCAAGCACACAGGTGTTTTCTTTAACCCCTCCCTCCAACCGCTCAGTCTCGGGCTCGCTCACATGAAGAGCAGGAAAATAACTCTGGATTCAGTTATTAGTGAATTTTGCAACATTTAGGTCATTATGATACAAAACTGGTTAAATATCGGCAATGTGTCTCCTTAAATAGATTTTATATGAATCATGACAGTGTGGGTAGTGTTTGTATATTAACTATGGTAAGCTTCCCACTATCTTACCTGCTGGTCCTTCTTCCTGCTCCTCCTCTTTGCTGGCTCTGGTCAAGTGTCCTAAAAAAACACATTGCTCTTCCACATTTTCATATGCCCTCCAACACAGACATAAAGAGTATAGAGGAGGGTCGAGAGAGAGAGACACTCTCGCCCTCGCTCTATTTCATACTCTGATCAAATGCTAAACTAAGCAGTGCTGATCAAAAATAAACGAGAATCCTGTTACAGTATTGCCTATTCCATACCTAAAACATTGGCAGAAACGTATTAGTGGACTGTTGAGCTGTAATACGAGAATATGTGAAAAGGGAGTGGGCACCAAACAGTTTCTTTCAGCTTCTGTTTTTACAATAAAAGAAACAGAGACCAAACAATAAAATCAAGCAGTGCTAATAAGTGATCATGTCACAGCTAAATCAACTGACCGCCGTTTTGTTTCCTGTGTCAAAATGGACAAGTGTGCATTACTTCACCCACCAGCATAAGTGTTAATTGGTCAGGTGCAGCATTATGTATTCTAGTAGTTGTAGGTTTTCTACATCTAGAGCAAAGCGAATGCCACAGTCCTTTTTCTGTTTTCTGTGGTCATATAACACCAGTTTCAAAAGTATTTTTCTTTCTTTTTATGAAAAGACCATCTTTCCAGTAGTGAAATACTTATTTAGTGTTTGCAAGGAAGTTAATACATGTAAAATAAAAAGATTCCACTCATATACAGACATTTCTTTCACAATGCAAGTCCATGAGAAAGTGTTTTTGGGCCCCTTGGCATTACATGACGGACCCAGATGTTGCAATTCCACAGTTTGACCACTTTTTCAAATTGGCTTCAAAGCCCAGCTCAGTTCCTATGGGCTTGTTCTCTACACTGAAGGTTTCAAATTCCACAGTACGCTGGCACAGTTTGCATAATAGACCTGATTGGCTTTCACTTGTGATGTTACCAATAATGCTCTGATAGGCACGTCTCAAAGTCAGACTTTAGAAGCACATTGAAATCACTGCCACTGCTCTCTAGTGACAGCAGAGTTAACCTGTGTATTTCTGCTGTGTACAGGACAAGGCCTACTCCTACCAGGATGTGGAGTTGGAGCGTCACGGCACCTGTCCTGTACCTACAGGTGTCCTGACTCCACCCCAGAGCAGTGAGAAAACCGAAGAGTTGAACCGAGTGGATTCCACAGCGCTGAAAGTCAGGCCCAGGATTCAGACTTCATCACCACAACGACACCTTCCAAAGTAGTGAAGCAAACACTGAAGCTGACAAGACAACAGCAAATCCCAATTCGACTTTAAGCTGTAAGGGGAAGAAAAGCAATTCTGATGTGTTGATTCTGAACAGCGACACCACTGCAGTACCAGCACACATGTTCGGACTGATGGGTGAATTTTCAGTGGGGTAATATGGATGGCTATATCACTGATTACTTGGATCCAGGTGCTTTTTAAATGTCTATGTATTGGGTGCACACAGTGACTTTGAAATTGGAAATGCTGACATGCAGTGAGCAAACACTTTGGATGGCCCTATCTGCACAGGAATCTGACCTGTTTAACCCTCCAGTTGAGATGAAAACGCATCGCGAAGGGCTGTTAGGGATGGGACGACTGAAGAGGATATTTTGTTTTTTTTGTGTTGTTTTGTTTTTTGATGAGGAGTGCACCCAAATGCTTGCATTAATTACCAGCCACATTTACATTTTGTGGTTGCCATTTTTATTTTCTATGCAGAGGCCAAAATGAATGGACATTTTATGGAGTCTCTACTTGATTTAGCATGTGTGTGTATGTGTGGGTGTGCGAGACTGTGTGTGTGAGTGTGTCTGTGTTTTGGGGGGGGGGGGGGGGTGATGATTGCTGTTTTTAATCTGTAAGTGGCCTCATTTGCCCAAAAACTATTCCTAGGGTCATATTTGGCTCTCTGCTGCTATAAAAGTGGGCTTTGCATGATGGAGGGAGAAGAGTGTGTGTCTGTGTGTGAAATAGTGTGTTGCTCTTGTTTTTTGGTTCTACTCTTGTCATTTTAGTGGACAAAACATGGCCATGTTTTGCTTAGGGACCAGTAGCTTGGCTACCTAAATGGACTCATGAACCAGCCAGGCTTCAGAAGCTAAAATATTGATTGTATTTAACTTGCATTTTTATCCCAACCTGCGGTTTGTTTCCCCACCACCAAAATGTAAGATTATATTTGACTTTTTTAAATAAAATGCTGCTACATATTTCCTCTTTTAATTAAACACTCCTTTGTTGTGTATGGGTTTTCAGTTATAAGCCTTTTTGACATGTAGTGCACAAAACCACTGTGACAGATTTTTTCACAAAATTGTTAGACTTTTCCCTCACTCCTGCAAGAAAAAAAAAAAAAATCCCATGCACACAGGCTTTATTCCACTAGATGTCAGTGTGATGCTGTCAGTTTGAATGCCTTCTGTTCTCGTCAAGAAAGAGAAACATGCAAATATAGCATCACTTAAGTATCATTATTCATTGACCAAATCAGATATCAGAAACAAAAAAAGATCAAGTCTCAGGCAGGGTGTCTGCAGGTCTTTAAACCTCTTCAGATGTCTTAAAGTCAAGGTGGTCCACCTTGAAACTGCTAATTGTGTAGATCTTCTGTGCTGCCAGGAGGAAGATGTGTGTAAATCATCCATGTTTTCACCGACATGGATGTAAACTGTAAGAGAAACTTATTCAGCGAGCTCCAGAGGTCAGTTAGGAGAGATCAGCAAAGGCAGGGGCTAGTCTTATTTTTGAAGTTTATGATGAGTTGATAAAAGATACAAGGTCATGTCCATATATTTAAGTTGTGTGGCTGTGTAAAGCCTACCTGTCGCAACAGGGATTTTGCCAAAACTTGAGACCTGTATCATGTCAAGTCTTTAGAAAGCAGTGTAGAGAGCCAACTAATTTCTCAAGTCTTCATTTTTGTGAGCATTGGCCATTTAGGGGCATGATAGTGATAAGGTTGCAGATTGCAACCAACTGAGTACTGCTCCTCTCATCCTCCCTTTCCAAGCATATAGGAAAAACCCAAGGCGGGCTTCAGGTTCCAACCGGTGCATTCACACAACCAAATTCAAATTGCCACTTTACTGTAAAAAACGCTGAAGGCCCTCTGGAGACCAGTGTTGGGTCTGTCTGTTCTGGGATACTGCAGAAACATGGTGGGCTCTGTGGAAGAGGCCCTGCTCTCAAGTCATGAAATTAGTCTGAAGATCGGCAACAGAGCATCTAAACATCTTGATGTACTTCAGCAACAAGGTAAATCCTATGTGTTGCAACCCAGAATTACTGTATTTGGACCTCATAAAGTCCTTGGTACAGTAGCCCTGAGGTGCAAACACGACATTGGGTAAAAACATGAGTAAAATAGGAATCACAACATTTCACTGGACAGAGCCAGACTTTCTTTTTCGTAGCTAGCTCGGCAAAGCCTAAAGCCCAGAACCGAGATAATGGGGAAACCATGATGGTGGTTAGCAACTTTCTTTGTTAACCCAGGTTTCCTTCCTCTGGCTCTGTGCTTGTCCAATAAAAAGGGGCATTTGGTGCAAATAATGCAGGAGAGGAATGTTGGCAGAAACTTGTTAATCATGTATTGTCTTCAGAGAATATATTTATTTTACCACTCAATGCCCTTTCAGTGCCTGCCATTTATTTCTAGCATGACAGCTGCACATTGCACAGCTCTTAAATTTTAAACATGATACAGCAGAGTAAGAAGCTATAGTCAAGAATAGCATCTAGGTCGGATATGTGGAAATCACTCTCGTTGCCAGATCAAATTAAAGTTGACTGAATATTATTTGTGATAAATACCAATGGATTAATCAGTTCTGTGTTAGCTGCAATACCAGTAGTGGAAATCACACTTCAGCAAATAAGGACCAGGTATATAAATGATGAGTACAAAGATGAGTTTGATAGAAACGTAATAACCATCGTCATGGTACCCATTATCTCAAAAATAAATAGATAACATAATATATACCATATTTTTTCCTCTTATCTGTAGTGCTGTTTATTAGTCTAGATTATTTTGGCATGAGTTGCAGATTGTTGGAGATATCAGCTGTAGAGATGTCTGCCTTCTCTTCAATATAATGGAAGATGACACTCTGCTAATGGAGCTTAAAGCGCCAGATAAAAAAATGAAGAACTCAACAGCAATGTCACTTTCCAGAAACCATGACCCGGATACTCAAGATAATCCACAGACCTTGTTGTGAGCAGTTTCATGTAGGAAGTATTTTCTTTTTACTGAGCTACACCCACTAACTGTATCACCACTTGGAAGGAAGTGTACATCTACTCATGGACGAGAGGCTTGCGCTCATGACAGCTTGAGATGTAAACATTAATGCCGTCCTCCTCTGCTGAGCTGTATCATAGTTAGCTCAGTGGTGCTAGATGAGCTAGCAGTTAAATGCATGTCTCTTTCTGCATGGTGATACAATTGACAGGTGCAGTTGGGTAGAAAGGAAATAGTTCCTACACAAAAACTGCTCACAACAAGGTTTGTGGATTATCTTGAGTAACCAGGTCATGATTTCTGCAAAGAGACATTGCTGTTGAGCTCTTCAAATGTGTTTTTTTGGTGCTGAGCCCCACAAGTAGAGTGCCATCTAGTTTTTATTATATTGGAGAGGAGGCAGACATCTCTACGGCTGATATCTCCAACATTTTGCAACGCACACCAAAACAATCTAGACTAATACATAGCATTTTAGCTAAGAGTAAAAATATTTGTATGTATTTTTGTCTGAACAAAAACTATGAACTGTCCCTTTAACCTGGAACTCTGCTTGCCTCCCTGTAAGCATTCACTGTAGAATTATAACACTGAACTGATCGTGGCTCCTTTGTCATGATAGTTACAATCATTAGTTTGGCCATTATGGTTCAGTGTTTTAGGCTATTTTAAGCCAGGCTTTTCACAATTATCCCTGCTTTCTGAGCCATCTTCATGAAACACCCCTTTGATCTTTGACAACTGCCACACAAGAACCAGCTCTACAATCAAACACTGGAGACGGTCAATAGCCACACAGAAACTCGACCAGCAGCCACACTGAGGTTCTTGTTAACCACCAGCATAGATCTCGACTTGTTTGTCTCCAGTGGTTAGTTTCTTCTCTGTATGTTGACGCTGCCACTGGTGTTGTTTGCTCTAGCTGAGCAGAGTTAGAACCAGGCCAGACCTCCCTCAGGGCCTCGCCACCGTCCCATGTAAACAAGATGCTACAGTGTATATTAGCAGACACTTTGATGTCTCCAGCTGACTTAGTTTCTCTTCTCTTACTCTTAAATATTTTATTGACTTACGCTAATTCACAACAGCCGAGTGAGATATTGACTATATCAAGGGCTATGACTGCTGTTTTTCAAAAACTCAAAGGGATCAGTTTATCTTGTGGTGTATGGTAAACACAAACATGGCAGCAGCACACACTGTATGAAAATCTTGTATGATTTCCAGTTGATCACTTTGAGTTGGTGAAGGGCCAGTGATTGTTCAGGGGCCTCCAGAAACCCTGAAGTACCCTTAGACTGTGAGAAACATGTCTGTGTTGAAATGCTCAGGGACTCTTGACGTACATGTTGGTCTGTTTGTCAGGCTGTTTTAAATGTGTGTCTGCCTCCCTCTTGTGGCTACTCTAATTAAGTGCAGGTCCACTTGCTGAGCCACTGATTCCCCCACAGGAGCCTCATGCTCTCCCCTCACACACAGAAAGAAAAGGATTCGAGAGAAAAATTAATGTTTTTAACATACCATTAACTAAACATTGCTTTGACAAACTTAACAGAAATAGACTGAAATTTCACAAAGGCATTGTTTTGCAGAACCGATGCATTTAATTGCATTGGATTGAGGCCGTTTTGCACAAGATGAGTTGTGTTGGTTGATTTTATTTAACAGGCTTGTTTCTGTCATCAGTTAATTCCCTCTCTACAAGATTTTCCCCCGCATAAAGTGTGTGCTTCCAAGTTGAGCACAAAATCTGAAAAAGAGATTACAAATCATGTGAGTAATGTGAATATGCTCCAAGAATCCACCAAGTTTAAATGCCTTTTTTTCTTATTTGTCAGTTAGCTAAGATTCAAAATTCAGAAACTACATCAATGTTTCATGGCTTGGCAAAACAGTTTTGGAAATCCTGAGCAGGAGAGAGTTTGGCAGTAAAGACACATATAAAGTTTTTATTTAGAGCTTTTCTTTTTGTGTATTAATTATGCTGCTATTAGGTGGCTATGCCAAACACACACAAATACATCCCTGAAGTGTGAAATGTGACTGTGTGAAAATACATAGCTTTACATTTGGAAGCATCTAAAAGGGTGTAGTACATCAAAACTGACAATAATGTCTCTCTGAAGAAGGGGAGTTATGTGTTGCCTTTGGTTTCTGAGGTCCCTCGTTCTGAATGAATATGGATACAAACTTGTTTCACAGCAGATATTTCAACTTGTCAGCAAGAAAAGCAGATGTGTAACTAATGACACTGATGATGGTTTCCATTCCATTAAACGTTACAGTTAGCTATGCCAATGTATGGAGGGTTGATGCATTCACTTGAGAACCTTTTTTTTGGTTTGTTTTGGACCGAAACTGGCACACCTAAATCAAAATAAAGTAGATTATGAGGTTATCAGCAACACGTGTGCTTTTCCTGTTGAAGTAAGTCAAAGTGTCTGCAATATAAAAGGCCTTTTACATTGCATGTGTACTGATACTATTTCTGTGTACTACAGAGTCTTTAAAGTTTTGAATTCTTAAGAAAAAAGAAGTATAATATGAACAACGTTAAGTGAAACACTGATTATATGAAAAAGGCAGATTTACAGCAGCTTTAAATGGAACAGATATTCAAGCTTCACAGCTGTGTCCTTTGAGTACAATATGATCTGAAATTTTTTGTAGATTGATGAATGAATAAATGAATGAATGAATTATTATTGTTATTGTTATTATTATTTATTTCATTCAATTTTATTTTATTATTTTCATGTCTGGCTATTTGTCTGACCCATCCTTCACATGTATATGAATGTAAACCCAGTAATATCTAACAGAATAATACAGTGACCTCATATAAATATGAACAGCCTACTTTTAATGTCCCAGGAGATTGCCAACAATTGAAATTAAATAAACATATATACACACATATACACACAACGATAAACATAATAATTTAACAAAACCCAACTGAAACAAACCAACCAAAAAATAAATAAATAAATGAATGAATAAATAAATAAATAAATAAATAAATCAACATTTATTCATCAGTTCATGTCAGTTAAGACCCTGTATGTGATTCAGATCATATATCAATAGTCTGTATTCCATGAGGGTTTTACCTATCGTAAGTAATTTCTCTTCTCAGTGTACCATGTAACCATGTCATAGCATGGTTTTCAATTAAAGTTCCATCCTCAGTTATGATCAAATTGAAATCTGGAACCTGGACTTTTTTTGCGACAATGCTTGTCACAAGTCATGATATAAAGGACAGCAGGGAATTATATATATATATACATATATATGTATGTATGTATGTGTGTATATATATATATATATATATATATATATATATATATTTTTTTTTTTTTTAAATCTATTTTCCACCATGTTCAGTTGACAGTATTCACAGATTCCATCCTCATCCACACCTTTGTATTGCTTTCAATCTGTGAACAGAGTCTCAAAGTAGAATTTCAAATTATAGTCCATAAATCTTTCACATTTAGGATCTTTCTTAAATCACAGTAACCTGCTAGATCCCCCCTGATTACATTAGCCTCGATCTGGTATTTGAACTAATCCACATTTGTTTTTTGAGGTAATTTTGCTAAAATTCACATTCATGTAATAAATCAAATATTTCACATGCCCATTCACCTCTAATAGAAAAATCCCAATAAAATATTTTCCAGCTGGCCTATTGCTTGGAAAACCTAGCAGCCTTTCCCACAAGCCCACCATGCTGGCCTTCCATCTGATCTCACAGGGGTCTGAAACAGGCACATGTTTATGAACTCCCGAAAACAATCAGTTTGTAAAACCTTTCATAACCCCATCTATCTTATACATTATCCAAGACAAGTACATATTTGATAAAGTTTTTAATATGTAGAGTATCCCATATCACTCAGCTACTCTCAGAACTGAAAGTAGCTGAGTGATATGGGATACTCTGTAAACTACAGCTGTTAAACACCAGTATTTTTCTGATATTTGCATTCTACAAACATGTTTTACACTGTTAGAAGTTGGATGGAGGAAACCGATTTATATCTTTGTTATATATAATGTCAAGATCTGTTTAGGAGCATCTGGTGTTGGAAAGGTGAGATAATAATATAAAACAAATGTTCTGACATTCAGGTGCATTCAGATTAAGTGATTACATACACATTATGTTGATTCAATACACGTGGAGGGACATAAAAAGTGTTGCACTGACCCTGTCTTTGTTATACATACTCAACAGCCACCCACTGCAAGAAAAGACATGCAAACACATACTGAATGACATTGTGTCTGGGGTGCCAATGGCGCCAAACGTTTTGCTTTTCCAGTAATGTTTACCCAAAAGCCACTCTGGAATTGCATCTGTAAGATGGTCTGTGGCAAACCCAGAACTTCTCAAAAATCCTTGGCAAAGTGCTCCATTCTCATGTCATGCTTGATAAAAGGTTAAATAAAACCACTCTTATTACCATCTCCCCCCAGACGAAGCAGCAGGATCTAGTATTTGCCTGTCATTAATTTTGTTGTCCTTGCTTAAGCAAACAAATACCTTATTAAATTGTATTTAGGGATTTGTTATTTGTTCAAGACACAATTGTGTTCTTCAGTGGGTGTCACGCTCGCAGACATTTCCAAAGTATCTGTATCTTCCCCTACAATTTAGACTGAGGGGGACATATTTGGAGTAAATCTTAGAGCTGTATGGTACAATAGAGCATGTGTGGATTAGGCCTATTTAATAATGCGAGCACAAAGGCACTCTGTTCTTTTAAGTCTTTATGGGATTTCATAATGTGTATATGTGTGTGTGTCACACATGAGAGGCCGTTTCCTGTCGATACTACTCCACACATCCCCGGTTCCTTTTCCATTGTAATTCCTTTAATTAAAGTGATTTTATTCACAGGCACACAGCTGGCACCGGCTACTTTCCATTAGCCATCTGAGTGGACGCCTCGTTCAGTGGGAGGACCCGCACTGGGGCTGCTTCCTATGGAGCACACAATACTATTTTCATCTCCCAGCTGAGTTTGTTGTGTGTTTTGAATTTATTAATCATTGATTTTAATGTGCTGCCTCTTGACAGTGGCAGCTACCCACGCATTAATTAATTCCTGCTTCCCAGCCTTACAAAATGGCATTTAAAAACAATGAGAGGTCGGCTGGTGTTTCCTCTGACCTATAAATGGAAGGCGTCAAAAAGCAAAATGTCAAAATTTGCTTTTATTTGTTCTTCCCTTGGCAGATTTTATTGCCTCCTTTTATTTGATAGAGCAAGATAGAAATGAGGTTATTTTAGGTCTATTGAAATGATGTGTAAATACAGTTGTGTCACCTTTAATATTCCGCTCGTCTTTTTGGGGAGGTTGTGAAATGCAATAATGTCTCTTTTGTCGGGCATGTTTCCCTCAGTGCACCTGCTTTGCATACAGCATCTGCCAGGAGCACTCTCAAAGGAACTGTGGGTCTTAAGTTGAGGATAAAGGTGCATTGCCATCAACAATAGGTAGTCTGTGTTTATCCTTTGAGGTCTTAAACAACTATGTGTACAAAGATTTGCCTTCCGTGAATTGGTGGAAATAGAAAAAGGGAGATTAGATCTTAAATTAAGCATATGGTGCTGGAATTTGAATGGAGTTGGGATTTGAATGTATTTATGGAAGTATATTCTTTTTTTATTTATTGAGCAGACCTGAATTGTTCATCCATTTAAATGAGTGACTGGTCTGTGTGTTTGAAGAGATAAAAGCTCGCTCCTAATCCTTATTGACACTCCGGGATGCGTAAAGACAGCTATTGCTAAGTCCCTGCAGTGCCCTGCCCCATGGAAAGGGCCTCATCCCTATTCACACTGGGTTGTTTAAAGCTAAAGATTTCCTGACAGATTGCTCTCAACAGATTGATTAGCACATGTTGTGAGACAGACAACTACCCAAACTGGGTTTGTGTATGTTTTGTGCGTCTGCACGTGTGTGTCTGTGGGTGCACGGTGGCGCTGCTGTGTGTGTACGCAGCCCGAGAGTAAAGGGGGGGAAGTCGTGGAGTGCTTATCGCACGCTTCAAAAAGCATTCCTGCTATAATTAAAAAAGCAAACAACCACAGTCGTAACCTGATGGCATTTAGTAGGAGCCCCGTGGAGCTTCGGCACAAAACTGCAAACAGTGCTGACAGCTGCAAAAGATAATACACTCGCTCCTCTCAGCTCACCTCTATCATACTCCAAACGCCTGTTATGTAGGAAGAGAAGAGGTAAATAGATACTGTATGCATGCACACACTCACAAAAAAGTGCTTATGCTTCACAAACCTACAGTACAGTGTGCCTGATCTGTTTGGATTGCAACACAAAAGACCGTCTGATACACCCAGATTTGTGAGGTCATGAACCGTTTTTAGGAACAGCTGTAAAATAATCGGCCATATTGGTTTGATACGGAATCTGTGACTTGAGGAGTGTTCACACATCCACACTGTATCCTCTGCTCTGCATGTGTGAGTGCTGAGTTGCTGTTCTTCAGTACAGATGTGAAGCCTCTGGCTCAGCGTCGCTACAAAGTAAAAATAATCATTCCCATGCAAATGCACTGTTTGACATGTTCAATTAGACCCTTGTGAGGCAAACGATCGGCGCTTTGAAGAGAGACAGTTCCCACTGTTAGTGCACCTATGAAGCCCTAAAGCTGCTTGGCCTTTCCCCCCCTCCTCTCTCTCTCTCTCTCTCTCTCTCTCTCTCTCTCTCTCTCGCTGCCCTCCCTGTTCCAGTCTCCCCTTCCTGTGCCTGGCCTCTAAAGGGAGAGAAAGAGCGAGATCCATCGATCAGTGGCGATCGTTGAGCGCCCGCCCCGCCTCCTGCCTCCTGCCTCGCATTGTTTTTATCTCATCTCTCAACCCTGTTGCCATGGCACTGAAGATGGCACTTCAACCCTTGTGCTTAATGATCTCTTGGATGATAGCCTACTTGTCAGGCATTCATGCCCTGTTCTGTTGAAATGTAAGACAGAGAGGAATGAGCCGCTGCTGCTGCTACTGCTACTGGAGGGGAGGGGTGCTTATTTGAACATTTTATTCTAAGCTTAACTGGTAGTGAACATGGTGTTATGGGTTATTTACCAAATGAGCTGTCTTAAACAGCTGTTTTGTTTCCTCTTCCTGGCCGGCTGAACCGTGTTCTCAGAGATGGACATTCAGAAAGACAGAGAAGCCAATTTGCATTCATTTAGTGTCTCCTTTTGTTTTGCAGCATTACTTTAAAAGCCATCCCTCTTTTCTGGCAGTTCAGTGCTGGGTGAGGGATTACCGCTCATATAAATAGCTGCCATTGATTTGACTAAGAGAATGCTTTGTGTCATTATGAAGGCAGAAAATCCTAATTTGGAAATTGGAACACAAAAAAAAGAGCTGAGCGTTCAATTCATATCCATAATCCACCACATTGCATGAAATCAGGGGTGTTGCGTTACAATGCTTGATTTTCGTCATCGCTGTGATGGAGACAAAGGTAGCGCCTGAAGCCATCATGGTGGTGCTTCTCAGTAAGGGAATGTGTCATTTTATTATGTGGTATCTGGCAACCTCCCTCTGTGCTTTGCCGTGTGGAAGGCCTGTGCAGGGAGAGCTCAGGGGTTGTGATCATGGAAGACCGGGGTTCAAGACGCTCGTGATCATTATGAATTTGTGACAAGAAAGTCAATAATTAACAGCAACTACGTTCAAATGTGAATGCAGTCGTGCCTAATCACATATAACTTGAGGGAGATGATGTGTGCAACAATGATTTAAATATGGATTCAGGCATCTCACTCAGTCAAACACATTAGTGACTACTTATTGATTGAGATTCCTGGAAAAGAAGAGATATGCCGGCTCACCATCGCTGGATGGAGATGGAGCTGTTCGATCACAGCTGACCTATTATTCATGTGTGGCAGGCTACAGCAGTTGCTTTTGTCTTGGTGCAGTTCCCCTCTGCGTTTTTAGGGATTCACACTCATTAGCACACTGAAATGATCATTTTCTTGATCATCAAAATATGTCCATTACATGCTCCCATACTCCTTTGTCACCAAATTAGCTCTTGTTCTTGAGCCGGTTCATTTAAGACTCTTGGACTCTTGGTACTGTCCAGTGAATCAGGCTGCGATTCCACCAGTTTTGAATAGAACCGGTGTAACCAAGGATGTGTCATCAATGGAGGGTGTTGCACAAAGCACAACAGAAGTAAACAGTATTAGCAAGATGGCAGATCACATTGACTACACGTGAGCCATTATTAGTCACAGATATTTGTTTTAATTAAAAAAAAAAAGCATGGACCAACTCTTGATGATAAGAAGACGTAGAAGACTATTACATGCAAGACTCCATCCTTTCTTTCCAATCTGATGAATATAACACACCCACTGATGGCATCACAGTTTGCACTTGAGGTCAAACCTATTATTCCAGAGTTCCAGCTGCGAACCAAGTTTTCCAGTTCAATTTATTTTTTGACAAAATGTTCCAAATGGTTCAGAATTAGGTGCTCGAATGTGGTGTGTCCTGCACTGTTGCCCCTTATCACACCTTGTTGGCTTTTTTTTTTTTTTTTGCCTGATTCAGCATGTTGAATAGGTGTCGGTGCAGCGTAGCCCATCAGTGAATGAAATCACCTTGATTGGCAGTTCAGCTTGGTGCACAAGAAGAGAAACAGAAGTGAGCAGAGTTAGAGTTAGTCAGTGAGACCAAAACCAACTTATTACATAAGGTAAGATTATTTTTCTTTAGCCATTGAGCTCTTCAGCAGAAACGTTTCCTGATGGTTTGTGTTGTTGTTCATTGGCACACGACACATAGCCTATGCTATTTTCCTGTTTCCCTTTTTGAATGGGGATTATAGATTACCGCCATCTGCTGGTGCGGATCGTTATGTCCTCTCACGCAGGAGCAGAACGTATGTGCTGGTTGACCGTTGACTGTAGCCGCTGCAGTGTGGCCAAGACACGGTGACATGATGCAATGCTAGCTCTCTGAAGTGGGTTTGGTGTGTCTGGGCCTTAAAGCAGCTGTGCGGAACTTTCCGTTTTCGTTGATTATAGCACCCCTTTTGGTCGAAGTGGTATGACACCCACAGCCTGGTGTTGTAAAATTCCGACTGCAGCCTTTGGCTTCATTTGTAAAATCTCGACTGCAACCGGCAATTACTGCATGCATTTTGGAGAGCGAGAGAAAAATTATGTTCTGGTGTAGCCCTGAATTTCTTATAAACTGAGGACAACTGCCTGCTGTATATTTGTGTTCATGGTCACAGAAAATTTTGTGGCATTTGTTGTAACGTTACTAGACAAAAGTGGCTCGCATCAGCTAACATTATAGGCTAACGCTAGCTTGCTTATAACTTCCATGTCGTCATATATTGAAGTGAAACAACGTCTAACAAGTTGCTGTATATTCTCTAAATAAAAACAAAAATTACATACCTGTCGATTAGGAAAAGGGCCAACTCAGGATCAGTTTTAAAATCTCTCAGCTCTCTCCACTTGGTGAATGCCCAACCAAGGTTTACACGCGTTTGGGCTCGAGCCCTATCACTGTCCTGTTTAGCCTTCTTCTGTTCTTCTGTTCTTTTTCTTTTAGATGGTGCTCCTTTGTTATCCGCCATGACATCGAAAGTACAACCAAGTCCTTATAGATACATGTGGTAAAACTCTTATGTGTTCAGCAATGCCCGTTGCGTACCACTTACTCGAAGAACACTGTAAACACGGCTCCTTCTTCTTCTCTCAATTTATTGGCGGATCGCAAACAACTTTCAGGTGCATACCACCTACTGTACAAGAGTGTGCAATGTGTCCGAAATCATTCACTTCTCCCTACTACATGTCATTTAGCCTGTTTCTTAAATCCTACTCGTAAACACGGCCCCTTCTTCTTCTATGGTTTAATGGCTGTGGGCCGCTGTGGGCGAGAAGAATCACTTCTGCCTCGGGTGCTGTATTCTGGTTTGCTGACTTCCGCTGTGTGTCCGACCCGAGCCAGGCTACGCTAAATACCCATATAGAGAAATAAATATGCGGATCTTCATGTATATCCTCAGCTAAAGGGTTAAAACACTTTGATCAACTGATGGAAGGACCTGATAACTTCTAGGTGTAAGTTTGGTGTGTCGTCACTTTGAGAGTACGAACAGAAGTCAAATATAGCCCCCGTCTGAGTTTAGTTAAATGTGTTAGCTTGTGTTTTGTCTCCTGAACACAGACAGGCAGCATTATAAAGCGACTTAATCCTCTCCTCCCTTACAGAACAGAACACAATGAAAAACACACTCCTCTTTTTATCTGCTTTTATCTCCTTTTGTGCCGAAGAGCTTTAAAGAATCAGCGTCTTTATCTCTCCCCCTCTCCCCATAATGCAATAGGGCGAATGCTTCCTGTGTGTCATAAATAAGGTATTGAAAGGTCCAATTGAATTAAACTAAAAGATCTGGGAAGAAAATGGGAAGTACTCTCACTTTTTCCCTCTCATTTTTGACGGCGGGAATTGCTGTAAATTGACACTGAAATGGTCCGTCTCGCCTCAGCCGCCCTCCCTTTAAACCTCCCCACCCCCCCCCTCGCTGGCTCCATGCGCCCCCTCAGCGCAGTCGGATAACGTGCATATTAACGGGCTCTGGGCAAAGTGTGCTGAAATGGGACAGAAATGCAGTAAATGAGATATCCATTGTCTAGCAGATAGCATTTCCCCTCATCAGAGCGGCTTGCTTGATTTCCTCCCCTACTGACGCCTGATGGGTTTATGACGTAGCCACTTCAAATTAACTGACCTTGGCCTTGCTGTCTGCACACACACACACACACACACACCCACATGCATGCACACTGTATCTGTGCAATCTAGCTGTTTGTCTCATGGTATAATTGTATGACAGAAAAGGATGGTTACACAATCTTAAAAGTGGCATTTATTCTGAGTGACAGGTGCCTAAAACTGCTACAGTCATGTTTTCATTTTTTAAATGGATCGAATGACTTTTTGTAACGTAAAGGGGGTCACTAATAGTTAAGAGCCCGCAGAGAATTTTACCCCACTCTTCAGTTCACTAGCCTTACATCGGCAGATTAAATCGCAAATGTGAGTCACCTCTTAGTTCAATTTAGACGGGGAGCTCATTATCAACAGCAGTAGACCAAATTTCTTCTGGACGCAATCGGTTAGACCTACAACCAGTCAGAGCCACTAAATATGTGATGTAGGACTGAGCGGCGGACAGATGTTAATAGGCTGCAGAGATGAGCTTTGATGGTGTAGCATAAATATGTGTTGCCATTTTGCTATGAGAATTTGAAAAAAAAAATAGCCTACATCAACAAAAAGTTCTACACAATGACTGTATGAGAGACAATGCGTCTCTGCATCCTTTCACTGTATAAAAATGAAGCCAAAATACCCTGGTTACAGTTGGTGGTGTCATGTTGTGGTGCCGCCATTTGCATAATAGCGATCTGCGTGGTATCGAGTTTCCTCCCACACACTTGTCCAACCAATTGCGAGCGGTGCCATTGACATCTAGCACACTGGCTGGTACACATAGCTGTCAGTCATGACGTCACCTCCATCCCCCACCCCCCTTTATCATAGCATCAAATAACTAGTTATAACTAGTTATAACTTGAGTATTTAAAAACATGATGAGAACTACCTAAGATGCCAGAAACCATCTTTAGGAAAAATCTATTTGAGGATATTTGAAGTTTTTGGTTTGGCCCAATTCCCACCTGCTAACATGGAGTAGGCAGGGTTTATGACTACAGCCAGCCAGCTAGGGGGTGATCGAGATGTTTTGGCTTCATTTATGGGGAGCTGTCATGGTTCCACCTCAGCTGCAACCATTATGGTTGTTTTTGAAAATGTCTCAACAGCGCTCCTCTTTATACTCAACGTCGTTTCCCTGGCATAAGCTGTAAAAATAATAAAAGTATCTACTGTGAGGTCACCCATTGCTTTGTGGACACCCTCCCTGAGGCTTCGAGTTTGGCATTTCGTCCGTCATCATCTTGTTTTTTTAGAGCCAGAAGTGACCTTATTTGGGCAAGGGGCTGGCACTGTGGAGGAGCGAGTGATGGATCTGACTGAGAAGCCGAGGAAGCTATCGGCAGACAGCCGGTCACTCATTATTTGTGCCAGGCTGTAAAAATGTTCATTTGTGCTGTAAATTCGGGCATTTTAACATGGGGGTCTGTGGGAACTGACTGGCTTCTGGAGCCAGCCTCAAGTGGCCATTCAAAGAGCTGCAGTTTTGGGCACTTTCATGTTGGCTTCATTTTTCTGCCCCAAAAATTGCTGCTTGGTCCCTGGCGTGACTAACAGTTCATTCGCTTCAACTCTGTGGAGCATTTTAGCATCTTTCAACTCATTATTTTGGTTTATGGTCTGCAGCTTTACTGTTTTGGTTCTCTCTTACAGTTTTAATGTCTGCCATTTTCAGGCACAGCAGACAGCGGTTTTCATTGAAAAAGGTCAACTATTGTACCTGCCCAGCACCAAGCAGCAGAAAGGCAAAATTAGAGTTGGTGGAGACCAAAACAGAGCTAAAAAGAGAGTGGCACAACTCCAAATGAATGCTAATGTTGCTGCGTGTGTGCAGCAAGATGCAATGCCCAAATGTCTTTAAGCCTAATGTAAAGAAAAGAAGACATACTGTACTTCAGGGAATCCTGTGTATCAAGGGATTCTTGTGGGATTCGCATGGGACGGGGGTCAGTTTCACTCTTCATCTCATGACTGGGAGAGGACTCGTAATAAATATAAATATGCAGTTCTAATATGGGACAGGATTTTATTTTGTGGGAGTAGAGTGGGACAGGAGTAAAATGCACTCTTCCTTCTAGTGTGAATTGACTCATGCAAAGCTAGAGGCTGTCAAAGAAACTGCCGCAGGACCATTTTCATGCTAATTTCACATGTGTCCTAGAGTCTGGTCTGTGCCAAAACTGCTGTTACATGTTTATCAGTTTAACACATGCTATAAATATGAAGAGCAGGAGGGACTTCAGTTTTCCCAGCTGAGAAGACAAGAAAGTGCAGAGCGCTGGTGAATTTCCCACTGACACCTGTGAAATGTAGGTTAGATGTTTCGTGGAACTTGCATCAGTGTTTAGCGATTGTCATTTCTGCTTCAGCACGGCATTATGGGGATTCTCTTCCTTCGAGTGGCAACTGTCGCAATATTTTGGTGCGTCTGAAAAAAGAGAGATGCCTTGAATACACATGCTATTAATAATTAACTCTGTGCTTTATTCCCCTTTGAAAGTTATTATGCAAAATTAATATTTCATACGGGTACAGGCTGTACATGACAACTGTGCTAAGACAAAGGATAGTAAAGGCACAAAGTTTGACAAGTCTGTCTGGGCTTGCTCATTGGCCTTCATCTTATATTTAGCATTCAAGAGACGCCATGAGATGAATCTCTATTTTCGTTCACTTTCCTATTCATGAGTTTCCCACCCTATGTGCAAAATATAAGAAGCGTTCCATTTTGAATAAAGATGCACAGTGGTAGGCTTTCCCGTTTGAAGATGGTAACTGTCATTAGCCCATCAGGATCTGGAAGCTGCTCTTGTGATCTACATCAGTCCTTAACACTTAGACCCTGAAGCCACTTGGAGATCTCTGGAGACAAGGTGCATCAGGTCGATGGCAAGCACCCTACCTTTCCACTGGGGCACTTGAGGGATGCTCAGCCAACCCGTCGTATCCTGGGCCTTCAGTGTCTGTTGTGCTATCGCAATTACTATCAGCCTACTATTAACATACCTGGTGTGCAGCGTTTCATAATCTTTGTATTTGCATATAAGTCAACACTTTGAGATGATAAAGAATGACTCTGTTATGTTCGTTTCACTGCATTTGTTTCTTTGCAGATCTGCATCAAACAAGTGTTGTAAGCAAATTGGTTTTGCATCAAAGATGGTTGCTTTTTAATAAATTATATCAGTCATGTCACTCGCATTGCAATGAAACTGAGTTTAGCTCTGCCAGTAATTTGTTGACTATTGCTTTTAAGGTCTAAGTACACTTAAAAACTAGGTTTTTAGATGTATTGTCAGACTAAGTCTAAAGGCAGACGTGTTAATAATATACAGTACTATAAGGGCATTGTTGGTTACTGTTTGCAAACAGTAATGCAGCGTAAGTGAAAGTGAAAGCCATAGACTGTGTGAAATAATGCACGCAGTCACAGTAAAGTCACCCATTAGTTTATGGATTCCCTCTCTGAAAGCCTTGAGTTTGGCATTTTGACCGTCACTATTTTGCTTTTTTTGGAGCTAGACGTGACCATATTTGGAGGAGAGGGTGGAGCTAACCCTTAACCAATGCTATCTGCTAGCTTAGTTAGCATGGTGCGTTTACAGGACAACAACCTACTCCTAAACGTCAGCAAAACTAAGGAGATGATAGATGACTTTGGGAAGAAACAGCCAAGGAACTACTCTCCCCTCAATATCCTTGGTGGAGGGGGTGGAGAGCTTCAAATACCTTAGTGCCCACATCACTGAGGGCCTGACTTGAAACTTAAAACTATTTTACCTGAGATACTTGACGAAATTCCAGATAACCCCTCAGATACTGAGGAATTTCTACTCCTGCACCACTGAGACCGTCCTGACGGGGAACATCAATGCCTGGTATGGAAACAGCACCAAAAAGGAACATAAGTCCCCGCAAAGATGGTTTGTTCAGCTGAACATACTATGGTCACTGCTCTATCCTGCATAAAGGATGTTTATACCAGACGCTGCAAGAATAAGTCTGAAATAAGTCTGAAACTGCCTTTTCTTCCTGTTGAGATTGGGAAGAAGGTACCAGTTACACCAGGCCAGCACTGAGAGGCTCAGGAAGCGCTTCTACCCTCAGGCCACAAGGACACTAATATCATATTGTATGATTTCATGTGATAGATAGATAGATAGATAGATAGATAGATAGATAGATAGACAGACAGACAGTAAAACCAAAAACCGAACAAGACTTTTTAGGTGACCAATACCTTACAATTAACTTTCATCAACTGAAAACACACTGTAGCAACAGCTACAGCTATGTCTACCCTTGTCTACAAATTTTGGGTTACACCATGGTTACGTTGCCCAAACAATGCTGTTGCCATAGTAGCGACTTGTCCGCTTGTCAAAACTGTCTTTCGTACCAGGCTGTAAACATTCTGCTGCAAAGCTAACTATTGTAATATGGGTATCAATGGGGATTGACTCGTTGTTGGAGCCAGCCTCAAGTGGCCATTTGAGGAACTGCCTTGCTTGGTGTAAGCCAACCGCTTAGTGTTTCGCCTCGCTATGTTTGCATTTTTTCTGGCACTGTGTCTGCGATTTCATGGCTTCTTCTTGGATGCATGCTAGTTGGGTCTTGCAACTGCTTGCTTCCTTTTTGGAAAGTCCCGACCTCACGTGCGCCCTGTGCCCAGGAATGTCCTGAGCACAGCAAAATAAGAAAATTTAAAAAGACAAGCAGAAGGCAGAGTCTCTGAGAACAAATACACTGCTACACACTTATAGTAGGTCATAAGTGATGATTGAGAGGGATTACTTTTGTATGGACCTATACATTGTTTTTTAGGGAAATTCTGTATAATATATCTTTAATACCTGTTATGGAGAGGAAATCATGCTACCAGAGAAAGGAGCAACAACTTGTAAAAATGGGAAAACGGGTCCTAGTTTCTGCCAGTCTCTCCTCAAAGTGAGTGGTAAACATAAAAGTGTAGTTGTCAAAAGAGAGAAGTTCAAGTAGCCTAATTTTTCACCTGTGCACAATAAAGGAACAGTTGTGTTATTTGGGAGTATCATTAATCATAAAGCCAGTATTTTCATTCTGCACTTGACTGAAGATGATTATCATTGATTTTTAAAGCATTACAGCTGTTACCTTTGCAGTGTATTTTAACACAAAATTAGTCACAACAATCAGGCCTATATCACAGTATAGCATATACATTATTCTGTACAGTGCTGTCTAAAAAGCTACAGGCTGTGATTACAACACAAATCCTTTTTTTAATTTTGCACATCTCTTTGTCTCAACATTTCTCTCTTCCCCCTCTCTCTCATTTAGTCACTCTCTTTTCTCCCTCCTCCTCTCTTGTCTGACTCTCTTGTCCCATGATATGCCACAGAGAGACACAATTATCCACTTCATTTGAGTCGTGGTGCTAATGGTTGAGACTGGCCTCTTGGGGAGTTTAGGGAGGGGGGGTGATAGGTAGCAGTAATTGTAAATGGTGTAATGAGTGTGGAATGGCCACAATCTAGCGCTCCGCCATTACAGGTGACCCACTCCTGCCCCCCTCCTTCCCTCCAACATCACACCGACAACAAGTGAGCCCCCCCCCCCCCCCTCCACCCCCCCTCTCCTTCAGGGTTCAGCAGAGACAGAGGAAATATTAGCCTCACAGACCATTACTCCCAAGTGGTTTGGCTGTTGCTCCTTCTTGCCTCGTTCTGTGGGTGGCCCCCTCGCCTTCTGTTTCACTTTTCCCCTAATCTGACATTTGTTTTTTTTGTCCTAACTTTTGTCTTTTTCCTTACAGATCAGATTAACCCTGTAACTTTGGACTGGTTTCAGTCTCTTTGAGCAATGGCACTTCATGCATCTATTTAGCTTTGTATCTTGTCAAAGTATGGATCAGTTTCTGACCTTTTCTTTCCTAAAGATATTTTTGGAGCTTTGGGCCTTTATTTGATAGGACAGCTATAGCATGAAAAGAGGAGAGACAGAGAGGGGAATGACATACAGCAAAGGCCCATCAGTTGAAACTGAACCCGTGGCCTTTGTAAGTAGAGCACCTGCTCTACCAGGTGAGCTAGCGGGTGCCCCAGTTTCTGACCTTTTATTAATTAGTGGGATTGGTTGATTTGTCCATCAGCCAACTAGCTGTCTGTATTATAGACCAAGAATATTGGACATAGCTACTGTGACCCACTGGTTTGTGGACTCCTATTTTGAGGCCACGAGTATGGTATTTCATCTTTTTGGAGCCACAAGGTACCATACTTAGAGGGTAGAGCTGTGGAGGAGTGAGGGGTGGATCTGACTGAGAAGCCTAGGACCCTATCTGCAGACAGCCTGTCACTTGAAGCAGCCCGCCCTTAATAATGTGTAACATTAACCCTTTATAACCTGTTATATAAAAATTCACCCTCTACAGTTGTCATGAATGTTGACATTAGCAAAAGAGACCAAAATTGTCTTCAGTACCAGGCTGTAAATGTGTTTATTTCTGCTGTAAAGCTGGGCATTTTAACATGGGGGGGGGGGGGACTGACTGGCTTCTGGAGCCAGCCTCAAGTGGCCATTAGAGGTTCTGCAGTTTTTGGCACTTCTGTGTTGGCTTTTTTAGGCCTGGAGGTTAGTGATTGGTGTGTCAATTTGAGAGCATCAGCATCATTATGTCTAGCCTGAAACGACTGTTGTAATTACAGGTGAAACATCTGTCAAAACTGCTGTAAAGTATATTCTTATTTAAAGGCATATAATGCAGGATTTCAAAATTTATATGACCCACTAGTAGTGTGTGCTGGTGTATGTGCAGAGAACCTGCTCTCTGACTGTATTTTCTTCTTATTATGACATTTCACAGTAGACATTTCAGGGTGTCCGACTTTGGTTAGAAGCGTGTAGCCCCCATCCAAGAATGTAGCGACCAGGTTACGCTGCTGTCTTCGTCTCTCTCCTCTGCTCTGTGGATGCAAGCTGCAGGTCTGTGTGTCTGTTTGATTGAAGGTAAGGTTGAGCCACACACAGACACACACAGAGCAGAGAAGCCAAGCGGAGAGGATGAAGCATGCATGGCAGGTGATTACACACCAAATCCGGCAATGCAGCACCTTCCTGCAGGGTAGTGCAGAGGTGTGGGGAGTTTGGGTGTGTTTAAGCTTTAAGGCTCATTTATACCAGCTTTACATACAACAATAGATGCGTTCATTTAAAACACTGTAAAAGTCGCTGCCCTTATACTTCCATGTGTCCTTTGTGATGGCATAGATACAGCCAATAGATGGCACTAGAGGGCAGGGTCAAAAGTATGTGACAACAACAAACATGGCGATGGTGTTGGAGGTCTTAATAATGTACCTTTTAATGGAGGCAGCGTTCTAGACAGCAGTAGGTCTGTGAGGCCATTAAATGCACTATATGACAGATTCCTTCTGTTCTGTCATTTTTTAAATGTCTTCGTCGTCTCCCACAGTCGTATCTCACTTGAACTACACTACACTGCCTCTATGATCTTTGGTAGTAGTGCTCCATTTCATTCGAATCTGTAAGCTTTAAAGGAGCTATATGTAAGAAATCTAAAGCAAATAGTCGTAAAATCCTCCTAATATGTCACAGAGACTAAGGAATAATGTTCATATAACATACTGATCTCACTGACAACAATAGTACAGCCAGAATATTCGCATTTAAAAAACATTTTTACAGTCTGCAAATCATGTTTATGTTTTGAATTTGTGTTTTGGCCTGTTGCGCCACCCACCGCCATCTACCAGTCACACAGTCAGTAGAGTTTCAGCATCAGTTACAGTTACGACTGAGCTACAATGGCTGACGGTGCGACTAAACCCAAACGACCTCGTTATGATTCCCAAAAACGCCAAGACAAAACTCGAGGCAAAGCAAGGGTCTATACAGGAGATGCTTTTGAACAGTGGAGATGTTTGAAAGCGGAGAAGAATTTGAAATCGGATGTCGAAGTGGCTACTCTTCTCCTCGACAGGTAAGCTTTAGCCAAAGTTGGCTAACTAGCATCATAGCTCGACGGGGATGGACATTTCAAATACTTTCAACTATTATTCATTTTCGATCGTACATTGTAGCCCATGTGCAGGTGGGTCATCGACCCGACTGATTTTTTTGAGAAACAAACGTTAGCAGCACGGCAAACAGCCAGCAGCGTTAGCAGCAGAGAAGCCGGACTTGCTCGAACGGTCCACTGGAAAACTGAAGATCAAGGACGCGGCGACGCGGCCCTGCCACGGCAGCTGCCCGTGGGCAAACAAATCACCCCCAATTTCCACCAGATGCGTGTTGGTTGCGTCTGCGCTCCGGCACGGCAGCGGAGCCGATAGAATTAAATTCTAGTCAATATGTGTGTTTCCACCGGCTGCGGCTGTGCTGCGTCCCGGCTCCATCTCAGCTGCGGCACTCCAGAGCCCACCACAACAGATATGCAGGACTTCTATTTTTGCCGGTGTTAGATTACTGGACGCCGGAGCACAACGCAGCAATTCAGCACAGAGCAGCAACCTCGAATCTGTAGGGGAGGGGGGGCGGACACAACTTGCGGCAGTATTTTGAATTTGAGTGCAGTAACCATTTTGGCCACATTCTTACATACAGCGCCTTTAAGAAAACATGCACAAATGCAGACAAAATGAATTCAGAGAATGAACAGAGGGCTCCATCCATGTTCGTATATATATCTACCGTTGTACGAAAGTGAGCTCTTAGAACATTACCGCTGTGAAACAATCAGAAAAAAATGTTTTAATTCTCTGATTCACTGCTTTGCTCTTGTTAACACTGCTACCACACTTATTTCACTCTTTCACTTGACCACTGCTGCTCCCTCAGTCTCATTGAGGGGGAGGGCCAAGTGTGAACATTGTGTTTACTAACAGTAAGCACAAATCTTGCATATGCCTTTAAGCTTATGCCACGACTGCTACTATTAACTGCTATCCCTGAACTAGCTAGCTAGTACCTGACTAGTACCCACCGTAGATATGTACGATATATGTTCTCATTCCCAACTTGTCAAATACCGCCGCTTTGTCAGTTAGTATGTTTACATGCACAATTAAGTTGAGCTACGGTTATAGCTCGCCCAGCCATTTAATTGGACTACTGTCCTTGTCCCAGTATACATTCACAGGAGGGAAATGGATTTCTTGACAAGTATTTCTGACTCCACTACAATAGGTGGCGATACACCCCCCTTCAGCTTGTTAATCTTCGACCTTTTTTGGTTGACCTATTTAGTCACAGACCAAACAACCAACAAACAAGTTAGCTGCAGTTAGCTAGTGACAAACTGGTACCATGGTGGACAACTTCACAGCTCTGTACATTTTGTCTGTCCAAAAATGCAGTCCTGGATGTAGACTTTGCCATGTTGTTACCGGCTTCTTCTTCTGTTACACATTTAATGCTATTCGTCTTCCGTCACTTTGTAATGCTGCCAGACGGTGTCAGTTTATAATGCTTCTGACAGCAACATAATATAAAGATCCTGAAATTCCAGCAAACCCCCATACTATCAGCTGGGAGCCCACTGTTTGCCTTCCATGTGAATGTTGAGCCAAACCATGATGTGTTTTCCTAAACCTAACTATGTACTCAACATAAATATAAGGTATGAACTTACGTTGTAAGTGCATTTTAAAAAAGACTGTATGCATAAAATGAGCAGAAACTGTACACCTCCCTTGAAAACAGAAGTGTATTTTGAAAAGACACAATGCATGTACAAGTGTAAACTGACATGCCATCCTGGAACCAAAGAGTTTTCAAATACCGTACCCTGAGATGGTACCTATTCATTCCAGTGGAATTGCTTGCCGAGGGCATACACCAAAAAAGTTTTCAAGCTTCCACGTTTACTTCCGCAGTATGCTGTCCACTTAATATTTGCAGTAGTGATTCTCCCCCTGGCCCCGTCTGCAAGTTCCCACTCGGCTCATAGACTTTACATTGTTGTGATGACAGATTTTTAAACAGCTTTTCTCAGTTTGAGGAAAGTTTTACAAATATGAAACTACCATGGCTCAAAAATTCAGAAAAGAAAGGCTTCTAATTGAGCTTGTTTGCAGTTCAGGGGTGTCCTGACAACAGTTTTACAGACGTGTCTTTAACAATTGGTCTATGATGAAAATGCTTTTTGGGCACAGTGGATTTTTACCGCTCCAGTACCGCAAGTGGCCACTAGGAAAAATTTGCTGCAAGGCTGAGCAGCGGGGGCCTGTTCAAAGGCCTGAACAACTCTCTTTTTACGAGGTCACCTGACTTCCTCCTTTTGCTCTCGTCAAAATTATTACAGCCAGTAGAGGTCACTGCTTAACAATTAACAATATATAGGTCCCAATTAACTGCGTTTATAAACAACTTGTGGGGTCATTTCTTGGGGAGAACAGTGTCAAGCAGAACTATAAATCAGCCTTAAACCATGTTGTTGCACTTCCCAGTGGTCACAGATAGAGGACGGTAAAGATAATAAATGACTAAACACAGCCTTAAATGAGCTTTTTCCCAACCCATCCCTCTCTCAATCACATAAACAGCAGCTGTTTGAGTGGTGGGAAGTAAGAGAGGAGGAGGAAGATGAGGAAGAGGAGCTGTTCCTCTCTGGTGGGCGATGACATCCCAGCACCTGCGCGGAGACAGGTGAGCGAGCGAGCGCACTGACGTTCCCCAATTATCACAAGTGACACAGTGTCAGCGAATTACCTCCCTGCTCACTGACGCCTGGAGTGCCGGAGAGCAGTGGGAGGCCTGGCAAACCTCAGGCAACATTCATCGAAGAGAGTTGCCTGGCTGCCTGTGGAGGAGCAGCACACGCACGCATACACACACACACACACACACACACACACACACACACACACATGCGCACACACAGATTTTCTGCTCCTTCTCGTACTCTTATGATCCTACTCTCCTACTCTATTCTTTTTCTCTCTCACACACACAAACACACACTCACGGACATTTTCTTCCTAACATTCTGTCTAACTGCCTCTTTCTCTCTCTATCAAGCACACACACATTCACTCTCCTGGTGAAGTGTGTGTCATAAGCTGCTTGTCATGGATTCCTGCTGTTTTGGAGTACGTAGGAGCAATATGTGCTCTCTTTAAAATTCCTCTATTAATTAACTGACCCTTCCAACTCAGCCCAACCTTACTCCCTATTGTAAGAGCTATCACTGTTCCTTTGTGTCTCAAGTCTTCAGGTCCCTTACTGGTTATTTTGGTTCCGCTCAACAAGCAACTTGGGTAGTTTTATTGGGTGTTATTGTGGAAGCAGGAGCACTGGTCCAATTTACCCTGTTGTGGTGAATGACTTATGACCATCACTCATCAGAAAACTTGTGGCTGAATAGGCTGTATGAAATATATAACTGATGCTGGCTGATGGTGTCACCTGCAACTCAGCTGGACAAATCACAGGCAGCTGGTTTTAGAACATAGGCCACATCACCTGTTTCTATAGCCTATCAAGTTGTAGTGAAGCCCATTGATCAAGTCAAGATGACAGCAGATGGTGTGTTCGGCAGGTGCTTCGTCCCTTCCAAACCCTCTGTCTCTGTCCTCACGGTGTGCTGGTGTGGGATGGTGGGTCGCTGCTGCTGCACACTGTATGTGCTTATGCCCCCTCACACACATATTCTCATTGACTAATGAATTGGTGCTGGTTTTTTATGTTATTGTGGCAATACAGTCCACCTGATGCTCATTTTGTTTATGTTTCTCGTGGTTTCATTACTAATATAAATGCAACTGTAGCCAGTATCTCACTATCCCGTCCTCATTCACATTTTAAGAAGCTACAAATTATATTCAGCCTAAAAATAAGCCTGAAAAGCTGGAAATCAGAACAAAAGTACAGATGACACACCGTCTCAACTAGTTGCATCGGTGTGAACCGGCAGCTTCTTAGAACATTGCAGAACAGCGCAATGCAAGTAGTCTTATCTCATTGCAAATCTTTGGTCTGAACTGGGCTTTTAATACCATCATTTTTAATGCAAACATTTAAAAAGGTACTCAGTGATTCTACAGAATCACCCTCCATTTAATATGAGCTTAAGTGGATTCTAGGTCCCAAAATTTTGAATATGAGCCAAACTGAATAGGCTAAAGGGTTTGCTCATGGTGATGAAACTACAGTGAATCATCACCTGAATCTAACTAACTCCCCTTGGCTTTAAAGATCTTGATGTTGAGTTTCAGTTCATTGTTTAGTTGTCTGGCTCACAACTTCACTGTTTTGGCTCACTCTCCCCATTCTAGCATCATTTTTGGCTACAGCAAGCAGCTGTTTTTTTTCCACAGTGGAGCATTTAGCAGCTAAACAGACAGATATTTCCCTCAGGAGTTGGTGGAGACCAAAAACAGAACTGACAGAGAGTTAACTTAAAATTATCACAAATTTAAAGTTTTGTTAGGTTTAGGCTCAAAAACAAACAAACAAACCACGTAAAAGTAACATTTGTACACTACTATGCAGTGGATTCTCTGAAACTTTTAACAATGCTGTGGCTAACATATGGTTAGGTTTAGGCACAAAAACCACTTGGTTATGGTTAGGAAAAGATCACGTTGTGGCGTAATTTTGGTGGCAAAATCCCTGCTAAAAAAACACAACTGCTTTTTGCAGCACTATCCCAGCAAGAAACGCATTGATCTCTTGGTAAAAAACATCTGCTTTTCATGGCCCTATCATCAGTGGAAACAGCGACAGGTCACTAAAAATACACCCACATTCCGCAGTGGAAAAGCTGCTGGAAATGAAGTGAAGACTCACTTAAACACAGCTGCTTTTGTTGTTTGTTTGTCTCCAACAGTGGTCTGCATCTTGGCAGGTGTCTCGTCTATTGGTTATAAGCATCCATCCCCTCTACCTCTTGATGACAAATTCAACTTGTATACTACCTCACTTTAGTAGCATTAATATGATACGTATGAAACATACAAATGTATTGTATCCGTGGTTTGCAGATACGTATGACGCCACTATTTTCCTCTGGGGACTGGGCTGATTTCCCATGTCAAAGTCACAAGCTTTGTGGATCCATTCATCCTCTCCAGCAACACGCTCTCATTCATAGTCATATTTTGCCACTTGGGCAGAAGCCCCAGTGTTACTATAATGACACTAAGGGCAGCCTTTTGTGTTCATTCATTCATTCATCTTCTAACCGCTTCATCCTCTTGAGGGTCGCGGGGGGGCTGGAGCCTATCCCAGCTACATCGGGCGAGAGGCAGGGTACACCCTGGACAGGTCGCCAGACTATCGCAGGGCTGACACATAAAGACAAACAACCATTCACGCTCACATTCACACCTATGGACAATTTAGAGTCACCAATTAACCTAGTCCCCAATCTGCATGTCTTTGGACTGTGGGAGGAAGCCAGAGTGCCCGGAGAGAACCCACGCTGACACGGGGAGACATGCAAACTCCACACAGAAGGGCTCCCACGCTGCAGCCTGCCTTTTGTGTTGTATCGGCTACAAACATACTTGATTATGGTAATGAAGAGATCGCAGATGTGGCAAAAAAACCAAAAAACAAACAAACACAGGCTGCTTTGATTGGCACAAAAGCCTCAACTGATGTTGCTGTTTGTTGGTCTCGAACACAGGTCTCCTAGGTCAAAATCCTGTGCTGTTTACCCATCCACTTCCCCTCCCACCTGCCCTAAGCAGACTTTCATGCTGTGATGAAGTGTCTAAAAATGGGGCGAATTTACACTGGAGTTTGAGGAAATTCAGTTGCATCTCACACTACGTGCGTTTACATGGAGCCATGTATTTCTTTTGCACTCGGGTTTGAGGCCCTACCTGAATAGAAATGCTCCTTGTAAACACCTCAACCCAAATGAAAACAGCCAACCCGAAAGATAATCTAATTGGGTGCACAGGGGTGGAATATTCCTTTTCAGAACCCAAATGGAAGAATTTTTCTGTCTTGTATACACCTCCTACCCGATTCCAGCCATTCCGTTGTTTCTGCGCATGCTCGTTTCCTTGCCCTTCTGGCACGATGACGTATACAGCATGCATAGCAACGGGCTGAGATAGAGCAGTCGGACTCGTTGCACTCACCGGTTTCCATTCACCACAGCACGGTCCTCTATCTCCCTTCTTCGACCTTCTACCTCCCTTCTCCTCCTCAACAGATGAAGCATTAGCAGAACAAGGTTGTTGTCGTACTGCTGCTTCAAGAATATAAGCAAAACAAGCCCGAAAAAGGCACTAAGAATGGCGTGGTCAAGCGTCTTGTTATCCGGAGTGAGGACTACAGTGTCTTCCGGTAAATGTAACATCCGCCCCCTATCCAATCAGAAACCTTCCCTGCCCCAAACCTTGCGCAGACCCGAATAGAGGCGATTAAACTGATCTCCTGTGTAAACCCTCATTTGGAATGAATATTTCCCATGTAAACTACCTGGAAAAACTTTAATTTTATTATTCTAATCTAGCAGATTTCTAATTCTAATTCTAATTTTATTTCATTCTGAATGAGAAGTCATCATGTAACCGCACCTACTGAAGCTAAAGGGTGCGCTAGGGACACTGCCCAAGCTGCATATTTTGATACCCTTGGAGTACCAGGCTGTCTCCAGCATGCCTCTGTGTGACCACTCACATCAAAAACAGCTTTTAAAACATCTCAATGAGAAATACAATATGACCCAGGAAGTACACTTTCAGTGACATATCCACTGAAACTGAAATTATCACTGAAATTGTATTCTTATGACTTCATGTGACAAATAAATTGATTGATTGATGGTTTGAACGTTCATCAGAAGGTGAAACAATCCACAGAGATCTATAGCGCTGTCAGAGAGGATTTTACAGCTCTGGCAGTAGAATGGAGCATTCATGTTACAAAGTAATCTACCATGACCATGTGCTACCACATACCATTTGATCGGCCAATGCAATGCTCAGTCAGATGACATCCCATTGTGCTGTGACACAAGTTAAGCTAGTTTTCACTTTTTAGGCCAGTGACCAAGTTTTTGGCTTCTGCAATGTCACAATGATTTCTCCTTTGTTCCTGACAAGCAGAAACATAATCCACTAAAAGTTGAGTTCCTTGTGAGCTAAACCGAAACATATGTTGTTTTTAGGCATTAAAACAACTGACAGATGCTGTTGTTTTTCTTGGGAGGACAGTCTCAAAATGTTGGTGTCAAATATGGATTTTGTATTGATCTTGACATAGTGATGAATTGCAGCTTCAAAGAAAAAGGCAAAAGCAACAGTTAGGCAGTGCCTAAGAAAGAACTGAACTTAATGTGTTATTTGTTTTGTAGGTAGGCTCCTGTAGGCCTTTGGGATTTAAAACACCATACAGTGACAGCCTGTCTCTAAATGCACAGTTGCCTTGGTCAGCATGTCAACAGAAAAATGCCATTTTCAAAATGTATTGCTGGATTGGTCTTTACCTTTTTGGGGCCCTGGTGAGTTTTTGCTTGAATCTGCATAAACTAAAGGCAAGACGGCCAGACCCCTCCTCTGATAAAATCTTTCAGGTAAAAAGCAAAAAAGCTTTTCATTTGTGTGTACATTTGTGATGATTCTAATTAAAACTGTTTTGGGGCATACTTCAACAATCTAGCCTAATTTATGAGGAAGATGGTCAACCATCAAGTCTCCAGAGATTAAGGATGACCCACAAGGTCAAGGGTTGAATGCAATGTACAAACAATTTTGGAAGCTAGCATTAGCACATAGTAGCTTAATGTACGGTTGGTGATAATGGATAGAAAAAAGTGGCAAAATGTGATTAAAAAAGATTGCGGGAGGATGAGGGAACGAAATAACGACAGAAGGCCAAGCTAACATTAGCCCCGTGGCTGCAGCTCCACCGCTGTCATCAGTTCGTGGGAGATCAGGTGTGAATGTCAGTGGACCACAGCTTCAGACTCCAGGCTGTTGCCCAAAAAAAATAGAGTTGGCAGTGGTGGTGAAACTCAGGCTTGTGAGTTATGTTGTGGCATTTCATTTTTGGTGAAATTAATCAGCTTTTGTTTCAGCAACGTTCCTGACTGTGTTCATTAAGTTTGTGTTGGAAAATGTGCTGCTTTGGTTTTCTGTGAAGGTCAGAGTTTGTGATGAGGTAATCTGTAATGTGTTTTTGTATCAAAATGGGTTGTTAAGCATGATCTTAACATCAAGTCCAGAGTTGGGTATAACGCGTTACAAAGTAACACGTTAGAGTACTTTGATTACTTTTTGCAGTAACAAGTAACCTAACACGTTAGCTTGCTGTTTGAGTAATCAAATACTTAAGCACATTTTCAAACAAGCCATCAGTTACTTCCATTACTTTTAGAAAGCTGGTCCTTCAGCTCCGAAACAGCAACGGCTGTCTTTAGGTTCTAATAACAGAGATAACGTTAAACCTGTCAGTCTGAAGAAGTCATGAAGGTTGTGGCTCGCTACATGGTAGAAGAAATGCTGCCTTGTCTACAGTAGAGTCTAAAAAATGGTGGAGGAGGACTAACTGACAGACAGGTCAGACTCAGGACTTGCATTATGCCTGGTACACACTACACAACTTTTCTGCCTGTCCTGAAAGTCACTATGTCACATTACACGATTGTGGAGTCATAACATCGTGCCGTGACTTGGCTGACAGACATGACACACTACACGGTAGTCTTTCACGGTGTGTGTGATGTCATCAGGTTATTCTTGTCCTATTTTTATTACTTTTACTATTATCTGAGTCACTGTGTCTGTTCATGTGCCAGCTGAAATGTTGTTGTAGTCACCTAAAAGCGTCAGCAGATGGCAGGAGCTCCATTTGAGGCACCGTAGGCAAACATTCAAGCTACTGTATCCTCCACAACCAAGTTGGCGCGATATGTTAACTTTATAAAGACTATAAGAGCGGATAAAAAGTAAAAATATAAAGATACAGAGGGATTAATAAATAACGGACCATCTATAATGTAGTCTGTTTCAAATGAAGCTGGTAGCCTCTGCAGTTGTGGTGAGTAAAAGCCCCGCCGCTATTCTTTAATGTTATTACTTTGTGTCCGTCTCCATGAGGATGTACCATTGTTTGCTAGCTTGATGCTAATGACAGTAACGTTAACTCAGCGGGTTGACAAAGTGCCTCTGCTGTTTCACACCATCATTTCCCCCTTTTACTCTGTGTGGTAACATCCCTAGAGGAAATATTAAAAGTGCTGGGGTGTTGTTGTCATACAGTTGTCTACGGCAGCAGATCGTTCTGTGTTTCTACTGGTCAAAGTGATGGCTGTGATGGGAGAATTGGATCTCAGTGAAGGACAAGTGGTCCATAACTTTAATTTTGGAGACAAAAAAATGTAGGCTAAGCGCCCTGTGGTCCATTGCCCAATAGGAAATGTAGAATACTCAAAAGTACTTTAAAAGTGCTTGAGTTACTTTTCTCAGGGAGTAATGCAGTAAAGTAACTGGTTACTTTTTTAAAAAAGTAACGCAGTAAAGTACTTTCATTACTTTTAAAGTAACCCTTACCCAACTCTGGTCAAGTCATTGCTCAGGTCGAACAAGTCACACGTCAAGTCATATGAAATTCTGATGATTTACCCAACAAAACGTATTTTAGCCACCTAAAAAAGTCCTGCCTAGAAAAATCAGTATCAGTTTAAGTTTATGCTTTACTTAGAGTATTTTCAGCACTTAACTTTTCTGTCAGACAGCCTGTTCTGACAAGGAAGCTGTTAATGTCTTCACTTTCCTATCTATGCTCTCATCAAAGCCACCAGACTCCATTGACAATTACAGTCATTTTGGCTTGCTGAACACGAGGGCTGTTGGTTTACTGCTTTTTCAATCAATTAGTTAGTTTGTGTTATGTGAGACTTCTGTGAATCTGAACCAACCCTTTTAAATACCAAGATCACATAATAACACAAATAAAATAAATGTTTGAGGCAGCTGTAGACCAGAGGCTCCTGTGTTCAGTAACATCAAATCACTGTTTTTCTCAATGGAGTGTGGCTTTGAAGAGAGAAATATAACTGCTTCATTTTAAAGATGGAAATCACTGTATGGCATTAAGGTGAAGCAGTGAAAATATTTTCAAAAGAGCATACACCTAAACTGATATTAATTTTTTTGAAGTAGGACTTTTCTTTAGGTGGCTAAAATACTCCAGCCGGCTTCTTCAAACTGGGCATGTGCTAACTGACACTTACTGTATGTAATAGGCCTGTACTGTCTATGTATAACTATCTGCATGCAACCCCGCTTCAAAAAAATCTGAACTATCCCTTTAACCTTAGCTTTCTTGTTAACATTTGACCAGCCAGTAACCTAGTAAGTTAGCTAATAAGACAGGCACCTTTCCTTGTGAGTTTTGTTGTGACAGATGAAGTTGGATGGTGTGGTGGTTGTGCCACTGATATTTGAGCTGCAGACCTTACTTCTTCTTACTGCTGTTCTTTTGTCATTACTGTCATTGACAACGTAATCCTTGAATCCAAATGTTATTATTTTTGGACTAGCCCTCTCTGCATGACCGCTGCCTCATATGCTGGCATTGCATTAGAAATCACCCAATCATGTTTAAAAAAACCAACAAAAACACACAAATTCAGCAGTGTTAGTCAAGCACGTCTCAAGTTCTAAAATTTGTGACTCAAGTCTGACTTATGTCAAGTAATGTGACTCAAATCCCCCACCTCTGCTTGAAATAGTATGTTCGGCGCAGGTAAGGAAATGTTCTGTACTTTATCTAGAGTGTCATGATTTCTACATATAAATTGTAGAGTGAAAATCCACCAGAGTGTCGATATGACAGTGGTGTCTGTGCTGGGGCTGGGGGCTCAGTAGCGGGCTTGTGTATCCACTGTGGTACCACAATTCCAGGGAGGCAAGAAGCTATGAGGTGCTCTAGGAGATCTTTGACTCATGGTGGGACTCAGGGAGAGGATATTAAAGACTTCATTGCCAGAGAGACATTTGTGTCACAGCTGAGCCCTCCTCCCCATTAGCCTCCAGCATCTCCCCTCCTTTGTCCTACAAGTCCCACTGGCCTTTGCTCTTCCATTCCCCACTGAAGCAAGGGAGAGGACAGGGGTAGTGCTGACAGACATGGATCTTTTACTGGCTGTCCTTAAACAATGCTTAACAAAGGGAGTGTCTAGTTGGCTTTGGAAAAGAGTTCCCTACCACACCCTGAGAGAGTCCATATTAGGTACTGTATATATGCTGTGTAATCTATGTTGGACAGTGACACCTTTTTCTTGTTGCGTTGGCACCGAACTCCAAAAATTAGATCTGAAATGAAACAATAAGATCACGTCTTTAGCCCCTTTTACACTGCCAGATTTTCCGCGAATGTTGGGCCATTTTGCCAGCAAGCTGCGAGCGTTTAGACACACAGAGCCTGACTGGCGAGTTGATCTGAGATGCCCAATTTTCCGCCTCATAGGGTAAACATATTGGCAGAACCCTTTTAGTTTAAACAGACTGAGGCGGCCTTCTGCAACGGGAGGGGCTGTTGATGAGTTGTGGGAGGAGCTGTTGATGACGCCGCACGTGTGAGCCACTGGCAATGGATAAACAGGAAACAGCTGATAGCAGGAATTAGCGAGCAGCTAGTAGCAAGAGAGAAACGCAAACCTGACAGACACTGTAAAGATGAGCAACTGGGGAGACAAGGAATTGAGCGTCCTCCTTGTCCTCACAAACAAAGAGGCCATTAACCATCAGATGATGGGAACGGGCCGACTTACGAGAGAACTGCTGAAGGACTGACCAGCCGCGGCTTCCCTCCCACGTCACTGTTTACGTCACACACTGAGCTACACGTTTTGTTACTTGCTCATGCCCCACTTTGCCACGGAAAAGGCGCATTCTGTAAACAAAAGTAGGCAGGCGGCATTGTGCTGCACTCCCCGATTTTGTTTTTATACTGCCAATGCTGAAAAAAGACTGATTGGGCTTTCCTGCAAATTTGCACAACTCCTATCTAAAAGGGGCTTTTGATTTGTGGAGGTTTATTTTAAGTCTGGGTGAACAGCACTGAACTGTAGCCCTGTCATATATAGCTACTATTTAAAAGTTGGAGAAATAATGTGTAAAAAACACTACAAGTCCTTATTCATCCTCAAGCGCCCTTTCTGCTAAAAAGACAGAATTATTGTCTGATTTTAAATCCAAATATGAGGATCGATAAATATTGTAAAATTTCAGTTAAAAGCCAGTCCCTTTTACTAGCCTGTAGTACCTAGCTACACATTTTAACAAATACAGGCCTGTCTCAATTAGACACCTGGTCTGGTTGCTAAGCAGTTATATTTTTAAAAGAAGTTCTTTGGATGTATAAAACAGGTTGTTGGCTACCCATTGGAGCTAATATTAGTTAGCTGCTTAAACTGTACATACAAATATAAATATTTAAAGTTTTGTCAATATGGAGATGCTAAACATCGTTGGCTCAGTTAGATTCTCCACAGTTCAATCCTTCAGTTCCTTTTACTGAAATCATGAGCACCAGAGAAGACCGTAATTCGTTTGCACTTACCAGCATGATGAAAAAAAAAGATGACTCCCTACCTCTGAAGCTGTCATAAAGTCAGAATATGTGTCCATTCCTCGATTACCCAGTAAGTTATTCATATTCCTTTAGTCCATGAGGGTCCACTGATGAAAAGAATGAAAAGGGTTTTTCATGAAAATGAATCCAAGTTGTGAATATTGTTTTAACAGGATAAAGTGATACTGTGTCGGTTTGTTGGGTGCCGTAATCCTCGAGTGCTATAAAAAGAGTGTCATAATGCTCTCTCACGCTCTCTCTCTGTGATACGCTGTCTGTTGGAGCGAGATTGAATTAATAATTTCTAATTGATATGTTATTCGAAGCCTAATTTTTATATAAGTAATATTCAAACTGGTACAACTAAATAATTTGATCATATTTCTCATCTTCGCTGAGCAACAGTTTTGTGTAAAAGGAATTAAGGCCTGTCCCATATAGACATCTGTCCCAAAGATAAGCGTGTCGACTTCAGTGATTTAGTACAATAATAGCCTGGGCTACTAATGAAGTTTTACGGGACTACTGTTTGTTTAAGGGTACAAAAAACTGTCTTTAGGCTATTCTAACAGACTGTAAATTCTTTTCTTTTTACAGCTTTTAGTTGTGCACATTTGTTTCTATCATCTGATAAACATTTGATAATAGCTTTGTCTACTTTAACCCCATTACAGGCAATGTCTGCAATTTCAGCAATAATATTTTGGCCACCTGTTTGATTAGAAAATTTAAAAAGCTGTCCAAATGTCATGAAAAAGCCACAAATGAATTTTTTTAAAGTCAGATTTTATGTATATGTGGTGTGTTCATTGTACTACGACAGTTTTTCTAAACTTAAAGTTTAAAAAAAAAAAATGCAATATATTGCCTTGCTTACAATGTTGCAATATATGACAAAGTTGTAACCCCTGTATCGTGATGCGTATCATATCGCCAGATTCCTGCCAATACACAGCCCTAATGTTAATTGGTTTAAATTTTAATGACTTAATTACTTTATTGACTTAATGAAGGAATATGCATGACTTACAACAACATTCTTTGGCACCAGGAAGTATATTAGAAAGGTGAAAAAACCCTGACTGTAAAAGACCCAAAATACCCAGCAGCTGATCCTCTGCATTCACATTATTTGCAACGTTTTGGCCCACAAACTGTAAATTCATATAAACAAAAAGCACCAGTACCCTATAAAAACTGTAAGCTGATCAGAGTTGGGTAAGGGTTACTTTAGAAGTAATCAAAGTACGTTACTGCGTTACTTTTTAAAAAAGTAACCAGTTACTTTACTGCGTTACTCCCTGAGTAAAGTAAGTCAATTACTTTAAAAGTACTTCCAACGTTACTCCCTGAGAAAAGTAACTCAAGTACTTTTAAAGTACTTTTGAGTATTCTACATTCCTATTGGGCAATGGACCACATAGTCTCGCCACCAGACAGATCTCTGATCTCTGCCTTCTGATAGTCTGGGGACGATCCTTTCTAAAGTGTGTTTAACACACCGGAGAAAACGGCCAGCAACAAACAAAGCAACGCCTCTTGCATTTTTGAAAAGGACACGCCCTCCCGGAAATGTGCGCTCCCCCTTTTCTCGTCTGCAAGGACACAAACACACAGAGAGCTTGAAAATGAATGTCGAGCGATTTAACTCCGTTTTATCAAATGTGTGCTCAGTCCACAAGATTGTGGAAATGAAGGACTTACAGTGACTTTTGTACCACTACACGTGTTTACGAGCACAAGAGTTCAGTGAGCCACCGAAGGACCGCCCTGCGGATTTACTACTGGCTCTGCAACGTAGGGAGTTTTGTTAAACTCTGAAATTGTATCCGCCCATCTAAGCAAAAAATCAGGGAGAAAGTCATCAGTCTTTAGTTAAGCAAAGCGTCTAAAGACTGACTTGTGAGTCTATGGACCACAGGGCGCTTAGCCTACATTTTTTTGTCTCCAAAATTAAAGTTATGGACCACTTGCCCTTCACTGAGATCCAATTCTCCCATCACAGCCGTCACTTTGACCAGTAGAAACACAGAACGATCTGCTGCCGTAGACAACTGTATGACAACAACACCCCAGTATTTTTAATATTTCCTCTAGGGATGTTACCACACAGAGTAAAAGGGGGAAATGATGGTGTGAAACAGCAGAGGCACTTTGTCAACCCGGTGAGTTAACGTTGCTGTCATTAGCATCAAGCTAGCATAGGGTGACCATATTTTGATTTCCAAAAAAAGAGGACACTGCCCGGCCACGATAGACATAGCCTACTTAAATGATACTCGCAGTTTACTCAAAGATAACTTATCATTTTAATAGGCCTATAGCCTATTCAAAGTTCATATGTATGGATAGAAAATTCAGTTACGTATATTACAAAATAATATCTCTCAAAGACAGAAATTCAGATAGGCCCCTATAGGGGACACATAGACACACTAGAGTGTGGCAATCCGAGCCCGACAGGTCCGACAGGTCCGACGGGTCGGGCCAGGTTTGGTCAAAAATGTATAAATTGTATTTGGGCTCGGGTCGGAATCGGTCAGCTTTCAGTGAAAATGTAGTGTAAAAATAAATTGTCTGTCCTGTTTATTGCTTGGGCACTGTTATTTACCTGACAACACCTGAACATAACACACAGACACACATTGGCTGTTTGTTTCTACCTCTCCTCTTACTGGAAGTCTTGGACCTCCCGTTGCCCACCTCCGCCTTGATTAAACACTGAAAATAAAATAAAAGAGGGAGACAGGTGTCTCCTATTTTATCTCATTTTGTTATATTTCTCCCTCTCCCCTCGCTGGAAGCGTCGGACCTCCCGTCTCAAACACGGAGGTCTCCCTCTCCGGAGCACCCACGGAGCACGCCTGGCTTGACAGAAATATGGGGCCGCACTCTAACACACACACACACACACACACACACACACACACGGAAAACCGGACATTATCATCAATTTATAAAACCCCCTCGGATGCCCGGATGGGACGTGAAATGTGGACATGTCCGGGCAAAAGAGGACGTTTGGTCAGCCTAGCAAACAATGGTACATCCTCACGGTCGGACATAAAGTAATAACATAACAAATAGCGGCGGGGCTTTTACTCACCACAACTGCAGAGGCTCCCAGCTTCATTTGAAACAAACTACATTATAGACGGTCCGTTATTTATTAATCCCTCTGTGTGTTTATATATTTACTTTTTATCCGCTCCGTTGTCTTTGTAAAGTTAACATATCGCACCGTCATTTCAAATTCAAAACTTGTTTCAAATTAAAAGCCCCGTATAATCTCGGCTGAGAGAATCCCTCCATTTTCTAAGTAGGCTTTTATTCTGAAACATTTGTCAGAACTTCCTGTGGAAGATAAAGTAGCTTGACAGTTTACGTATGGGCTTCAAATGTAGCTCCTGCCATCTGCTGACGCTTTTAGGTGACTACAACAACATGTCGGCTGGCACATGAACAGGCACAGTGACTCAAATAATAGTGAAAGTAATAAAAATAGGACAAGAATAACCCGATGACATCACACATGGCGTGAAAGACGACCGGGGATAATTGGTGAGTACCAGCGTGTAGCGTGTACCAGGCATAATGCAAGTCCTGAGTCTGAAATATGTCTGTCAGCGAGTCCTACTCCACCTATTTAGACTCCACCGTAGACAATGGCAGCATTTCTCAGACCACCGTAGTGAGCCACAAGCTCTGTGGCTTCTTTCAGACTGATAGGTTTAACGTTATCTCTGTTATTAGAACCAAACGACAGCCGTTGCTGTTTCGGAGCTGAAGGACCAGCGTTCTAAAAGTAACGGAAGTAACTGATGTCTTGTTTGAAAATGTACTTAAGTATTTGATTACTCAAACAGCAAACTAACGCGTTAGGTTACTCGTTACTGCAAACTCTACTTACTTTGTAACGCGTTATACCCAACTCTGAAGCTGATATAGGCCTATGTTTACATATAACAAATTTATCATTTGTTTGTTTCAATAATTTTTTTTAATTTCTGTGGACTGAAACTTTGTAAGTAAATATGTCTCAGGAATATGCTCTTGAAATAAAATGGAACTGAAGTCAAGACACCATGAGAAAGGCACTGCGTCATGACCTTATCCTGAGTCTTAAAAGAGTTTCTAAGACTCAGATTTTTAGATTGATATTGTTACATGGAAAAATGGTTAAAAATCGTTCTTCGATATTTGGTGTGCTCATCATGAGCTTTAAGTCATAATGTGGAAACAATGTTGACGCTACAAAGAAGATGTGTTGTACTATATTGCTCAGAGCATTTAAAACACATGCTGATAGATGTTTTATGTATCTGCTCTATATTACAAAATGATTTTGTCCCAGACTTGTTGCTGCACCAATAATATCACTAAAATATGGCTTTACCTGACTTGTTATCAGGGTTAATGCTTATAAATAACTTTCTTACTGATTGAAGTCACTCTACATTGACAGCATACCATATTACAAACTACACGACATGAATTTATATGCAATATGTAAATCAAAAAAATGTTCACTTGAATCTTCCCATTCGGGACCTAATTTTTCTGATTATTTTAATACCAAATGAATGCCACAAAACTTCTTCAAAAAGTTTTTTTTCTAAATAAAATGAACAAAAAACAATTGACACACTTTAGCACTGCTGGTTTAGTGGGTCTCTGGGTAAATTCAATGGTGCCCTATCATGTAACCTGCAGTTTGCACTTGGTGGGTATTGGGAGGTGACAGGGCACCCACAATGCACAGAGAGCGTGAGAAATGGGGCATGAATGGAGGCCCAAAAGCTTATTTTTCCCCCAGGGCTCTGCACTGGGTTAATCCAGCCATGGTAGGTTTGCTTGCCTTGCTTTCCTGGTACTGTACAGCACATATTGAGTACAAGGGGTCAAAATAACAGCAGTACCAAAGCTATCTAATATGTGCCAGTATCCCCTGTCCTCCAGCAGGGGGTGGTATTAGCACTTGTTTCTCAGCTGGGGCCTTTTGGGATAGACAGCTGAAATGCCAGCACTGCCTACAGAGACAGAAGGATAGAGGAGGGGTGGCAGGGAGAGAGGGGGGAGGTGGGGGTGGAGGGGTCTAAACAACCCAGCAGTATCAGACATGTAGTCTTAACGGAGTCAGGAGAAGCTGATTGTTATTCAAAGTTCTGTGTGTCAGGGTCGTTAAACGAGTCGATGACAGGGATTTCTACTGCAGCCTGCCGCTCGATCCCACACCGTACCAGGAGCTCACATCTATCTCAATTCCCTCAACATATGTGTTTGAACAGGAAATAAATCATGGTTCATCATTGGTGTCTCAAAACACTGTCAGTCACTCCTGCTCATCACGGTGTTCTGTTTCCTCCTGCTCAGCTCTGCTTAACTCTATTCTATTCTATTCTATTCTATTCTATTCTATTTTTAAAAGACATTTCTCAAATCAGGCAATAAATCACCCATCCCTAACATCACCCCCTTTACAGCCTAATCCGGGCCTGGTCAAGTGAATAAAAACAACCCCCACTGATCCACAGTTAAAGAAATAAGCTTTTTCTTTTTTTCCTTTTCTTTTTTTTTTATTCCAGTGGATTTAAAGTCAGTCAGGAACATTATCAGACTGGGCCCAGCCGAGCAGAAGCATTCCATAACCCCAACCTTCCCGCTGACCCCTCCCTTGCTTTTAACAACTGCCGACATAGTTTGGCTCTGTTATGTGATCATGCTTGGATGAAATCTGTCAAACAGCTCCCTGAGTTATTAGGCTGTCTGCGCCTGACCTTTCCGCAATCAAAGATATATGACTTAAGGGCTCGGATTTGCCATGGCAACGGCTCCAATTTGCCGCCGTGAGAAAAGGTCTAATTGTTGCAGAAATTTAATGATCTAGCCCCGACATCAGGGGCTGTGAGATTTTATGAACTGTTTACGCTATAATTTTCTTTTGTTAATGCATTCTGCCTTAACCCCTTCCCCGCTGGCTGCCTGCAGGGAGGGGAGGGAGGGGAGGAGAGTATGAGTGTGTGTGTGTGTATGAGTGTGTGTGTGTGTGTGTGTGTGTGTGTGTGGTGAAGTGGGGGTGCATTGGGTGAGGGAGGGTGGTGATGAGGAGGCGGAGGAGGGTGATTTCTGCCCCCAACCTGTTAGCTTGTGTGTCTGGCGCCTCTTTAAAAAGGGCAGTTTTGTCTTTAAGAAAAGCAGCTGCCTGCCGCATTATCTGCTCTCAGCGATGTAGACATCAGTAATATATTCTACAAGGTCAAAGACAACTGAGATTAAAATGTCTAATCAGTTAATTTGTTTTATTGAGAAGGACTGCCGTGTGATTGGACACACAGAGATAGAGGGAGAGAGAGGGAGAAAGAGGGAGAGGCGGAGTAGGGGGTGGAAGAATATGGAGAGATGGCGAGATGGAGGGGAGGAGGTGCTCAGATTTGCACATTGGTATTTTGACTGATCTTGATGCTGGAAAATATGGCCGTGCCACTCAGTTATAGCATGTTGATGAAGCTCTGACACCCTTTGTTTTTCTCCCTCGTCTCTCCACCCTCCTGCTCCTCCTCCTCCCCTCTTCCCTCCCTGTCTCGCCCTCTCTCACCATTCATTTTCAATCTATGGCACATTCATACAAGACTGATTTTATTAGTTGCTGAAATAGACTTATATTTTATATCTCATTAAATATTCAAAATAAATTCAGCATATTTGAGCTGTTCATACATATTCAGTTTCTGTAACTAGGATCAGAATATTTTGATTGAGCCTGTACAGCAGAGACATTTTGAATTTCTTTTTGTGTGCAGATAATTCCATTCAGGGGAATGAGTTGAATCACAATTGATCTCGTTGTTTTCTTTCCCCCCCACTTACAATTAAATGTGGAGGAATATATTTCTATGGATAAAGTGGCTACAGAGGGTATTGGTTTGTGCAGGCCAGCACATTTAGCAGTTTGAGACTTCTGAAGAAAAATCTCTCTGTAATGAAGACAGTGGCATTAAATCACTGGCCACTGTATGTGTGTACAATATAGAGGATAAATGGGCAACCTGTCTTAACACATGATATCACAAGGATTACTGTAATGACCTTTAATGCCTCATAATGACCTATATCATCATGTAGGTGAGGACTGTGCTGGGGCTCTAATTAATTTCATGAAATAAGATATTCTAATTGCTTATATGTTACTGTAGCGCACTCTTTACAAATGTGAGCTTCTGATGGAGCTTTACCTCCATGAAAAAGCACTGAATGCATTTTAACATTTCTGTTGCACAACACATGGGATGACAGGAATATGAAGGCAGACATGAGACATGGTGGATAATTACTGGTCAGCATGATCTGAGGGGAAAACATAAATAAATGTGAAACATGGCAGTGGGATGTGTCGTTAAAATCAGAGTCATAACAATAAATCAGAGCTGCAACGATTAGTCAATTAATCAATTAGTCGATTTGAAAGAAAATGAATCCCCAACTCTTTTAATAATAAATTCACCATCAAACATTTCATGTTCCAGCTGCTTAAATGTGAGAATTTGCTGCTTTTCTTTGTCATTTATGATAGTAAATGAAGAGTCAGTGGTTTTTGGACAGTGATTGGGCAAAATAAGTAACCTGAAGATGTCACTTTGGGCTCTGGAAAATTGTGATGTACATTTTCCATACGTTTTGGTCAGGTTATAGACTGAACTGGCAGATTAATCGATTATGAAAGTAACTGTAAGCTCCAGCCGTACAGTACACTGATTTGTTAACTGACTAAAACATTCATCAGCAACAATTTTGATAACTAATATGTTTTTTTTATTTTATTTTTATAGCAAAATTATGAATATCTGAATTTCAAGGTGCCATATTGGGCTTGGGCATTTTTTAGGTATTTTTCACTATTTAAAACATTTTATACACAGTCGATTAATCAATTACCAAGAATATTTTCATGATGATACGGTCTAGTTGAAACTCTTTCAAGACAAGGCTTTAAAACAGTTAGATGAAGAACTGCGGACCAAAGTAGGTCTGCACAATCTGAAAGAAAATACCACATTGCATATATTTTGGCAGATGTTGCAATATGTGGTGCTATTTTAGTGGGAAATGGTAGTTTTTGCACAAGTTTCACAGAGGAAAAAATACAAAAGTGATGATGATGATGTGATTTTTGCAGGGGTCTGTACCAAACAAGCTTGCCCCCTTACATCTGGAATATGATTTGTAGGCCAGGGTTCATCTCTTTAGCACTACAGTGCTTCATTTATAATGGTATGTTGTGATATATTTTACCTCTACCAAAAGGTAAAATGTCCCGCAGTTTGGATATTACAATTGGTCATAATGCAATTTCGATATTTTTTCTTGTGCAGCCCTATACCAAAGCCAAAGAAAATATGTCTTAGTAAAACAAAGTGAATATAAGTTTTATGTTAGTAAATTCATGCATGTGTTTCTTACAAATTTGATAATCAAGCATCTGTATGTGCATGATCACACACAGGTTTACTTCATGAAAGTTAGCTGTATCACACTTTAAAGGATATAGAGAGGGTGATGATGATAATGTAGTCCACAGTGAAGTGAATGAATAGCCCCTTTTACCCACCAATCCTATACCATTAATAACTGAGGCATTTATTAACAATTTGTTTTTGTTGTGCGTTGTACCACATGTGAAGTAATGTTTCTCATTGCAGGACACTTCTACTTTATGCTTGTAAGCAAAGGCATTGCTTTCAGCGAGGACAGTATATAAGTCCCCTCTCCGTTTTTTCTTTTTATACAGGCGTGTGGGTAAATGTGTCTCTGTGAATGTGACCTCCATTAGGAGCAGCTGAGGAGATCCATCCAGGGGCAGTTTGTTTTCCAGAGAGGAGCAGCAATGGTGGACGGCCCTTGATTTATTAGGACCATGAGCCAAGTGACCATGATGAAGTGCATTTCCCTTTTAAAAGACTATACAGCTTCATCTGGAGAGGGAGGAAGAAAGTTAAAGAGCGGAGAAACACGGGGAGAATGGGCCGATGACGGGGCAGAGTGGAGCAGACTGCTGAGCTGCAATAATCACAAAGACAGAACTGACTGGAGAACAGAAGAGAGAAAATATATAGAAATTGCAATTTTAGTATAATAAGTTTAAGTGATATTAAGCATTTTTAGATGCACTAAAATAATATTTTGTTTTATGCTCCTAAACCTAACAGGGTTGAGTATGGTTGCTGTAGAAAAAGAAAGAAGGGGTAATTGTGATGCAGAAAGAGAGAAAGCAAACGATTTGGAGATGGAGAAAAATATGTTTTAGACGGGACATTGATATTAGATATTTAATCCTGTGTGAAGTTGTAATGCCTCATACTTAAGAAGGAAAACATTTTGGGATAGGCGGTGCCAAACCTTGCAATCATGCAAGGGTTGTGTAATGAAAGTAGAGCTTTGCCAGCGAATGGGTGGCGTGTTACAATGGACCCATGGGGATATTGCTTTTTGAGTGTCTCGGCCATTATTAAAATGTAAAAACATCTAAATGAAAATAAAATTGAAACCCCCTATGGATGCGTTCTCTGTGGCTGCCGAGCTCTTGTGCATCCTTCAGATGGAGTGTAACAAACAGGCTCCCATCCGGAGAAGTGATGGAGTGTTTCTTAAATGAAAATACACCTGTCTTTCGGACAAATATGTGCCACTAATTACCTGTCTAACCTAAATCTCTGGGCGCCAGATGTTGCTAAAACACAGCGAGACAGAGACAAATTGCGGCATGCTGTTGGAGCCCTGCACGTAAATATAGTAGAGGCTTAAATCATCTTTTCCTTGACCCTGTTAGAGAAGTTGTTCAATGTGATTTTGGAGTGTGCGGCACCTGTAGGAAACTAATTGTAAAGATAGGCTAAAGTATCACAGTATCACATAATCTCTCCCGCTCTCTCTGTCTCCCTGTCTCTCTCTCCTCAGCTGGGCCATAAGAAGGATTACATTTTGATCTGTATCCTTGTTTCCAATTCAGATTTCTATTTCAGTTATGTTGACTCCCCATATCCTCCTCCTCCTCCTCCTCCTCCTCTTTTGCTCTTGTCTTGTCCAGATGAGAAAAAGTTGAAAAAAAATTGTGCTTGAAGTGGTGAAGACTTTGAAAGCTACATTTACAGAGGACCTTGAAAAACTTTCCAGGTTCAAGTTGCAGTAACCCAGTAAGAACCCTTTCATGCAGCACTCCCACTTTGTCATCGAAACACAGCCTCCTCTTCTTCCTGCTCCTCCTTACCTTTCCCTCTTCCTTGTCGTCTCACCTTAGACCTCTGCTTCTCTCTGTTGCTCTCCTCCACAGATCCACCATTTATATGCACCATGCAAGACATCAGTCATTACCTTCTAAGTACTATGACCACCATCTGCACCCAGAACAGTTTTAATCCTTTGCTACGTTTTGAGGTCAAAGTTTGCAGCAACAGCAGGAGCTATCAAGTCCCCTTACTTCCAACATTAAACAAAGATTTGCAGATGCACATGCAACAATGTAGGTATTTGGCTCACTGAATGGGTTAAGCAGACTAAGACTCAGGGGCCCAACGTGTCAAAGTGTCACCCCTAAGCCACGGTCTTTGTATGAAGTAACTGTTAGTGAGTCAAAGAGAGTAAGGAGATGCACTGATCACATTCTTTTCTCCTGATTCCTCTCAGAGTATATTCCTTAATAAATATATGTTTAAATAAGTTTTCTTTAATATATAGAGAGTGTCAGTTTGAATATACTGTGGCTGCTTTGTAATAAAAAAAGGTTTTAGGCAACCTTTGGTTACACTGTGACTGAAATATTGAAGTTCAGGTGCAACAGAACTTTACAGGGTGAGGGTTAACCTGTGAAATGTCATCAAATAAAACAGTATGTAAAACAAAGGGTGCTACAGTTACAGTATGTATGAAAGGGGGTCCTTTATGAATCTGCACCAAGGGGCCCATTAACTTCAAATACATCCTTGGTGTCACGCCATAGAGTTTGGTTTGTTCCCTGGTGTTGTGTGTGTGTGTGTGTGTGTTGAAAACTCACATCAGAGTGGTGCTCATCAGACCTGCTGTAAAGATGTCAAGAACACTACTGCCAGTTCAGATATGCTCAAAATGTCCCCTCAATATACTGATAAAACATAAACAAAAAAAATGCTATGCTACTAAAGGCAACCATGCACTACCACTCTAAATAATCATTAGTAAATGTAATCATAATCATAAATAAAGCCAATATTACTACTACATGTTCTAGTATTAGAGTGCAGGCCACTGCTGTGCTCCAGGTGGACTGTCTAAATGGTGTTGCTGTATACCGGCAGAAGCCATTGCTTGACCACCGTGGGTAGATACAATCAATGTCAAACACTGTACTGTGTCTCTTTTTTGTTACTTCCAAATGTAATAAAAAGTGTGGAAGAAGGAAGAAGGAATGTAATCTAGATGCTACATAGGCTATATCACTGACAGATTTGTAAAGTGTTTTGAAAATGATTATTTTATGAATGGTTTTCTTCTTGCAACATTAGGCTAAATACCTGTACGAATGTTAGGTAGCAGGTATACTTCCCTGTATATATAGTATACACATGTAAATTATTTTTCAAATCTTTTTTTTGTTTTACTTTGATGGGGGCACTCCCAGACCCCCCTGCAGATTTCGTCCCCCCAATGTTGTATTCATGGCTACTAGGGTTTGCAATTATTTTTGGCACATATTGTATTTGCAATAGAAGTCACAATTTTAGTAGGAACTGCAATTTTGACATTTAATTTTTACTGAAAGAAATATAAAAATGGTGATGATGTCATTTTTACTGGGGTCTGCATCAAACAAGCATGTTCCCTTATGTCTAAAATAAAATGCTTAATCCATAACTGTATGTTGTGACATATTTTACCTTTATCAAATAATCGCAGCTTTGTCACATGGATATTGCACTTGCCCATATTGTGATTCCGATGATATTTTGAGTAATTGTGCAGCACTAATGGATAGCCAATCCAAACAGTATCAACTGAGAAAGCTGAACTGAGTGCAGACACACACACACACCTGCACGAACAACTGCAATCGCCGGTTGTTAGGCTGAAAGTGAATCACTCCCCTGACCTCTGATCTCACTACGAATGGGGTCAGAGAAAACTCTCCCACTATATTACAATAATGTGAGGCCCAGTTGGTCTAACACATGTATACGCTGTAAAGCTGTGAGACCTTGATATGTTCATACAAACCCCTGCACATTTATCCTGTGCACTTGGCAAATGAAGTGCCTCTGATTCTTCTTCGTCTTTCTCTTAAATCCTTTTCCCCTTCCCTCCATGCTCTCGTCTCCGTCTTCTTCTATTTCCTGACAGTCCATGTTTGAATTAGAAGTGAAGGGGTAATAATAATAGGGGCACCACAAACAGCCATGTTCGGCCTTTCCTTAAAGGACAGGATAATGAGACAGAGTATCTATTTGCACAGCGTAATGTGTGTGTGTCTACAGACGCTGTTAAAAGACACGTGGACATCTCTCTTTTAGCCCTGGTGAGAGGTGGAGGTGGAGTGGGAGGGGTGGAGAATCATATGGAGCTGTGTTTTTCAGTTTTATTTTTTACCCCATTACCCCAGGCACTTCCTCGAGACAGCCTTTTTTTTGCAGCTGTAGGAAGTTTGGAGCAGATTCAGGTGGAGATTTTGGGAGAAGCATTGCAAACTCATTGCAAACTCAGTGCAAACTCATTGGAGCATCAACCTGCCAATCTTAATCACAGATAACCAATATGCAGCAAAGGTAAATATGTCCATTAAAGGCCCCCCAGGGGCGGGATTATAAGCGACCAGCAGCCTATGAAATGCAGATTCCCCCATTCAGAATGCTACACACACCACTCTCCTGTGTGATATCAGCCATGAGCGCTCATTCTAATTATTTGGGCAAATGTACTAATTAGCTATCAGGTGCCCCCCCCCATCCTCACTTATCATCCTCCCCTGACATCTTTTGTATTCAAAATAGGTTCCCAGCATGGTTGGAATTTTTCAGGCCATCAGCAAATATTTACCAGTTCCATCTCATTATGTTCCAGGCTAAAATGCTGGCTATGAATATCTTAAGGCCCCTGGTACATGCCATCTAAACTTTGCCTTGACCTTTTACTGCTGGCCGCCTGCATTGGCAACTGAGCTGCAGTTTCAATATGTAGGCACACATGCACAAGCCCACACATACACGCTCTCACACACAGTATCTGTGTCATCATGTCTCTGTGCTGTTTCGCTGTAGACTTAAGACTAAAGCAAAGTGATGATTATGCATATGCACCTTCCTCTGCATGGTTAGCCTCGCCATCCCTGCCTCCTGCTCTGATCAATCCATTAACTTACATCCTGTTGTATATATCTGGTTTAGCACGATCAACGGAAATGCTGACAGCTCTTATTTCTTTTGCTTTGGCGATTAGCAACTTGGTCCTTGTCAATACACAGTAATGAATGAGCCAGATAAATACGATTTGGGGGCATAATCATTTTTTTGTGATAGTTTGATATTGCTGGTCTGCATTTTTGCTTAAAAAGCAAAGTGATTAATCAATAATTAATTTTGAAGCAGGGGCACTGATAGAGGCGAAACGATGAAAACATTTGCCATAAATCTGCACTTTATTGCTGGCACTATTGAAGGATTCGTGGCAAGTATGTTGTGAGCATTTTCTGTATGGTTTGCAAAATGGCTGAGAGAAAATATTCATGTGTCTTATTTACTGCCAAATGTCTTTTTATGTGAGGGATATTTGTGTACTTATCAATTTTATTTCAGCTGGAAGCTCATCTCTGCAAAGTCTGATGGTAAGTCAGCTGGAGATCACAGAAGTGAGAGTGCTGTGGATGTTAGAATATAATCCTCTTTCATTAAGGCTTCTGCGACCATGTCCTGTATTCTTAGTGACGACTTACTGTATGAACTGGAAGTCTGTTTGCAGGTGCTCACCTGCATGTTTGTGGAGCATTTTCCTTGAACATTGGGCTTGAATGTTCAGTTAAAGGTCTCACCATACTCCAAACTCCAGCAGAGGGTGATTCCTTTGAAATGAAATATGCCTGCTCACTTTATGCCACAAGATAGGTGAAAAGATTGATATCGCTCTCATAATTGTAAGTTAAATGAGCTCTAGGCCTATACGATATTCATAGCATTAATAAAGCAGCAAACAACTGTAAAGGTATACCTGAGTAATGTCATCCACAGAGGGAAGTCATACTACATCTATGTGTGTTGTAATTTGAGCCACTCTGTTGTTTATTGTGATAGACAGTTCCATGTGTGTATGCGTCTTGCTAGCTAATCGCTGCTGTACTAATATGGCAGTTACCACTGATATTGGGAGGGCATCGTCTCCAAAGCATAGTGCCCACCCTCTGGTTCCAAGGCTAAAACCATTAGCTCTGTCAGCACTGTTGCCATATTAGCACTGTTGGCACTGTTAGCACCATTAGCTGCTAGCACCATTAGCTGCTAGCTGCCAGCTCAGCCACCTCCATGTTGAGAGCTGGGTCCCTCAACCTCTGAATCATAGATATGCTCTGAATATCACATAGAGCTCCTTTGAATATGAAGTGCCAGAAGAAGGTTAACCTAGCTTAGCATAAGGACAAGAAGCAGGGGGGAATCAGCTGGCCTGGCTCTGTCCAAATACGCACACAGGTGTGTCTTGGAATTGTCAAAATAAATGTGCAGTTTGATCACACAAAAACAATGGCACAGAGGGAGCACGCCGACTGCAGGAATGTTCACAAGAGCTGTTGCCTGTGAACTGAATGTTCATTTCACTACTTTAAGCTACCATAAGCCCTCTCCAGTGTCCTTTCCATTAATTTGGCAGTATGTACAACTGCATACAGCCACACGAGGTCAGAACCTCCACAGCGTCTTCATCTGCAAGATCGTCCAAAACCAGCGACCCAAACAGCTGATGCAACAATTGGTTTGCACAACTGAAGAATTTCTACACAAACTGTCAGAAACCAACACGGGGAAACTCATCTGCATGCTTATTGTCCTTACCAGGATCTTGACCTGATAACAGTTCCTCATCATAATTGACTTGTGTAGTTGTGAGGCTGGTTGGATGTACTGTCAAATTCAGGCAAAGGGACACTGGAGACGCCTTATGGTAGTAAATTGAACATTCAGTTCACGGGCAACAGATCTGGTGGACATTCCTGCAGTCAGCATTGGGACAATGTGTTGCGCAATCAAGTGTCACATTTTAGAGTGTTCTTTTATTGTGACCACCCCATGGCACGCCTGTGTTGTAATCATACAGTTTAATTACCATGTTGATATACAGTACAGGCCAAAAGTTTGGACACACCTTCTCATTCAATGCGTTTTCTTTATTTTCATGACTATTTACATTGTAGATTCTCACTGAAGGCATCAAAACTATGAATGAACACATGTGGAGTTATGTACTTAACAAAAAAAGGTGAAATAACTGAAAACATGTTTTATATTCTAGTTTCTTCAAAATAGCCACCCTTTGCTCTGATTACTGCTTTGCACACTCTTGGCATTCTCTCCATGAGCTTCAAGAGGTAGTCACCTGAAATGGTTTTCCAACAGTCTTGAAGGAGTTCCCAGAGGTGTTTAGCACTTGTTGGCCCCTTTGCCTTCACTCTGCGGTCCAGCTCACCCCAAACCATCTCGATTGGGTTCAGGTCCGGTGACTGTGGAGGCCAGGTCATCTGCCGCAGCACTCCATCACTCTCCTTCTTGGTCAAATAGCCCTTACACAGCCTGGAGGTGTGTTTGGGGTCATTGTCCTGTTGAAAAATAAATGATCGTCCAACTAAACGCAAACCGGATGGGATGGCATGTCGCTGCAGGATGCTGTGGTAGCCATGCTGGTTCAGTGTGCCTTCAATTTTGAATAAATCCCCAACAGTGTCACCAGCAAAACACCCCCACACCATCACACCTCCTCCTCCATGCTTCACAGTGGGAACCAGGCATGTGGAATCCATCCGTTCACCTTTTCTGCGTCTCACAAAGACACGGCGGTTGGAACCAAAGATCTCAAATTTGGACTCATCAGACCAAAGCACAGATTTCCACTGGTCTAATGTCCATTCCTTGTGTTTCTTGGCCCAAACAAATCTCTTCTGCTTGTTGCCTCTCCTTAGCAGTGGTTTCCTAGCAGCTATTTGACCATGAAGGCCTGATTCGCGCAGTCTCCTCTTAACAGTTGTTCTAGAGATGGCTCTGCTGCTAGAACTCTGTGTGGCATTCATCTGGTCTCTGATCTGAGCTGCTGTTAACTTGCGATTTCTGAGGCTGGTGACTCGGATGAACTTATCCTCAGAAGCAGAGGTGACTCCTGGTCTTCCTTTCCTGGGTCGGTCCTCATGTGTGCCAGTTTTGTTGTAGCGCTTGATGGTTTTTGCGACTCCACTTGGGGACACATTTAAAGTTTTTGCAATTTTCCAGACTGACTGGCCTTCATTTCTTAAAGTAATGATGGCCACTCGTTTTTCTTTAGTTAGCTGATTGGTTCTTGCCATAATATGAATTTTAACAGTTGTCCAATAGGGCTGTCGGCTGTGTATTAACCTGACTTCTGCACAACACAACTGATGGTCCCAACCCCATTGATAAAGCAAGAAATTCCGCTAATTAACCCTGATAAGGCACACCTGTGAAGTGGAAACCATTTCAGGTGACTACCTCTTGAAGCTCATGGAGAGAATGCCAAGAGTGTGCAAAGCAGTAATCAGAGCAAAGGGTGGCTATTTTGAAGAAACTAGAATATAAAACATGTTTTCAGTTATTTCACCTTTTTTTGTTAAGTACATAACTCCACATGTGTTCATTCATAGTTTTGATGCCTTCAGTGAGAATCTACAATGTAAATAGTCAAGAAAATAAAGAAAACGCATTGAATGAGAAGGTGTGTCCAAACTTTTGGCCTGTACTGTACACCTGTCAGGTGGATGGATTATCTTGGAAAAGTTCTCACAAAGTGCTCACTAACACGGATATTAAATATGTGACCAAAATTTGAGAGAAATATATCTATTGAGTGCATATAAAAAGTCTTCAATCTTTAACTTAAACCTGTACACAATCAGACCAAAACCAAAAAAGTTGCATTTAAATTTTTGTTCAGTATACAACTCTTTTTTAACATTCAACACTAATTCCACAACATCCAATTGCATAGATGATTTGCACTAAACCTAAAGTGCCATACCATTGCCACGGTTACTCATTATTCTGAAGCTACAATAGTCCAAAAAATATTGACTGGAAGGCCATTTGTCAGAGAGCCCGCTTTTTGAAAACAAATGCGCATTTCTCCAAAGGCAGCTCTGAAAATAGCTACACACCCTCTCCAACAGAAGCACATGGCTAATTATTATGCAGAATTATGTCATCAGACCTTCCTACTAGGGCAAGGCATGACCCATCCTACTCTGCTTCTGATTATGTTACCCTGATATTTTTTCCCTAACCCTAACCAATCTCACCCGTCATGCTTTAACCTAACCAACCCAACTAACAAAGGCACTGAGAAGCTACCAGCCAGTCAGAGGCAGAGTAGGATGGGTCATGCCTTCACCAATAACAGGGAGATTTGGTGATGTCATTCTGCATAATAATTAGGCATGTCTTCAGTGCAATTTGGGTTTGTTTTCGGGACATTGGGCTTTGAGTCCAATGGGCCATTTTTCAAATTGTTGGGGCTCTGGAATTATGAGTCGTCAGATCATTGGGCAGTCCCCAAACTTAATACCTTCTCCGATATTTTACATATGTCTAATAACAACCCTGCTCTTCCGTAGCTTATCCTCCTGCTTTATAGAGGCATCACTGACTCAGAATCCAGAGTTAAGAAAACAAAAAGGGTTTTAGCCCCAAAAATATCCCTCTACATCATCGTAGATGTATAGAGGTGTGTGTGTGCGTGTGTCTAAAGGAGACAATGGTGTGAATTTAAAGACAATGCTGTGTGCTTGCCAGGGCTTTGAAGCTGAGCCAAGCGCCATCGTTCCCAGAGGTATTTACCCCCGTCTCTTCCTACCACATTGTTAAACACTACCTCTGTACGTTTTTATAACACCATTGTTAAGCTCAATAGATTTTTATTTGGCTGCTTTACCCCTCCCTCCCTCTCTCCCTCTCTCATACTCTCTCTCTCTGGCTAGCTGTGTTTGTGTGTTTGCACTGCCCCGTCCTTTCACCTGGAAGTGTCTAGGTGTGTATTTATAGTTCCTTAGACAGCAGACATGAGACCCAAGACCAAACATCCTCTTCCTCCCTGGAAATCACAGAGACTGGAACAGCAAAATGTTGACTCTAAGATGTCTCATGCCTCTTTTTAACACAGTTTTTAGTTTGTGTGTGTGTGTGAGAGAAAACAGTGAGACAACACATTTGTGTTACTTTTTTTATTAATATCTAACCTATATCAAAATCTATCCCAGTTTGTTGCATTGTTCTCATAGAGAAGTTCATTGACCTTGACTTTGTAGACCTACCCAGACCCAATAGAACAACTACAGTGTTTTTTTTTTGTTTTTTTTTTAAATAGAGTATCATTTAATATCATTGTATGTTTATAATACTTAGACTTTTTCTGTAAAGTTAAAAAACATTAAAGGAATACTTCACCCCAAAGTGATCATTTGTATATCCATTTCTGGGGCTGGGTATCGTTTTAAAAAATTACAATATTAGAAGGTGCTGCTGCAGGAGTGTGAGCTCTGCATCAGAATTAGTGGTGAGAGTCCACCTGGCTACACACACACACACGGTGACAGCACTAGTTATTAGCGTCACACAGCTAATGTTAATGGATATTAACAGATTCAACGACAGTGTTGAAGGGTCTTGGTGTGAGTTTTCTGGGACTGTTTAACGGCTTAGCGCTGGATGTTAGCACTGCTGCTGTGTTAGCTTGTGCTAACTGAGAAAATGAGAAACTGGAAAAGAGGAAAGGACTGAAAAAGTTGTTAAAATTAAATTAGGGAACTGATCACAGATGTATTGTCTCTGTGTGTTTTTACATCTATTGTTGCTTTAATTTGCTGCTATGCTTTATTGAAGCTGACAAGTCATGACAGTCAAGCACACCCCCACCCTCCTGGTCCTCCGAATTACTCCCATTCTTGGTCACCCTACTCATAGGTGATATTATATAAGGAAGTACATGTATACATCTACAGTTGAAAACAATGTTAGCACCAGAGTTAGAGGCTTCAAAGAGACATGATATTTGGATTTACGCATAATTTTATTGTACATTAGTTTACCATACTTCATTAGCAAGTTTGCAGTTATTTCACAATTTGATAAAGATAAAGCTTCCAGAATTTATGAATTGTGTTTTCAATGTGTACCTGTAACCCTGAGTAAAATCAAGTTAATGTTTAGCCAAGAAAAGCCGATGCTCAAAGATGACAAATTTACTGCAGGTTTTAGGAATAAGTGGGCTTTATCTGGTCAGCCATGGTAGATATCACTTACAGCCACTATCAGGAAAGCCGCTCAGTCTTGCAGTCAATTCTTCCCAGTGGCCAAACGTGATATTACATTGAAAAAATCCTCTGCGGCCCAAAGAGCATTTTCCCCATAGGCCACCATGATACATGAGACATCTGTAAAACTGTTGACAGAACATCTTGAACTGCAAACAAGGTTAGTTATGAATCTTTAGATTCTGAATTCAATCACAAGTTTATGAGCTGTGTGGGAGCTCACGGGTGGGGCCAGTGGGAGAAACACTGCTGCACATATTCAGTGGGCTGCATACTGCATATGTAACCCAGAAGCTGGCAAGCAACTCCATTGGAATGAATAGGCACCATTTTGGGGTCTTGTGTTGTTGAGACACCAAGCCGCTGCTGCTGTGTTAGCTCTTGCTAACGGGGCACACATTGAGCTGCCTGGGAGGCAGTGGTGTAGTGGATGGCATACGCAGGTACACAGAGTGTACCCACCTTTATGTCTGGCCTTTAGAGTATACCCACCTATCAGCCAAAAAGCTATTGGAACATATAGGAGAGTATACCCACTTACTCGCTGGTAACCTACCCATCTACCCAGTAGTACACCCACCACTTCAACTACCACTATACCACTGCCAGGATGATCGCGGCTCTCTCAGTGCTGTGTTTAACCTAAGTAACATTAACGTTATTGGCAGTGACAGAAAGTTTACTGATTTTTTCCTATGTTAACTTTGAAGCCTGACTGTTAAATAAATTTCAAATTGCATTTATTTTTCATTTTCAGACAATTTACATTAAAGTACTCTATGATAAGTTAATGTGAGTACTCTCTAGCAACTACCCAACTCCTCTCTTCATGAATGGGATGCACTCATCTGATCCACCAGATTGGTACGGTATAGGGGCTGATTACTGACCTTAATAAGCAGATTAGGCATCAGCCAGACTTGATGGCTCCACATCAACATCACGATCCACTCTGTCAATGCCATTTTAAAATTCAGTGTTCACATTTTTAGTCGCAATTTTATATACAGCAGTCCTTTGCCTCATGTTACCTCCCATATAATAATCACAATGAGTTCCTTGCAGTCCAGTGTACAAGTTTAAAGTTTTGAAAAAAGAGGGCAATTGTACTGGATTATAAAATGGTAACAAGAGATTACAGATGAAGTTTATTGGAATCTGTTTTAGAAAAGACAGAGTTGTGTGCATCTCTGGTTTATGCCAAGCATGGCTTTCCCATAAAAGCCCTGGACAAGTGTTGGCAAAAGCTACAGGCTGAATATAGTGTTTTACTGATAAGCAGCAATCAATGAAAGAGCTTAAATAATACAAGCTTTTTCTCATTGGTGAAAGACAAAAAAAACGTAGAACCAGATAAGACTGGGCGATATGGTCAGATATGTTATAGTGATTAAAATTGTCATATCAGTTGATATCACTAATTATCTGAATAAATGTCAGATCATTACTACTTACTCATCACTACTTTCAAATTTAAAGGCTGTTTTTACTTTTGTGTGAAAGTTGAAGAAATGATATGGTTAATTGTGGTTTAAACCTATTTTCGTCAGAACATAAACACTTGCCTAACATCAAAAATTTAACAAATCTGAGGTAGATTCAAAACGGTTATCCTTTAATCATGTCGCTCAGAGTCCTGCATAGATCCATTTTTGAAAACCTGCCCCCGCCCATACCCATGAAGTATCAGTACCAGGACCAACCTGTTACCCCTCGTTTTGTTTAAGTCAAAGATGCACCTGCCCACACCCCTTAATAAAATCTTGCGACACAGCTTGCACCCTTGATTAAACACACGCAGGCTACAGTCACTCACATTAAGATGGGTTATCTGTTCTTACATCCAGTGGAGGAAGAGTCTCTTTCACTGGCTGCTCCCGATGCTGAAAACATTCCACACAATTACTGCAAGGTCTTGAACTCGATGTGGGCTACCACCTCATCCTCAGGCTGCAAAGTTTCATTGCTGGAGTCCTCCACGTTGGTGACAAATGTAACAATGGGCTTAGAGGTTCCACTTGTGTCACTGATTTTCAAAATAAAAGGAATTTGGACTTCCTAATAGTGATTTAGATGTCAAAATATTACACATATCCTGTACATCTTTATGTCTTTATATATAAAAAATATTTTTTTGTTCTCACCCGCTGCCCTCCTGCATGTAGTTCAATTCCCCCCTTGCCTGTACCTGTGAATGTACAGTACAGGCCAAAAGTTTGGACACACCTTCTCATTCAATGCGTTTTCTTTATTTTCATGACTATTTACATTGTAGATTCTCACTGAAGGCATCAAAACTATGAATGAACACATGTGGAGTTATGTACTTAACAAAAAAAGGTGAAATAACTGAAAACATGTTTTATATTCTAGTTTCTTCAAAATAGCCACCCTTTGCTCTGATTACTGCTTTGCACACTCTTGGCATTCTCTCCATGAGCTTCAAGAGGTAGTCACCTGAAATGGTTTTCCAACAGTCTTGAAGGAGTTCCCAGAGGTGTTTAGCACTTGTTGGCCCCTTTGCCTTCACTCTGCGGTCCAGCTCACCCCAAACCATCTCGATTGGGTTCAGGTCCGGTGACTGTGGAGGCCAGGTCATCTGCCGCAGCACTCCATCACTCTCCTTCTTGGTCAAATAGCCCTTACACAGCCTGGAGGTGTGTTTGGGGTCATTGTCCTGTTGAAAAATAAATGATCGTCCAACTAAACGCAAACCGGATGGGATGGCATGTCACTGCAGGATGCTGTGGTAGCCATGCTGGTTCAGTGTGCCTTCAATTTTGAATAAATCCCCAACAGTGTCACCAGCAAAACACCCCCACACCATCACACCTCCTCCTCCATGCTTCACAGTGGGAACCAGGCATGTGGAATCCATCCGTTCACCTTTTCTGCGTCTCACAAAGACACGGCGGTTGGAACCAAAGATCTCAAATTTGGACTCATCAGACCAAAGCACAGATTTCCACTGGTCTAATGTCCATTCCTTGTGTTTCTTGGCCCAAACAAATCTCTTCTGCTTGTTGCCTCTCCTTAGCAGTGGTTTCCTAGCAGCTATTTGACCATGAAGGCCTGATTGGCGCAGTCTCCTCTTAACAGTTGTTCTAGAGATGGGTCTGCTGCTAGAACTCTGTGTGGCATTCATCTGGTCTCTGATCTGAGCTGCTGTTAACTTGCGATTTCTGAGGCTGGTGACTTGGATGAACTTATCCTCAGAAGCAGAGGTGACTCTTGGTCTTCCTTTCCTGGGTCAGTCCTCATGTGTGCCAGTTTTGTTGTAGCGCTTGATGGTTTTTGCAACTCCACTTGGGGACACATTTAAAGTTTTTGCAATTTTCCGGACTGACTGACCTTCATTTCTTAAAGTAATGATGGCCACTCGTTTTTCTTTAGTTAGCTGATTGGTTCTTGCCATAATATGAATTTTAACAGTTGTCCAGTAGGGCTGTCGGCTGTGTATTAACCTGACTTCTGCACAACACAACTGATGGTCCCAACCCCATTGATAAAGCAAGAAATTCCACTAATTAACCCTGATAAGGCACACCTGTGAAGTGGAAACCATTTCAGGTGACTACCTCTTGAAGCTCATGGAGAGAATGCCAAGAGTGTGCAAAGCAGTAATCAGAGCAAAGGGTGGCTATTTTGAAGAAACTAGAATATAAAACATGTTTTCAGTTATTTCACCTTTTTTTGTTAAGTACATAACTCCACATGTGTTCATTCATAGTTTTGATGCCTTCAGTGAGAATCTACAATGTAAATAGTCATGAAAATAAAGAAAACGCATTGAATGAGAAGGTGTGTCCAAACTTTTGGCCTGTACTGTATGTATTTTTATATAATTTTTTTGCGGGGTTCCTGTTGTAGGACTCTGATGTTGCTGTTGTGATCAAAAAAGTCATACAAAAAAACCCCTTTATAATCATTTTGAATACGCATTTAGCTTGGTGACAGTAAGCCTTGGTGGGTGGTCTCTTCTTGCAATTAGCATTTAAGATGCATCAGCACCCAACTCTTCTGGTGTTTACAGGATTTGATTATATTGAGAATTTATTAAATATTTGTTATATTTCTATCAAGGAAAATTATATTGTGATGGTTATTGTCCAGCCCTCACCAGAAGCAATCTCAATATGATTATGTGAAAAGACAATGGGTAGAAGGCTGGTTGCTACACTGTGCTGTACACACACACTCACACACACACACAAACTGATGTGTCTGATGCTCATACCACAGCTTACAAAGAGGTCGCACTAATACAGCTGGATTGTTGTTGGAGGTACAGCCCTGGTAGTCAGATTTTTTTTTATGCACAAGGTGATGGAAAACACATCTTTTCAAAAACATTAACTAGACAACCCTGTAAACATGAGGACAAAATGAAAGTTGAGAAAACCACATTTGTCTTCAGCAGCCGCTTGTAATATTTTTAGCACTGAATTTTCCTCATTATTACTTCAAAGAATGACTGTCACAGTGTCATATTCTGAATACATTTGCCTTTTTAGGTTAATGTCAGACTTTGTGTCACTTTTATGTTGCCCACCCATCCATCCAACACTTGACGGCAACTCGTGTTGGTAAGGATAGATAGGAAGGGAGAGTGAAAGGATGGATGGATCGTGGAGGAAGGATGAATTTGAAAGTAAAGGGGAAGAGAAAGAGAAGAAAGTGAGAAAGGGGTAAGGAGAAAGGCGGTTGTGCTTCAGCCATCTGTTGTGTGTTCCCCAGCAGCAGCAGCAGCAGCAGAGCAGAAGAAGGTGAAGTCTGTCCACATCTATCCTCTGGCCGCACATCACAGGCCTGCCGTTGGCCCAATGTCGGCCCCTCTGTCTCTGTGTGTGTGCGAGCGTGTGTGTTTGTTTGCGAATGTGTGTCTATGTGTGTGTGTGCATTATGTGGCCAGCATCGACCCCAGACACGAGCTGCTCTGGCTGATTTAATGAGAAGGGCTGGGTTGCCATGGCTAGGGCAGGCACTGTCTCTTTCCCACACACTCACACACACACACAACTCGACATGCCCATCCGATTCCCCACGGTCATGTCACTCCCCTCCAAAATCACACACGCTTGTCGAAACTCACACGGCTCTCCTGGAAAGTCGCGGGGAAAATATGAAAATGGAACAGAAAAAGGCCCGTCCTGGAAGCGTCAACCTTTCTGCATTTTCGCGTCTTTGTGGAATTTGGGAGAGTGTCGAAAGAATGGGGGCAAAAAAAATGCTAATGTGCGTGAGTATGAGAGACTTGCCTGGTCTCTCGCCTGGCCAGCAAGTGTGGCAGTGTTTTAATGATGCATCTGCTTGTGTCAAATGATTCTGGGCACATGGCTAAACCCAGGGCTGCTGGCCCCTTTGATGTCACCGTGCACACACGCACACACACTATCTTGAAAATACTCACACAAGCACTTCTGCGTGCGCCCACACACCCTTTCGCGTACTCCCACCAACACACACACACACACACACACACAAACACACGTGCACACTCCCATACAGCTATGTACCGGGCAGCGGTTCACTCGGGCCCCCTCTGGTGCTGTGGTGGCTGGTTTTAATGTCCCTGCCTAATGATCTGGCAAGCGTCGAAAGGTAAATGATAATTTGCTTTAAGTGGAGCCTTTAGGCGGAAAAGCCTTGTAGGGCTTAGCTGTCTCCCTGACATGACAGTGTTTACCACAAGCAGCCCTCGACAGATTTCATTTCAAATATGATTTCTTTATGAAAATCCATCGGATCGACTCACCGACTCTGCTGACTGTTGCACGAACAGACATACATCTGTATTAGTGTGTGTTTGTAATTCTGAGAGATCCTCCATGAAGGCGTCCGGGAGACGATTGAAGACAATTCAGTTGGAGACGGACGCTGGTGGACGGACACAGCAGCAAGAATTACCCACAGAGAGACAGAGGAGAAAATCACTTTTTATTTCTGCGGGAATGATTTTGAGGCTGTGAAAGCACATTCTGAGGAGACAGCACGAACATCCAGCCTTGGTGTTCGTGTCTCTTTGTAGGAGAAATCTGGGCAGTTTCAAATGAGTTTCTCATCACTGAAAGGGGGACTCATTATCACTTTTGTATACTCTCTCCATTCCATTCTTCATCAGGCTTTGTAAGCACAAAAAGTGCTAAAGCAGTTTTTTTTGTTGCCCAATTCTCCTCACTTGTAAATCAGTCAGGAGTTCCTTATGTTATGAGCGAGCGGAGAAACTGCTGAACGTAAATGTCTTAACACCACAGCGTGTTGGGATCGTGACAGTCTTCTGTATTTCACATCTGAGCAAAACTAGAATTGATTATGTTTTTTTGTTGTGCAAGACACACAAACTGTAAACACAAAGTGCGACACCAGGAACTGTTAAATACGGTTTGCTCATCAACCACTTACCAAATCACAAAAAAAAAACCTCTCTAAATGAGACACACTACCAAACACCAGCAACAACACTACTCCGCTGCTAAAACTCAAGGGTTTTATTTGTGAAGTGATTCACAGTGTGAATGAACTGATCTCAGACAAGGAGATGTGAGGAAAGAAGGCAGCGTAACAAGAGCAGAGAAAGTGTAGAGGAGGTGAGAGTAAACATCAAAGAAAGGTGAGGAAAATAGACGACAGCTAAGTAAAACAGGAGGCAGTTTAGATCAGTGGAAACAAGATGAGGAGGTGAGTACTTGACAGCTGATCATAACAGTGGCTGTAGGGTGGATGTCTTGTCCCCTCTGCCCTCCTGCCTCCTACTTTCATCCTTTCCTCCTTTTTTTATCCCCTCATCAACAAGTTTTCCTTCATCTAGCCCCAGTCAGAAAAATAATCTGTATCTATTTTCCACACCTCTTTCTCTACTGACAAATACTGCATATTCAGAATCATCTTTCACACATCCACACCTTCATTCTCTCAACGCCTTCACCATGCCATTGCTACTGAAGAAATGTCTTTGTAACACTGAATTTAACCTATTCGGCAATTTTTTTTCACTCTCATCATCGAGTAGCTGTAAGACACAACAGTCAGAACTGCAGCCTGATTTTAGTGGTTCTCAACTGGTCCAGCCACAGGGTCCAGATTTCTCCTCAGTCTTCAGTTCAAGGTCCACACAATTTAACGTATTCAGCATCATACTTGCATTTGGCCATGTTGACAAGCTAGTTTGCTGTCTCTTTTTAGTGGCTGTCACTTAATCCCTCACTCTACATCAGGAAACAGCACTTCTAAATAGAAGCTCTGTGCTGGAACTTACTTGTCATCCATTTGCATTTAGGACTTACATTTTGTTTAATCTGTTCCTGTTAATGGGAATTTGGTAATGTATGACAGCAGAAATTATTCTGAACAACATTTATGGATTCTCAAATATTTTAAATTGAACACTGTGATTTAATGTTCTTTTAATTTGTTATCTATTGTAAAGAAGAGAAAAAAAGATAGCATAATATGCTAATGCTTTTAAACAGCAATGAACTTTTAATTCTTAAGACTATTTAGACATTGAAATTGGAATATAAATATATATTTACATTTTCAGTACTTGTTAACATATACAAGAAAGTATTTATAAAAGTTTAGTCCCTTCAGAGGAGAAACCCAAAATTACTCAGTTTAAGCCTTCATACAAAATTTTGCCAACAAAACCAAAACCAAATGATGCCTCTTGCGACAAATAGACAAACTTAGCTAAACTCCAGAGGCACTGCAGTTTACTCCATTATCCAAATAGGGTGCTGCAGTTGGCTCCGAGGATGGACACCTGAGAGTTTGCTGGTGGATTTACGGAGTGGAGGATAAAGTTGTTGGAGTGTAAAACTACGACTGATGGGGTGTCGGTGACTTAGTGGTAGAGCAGGCGCCCCATGTACAGGGCTGTTGCCGCAGCGGCCCGGGTTCGACTCCAGCCTGTGGCCCTTTGCTGCGTGTCGCTCCCTCTCTCTCTCTCTCTCTCTCTCTCTCTCTCTCCCCCTTTCACACTTGTCTGTCCTATCCATTAAGGGCTAGAAATGCCCAAAAAATATCTTAAAAAAACAAACAAACTACAAATGATGACCTTTTTGGCTTATTGCCACAGGTTGGCAAATTAAAAGACTATCAAGACTGTGCCTCTGCCATTCCAAAAGTGCAGCTGCAGGCTACCGGCAAGCTTCATCGTGTCGTCTATGAAGTGTCTTATTTTTCTTCGGATTGTACAAGTAGGCAAGAGTGGAGAGAAAAAAAGTTAGTGTTGCTCTGCCCAAGTCTTGTAATGGTTGGGAACACCCTGCTGTTTATTCTGGCATCATATTGACTAAAATACTTCATGTAAGCATGTAAACACATCGGGCAGTGTCGTGGTCATGTCCATATATCCTACGATAAGTCAGAAACATAATTATCATGACAGGCCTATTTGATTTACAGCGGCCTAATGCAGTGGTCTGCTTTATTAGCCTATTTCTTGTTCCTTGGTGTTGACAGCTGACCCTGGCAAAATGTTCTGAAAAATGAAAAACTCTGACTGAATATGCAGTTGAATTTTGCGTTGTTTTTTTTGTTCCTCTTACTTTTCAGTTAACATACAGTTAAACATAATGACACTCATCTCCTCACCTTAACCAAATCATTTTAGTGGCCTAAATATGACCAGATCTACTTGCCATGAATAGATTTTGTGCGAATAACCATTTTTAGACAGTGTAACAGAAGAGGAAGAGAACATAGATAGACACAGAATGAGAGACAAGTGGTAGACATGTGATCATACAACACAGTTAGGATGTCAGTCACTCACTCTATTCCTGTCACTACCTAAACTGTTCTCTCAGTCAATCACTCAGCCTGTCAGTCAGTGATTTCCTACCCTTCCCGTGAAAAAAGCAACAACAAACCGTCGGGTATACAGAAGTGAAACATTGCACGATAAGATGAGATGATGTATGTGTAATTTGTTTATGCTACATTCATTACGTTATTCTTTGTTTCATTTAAGATGTAATAGTATTAATCTGTTATCTGCAAGGTGGTCTTAATCTGAAGATATTTCTTGTTTCCTAAATCACTGTAGTAGACTGTACCACCTTATCACTTTTTTTTTTCTTTTTGAGTATATCAATTGTATCTTTTTTCTCTACAACGCTTCCTTTCAAAAATGTCTTGACAAAACATCCATCTCCTGGGTTATCCTTTTTATCTCTCTACTTGTCTTAAACTGGTGGGAAAGGCATGCTTTTAAGGAGGGCTGGTGGTAAAGTGATGGGAAATGTGATTTCCAGGCATTAGCAGTACATGTGTATGGTTGGAGTAGCCGCAGGGAAAGGAGATGCTGTTGCTTTAGCTGCTGATTTCTTCCTGCTAAGGGCGAATAGAGGGGAGGCCCTAGGGGCACAAAGCCTCGGGAAACGTCTGGATATCTCTTAAGAGGCTGTTTCCCCCCAGCTGTAATGGAGTGTGGAACATAGAAAAACTGTGTATTTGTAGCATAAAGTTCACTTCATGATCACTTAACTGTGCGGATCAGGAGAGAGATGATGGGAGATACTGGGTTTACACACTGTGCTTAAAGTATTGCTTTTAAGGCATTTTGTGGCATCTGAAGCAACACTGTGAGTACAATATAATTATCAAATTTAAAATTTTGAGATTTCAGATTCATAAGATTCAGTGTTTCCAAACCATTAAACAGTCCCAACAAAGTCACTTAAATTGAAATTACATATGAAATTGACCAGCATTTTCTAATTCAGTCCCTGAAGCTGCTCACAGAGCAGCATTGCTTTTTGTCTTTAACAGGGCATTCTCAGGCCCCGATCAGACAGATCCTGTTTTAGCAGCCTGGTGCAGCTTTTTCTAATCGAGCATTTTTCTTGCTGCTTTCGCATTGCTGAGCTTCTTGCATTTTTCTGCTTTATGTGCCTCGCATTTCTGCAGTAGTTCCCTGAACACCTTGAGTTAAAAAAAAAAACCCGTCCAACTCAGAGTTTCTTCCTATTGCCCAATCAGATGAATTGAGAGGCGGGCCCTCTGTGGTGAGGCAATGACAACAAACTTGTAGTGGCTGTTGCTGGATATCCTGAACTCTATGACTTTACCAAGAGAAGTATTCAAGATCTGAACAGAAAACAGCAACACATGGTAAAAAGCATGCTAGCTAACAGCTAGTCTGTTTCTTAACATTCAACCTTAACATAGTAATTGAGGCTGTAATTTGTCCAAATACGTCCAGCTTGCTTAGGACCACGTTAAATTGTGCCAGCATTAGTGAAACACAATCCATGGACTGCATGGATTAAATTAGTACAGTTTAAATGAATGAAAACAACCCAAAAAAACCCTCTAATTTGCCTTCAGGCCTTCAGTTTTCTCAGATCAAGGTAACCACAGTTGGTAAAGTAGTAAAGCTCAGGATATCCAGCAACAGCCACCACTAGGAACCAACTAGTAGCAGCTGATCAGGGACAGCTTGGACAAAAAAGGCACTGTTTTTCAGCCTGCAAAATGCGCTCTGTCCAATCAGGGCCTAACAACGCTCCAACACATCCAGCAGATATGGAGCAATATTTGTCATTTGTGGTCATGTTAATGTTCACCTGGCAAACATCAGCCCAATGTTTATTCTCCTTTTAGCTCTATTTTTGGTCTCCATCAACTCCTGAGAAAAATATCTATGTGTACCAGCTAGTTGCTAACTTTGTCTGTCTGGTGCTGGGCAGGTAATGTACAGGTGGCTTATAAGCATGCCAGTAAGAATAGTGAGAGTGAACCAAAACAGTAAAACTGTGGGCTGAAAAAAACAAACCAGTAAGCTGAAAGATGCTTAAAAACTCACAGAGCTGAGGGGAACTGGATGACAATGCTATGTGTAATCATCACTATGAGTGACACCTCAAACATCCCACATAGTAAACTGATCCATTATTAACATAAAAATATTGCATATAGCAGCTTTAATCACTGGAATACTGATCATTATGCATAAAACTGGTGGAGTTCTCCTGAAGTCCAAATTGGCCTTTCTTCCAGCTGTAAAGTTCATTAATTAAGTGAAAGTTTTTGATAAACACTTCTGCTGATGGCAGACGTTTTGCTCGTGTGTATGTTCATTCTGTGGCGTCCGCCCAAGTCAATTCATTTAAAGACACCGACTAACTCCAATTGTGTGGGACCCCTCCTTTGATACGCTATTTTCCTTTCTTCGCCAGCCATCTTTGATTCCTGGGCCGATCCGCCTCCTCTTGCACACAGCTGCCTCCTCGCTTGTTGTTCTTGGCACCACATCCAAAAGTCCTCCAGCCTTTCTGCGGTCCCCTCAAAAAGAAGAGGGACATCAAAAGGCTTTCGCAGGGCTCTGTCGACATGAACATCGCTGAACCTTCCTTGTCTCTCAGACGGCGAGTGGAGTCGATGTATGTAAGGAGGGCTGAGTGGGGTGGTGGAAGCCTCAGACCCCCTTTGGCTCTTTGTGTGTAAACGCGACAGAGGAGGCTAAGGGCCCTCTCCTTTTCCAACACAAAGAGCCCCAAGGTTAAAGCTCAGCCACTGATCCCCTTCCAGCAGCCACGTTCCTTCTCTCCTTTGCCTTCCATCTCATTCCTTGCCATTCCATGCCATGCCACGCTATGCTATTCCTTGCCATTCGTTGTCGGCCGACACATACAGGTGCTGTTTGTCTGACCTTGACTCTTTGAAGAGATTATATACTTAGCAGCCTCCTCCCCTCTTGTTGATAAACACTCTTCCCCTTTCATGTCATCTTTCAACCTCTTCCTTTCTTTCCATCTTTCCCTCTGTCATTGGTAAATGTCCATCTTATTTGCTTTTCTTGACAGTTATGCAAAACAACAGATTTTAAGGTAATTTGGTCTCATTTTTACACTTTGGTGTTTCAGGATTTGTGTATTTTGACAAAGCATTCTGGTCATCTAATGAGGAGATTCGTGTGAGGGACCATTCACTGTACTGGAGCCAAATATCAGATGGATTTCACTGATGATAATGAAAAAATAATAAATATGTGACAAATTGACATCTGGGACAAGATGCCCCCTGGTGGTCTGACGCAAAATTCTCTGGAGGGATACACCCATTGATGTTTTTAGGTGGAAAATCACAATGAGGCTACAACTACTTTGGACAGATGCAAAACCAGACAATTACACCATTTCACACAATTCACTGTATTTCACATTTTTCCACACAGTTTAACACAAGTGATAATAACCTGTATAATAATAATCCGACAGGGCACAAAACCTGTTCTCCTCAACTTGCCATTATACTGCTCAGTTCCATGTTGGTAAGCAAAAAATTGGTGGCTTTGTTTGCTCGACTGAGGAAGCCCAATTTTACTGGGCTGTTCTGCTGTTTTTATGTTTGGTAATCGTCTCAGAAAGATGCTTGAGATCCTGAAAGCCTGTTCTTGACCAGGTACCATCCCCTCCCAATACACACATGGGAAAGAAAAAAAAGCGTTTCCTGAGAACCACTCCACATTAAATCCAGAAAGCAACTTCCAGGGTTGAAAAATAAAGCCAAGGTAGTAGTGCCAAAAACTGCAGTTCGTCCAACTGCCACGAGAGGCTGGCTCCAAAAGCAAGTCAATCCCCACAGACCCCCATGTTAAAATATCCAACTTTACAGCAGAAATAAACATGTTTACAGCCTGGTACAAAAAAAATATTTTTACCTCCATTGCTAATTTCCTTGGAGGGGTACATTTTTATATAATTCAACTTTTTACATTTTATTAAGGCTTAAAGTTCATTATCATTAGGGGCGTGGCTGCTCTGAGTGACAGGCTGTCTGTGATCCACCCTTTCATCCTAATGTAATAGAGACAGAGGCAATTATAGATACAAAGAGACCTCATTCTCAACATTTACTCTTTTACCTCTTTGTCTGTATCCCCTTTCCAGTCCACTTGAGCACACTTATCTTGTGATATATTGCAGCAAGCTTTTACTGATTTTTTTTCAAGATGTGCTCTAACTACTACATTTAATACTGCAAATACCAAAATCACAATCACACACACCATTTTCCTGAAGGGCATCTTGCATCATCTTTAACTAATTCCTGATCTCAATTTTACATGCTATTTTCTATTAGACAGAGGATATGTATACTGTATATAAATCTTGAATATTATAAATACGTCTCAAATTTAATCTGTCTTTTTTTGAGGTGCATCTCAGTGCTGTCATGCAAAGCAGAGGTGACATCTTGGGTCCTGCTAATCAGAACAGTGGGCTGTTCGCTGCATATGTCTGGTAACTGGGTGTAAATGTGTCTAGCTGTTGTGTTGTGGCCCTGCAACGCATCCCGTGTGATAATAGACCTGGCAGCAAACAGGGCAAGGAGGAGGGATAGGAGGGTTTTGCAGGGAGGGTGTGTGTGTGTGGGGGGGGGGGGGTTGACGGGACACCGTGTGTGTGTGGCATATACATATTCACATGGGTGCATATACATGTTTATATGCAAGTGCGTCCCTGTGTGTGTGACTGGGCTCGTCGGTTACCAGGGAAATGGATGTGTTGGCCTCATCAGAGAGTCTCCAGCTGGTGGAGAGGCTTCGGAAGCGGCGCCTTGGCAGCCGCCCGGTCAGGGGGGAGTTTGCATCTGTGCTGCCTTGGCACTGGACTGGATTGTGGTTGTGGTGGATGGAGGTGGATGGAGTGCGTATGTGTGTGTGTGTGTGGGTGTGTGTGTATATATATATATATATATATGTATATATGTGCGAATAGGGGTTTGTACATTGAAGGTTGAGGGGGCTGAGGGCCATCCCTTTTCACCTCTTAACAACCCCTCACCTTCCGCACGTGCACACACGCTCAGGCACGCACACACACGTGCCTCATTGACATAATTCATTCCCTTCCTTCCAACCCTAACCTTACCCTAACCTAATTTCTAACCTTAAACCTGCAATTATGTTTTTTTGGCCATTTGGGGGTGATTACTTTTTGGAATTGTGCCCTTAGTCACCTGGTTGTAAGTCCAGTTTTCGCTCTCTTTTCTCCCTGTTTTGCTCTGCTTTGGTCTCTACCAGTACCTGGTGGTGTGTGGTGTGTTGAAGTTGAACACGGCATATTTGACGGAGGGGGAACAGGGGAAGCTCACTTTAAAGCTCCAGTAGGCAACATTGTTTTGGTATAATTGAGTTAAAATTGTATAAATCCTGTGAGCATAATGTAAATCAAGTGGTCTGAGACAAACAATAGGTTTCTACACCTCACCATGGCTCTGTGTTCAACCTCTAAAGAATCAGTATCGCGCCGATGTGCATCAACCAATCAAAGGTCAGCTCAGACCACTGCGTTCCTATTGGCTGTTCTACTGCATATGCGCGTTCTCGTGCCGCTGGCAGAAGGGGAGAGCAAGCGGCAATGGCGAACAGTGCACCAGGTAAAATAGCTATTCCAGTACAGCAACTGCCTACACGGCTAAACAACCCAAATAAAGGAAGACAGAACTCGGTTCCCCGGAGGGAGGGGAAGGGTGAGGTGGGCCTGGGCCCGGCCTGAGAACACGAGGGTCGGCCATGGGAGCGGAGTCGAGGGCTCTCTGCAGAGAGTATGTGCAGGTCCGCGAAGGAGGATGGGGCGGGCTAATGCGCGGAGAGGGAAAGCCGAGCCGAGGGGGTATATGTGTGGGGCCGCAAGGGAGGGATGGGGCAGGCTGCTGCACGGTGAGGGAGAGCAGAGGCTCCCAGAGAAGGAGAAATAGAACCAATTAGGATAAAATACTCACATGCTCGTCTAGTAGGAGGGGCTCAGTGCGGAGACGAACGAAACCTAACTCAGATGAGACTCAAAAATCAACTGTTTTCAGGCTTTCTACCTACTGCAGCTTTAAGTTTACATCATAAAATTTGTCATATTGTAGCGAGGCAGTAACTTATAAAAGGAACATTTAATTGAAGCCATTTTTCAACCACAGTCATGCCATAGAACCACAGCAAAACACACCTCAAAGATTTTCAGATGGGTTTAAACACCTGAACTGTGGAGGAACTCTGGACGGCACTCTGTCAGAAGACTCCACTCACAAACATCCACGTGGGACTGAGCTCGAAATACGACGATGCCGGTGTGTATTTCCAATGCGTTGTCAATCACAAAGGGGTTCACTGGTTCAGCCTTTTAGACAATTCCTCCAATCATCATGCATACACCAAGCGTCATTGGTTTGTGTAAATCACAGATGGCAGTATTTGTTAAATGCACCATAGGAAGAACAGGAAGAGCTCCTTTTTTCCCCAATGTATGGGTTTACCACACTGCTGGACTTCAATAGCCTAAGTTAGCTATTTCTGCGATGTAAGAAACTTGGAACCGTTTGTTAGCAAGTCACAACACATACAAACTGTGCATAGCTCCTTTTATCTTGACTGAATCAACTGTACAAGAGTTTGGAAAGATTATATCTGAATCTACCTGCCAGTGACATTTTTTTAACACTTCAGTTTTTTTCACCAATTGCTAATTTACAGTTAGCAAACAGAGAGGTTTTTACCCTCTTCAATAAAACTCTTTATTCACTGCAATAACTCACCATTCTGCAGCTAAATATCAGGGCAGGTAACCGGCTCAGTAGAAAGAAGCTCAGTGATCTATTGACTGAGTAGGGCGAGCACATCCCCAGCTTGCTAGCATGTTAGCTGTTAGCTCACAACAACAACCAAAGATGCAGATAACTTTTACTGGGTCTTATTGAAGAGAAGCACCGTCAAGGAAGTGTGGATTTCATCCTAATGTAATACAGATAGAGACAATAATAGATACAAAGAGACCTCCTTCTCAACATTTTCCCTGTTACCCCTGTCTTTATCCCCTTTCCAGTCTCATTTTCTCCCCCCCTTCTCCCTCTACTCCTCCTCTCAATCTGGCCTCCCCCTCTATTTTTTCCACCTCATTTTTCTCCCCTTCGCTCCATTATTCACTCTTTCTATTCACCCTCATTTATCCTTCTTTCCCCTTTGTCTGCTGCTCTCTCCTTCTGCTCTTTTGAGCCTCCTCTCCTTGAAACTTCTGTCCTCTATCTATCTATCTATCTATCTATCTATCTGTCTGTCTGTCTATCTATTAGTCTAAGCCAGTCTGCAGTCTATGTGGATCCTCCACATGCTCGACTGTATTCATTTCAATCGAGCGTCTTACTCCTTGCTCATTCATCCCTGTCCCAGCTGTTTTTATCCGCCAGTGATTGTCATTAATATGTTTTTCCACCACATGTGCTGTGGATTATAGAGCCTAATGACAGCGACGATAGCAGGAAGTTGTCTGGGATGAGTGTTCAGTCGGACTGTAGCCCTAGTGGTTTGGATGGGCCACGTATCACAGACCACGGGTGAAATACAAGCCACCAGGAAATGAACTTCAACATGATTGGCTGACCCCCGACCCGAAGCTGCTTTGCTTTGTTCTGATGGTGGGCAGGTGTGAGGTGTACGGTTTTGTGTGTACGTGTGATTGTTTTGTTGTGTCTATGAATATGTTGTCTTTGAAAATTAAGCTGACATTGCATTTGAGGATGATGTTTGCTCTGGATATAGTGCGTGTGTTTGGGGTGGGAGGTGGGGGGGGGTTAAGAATTGTAAAAGCAGAGGACTGGAGTTAAGAAAAGGGCATCAAATAGGGAGCATGTCAGTTTTCCTCTAATCTCTATATGCGCGCACACACACACACACACACACACACACACACATATGATATTATTATCCCCGTCCTCCACCCCACCACTAATCACTCACACGGCCTGGATCAGACATATTTCTGATTTTCGGTACATTCTTGGTGTACCCAGCTGTCCGTTTTTGTTTCATGTCACTACGGCCATGTGATAAAAAGTACGCAAGTCATGATGATAGTCATCTGTGGAAAAGATGAAGGGGAAAGCGGCTGGAACAGGACCAAGAGCTACGACACACCCTGTCCCTTCAGATCAACTTTTAGAGATCGCTAATGGAAAGATGGAGAGAATTATGGTCTTCGCTCGTTTGCCTACTTTTATCACTTCTCCTCTGCTCATATTTCTGCCTTTGATATCTCTTTTCACAACAGTTAGAGCCTCAGGAAGTGTGTGTACACATTCTGTGCATGTCCATATGTATGTTTCTCTGTGTCTCGCATGTGTTTCTCAGTAGAAATGGTTTTCATTGTTGCTATTTTGAGGAAGGTAAGTGCTGTCTAATGACGGCGAGAGCAGAACCACATAAAGATGTGAACTGTACAGCGTCTGATACTAATACAGAGCATTCATGACCGCTGGAACGAAACCTTTGCATTAGATCAATATCTGAAGTCAACCTCTTATGCCATCTACATTTTTAGAGTTAGTCACAGCTTTTTGGATTTAGAGTCAGCTGTGAAAAATAGAGGTAGGTAAAACATGCAGTTCTTGTTTGAGAAGCATTCATTTATGCTTTTTTGTTATGATTAAAACTTAGACAAGTTTGACACTATTGGCTTTGATTATACAATTTTGTTTTGCACCATTGTGTGTCAGCCATGGCTATTACTGTAACTGAAGACACTGCTGCAAAGCTGTTGTTAGCTAACCAGTGGAAACTGGAGGGTGGGCAGTGGGCACTATGTTTCCTCATGTTAAAGTGGCTAGCTGGCTATCTCTAACTGGACAGTGCTTTGAAATGGAGTGCTTAAGCTCAGTGAGCCAATGGAGGGCTGAAAGGAAAGGCCTCTTGTATTTACGTTTTTTTCCCTCTGTTACTGGTTAACGGGTGTGGGGCTGTTAAAAGCAAAATTAATCAAAACTGACATCCCTTCACCTAATTATCTTCCAAATATCATCATGAACATAATTGTCCCCTGCCTTTAAAGTCAAGATATCTGTATAACTTCAAACATTGGAACATTGTCTCCGTAGTTATCATTCTTTTAAGAAATACAGATGAAGAAGAGGGCTGTGTAGCAGTTGTTTAAAATGACTTCTATTAACCTTTACTGTCTATTGAGTATTGACCTTTTTGTCCAAGTTTTATTGAATCTGCTTTAAAGCATAATTTCAGATATTTTCACCCATGGGTCTCCATTTGCTGCCTTTGTGACTATTTAAAATTTCAGTGCATACTTCACTATAGAGCTTTGAAAATTCACAACTAAAGCCAGCCCTGCACATCTCTGTCCATTACACACTCACAGCTGGTTGTGTTAAAGCAGATGAGGCCTAAAAAAAAAAAGGGAAAAAAAAAGAAACCTCCAAATACATAATCTTGTATTTCACATCTGTATCTAGAGAATTATTGGGGCCCATGGCGCACCTTTTGGTGCACACCCATCTCAAAGTGAGCTTCTGTACTGTATAGCACTCTGTATGTGTGTATTTGTGTGTGTGTTGATTGGTTGGGGAGAGAGTTTCTGGTGCTTCACTTCCATGTTCAACAGCATGTTTGCGTGTCTCAGCTCAGAGCGTCTCTCAGCCTAATCCGTCCTTATCTCCCAGTGCGACAACACAACAAGAGGATCTTTAAAGAAGACATTTCTCTTTTCCACGGCGCTGAGCTGCTCTACTGATACTGTTTTAGTACTGACTGCTCGTGCGTACGTGTGTGCGCGCAATGCCTTTTCTCTTCTTACAGACTCATTTCATCTGAGCACATACATGAGTGCCTTTAATTCTATGAGAATAAGCGTGTGTGTGTGGGCCTGAGCTTGTGCATGCCAGTGTGGATGTGAATGCTGTTGTCATTCCAAAGCTCCTCCAACATCAAACTCAGACTAAAGGTTGTCTGCACGTCTTGACATTAGATAAATGCCTGGTCGGGTTGTACACACAGCTGTACCAATTCTCCAATAGGTCTCTCTCCCTCTTTCTATCTCTCGGTCTCTCTCTCTCTCCGTCCGGGCTGATCTAATGACTCATAGGAATGCATCGAGCCGCTTGTCAGAGATCAATCATCTTCGTCAGGTCGTTCTACCGATTGTTTGAGTAGTGGGCCATTAGAGAGGAGCTGTTTGGAGGTGTTTTGTGAACCTAAGCGGCTCCAAAGGTCAGCAAGAGAGAGAGACAGAGGCAAAGAGTGAGAGAGAAACATACAAAAAAGTGTGTGAGTGTGTGAGTGTGTGTGTGTGTGTGTGTGTGTGTGCGGCCGCTTCAGACGGTAGGCGAAGGAGAGGCAGCAGACAGGTGGAGGCATGGAGATAGAAAGACAGGCCTTGTCAGCCCTGTTGCGTGACTTCGCTGCCCTTTGTTAGTATGAATCCTTAAACAGCTCACCACAAGTACAGAACCTGAGATTAATAATTCCCACGCACCGCCTGACATCCATCCCTGATCTGAAATATGCATGGCGGAGAAAAGAAGAGAGACGTGGGGATGAGGAGGAGAGGGGTGTGGAAGAGGGGGAGACCAAAAGGGCCCGGCTGCCGAGCCTTTTGGAGGAGCGATAGATTCTGTTTTATGTGGCCTGTCAATAGCACCTAATGAGGAAACCCACCTGTGATTTGCGTTGTGCAATGAGAGAAACCCTTGGCCATAAACTGCTAACACGAGGTGCCATCAACTTTTCAAAGGTCCTCCCTCCTGAAACAGCCACATCTCCTCTTTTGAAATGAAGTTGTGAGATGGTGTAATTTAAAGTTGTTCAGTAACTGGATAGAAGATGTTTCCTTTTTCTCCATTTTGAAAGGGATTCGGTGATTGTGTCGGTGTGTGTGTGTGTGTATGTGTGTTTGTCTCTCTGTGTGTGACACCGTCTGTCCTTTGAAAAAAAAATGGACTGGGATTTCAGCAGAAACAACAATTGATGATTAAAAGGTTTTATTGCCAAGCTGTCTGCAGAGTTACAATCATAATGCTGAGGTCATTTGAACAGGCTGAAACTTTGCTGCTCATCCATGTGTGGCTGCAGGAAGTAAAACGCTGTGGCATCTCATTTTAAAGCAGAAGAGGTGAGCAGAGTCGACACCAGATATGAAACCTGAATTTCTGTTGAGGTTTGGCTTTTAAACCTGCTGTTTTTACAGTAATCTGACCGCTGCGGTTGAAGTTGTGTTTATAAATGGGAGCTGATTTAAGGCGGTTGCGTCTTGCCAGTAATTGGCGGTGTGGCGAAGACCTCTGTTGCAGACTCGTCTCCTATCAGAAAACACTTCATAGGAAAAAGCTGAATTAAAATCAGCTGTTTAGCAGATAATGTAAAGGCAGGTTTCTGTTACGAGGATATGAATGTGATGAATAGCTTCAAGTTTCAAATGCAAAGGCAAAGACGGAGGAAGGGAGTAAAAGAAAATGCCAGTGTCTTCTGCTAATAAAAGTCTGCTGCCACACAAAACTGCACGCTGCAGCTATCAAACTGAAGGCCCGAAACTCATCATTTTTTGCGGAATATGATAAACAAAGGACATGATAAATACACAGCCAGGCAATTATCTTATTTCCTTTGGCTGCTAGTTTATATTCTTAATGCTACTTTAATCTACTTTTTTTGTTTGTTTATTCATTTTTCCCCTTGTTTTTCATTTTTTGGTTGTTCCTTCCCAGTTCTCACAAAGGGGGAGAGAAAAAGTAGGGCGCTCACTTTGCAATTACTACTCAACCCCAGACTACTTCTTTATAAGGCGCTGAATTATTTTGTTTTAAAAACAAACAAACAAAAAAGCGACTTTCAACCGGGAAGAATATTTAATTGTTTTTTGATTACTTAGGAATGGGCCATGGGAATAGGCCTTTGTAAATATTTAAACAGATTCAGCATGATGCCATATTTCCATTCTGCCATTAATGTTTTTAAATGATTGTTATTGTCATCTGGGTTTGACATTCACAGTGAAAATGATTTACTAAAAATAGAGAAAACAAAACAAAAAAAAAGTAGACATTGTTGTTTTTTTTCTGTGTCAGTTCAGGCGAGGGCAGTGAAATGAGATCCAGAAGTGAGGCTGTAAGGAGACGAGTTAACAGCAGCTCCACACGGCTTTATGCTGTGTCCTGCATTTTCTCTGCTCCCCAACGGGTGGCAGCAGCGAGCAGGCAGCCCCAACAGAAGGCTGCCACTCAGTGATTATAATTTATGATCCATTTCTATTATAGGTGGGGTGTACAGAGACAGTTACAGTAATAATTATCTGGACTGAAGTGTTTCCAAGGCAACCAACACCCCCACCCCCCCCCACCCCCCACCCTCCTAACACGGATAGTGGGATGTGTTTGTGTGTGTGTGAGTGTGTGTGCACATGTGTGTGTGCATTGCTTGACATAGGGAAATAAGGGAGTCATGGGGCCTTACTACTGAGCTTAGCTTCGCTCTTAGCTACACACACACACACACACACACACACAAACACACACAGATCGACTTTGCATCGTGCTCTCCTGCGGCCTCCTCTTCACAGTAAAGAAATCATTGACTTTTAGTTTTGAGAAAGCTTTTGTTAAAAACCTGCTTGTTTAAGATCACAGAGAGTAGTTTGTATTCCACTTTGATTCCTCAGTAAATTAATTAATGCCACCAGGAACAAAGACATGAAAATACAAGTGAACAACATTTGAATTCTTATCTAATAGATCTGAAGTACGATTTGAGAACAACAGTATCTCAAGATATTCAATGTCACCTTTTTATTTCAATATTTTGCCGTCATTAAATCACCCCGCCTGTACTCCTTGAAGGATAAATCCTAGTGTATTTTTTTGTGTAAAGGTCCACGCCTGATTAAATAAAGGATTATGTTATTTCCTTAACAGTGCCTGAGGAACTTCCATTCCACTCTCCATCTCTCTTAAATATATACTTTGATTCCCTTGAAAGTGTCGCATGCAATTACTAATTACAATACTACTGTTAAACGCAGGGACGTAAGTAGAGGACACAATGATTATGTGTTATAATTCTAGTTCTGTGAACACAGGCAGAGCCCTGTAACAGGGATCTATGGGTTTAACCTTCATCCTTGTGCATACCGTGCATGGAACATTTGCATAATGTACGCTCAGTCATCCACCTCGGAATAAACCTGTTAATATGAGTCCCGTAAAAAGGGGCTATTTACCAACCACTGCAGTCGCTGAAGTTCAGTATGGAGTAACAGGTCAGAGTAGAGTCAAAGTGTTCTGTCTGTGTTCATATGACTACCATTATAAACCTTTTCAGGCATGAAATATTCAACATTGCTGACACATCTGTACAAGTGATGCCTTTAGGTGTCTTTTACCTTCATTTACCATGAAGGCATACTTCACCCCCAAAAATGACTATATGTATATCAATAACTCACCCTGCATCATGTTGAGTTGGTATTTTTCTCTCATGCCCCTGGTAAATAAAGAATCCAAAAATGGAAAAAAAATTCTTGATGAAGTGAAGTAAAAGTGGTCCGCATTTAACAACTACAAAACTAAATCAAAACATCTGTTTACAAACTCACACAACTCATGCAGTGTGATTCAAGTCTCATTATCCAGTCGTATGCTTAGTACTTCCTAAACAGGCTGGGCTTTCTGCTGGGGAACTGAACTGAAAGTGAAACTTATCTAAGCTCTCCTGAAATCCAGACATTATTGACAGTAATCGACAGAACAGTAATTTTACGTTGCTGTACACGGGAGCTGCTGGCCTACCAATGCCTCAGTCAGTAAGTCTGTTTTGAATTCACCAAAGTCACATAATAACACAAACTTCCCACTGATGCAGTGGTAGACCAGCAGCTCCTGTGTTCAGTGAGGTAAAATTACTGTTTTTGTCAGTGGAGTCTGGCTTTGAAGAGAGCATGAATAAGTTTCACTTTCTGTTCAGTTTCCCAGCTATCTGTTCGGGAAGCACTGATCATACGACTGGATAAATGAGACTTGGATTATACTGCCAAGTCATGTGAGAGTCTGAAAATGGATGATTTCTTCATGAATTCGATGTTAACATGGGTTGAGTTATTGATATACAAGTGATCACTCTGGGGGTGAAGTATTCCTGTAAAGGTTTAATGTGTAGGATTTATTGGCATTTTGCGAGAGGTTGCAGACTGAAACCTGGCGTCTAGGAGAACTATGGTGGCCAACACAATAATGTGAAAGGTGAAAACACAAATGGCCCTATCCAGAGCCAGTGCATGGTTTGTCTGTTCTTGGTTACTGTAGAAACAACATGGCTAAGTCCAGGGAAGAGAACCAACTTGCTCTGTATGTATAAATGGCTCATTGTAGGGTGATAAAAACAGAATTTTTCGTTTTAGGTGCTTAAACACTAAAAAAAATGTAATTATGAATATTAGATTCAATTTCTGCCAATAGGTCTCCTCAAGTCCTAAACACTGGATGCTTTAATGTTCATTCAGACATGACAGGACATTTATGAAATGAGTCACAATGCTCTCATGATGTTTGGCACCTGGTGTGCGAGAGGTAGCAGAACGGTAGAGAGAGAGCGGGAGCAGTAAGTTGAAAATGCTGTGGAAAATGAGATTTATTTCTGTGAAGATTTATTTTGTAGATTACTTTAATTTGTATCCTGTGCTGTGATAGTGCCTTTTTTCTCTCCTTGCCCTGGCCTGCTCTTTTTTTTTTTTTTTTAAAAATACTTTATTCAACAATACAATGTACAAAAAAGGTATAAAACCAGGACACAGCAATACATGGGAGCTGAAAACAACTGTAAGTAAAGATGAGTGCCATTCTACAAAAGCTGAAAATTAAATAATTATAATATCAATACATGGTATTATTGTCAATCAGACCAAAATTTTATTGTTATTCTACACTGAAAGAATAAATGGATCGACACTGTATCATCATGTCGCCAAGAAGAACAAGAGTTATCAACATCCACATATCTGGAAATGATAGAATCCACTGGCTAGATTTTATGCAAGATTTTAAAATGAACTTCTTTTACTTTGTTAGGAATACAAAACTTAAAACCTAAAAGCCATGTTTTTTTGCCAGTTAATCTCCTCCAAATGTGAGTTCCAATAAAATTTCCCAGTGGGGGTGCTTTTGTTTATTTTGAAAAAAAAAATCGACAAATATGTCTATTATTACATTTCTTGTCAAATATGTTGATACCATTCAAAAGCAATGCAAATGGAGTCTCAAAACAAAATTGACCTCTAATAAGAGGATTAAACCAGAAGGACTAGAATTTTTTTGAATTGTTCTGTTGATTACATTGTATTCTATTGTATTGGAAAGCTGTGTGTACTTATAAAATGCTCACAGGATAATATACGGCCATGTTTGTCAAAAAAATGGACAAAATGTTAAAAATATTATATTGATAGAATAGAGTTTCATGTGGAGAAAAACTGTGGACAAAGCATAACTTACAGGCAAGAAGGGATTGCTGAACCAGAAGTTTTTTAGGTGAGCACTGGCCTGCTCCTGCTACAAGCTTGAGCTAAGATAATGACTCAGTCGGTGTCCTGGTCGACCAGAAAGAGGCTCTGTTGGACATTTTATCACTGTGAAAGCACCAACGGACAACATATGTGAGTAACAGAGACTGGCAAAGTGGACATGTTTTCTGCTCTCAACAGATTTTTGTGCTTCATGGAGTAGTGCTGCTTGTGAACTTCTCTGCATGGGACAGTCGCATGGTGAAGTTGTTCACGTTACTCTGGATACTATAACCCCAAATCAGACATGTAAGCTGAGACTGTAAAGTTGCATAAGCCTATCTGAACTTTCAATGCACTTTTAAGAACCATGCCTCCTCCAGTTCAAAAGGTGGCCAATAAAACGTTTTGAACAAACAGTCCTTTTATCAGTATTGTAAAGGAGATTTTCATGATGCTTTCATGGCAGCTGGGGGAAAAGAGGAATTTTCAAAGTTCAGACGTAGTTTTGACGTAGCTGCAGAGGCTACTACTAATTATGATGACTTGGTTTGGTTAAACTGCTGCCTACATGACTGGGTGTTGCTGCTTCTAGTTACTGGGATCTGATATAACAACATCTGACTAAACAGCAGTGAAAGAAAAACACCTAAAGCTGTTGTGAACAGACTGCTTATCATTACAAGGTTATGTCCGTGAACACACAACCAATGTTTGTTGCTCAAAATAGCCCACAAGTGGAGGAAGCTTTCCCACATATGGACAAAATGTTAAAGATGAAGAAAAACTGTGATGTTCCATTTGGGGATTCATATGTTTGGCTGCGTTGTTATGAACAAGGTACATAAACACTGGATTCCTCTCAGTTTGTGCTACAGATTGACACTCATACTACTGTAGTAAGGTGTCAAACACTCAACACTGTGTTTCTCTCAGGAGCCTCTCTCACCTGCTGTCTTTCCCTTAACACCTACTTACTTTCCTGTATCTTCCACTTCTGTCTATGTCCCCTCTGCCACCTCAGATATCTCTGGAAAAATCAGAAAACACTACAGACAGTTTTAGAAAATGGTTGAGCCGTCAAAGCGAGAGGCACAATTCCTGGAACAAGGCAGTGGAGTCACACTCCTCCTGACAGCGGGTAAGGCTGCAGACTTTACTATTCCTGAGACAGAAACACCTGTAGAGACTCTTCCTATCATACTCAGCTTGTGATGCTCCTACAGTCTCCTCCACTGGTGTGACAGACAGGATTCCCACGCTAGTTCTGGACCATCTTAGCGCTATGCATGTGGATACAGCTCATCACCCAGAGACTATACCCAACTCCAGAAAAAGCCCACCATTTGTACCTCTCACAGGGGTCACAGGTGACCATCTGGACTATGGAGTCATAGGAGTGCCATGAAAAAATAATACATCTGTAAAAGAATAAGAAAATAAATGTGGACATATAAAGAATAATAAATAAAAGAATAAATAAGTAAATAAAGAATGTGGAAATACAAAGACAAATTATTTGAATTTGGAAATACAAAGAGATAAGAAAATATAAGAGAACAGATAAGCATTTTTTCCCCTATATATCTGTTCATTTATTTCTCTCTCTATATATATATATTATTTTTTATGCCTCTGTGTTGGCAATAGTTGTAGCTACAGGCCTTATGGTTTGGGGTTGTCTGCCACATTCTCTTGAACGTTACATCTTAAGAATGCTTTGAAAGAATTTCTTCAATTTCACACAACAGCCATCAGCATGCAAGGATGAACTGATTCGAATCTGATAGCCAAAGGGCAGTGTCATTGTGACCTTGTGTCCATTTCATTCTTTTGAATGCGATAACTCAAGGACACCTTGAGAGATTTTTTTCAAATTTGGCAAAAACATCCACTTAGAATCAATGACAAACTGATTAGATTTTAGTGGTCTAAGGTTGAGGTCACTATGACCTTACAAAACATGTTTCTGGCCATAACTTAAGAATTCATATGCTTATTATGACAAGATTTTACACAAATGTCTAATAGAATAAAATAATGAAGTGACATTTTATATTTGCGCTGTGGGCCCATCACCTTCAGGGACAGTAATCAGAGTTTGATGTAATGTGTCATGTTGGGGCCCCGAGTGTGCTGATTCCTGGCTCGGGGGACGTGGAACCTCACCTTTCTGGTCGGAGAGGAGCCAGAGCTGGTGCGGAAGATGAAGGCCAGCACTGGTTCTGGAACCAAACACCTGGACTGGGGCAAGACTCTCACCTTTTCTAGAGTTGCCCAGGGTGAGAGGTGCCAGGCAGGTGTGAGGATACTCATGAGCTAAGTGCCGCTGTGTTGGGGAATGAGAGGGTTGCCTCGATGCGACTGCAGGTTGCTAAAAGAAGGTCTCTGACTGTTGTTTGTGTATGTACCGAACAGCAGTACGAAGTACCCAGCCTTCTTGGAGTCTCTGGGCAGTGTCCTGGAAGGGGTGCTGGCTGGGGACTCCATAGTTCTTCTAGGGGACTTCAATGCTCACATCGGCAGTGATGGAGAAACCTCGAGGGGGGTGATTGGGAGGAATGGCCTGCCTGACCTGAGTGGTGTCTTTTTTATTGAACTTTTGTGCAAGTCATGGATTGGCCATAACAAACAGCATTTTTGAGCACAGGGAAGTTCATAAGTGTACCTGGTACCAGAACACCCTTGGCCAAGGACTGATGATTGACTTTGTGGTCGTATCAGCAGACCTGCAGCCGCGTGTCTTGGACACTTAGGTGAAGAGAGGAGCAGAGCCGTCAGACCTGGTAAACCCAAACATGTAATGAGGGTGAAGTGGGAACGTTTGGCTGAGTCCCCTGTCCGTGAGATCTTCAACTCCCACCTTCGGAAGAATTTTGATTGCATCCCAGGGGAGGTTGGGGACATGGAATCCAAGTGGTCCATGTTCAAAGCCTCCATTGTGAAGGCGGCTGCTGGGAGCTGTGGTCAGAAGGTTGTCTGTGCCTGTCGTGGCGGCAACCTAAGATCCTGCTTGTGAACACCAGCAGTGAGGGAGGTCATCAGGCTGAAGAAAGAAGGCCTTTTGGGTCTGGTGTCCGTCTTGAAACTCTGCTGATTGTCTAGCAGTAATTAAATATATATTCATTTTATTGCATTTAAGTTATGCTTTACTGTATATTTATTTTCATATAGTTATATATATATGTATATATTTTTTTATTTATCCTTATCCTTTCCACTGATTCTTTGGCTTTTCCCTGTTGCTTTTTCATTTCCTTGAAGGACCAAGCTGTCAATCAGCTGGCTTTCCTGCTCAGGCAGAGTAGTCAATTCCTGCACACATGGATCCTGCTCTACAGGGAGAGTTTAAGCACGGACAACAGGAAGTAGACCTGATACGGACTTGCATTTAAAAAAAAAAAAAAGATTACATCTGCTACAGTTGGCTCTCTCTTGGTCAGATTCTCCAGGAAATGTACAACAGCACAGATAAACTGTCAGATTTAGGGGCTTTTTCCCTTCAGATCTATTGGTGCTTTTAGTGCTTCGGTAGCTCAAGGTTGCACTGACCTGGATTCAGGGCTTGTGAAGTGTCAAAAATCGGTGCCTGGAAGTGGGCCTGTAGGCTCCCGACCTTGAACCTCTTGTCTCTATCAGTTGCTCACAGATGTCGATTTGGTCTCTTGTATTCTGTAGCAGAAACTCTTAAAGAATCACTGGAAACAGGCAAAGTCCGATGCAATCAAGTTTAATGTGTCAACAGGCATTAACACATACAACTTCGTGAGTCAGCCCCCGGGATGCGACTAAAATTCTGCTCTCAGCGTCCTCGCTTATATGCTGGTGGAGATTCAAATGAGTCTCCACCTCTTTTTGCTAATCCTTCCCACTCTGGGCCAATTCTATTGGTGGAGAACTTTTCTTTGTGTCCAATTCTGATTAGGCCCGTTTTTAATGGTGTCATGCAGCCTGGAATTTCCCAAATTTCCTTCCCTTATGTTTGGTTTCATTTTCACTTTATTTTTAAAAAATATGTGAATTCTAGGGACTTTCTACACAGTCCACAGTGCCCTTAATTTCTTGTAAAATAAAGCCTTAGTCATACAATATGTGAGTGTGTGTGTGTGTATCATTATTGAACAAAACATGGTGTGTTCTTTCAGTAAGTGCATACAACATCACATAATAATCTGATTTGTGAATACTTTAACAAACCTTAACATTGATCCAAAGCCTTTATAATACCTTATACTTGACTATATAGTTCCTTTATAATCAATTTTGAGTTAAAACCTTATTACTTGATTCATTGAACACAACTTTTACACTACACTTGCTGTGTTTTCAAAAATACTACAAGGTGTTTTTGGAGAGTTGGCAAAGAAGCAGTAGTCAACTAAGGTAAAAAGTGCATGCTCAATTTTTTATTTTCCACTAAAACGAGACTGAAGCAATATGCCTGGCACTGGAAGTATAGTCCATTTTGCCTTTGGATTCTGGACTGAGTACCTTTGTAAGGCCCACTCATATTAGGTGCCCTATCATAACCCTGATAATGGATGTTTTTTTTTTTACTTTCAGATGGTTTTACTTTTGCTTGCTTGCATTGAAATTAAAGTTAAGGACAATGTCAAATTGGCTCAGCAATTTCACCAGCTCTAGGAAGTTCCCTCAGTTTGAACTTGAGAGGCTTTCATTTCTTGTTTTGCTAAGTACAATGTAATGTGTCAGTTTACCGAGACATAATCTCTCAGTTTTTTTGCCTTTCTCTGTCTTTGGCAGTTTGCATGCCACAGTCAGTCCTTTCAAAGGCAAGTGTCTGTTGCTTCTCGTTTTGAGGAATTCCACCTGATCATGCAAAACACATATGCGTGAGAAGGATAAACACATATCCTTGAGAAAGTAGTCGCAGACCAGCTGTGTGATTTTCTCCAGGATAATAATTTATTTGAGGAATTTCAGTCAGGATTTAGAGTGCATCATAGCACTGAGACAGCTCTAGTTAAAATTACAAATGACCTTCTGATTGCTTCAGACAAAGGACTCCTCTCTGTACTTGTTTTATTAGATCTTAGTGCGGCGTTTGACACAATTGACCATCAAATTCTGCTGCAGAGACTGGATCACTTAATTGGCTTAAAAGGTTCAGCACTAAGCTGGTTTAAATCTTATTTATCTGATCGTTTTCAATTTGTTGACGTTCGCAATGAACCATCCTTACGTACTAAAGTTTGTTTTGGAGTTCCGCAAGGTTCTGTGCTCGGACCAATCCTGTTTACTCTATATATGCTTCCGTTAGGTAACATCATTAGAAATCACTCTATAAATTTCCATTGTTATGCGGATGATACACAGTTGTATTTATCAATGAAGCCAGAAGAAAGCAATCAATTAACTAAACTCCATAATTGCCTTAAAGACATAAAAACTTGGATGAGCACCAATTTCCTGATGTTAAATTCAGACAAAACTGAAGTTATTGTTCTTGGCCCCAAACAACTCAGAGACTCTTTATCTGATGACATAGTTTCTCTAGATGGCATTGCTCTGGCCCCTGCCACTACCGTAAGAAACCTCGGAGTAACATTTGATCAAGATTTGTCTTTTAATTCTCATTTAAAACAAACCTCACGGACTGCATTTTTTCATCTGCGTAATATTGCGAAAATTAGGCCTATCCTGACCCGAAAAGATGCAGAAAAATTGGTCCACGATTTTGTTACCTCAAGGCTGGATTACTGTAACTCTCTATTATCAGGTAGCTCTAGTAAGTCCTTAAAAACTCTCCAGCTAATTCAGAATGCAGCAGCACGTGTACTAACAGGAACTAATAAACGCGATCATATTTCTCCTGTTTTAGCTTCTCTGCACTGGCTCGCTGTAAAATCCAGAATTGAATTTAAAATCCTACTGTTAACTTATAAAGCTCTAAATGGTCAAGCTCCATCATATCTTAGAGAGCTCATAGTGCCATATTATCCCACCAGAACACTGCGCTCTGAGAACGCAGGGTTACTCGTGGTCCCTAAAGTCTCCAAAAGTAGATCAGGAGCCAGAGCCTTTAGCTATCAGGCTCCTCTCCTGTGGAATCATCTTCCTGTTACGGTCCGGGAGGCAGACACCGTCTCCACATTTAAGACTAGACTTAAGACTTTCCTCTTTGATAAAGCTTATAGTTAGGGCTGGCTCAGGCTTGTCCTGTACCAGCCCTTAGGCTGACTTAGGCCTAGTCTGCCGGAGGACCCCCCTATAATACACCGGGCCCCTTCTCTCCTTCTCTCTCTCTCGTATCCTATTACTGCATCTAGCTAACCCGGCCATTCTGGATGTCACTAACTCGGCTTCTTCTCCGGAGCCTTTGTGCTCCACTGTCTCTCAGATTAACTCATATCACAGCGGTGCCTGGACAGCGTGACGTGTGTGGTTGTGCTGCTGCCGTGGTCCCGCCAGATGCCTCCTGCTGCTGCTGCCATCATTAGTCATTAGTCATACTTCTTCTGTTATTATACACATATGATTATTGTCACACATGTATACTGCCAGGTATTAATACATACTTTCAACATATTGTACCGCAGTAACCAGAACTATAACTATAATATTATTACTTCCATTAATGTTGTTGTAAGATACTGTCATTACCTGCATATCTCTCTCTCGCTCTCTCTCTCTCTCTCTCTCTCTCTCTCTCTCTCTCTCTCTCTCCCTGTGTCATATGGATTACTGTTAATTTATCATGTTGATCTGTTCTGTACGACATCTATTGCACGTCTGTCCGTCCTGGAAGAGGGATCCCTCCTCAGTTGCTCTTCCTGAGGTTTCTACCGTTTTTTTTCCCCCGTTAAAGGGTTTTTTTGGGGAGTTTTTCCTTATCCGCTGTGAGGGTCTTAAGGACAGAGGGATGTCGTATGCTGTAAAGCCCTGTGAGGCAAATTGTGATTTGTGATATTGGGCTTTATAAATAAAATTGATTGATTGATTGATTGATATGCAGGCACATGCTAAATATGTAGCGCTACTGCAGTGATCCTTTATGTTGTGTTTAGTCCACCTCCATAGGTCTACTTCATAGAGTGTATAAGTAAGAAGATGAGTCTCAACTTCCTCCCACTGTACAAAAGACAAGCAAAAATAACACGACCACCGCCAGTCTGCGTAGCAGCAAACTCTACAGTATTAAGTTCCTGCCTATACAGCCATCCAAACAACTGTGAATACACTCACTGACATACACAGCTGTCACTCATGATGTCAAACTCTATTTTTATGGCATCAAATAACTTTTTATAACCAGACTTATCAGAAAATAAACCTGAACACAAAACAGAATGATAAGAACTACCTACAATTACAGGAAATCGTCTTTGGGAAAAATGTGCATGACATGGCCCATGTCCCATACGCTAACATGGAAGGGGCTGGATTTATGAGCTGTACTATAGCAGGCCACCAGTGGGGGATAAAAATCTTTTTGCTTTACTTTTAGGAAGGTGGCATGTCATCCACCTTTATATTAAGTCATTGGTTTACCCCTCCACATTTCCACCCAGCCCTGCTCTTATAGTTCTTATCATGCAGAAACAGTCAGCAAGGCATCATTTGCAGGAGAGTATTCTAACCAATATTAATACCAGTGTGCCTAGAGACAAAGTTCTTGATGGTTTTTGGAGAAGTGCTTAATAAGAAAAAAAAGAAGACAAAATCCACTTGAATGTGAAAATTCAAAGGCCTTACTGTGTTTGAGGTTTTGATTTTGGACACTGGAAGCAAACTGAAGCAGAAAATCTTTTCTCTGAGTGGTCACTTCCAGTCTCAATAGTTCCCCTTTTAGTGGCTGTATAGAACATTTCAGTCGCTTTCATCTCCATGTCTTTTTCTTTTGAAATGGCATCAATGTTTGTGCTACTTGGGCATCTTGTGGGTTTGGCTTGTCATCTTAAATACAAAATGAAAACTCAACATTTTCCATGCTCCCCTGGACTTGAACTAACCACTGTCACACTTAAATTAAATTAAGACTTCACTCATCAGCACACAAAGTGTGTCCAATTATGTCCAGTTTAATTGTGATGTTAACAATGCACCTCTTGTCCAGAACTTCAAAACTACTTCCAACTTTAACTCGAGACAAATATATTTTAATCTAGATAGTATATAAAAGTATATATATGTATGTAAGTTAAAACTGTATACCTGCCAGCATTGCAACTGTATACAAAATATGCTTAGCATAATACAGTTCACCATAAATTTTAATATACCATGCTATTAAGGTTAAGGTTTCTAATCCACAAATCCAAGATCATCTCTGTCAAAATGCCAAACTTGAGGCTTCAAAAAGGGAGTCCTCAAACTAATGGGTGTCATCACTGTGGCCACATCCGTAATTTACCATATTTTGGCCCCATTTTTCATTGAGTTTCCTCAGATGAGTGAAACAGCTGCTAATGTCAGCAAAAGAAGAAAGGTGAAGTCGGCATCTTGTCATTTAAAATAATTATAATAAAAGTATAGTGTAAGTATAAAACAGACAGAAAAGGTTACTGTCGTGTCACTGTATATCTGTAAATAGACACTGCTTGAAAAGAAACTGTGAGGTCAGTTTTAAAGCTGGATTTGTGAAGGATTTAGTAAGAACAACTTAAATTTTGTTTTTCAGTGTTTGTGGTTGATTAACAGATTGTATTTTATTAGCAAAAGATCCAGAGATAATAAATGTATTGCAATTATCTTATAAAGAATCTCTCTCTCTCTGCATGTTGTGCTGCTACAGTCTTAACATTAATCTGACTTGTGCCTTGTTGAAAGTGTTACAAAAATTTTACAAGGTCAAACCTAATGAAACTGCTGTTGTGACTTGGAAGAAGTGAACCGGGTGGTCATTAACACATGAGACAGACATGTGAAATTGCCATCAGATCAAGGTTGCATGTCTCAAAAGAGCTTAATACATAAGAAATGCCTCATTTCGGTGTAAACAGGTTTGTTCCTGGGCGCTCAGCCTGATGCACGCACAACCTGCTGTGACACAGACTTTGCTCACCCAGAGCCAGTGCCAATGGGCCCTCACATGCCCATGTTTCCCAAACATGCTATATATGGGCCTGGGTATGGGTTTTGCATGTGGCCTCTCAGTCCTGCTGGCTCTTTATTATGTGCTAAACGCAGTCTCAGGAAGAGGTATTTGCATTATTGTGAACAATACCCCTGGGCCAAGTAATGGTCATGTTCAGGGACATGGTGTTTACCATGACCATGTCCTCTGTGATGAGCATGCAGCCTGAATGGATAAAGAGGACACAAAAGTGATGAGTGAACGCCATCGCACTGTCCTTACAGACATCAGCTTCCAAGGGATTCAGTCAGTGCGTTGAAAGGGATCCCAACATAGTGTCCTAAGAAGCATGTGTAATTCCCACTTGGACACGGTTGCATGTGTCATTGGTCTTGATCAGTTGACCCTTGCACGAAGCATTGTAGGAGACTATGACTGAAGATAGCCCTCTCTAAAAATGTCTTTATATCAGGTTTAAAAACAGCCATTTCTCCCCGTAGACTGTGGTGCTGGAGGATACATCTGAAACCTGGATCAGCTTCACCATGCCACCAGCTAGACCTGGATTCCACAGCCTGACCATTTCAGCTTTCAGTCAAGCAATGAGTGAAAAATTCAGGCTTATACACACAGCAGTCATGCTGTTGCATACCTGCCGTATCACTCCCAACCTGCAAGAGATTTGCTGGGGTGGGACTGATGCTTGAATGCTCTCCATGCCATGGGTGCAGTGGGTATTGAGAAGATGTTCCACCCACTGTTTGTGTCAGACAGATCCACCCATACCAGCTCCAACATCTGAACATGACACATAGAGCATCACACCTCCCAGGGGTGTCTGCAGTTTTCTAAGCTCCACACTTGGCTGTTGAGGAAATGGTTGACAGGCTATATTCAGCCTGCTGAATCCCCTCTGTCAGCATCTCATGAGCATGGGACCTAGTAGCTTGCCACTGTAGTTGGTGTTACACAGTGTTCGGGCATAAACGCTTACATTACTTGCTGTCAGACCCCAATGTCGTTTTACCTTTTGTTTGACAGCACATTACTATTACCAAGTTTTATGCTTAGCGTCCATACTACTCCCATATTCTGGAACCCATAAAAGGGTGACCTTTGAAAATGCTGCTGACCCTGTTCTACTTTGAAAACTCTTGTGGGATTGTGGTTTAGTCTGGATGTGTAGAAACAGGCTTTTGAAAACGATGATGCAGACACCCATGTTCACTACCCCCTAAGGTCACGACGTCTCAAGCCAAAACATTATAGCTAGGTCTACATACCTTTTGTAATTTAATTGTTCTTGTATGGGAACTCCTTTCCCATTCCCATGGCTTCCTCTGGTGATGAATAATGCTCCCAGTACCGCTCTGATATGTCAGTCTATTTGCTTTGAAATAACTCCCAATCTTTCTACTGTCGCCTTTACAACCTTACGCTAGGGCCACACCGCCCGTGGAAGCGTCGCGAATAGCCTCGAAGCGCCGAGAAGAGAAGGCAGTTTCCTTTCGGCGCCCATGTTAACCGACTGTGTCGTCCACACTGGCCGCACCGCTCGGGGAAGCTCCGCGGCAGGCTCACGATTTGCAGCGATCAGTTCGGCGTCTGGTCTATTTTCTGCGCGAGCCGCGAGCGAATCTGACAAGCCAGGCAGTGAAAAACAAGAGCTGGGAGCAGAATCGCTTGTCGACGGCGTGGAGAAATGCGCATCTGATGTGAACGGAGGTGCTCCGGCGTGCGCGAGAATTTCGGTGCGCTGCGCTTCCGCGGGCAGTGTGGCCCTGGCGTTATACTCGTGTTACTTTCAGCAACAGTTCCACTTCTTCACCAGTCTCAGCAAAGAAAACTCTGGTCTTACTTTTCGCAATAGCTGTAGTTTTTGTGTAAGCAACCAGAGTGGACAATCTTCTTACTAATCACATCAGCATATACTAGGGTGACCATATTTTGATTTCCAAAAAAGAGGACACTCTGCTCGGCCACGATAGACATAACCTACTTAAATGATACTCACAGTTTACTCAAAGATAACTTATAATTTTAATAGGCCTGTAGCCTATTCAAAGTTCATATGTATGGATAGAAAATTCAGTTACGTATATTACAAAATAATATCTCTCAAAGACAGAAATTCAGATAGGCCCCTATAGGGGACACATAGACACACTAGAGTGTGGCAATCCGAGCCCGACGGGTCCGACGGGTCAGGCCGGGTTTGGTCAAAAATGTATAAATTGTATTCAGGCTTGGGTCGGATTTGGTCAGCTTTCAGTGAAAATGTAGTGTAAAAATAAATAAAATCCTATTGTCTGTCCTGTTTATTGCTTGGGCACTGTTATTTACGTGACAACACCTGAACATAACACACACAGACACACATTGGCTGTTTGTTTCTACCTCTCCCCTTGCTGGAAGTCTCGGACCTCCCGCCACCTGCCTCCGCCTTGATTAAACGCTGAAAATAAAATAAAAGAGGGAGACAGGTGTCTCCTATTTTATCTCATTTTGTTATATTTCTCCCTCTCCCCTCGCTGGAAGCGTCGGACCTCCCGCCTCCCGCTCCCATCTCAAACACGGAGGTCTCCCTCTCCGGAGCACCCACGGCGCACGCCCGGCTTGACAAAAATATGGGGCCGCACTCTAACACACACACACACACACACACACACACACACACACACACACAATATCATCAATTTATAAAACCCCCTTGGATGCCCCGGACGGGACGTGAAATGTGGACATGTCCGGGCAAAAGAGGACGTTTGGACAGCCTAGCATATACAGTACATGCCCAGTGTGTGTGAATGGTCATGTGATGTGCCTTCAGGCGTGTTTGTATGGGCAGAGATTATTTCTGCACCTGTGCTAAAATGTGTGATTGGAGATCATTTTCACTTTAACACACTGTTTTAAAATGAAAATATATTAGTGTCGGTCTGGCCTTAGTTTAACAACAGATGCTACAATTATAAACTGACATTGTCTGCTCTGTACAGCAGCAGCAGAGCTGCAGCATATAGTAGCAGGAGACAGATTTTACTCAGCAGTTGACGAGATAAAGGACAGTTGACTGAGGTGGAGGATTTGGTTTCGATGTGAAAAGCAAAAGCGCCTATTTGGTGATATTTTGGAAATGAAGCCAATGCTAACAGGGAATCTAATAACATTATAAGGGAAAAGAAGTAAGTTAAATTGCGACAAGGTTAGAGGTGTACAGCCATTGGCTTGCAGCTCTCCATGAATTAGCTCACTGTGGTTCCTTCTTGCTCCATTGCTCCCCGCAATATTTCAAACTGACCTGCTGCCAACAAATGCCGAAACTGACTGCAGTTTTGTAGATGCGTTCAATGAACGACAGTGGTAGTGCATTCCCTGCTGCGACTACTTTATAATAAAACTCAACTTGTGTTTTGCCAGTAAAATGCTTTTGTGAAAATGTGAAAATGTGAAACTGCAGCAGCGGGAAATGCTTGGTGTGCTTTAGCACTAACTTAATACAGCACTCTACAGATAGTGGGCGACATTGACAGATATCTTATCAATACCCTATTGTGAAGCAGCAAAATAACGAAATGTTGAGTTTTTGGGTAACAACCATACACAACTTCTAAAAAACGCAAAATTGGTGCTGCATCGAAATTGGCGCTTGACTCGGCATGGCCAACAGTGACAGGAGAAAAGGCCCACTAGTGGCACCACTAGGTGGTTTGCCATCATGAGCAGAATAGGTAAACAGCTATTAGCTGCCTTCATTATTCTTTCAGTTGATCATGCAGAGTATCTTTTACATGGTGTGGGCTGTACCTAACTCCCATTAGACACCACCTCTCATTCCCTAGTGTCTAACAGTTCTAGTGCCATGTCCAGACAAACATAAAATTAGTGTGTAATGCCTATCTGTTCTCTCCAAGAACAACCTATAGTTGTTCATTCTGCTACCGCTACTGTAATTCACCTGGGAAAATATCTACACTGGCACAGCTGAGACTGTTGTACTTTTAAAAATCACTTTTTTTTCTAGGAAAAAAGCTTTTAACCCTAGAAGTGACTTTCCTTTTCTTTTCAACAGTAATCAGCTGTTATCATTATTAAATGTTCTTTAAGGTCGTTGTGTTGGTTCAGTCTCAAAACAGACTGAGGGAGAGTAAGTGAGAAGCAGCAGGGGAGGGAGGAAAATGAGGACATATATGAATAGTGGCTAACAGGCAGGTTGGTGACGGCTAAGATGAACGGTAATGAGTGCAAATTAAGACAGGGTGAAAGTAAAGTATAAAATAGGACATGATACAAATAACTGTAGTATACACAATCAAACATGCGTAGCCAAACAAATCAATTGTTTCTGAAATGTTGTGATTAAATTTTGTTTTTAAGGTTACCAATAAATTAAAAAGAAATCATGTAATTGTGGCACTGCACTCATTTTGTAACCATATCTGAGAGCCTGCTCAGAACTGGTATTGATGTGTTTTGGGTGATCAGATCACAATTGAACAACTGTATGTCGAATTCACACCTGGCATTAGAATGTGTCTCCACATGGTTCTTGAGGAACCACTTGTGATCGGTTCTCACTCCTCTGTTCTGTATGCAAATAAATACGTACATCATTTACATTCAGAAAGACTTCATGTGTTGTGAAGTCCAAGTAGGGCAGGCAGGAGGGCTGGTGGATGGGTCTAACAACCACTGACTTTTACTTGGCAGGTTGATGTTCACTTCCCGTAAGATTGTAGGCTATAGCCAAACCCTGTTCTTTGTTTCTAAACCCAACCACATGTGTGTGTTGGGTTTGTCGTTCTACCAACATGCTGTGTTCAGTTTGAAAGAGACTGTATGCAAACTGTACATTTCCTGTGAAAACGGAAGTGCATTTTAAAAATAGACAATGCATGTGATGGGCAGAGGTTGACATAGTGTCCCAGGATGTCAACAACCAACGCACCCAACGTACCTTGCATGTCAGATCTTGATGTGGAAAAACCACGACCAAATGTTGATATGGGACAAGATCGGAGGGAGAATGTGTTGGCTGTGCGCAGCACATTGATTAGCTAATTCCCCCCTTGCTGTGCTATCTCTGTGTTTATGAGACAAGCGCACCCAGCTGTCCCTACCTGGTGACAGTTGGTGAAAGTCCACCCTCACACACACTGTGCAGAGCTAACTCTTTGCATCACAGCTAACTTTCCCTAACGTTTGTTAACAAGTCAAGCTGTTTTGACTCAAAACACCTTTGATTCAATGACTCAATACACCTCCTGCCAAGCGCATTTTCTGATGATAGAAGTAGTAAAGCGCACATACCATGATAACCATCACCAGTGTTGATTGAGAAGCAACAGTTCCTATAGGGTGGTCAAGAGTGTTGGTGGATGAGTCCAACAAACACTGGACTTTCATCATGTGTGAAACCAAAAGTCAAAGCAGTTATTTTAATAACAAAGTAGTTTGCTTGTATATGTAGCAAGCTACAGTAGTGACATATGTTACATGACATACTGTATGTCACATGATGTTACATAGCCTTAGTAACAACTGTACTTATTTTAAGCCATACCATTATGGGTTTTTTTTTAACCTAACCACAGGCTTATTTTGCCTGAAGACCCAGGCAAACCAAACCGACATCAGAGAACTAGCGGCGACTAAAGCTGACTGCCACAACGTCTCAACCAAAAAGTTGCAAAACTTGTGAAAACAGAAATGTATTTTGAAAAGACACAATGCTTGAAATGACTAGTCATCCCAGAATGTACAAAACTGAAGCAGGAGGGTACCTAGCAGTCATATTTTGATGTTGACATTGACTGAAAACGTTGCAGTATTTGACAAGTTGGGATGAGAATGCGTTGCCAGGACTGATAATCAGAGTTGTATTTTTAAGCTTATGCAAGAATGCATTTGTATCTTGTATAGTCTGTATATATTGTACATTTTTCCTCTCAGTGTGAAGAAATATAAGGTCTGAGCAGGATGCTAATCATTATGCACAGATTATTGTATATGTGGGTGTAGGGCTGAGCAGGGCTGGGCAGTCCCCTGAGCAGATTGTGTGGTAACTGGTAGTGGCTGGCATTAGCAGTGCCAGCAGGGGTGAATTAGAAACAGGATCAGTGGCACGGCTTGGCCTCAGGCATCGCGGGGTTAATGCCGCCTGGCCAGACCCTCCCCTCTCTCTCATTCCACCTCCCTCGTTCTCTTACACTAACACACACATACACACTTTTGTCACCCTCTCACACTCTGCTCCCCTCCAGCCCCATCCCCCAAGTGTGTGTGTGTGTCACTGATGGAGGCTCTTGGCTGATGTGTCACCAGCGGGCATGCAGATGGATGCAAGTCAACACACCCCAATAACAACACGCTGGCACTCATAAACACTGACAATCCAGTGCAAAAGCATGCACACACATATAAACAAAACATATACAATAACACCTATATATGTGCAAAACAGGCATTCGCACAAACACACACATGCAAGTAAACAAACGTCCACATTAAGATGTTATGGTATGGTATGTGTTATCAATAAATTCATCAAATTGAACAGCCTCATGCATAAAAATGAGAGGCACTGTCAGTAGGGGTGTAACGATACATCGATCCACATCGATACATCGATTCATTGATTAACGATCCGATTATATCGATGCAAAATGAAAACATCGATCCATATCGTCATCTTAAAGATACACATTTATTTTGAAATTCACATAGCACGTCTGTGTCACCATTTCTGGGCAAGCATGCCTCTGCTCAAACAACAAACAGAGCTCAGAAATAAAATGGTCAAATCATATTCTAGTTGTTTTTGTGAGGTGATGTAAATGATTGTGTTAGATGGGTATATGATATCGCGTCATATCAATCACAGGCTCCTGAATCGAATCGAATCAAAATCGTATCATGACACACTTTGTGATATCGTATCGTCATCCAAACAAATCGATAGTGATAAAGCTGGTGATTTACACCCCTAATTGTCAGTGTTCAGTATAGGTGCCATTTCCAGTCAGGTTGGGTATTAGCATGTCACCTGACAATACTGACCTCAGTCAGTAGAGTCCATCTAATACAATCTCAACATAAGTCAGCACAAGTCGCCACTCAACATCCTCTGAATGATAGAACATATTACATTTTTTTACACTGTGTAAAGCAGTGTGGAAAATATTCCCTAAATGTTTCTACATCAATGCTTTTCTGTAAATCACAGCTATGACTGCAGGATTGAATTGGCTCAGATGTGCTCCAGCAGAAATGTAAAAACATTGTAAACAACTTGTAATACTAATTATCAGGAAAACCTGTTTTTGCACTTTGCGTTTATTCACCTCAAGAAGCTAAACTGACAGATAATAGCTGTAGCTAGCTCGTGTAGAGAACAGTTCAGCCTCTAACTGATCCCAGAACCAGAAACTGTCCAGTTCAAAGGCCTATGTCATTTTCTTCCAGTTCTCCTATTTTTCATATTTGTATGTTTATAACTTGAGCAATAAAGCATTTGGATAAGTGCAATTTTGTTTGCTGAAACAATTTAATTTACAGCCAAGTCACATTCTGCACTACCTAGAGTGAATTAGTGTCTGTTTGTGTCCACTTGCAGCTTTTCATTGAACTTACAAATAGGGATGTAAACTGTCAATTTTATCCATAAATCTCCCTTTTACTGTTAGCTTTGAAAGCACCGTTAGCAGTCAGCACAGCTAATGGTGCTAGCATAGTTAACAATGCTAAAGATTTTGTGGCTCAAAATGAAGCCGCTTACTCCCCCGGGCTACTTGGGGGGGAAACCAGAGGGTGACCACCATGTTTCCGCAACTATGTCATTCCTCCACTGGGACGGTGTAACCATGAGCTGCACCGCTGACTAGCTCCCACCCCACCCGTCTAGTGTGCAGTGCAGCTTGGCTAAGACTGACCAGACCAATCATGTATCAGGGCTAGCTGTCTGTCTGTTAGCAAAGCCAACAGGAAATAAAAGGCAACAAGACATTTACATCACAAAACATTAAAATTTCACCGCCTCTGATGAATAGAGAGTTGGATTGCAGTGCTAAAGCTCACTGAGTCAATAGGGTGCCACATTATTTTACCCTTTTTTTTCTCCCCATACCCATACCTCTGTAGGCTACATCATGCTGCTTTTGTTCTTTTCTGTCTTGATGTGCTCAGTATTTTGTAGCAATATTAAAACTTTTCCAACAAAGCAAACAAGCCATGTGGGGTTGGACAATACAATGGTAAACACAATGAGTCAGCAGAGATTTGACAGTACTGTTTCTACCATCAGAGTTATTCAGGACAGGCTATGGAGAAAATCAGGGCTGGATTCTTGTGTGATCTCATGAATTAAGCTGCCTCTCAAGGTAATGTTATTTGGACCAACATGGAGGAGAATGCAGTTGTAAATACAGACACCTGCAACACTTGCAATTCTTGTTTTCAGCAACCTTAAGGCTTCCGCTTTAAGAAGGATTTAGTTTGAATGTTTTTAATCTTTTGTTTTTAGCTGAAGTGTCTTACGGGAGGCAGTTATTTTTTGTTTGTTTGTATGAAAGATCCAAGTAAAAGAACAAAATTTCAGATGTGATGAAGTAGGCCTATGGTATGATTATTTTAAACCATTTATTCATTAAATTTACAGAACAATTACTGTATCATGATATACAATATACTTTTAGCATGATATAGAATTACATATTAAGAGATTTTTGCCACGTTGCCCACCAGTAAGCCTACTTGTTGTGAGCTGATTGTAGTGTTAGCTACATAAACTGCTAATCATACTACGTCTACTAGTTTATAGCTAGCTAAAATTACATGAGAGATGTTGAATGCTGTTTTTGTATTGTAGCTTTGTTTTTGCATTGGCTAACATTAGGGAGAAAAAGATCATTGGATCTTGGATCAATTTTCTTCCAAGATAATATATTTAGCAGTGAAGACTCTGATATTAGAAACCTGGCATTTGCATGGTGTACACAGAACAGTAAAACACACTGTAACTGAGCAGTGTATGCAGTTTCAGGTGTAGTTAAGTGTAACAAAAATTAAAAATGGCTGCCACAGGAACTAGTATTTTTCCTCTATTCCTTCATTCCTTGTTCTGCCTCCTACCTCTTCTACCTTCTACCTCTTCTTCTCCTTATTTCAACCCCCACATTTCTAATGTTTGTTTGTTTGGGAGGTGCGGTGCCTTTAAGAGAGCAGTGTGCCAGCTACTCCGGGCCTAATGTCATTACTCTGTACAAACTTGGTGTGACAGAGGCAGGAGGCGCCCACAGATTGATGACATTTTATTGTTATTGCAGTGCCACTATTAACTGTTCACCACTCCTGCTTCTGCTGCTGAGGGCTCCTACCTAGCGAGAGAGAGAGAGAGAGAGAGAGAGAGAGAGAGAGAGAGAGAGAGAGAGAGAGAGAGAGAGAGAACACAAAAACAGCAAATTGAACACATCGCCACTGTGATACAGAGAAAAATGATTAATTTAAGTATAAAATTGCTATTTTGATGTTATATTTTCTGTTGTGCATTTTCATACTCTAATATTACAACCCTCCACAAAGAACTGGTGTACATTACAGTGCATGGAGAGAGAAATTTAGTTTGTGTATTAAGCTGGCTTATAATGTGTTGTTTTAAAAGCAGAGGGAGTAGAACTGCAGCTGAACATGTGGTTTAAATGGTACAATGTATGCTATTAAAATACAGTGACATAATTATGTCTAATGCATAGGCTATTGTGTGATTGACAGAGATAGATGAATAGGCTTAGCAGTTACAATAATGAAAGCAGTCAAAGAGTCATTTAGTTTGAATTACTGATGGCAAAATGTTTCATCACTTTTTCATTGTTACTGCATATCTAATTTCCTAAATATATCTGACTGCAAGTTTCTTAACAGAGACCTACGATTGATACTGTGTAGTAGAGTTGGGCTGGTGTAAACATTTTCAAGCCGGCTTGACGCTAAGAGCCATACTGGTGCGGTATACCAAATTTTACCTGGTGACGTGCTTTACTTTGCCGCTGCTCCCGAGGGAAACATAATGACACAGTGGCCCATCAACAAACCAGCGTCATATCACATCACGTAACATCAGAGCTCTCCCAGGATCCATTAAATATGCATTTCTGTTACCTCACATAAACAAACCACGTAGCTACAGTATCAACGGTGCGCTGGAGATCAGTCTGGACATGTAACTACTTCAAAAATGGTTCAGTAGCCTACCTGCTATCTTCCTACATTTGTAATAGGGCTGATCGATATGGACAAAAATTTATATCTTCATATTTTCAGGCTGGATGGGGATACACAATGTATATCGTGGTATTTTCTACAAAATGGGCTACATGTTCATCCGCAATTCAAAGCCACATTTAAGATGTCACAAGCACCTTTTTAAAAATACTGTGATAGAAATTAAATGCAAAGAAAGATTTTATTCTTGTTTTAAAATTCACAGCTGCACAACATGTAAATGAAAAATTGTACAAAATAAATAGCAGGGCTGAATGTTTTGAAGTTTTTGCACGCAGCACTGGAGCGACAGAGGTTTAAAGGTTTGCAGCACAAGACACAAAACTATGACATGAGTATAGAAGTATCAAGTAGGCCTAAATCCATTGTAGTTTGGAACTATGAAAAATATTTGTGGGAGTTATAAAGTTGTTTTCCATGACTTTTCAAATGAATCTAGAGCTGGAAATTGATTGAAATATTCTTTCTTTGGTTATTAATCTTATTTATGCACATAGCACCAACAGACAGGCTGACGGAGGGAAGGAGCGAGAGACATTGTAGCTGCATCTTTTTAAACATATCTGTCACCTGCATCCAGGCGCTGTCTGAGTGTCACACCTGAGCCTACAACTACCAAGGAAAACGGCGATGCGCTATGATCCACCTCAATTTGAAGATATCACATAGATAATTCCTTATTTCAGCTTAATGAATCAGCTATTCCTTGTCCAACGCGGTGCTTTCAAAATGTTCGACAGACAGGCCTAAGAGAGAAACAGGGTGTCCGACAAAAGTTCAGCTGTAAACAGCAGCGCTACGCCGCCTGCAGCAAGTTAGGACACCCTTTTCCTTGGCCTTCAATCCAAACACAGTTTTACTTTTCTTAAGAGACTAACTCTGCCATGTCTCATCTGAACACCCCAAAAAACATGTTAACGTTCTGGTAAACAAACATTGGGCGCAGCTCATCCCCCCTCCTACTTATAATGAAATGTCATCTCCCTCATGTTACTAGTGCCCAGCTCATAGCCCATCAGGCTCTGGTGGCTCCATTTGTTCTTTTATAAACAATCATACATAATCATATGTAAATCACGTTGTCATATTGCTTATTACTAAAGCAATACAAGTTGGATTTAGCGCTGTGACGCTGTCGGCACAGGTTGCTGATGGAGACTACTTTTTAATTTGCCACAAGTGTCATAATGACAAATGCAGGTTCAGCTGGTTTGCATAAAATCAAATTGGTTTAAGTTTCCAGAGCGGACCAGCAGGACTGTAAATTGACCTAATGCATAGCCATTCATTCAGGTATCCAGTCATCTATGATCCACTTGTCTATTCATCTACATGCTCATCCATCCATTCTTCCATCTATTCTTGATATCACTTACAGGAGAGGCCAGGAGTGTCTAACACTTTTCCAACCTGGCTACACGCCGACCCCCTTCATGTAATTACACAGGGGTTAATTCCCACTCTGTGGATCAGCAGAGAAGGTCAGGATCAGAAAGAGGAAGAGTACTGAGAAATAAAGGAGGAGGAAGACAACAAGAAAGAGAAACACATATATGATAGCATAGTGTATACTGAGCTTTTAATGTCTCTAACCCTGCTTTTCTATTTTCCTGTGAAAGTCACTGGTCCTTAAACTAAAACCACCCTAACACAAGAGTGCTTTCTTTTTAGTTAAAACAAACTCTGGTACATTTGTACACTTGTTTCTTTTCCTAAAGACCGCCAATTATGCTGTGGTGCAGACCAAAGAACCAGCCTTTAAACAGTTAAAAGGGGGCTCTTGTTCTGGTTGTAGCTGGGCTCTTGTGTGGATCTTTTGTGGAGTGGATGCAGAGCAAACAAACCACAGGATTTTTGACAGTAGATATGTGATTTTGCCATGAATTCAAAGATGAAACTCATCCATCTGCTGATCATGAATTTTTCGCAATCTTCTTTTTGTGTCACTATGTGAGGATATTCCTGGAAGCATTAGAAAGAGGAATGGGATTAAAACAGAGGTGTTTGTGTGTGTGTGTGTGTGTGTGTGTGTGTGTGTGTGTGTGTGTGTGTGTGTGTGTGTGTCCAACTCCACCTATTTTGGCAGTTCCCTTAGAAAGGTATGTGAAGTTGCAGTCTTGATTAATAATGCTCAATGTCTATTATTTCTTCATTAGCTCTTAATGACTACCAGAGAAAAAAAAGAACATGTTAGGTTCAGTAAAGTGCAGTATGACCTGCTGTCAGTCACCAAGAATTTCATGACAGTTTGATTTTCTGTGTTGTCTACTTTAATTTTTATTTCTTGGTTAGGGGTGCCAGCCAGGCCTCTCTCCTGGTATTTAAGATTTGTCAGTTACATTTTGTTTCATTTGTAGGTTTTTTGTTTTTTTTTTAATGTTTAAATCAAACCTCACAAACGATGCACACCAATCAAAACGTAAACTCTACACACATCAAATAACCATACTTAAACCTGACAGGAACAACACAAATACATGATCTTAATATAAGACTTAAAGGAAAAACACCCCACAGATTAAAATAGCGATGTTGGTTGTAGATAATTTTGCGTTCAATAGCATTTACTGGTAACAGGTCCTTACTTTTTAGTCTGGCGCTTTGTTGACTCAGACAGCTTTAATGTCACATTTCAAATCGCTATCTGTTTAAAGGTGGTGAGATTTTAACTTTTAATTATTTAAATGTTTTGTCTTTTATTTTATTTTCCATTGACTTTGCTGACAGACAGACAGCTAGTGTTAACATGCTTATACGTGCTGATTTCCCACCCTCCAGTCTGCACTGTGCACCATCTGGGTCGTGTGGAAGCTACCCAGCGGTGCCACTCATGGTAATGCCGTCCCGATGGTGGAACAGCGTTGCTGTGGAAACATGGTGGCCACCCTCTGTCTTCCCACCAGGTGGCCCTGGTGAGTAAAAGCTTCATTTTGAGCTGCAAACACCCCTTTAGCATTGTTGGGACCACATTAGCTTTAATCGCAAATGACCAGCGCTGCTAGCTAGTTTACACCAGACCCAGTTGGCGCGCAGTGCAGAGCAGCCAAGGCTAACGTTATCTAACCAGTGGATACGACAGGATGGGCAGAAGGCACTGTGTTTCTGCATATTAACACGGCTAGCCAGTTGTCATCTCTGAACAAATCTGGGTGGTGTGCAGTGTAGTAAACTGAAGAGTAGCAATATTAACCTATAGGCTGACGTGTAACCAGTCAAAAATATTCTTGGTGGTTATCTGATGAACAGTAACCGTTGATATCAGGGGCGATTGCTCTGAGACAACAAGGGAGGCTGAACTTCCCCTAAAATTTCATAGAAGAAATGGTCCAATATGCACTATTGAATTTACATTCAAATAAGAATTTACATTGCACTAAATGTGCACTAGGATGCATTTAACATCATGACTGTGATGTTCAAACATCAGCTGTTTATCACCAGTTTTAAACGCGACCTCCCTGTCATACATTCTTGTGTCAGCACGGTGGACGCGGAGCCTCCAAGCATTCCTATGAGACAGCACTGAGCAGGTTTTTTTCATGCAGCAAAGCGAGACGTTCATTGGATAAATGCAACAAAACTGTCACTTCCAGCGAGGCTCAGCTTCCCTGGGACCGAATGGAGCAGTAGGCGGGAGAGGACGCTTGGTATATGCATGATGATTGGAGGAATTGTCTAAAAGGCTGAACTCCTTTGTGATTGACAGCACTTCGCATTTCAAGCTCAGTCCCATGCAGGTATTTGCGAGTGGAGTCTTCTGACAGAGTGCGGTCCAGAGTTCCTTATTTCCATAAGCCATATAGCTCATTTTCAACGTTTGTACAGTACTGTTCAGGTGTTAAAACCCATCTGAAAATCTTTGAGGTGTGTTTTGCTGTGGTTCTATGGCATGTGTGTGGTTGAAAAACTGCTTCAATTAAATGTTCCATGTATAAGTTACTGCCTTGCTACAATATGATAAATTTTATGATGTAAACTTAAAGTGAGCTTCCCCTGTTTGAAAGACTAGCAGCCGCCACTGGCAAACATCCCCAGTTCCAAAGTACACAAAACAATAAAGATAATTCAATTTAAAAAATCCACTTTTATTTTATTTAGACCAGACCAACTCTGTCGTCCAAAGAGGAATAAAAAGTATTCCCTTCAATTCAGTGTAACAGTATCAAACAAACTTAAAAACCTTAAAGCAAAAATAAATGTTTATTTTTAGCACTTACTGAGTCAGTGCAGTCAGTCTGAGTGTTTTTGCTGCTCAGCTGTAGGTGGATGACCAGCTTCCGAATTAGCTGAGCGTAGTATGAAGCGATCTGGGAGGACATAGAGTGATGTGGAGTGATCCAACAGTGACCCAGGAGAATGTCTGTCACAGTGACTGTCAGTGGCAGATGAAGACACTTTCACAAGTAATTAAAAAAAACTTAATAGGAGTTCAACGCTTAAGCAGGCTTCTTGATACTGACACTACTGTTCTCCTCCTCTCCACAAAATAATGGATGACAGATAAACTTAAGGAAGTTAATTGTGCCACAAACCTGGAATGAAACGGTGAGTCGATTGTGAAAGTAGATGTCTGGGTTGGGGAAATTTGATCTCTCCATGAGGGTCCCAGTAGTGCTAAAAATGCAGGATAAGAGGCATCAAAACTGTCCAATCGATGAGTTACCATATGTCAGTCAGTTCAAGTCTAAGACTTCATGCTTTCTCCTCATTTGATTTATAAATTTATATATACGTCTCTTTGAACCTGTAAAAAGTAAGAATGTACAGATACACTGCATTTTGTTGATCCAGACCAAATGAACTGAACTCCGAGTGTGAAAGGAACCTTTGTAACATTGACAAATTAACTCCTGAAATGCACTGAACATGACACATTGATTACATTTATCAGTATGAGTGTCTTAACACATGCATTAAGGGACATGTAATGAGACAAAACAATATTTAAGATTGCAGCAAACGCTCCTCGTACGTGAACCTCACAGCTCCCTCCAGAGTGCACCTGCCATGTTCCATCGCTGTGCCTTCCCTCGTTGATTGGCTGAGTGGCATTGTTGCCTTGGCATCTGGTTGCTACGGCCACCCGCAGCCTGGCACTGATCCACCGCTCTGATCAGGATTGGCACTCGTTGATGACATCATCATTGCCCATCAGTCAGCCCTGCTGTTACAATGAGTGTCCCTCTGTATGCCACTCTTTCAGCCAAGCAGTGGGGGGTTTCAGGCCCTGATGTAGCGGCAAATGGAAAGGTGAGCAAACTATGACCTCCAATCAGTCATCATTTTATTGTATGGGACTACAAAGACCAACACATTCTAACAATTCAAACAAAAATCTGTCAGACCTGAATTCACTAATATCTTTTTTTCTGCCCTCCTTTTCCATGTAAAAATGAGGCTTCATCAACCATTATTTGTATTCCCATGTCTTAATTTTATTTTTTCGCATGCCCACTATGATTTCAAATGAGATGGTGTAAAATGGCTTAAACATCATGATAAATGATCTATTAGTGGTTGGTTTAATAGTGCACGTGGTTGGGCACATGGTTTTTAACTTAAATACTGATATTCTAAAATGGGGCTGAAATCGTCTTTGCAACTGTTTGACGAGGAAGAAAATAAGTTTTTTAAGATTCACACGTGTCTGAGTGAGTTGCACTGAATTTGAACCCAACACTGGTTTATTTACAAAGAAAAAAAAAATCCACAAGGCTCCTTCAACTCAATAAGTTGAATTCATGGGTAATGTCATTTAAAATGATAAATTTGCGGTATAACATCAGAAGAATTGACCCGGAGTAACTGAAGACATTAATCCTTTAACGTCCTGCTCAGCTGTTTGGTAGAGCACAATGTGAGTCACTATATCTTTATGAAAAATGTGTTGAACTTAACTCAGCTTGACTGAGCTATCTCTTCCATTCAGTTCAGCTATGTTATGCAATAACAATAACAATAATAATAATAATAATAATAATAATAGAAAATAATCCACTAGATGTCACTGTGTTTTCAAACAGTGTGCCTTTATACTTAGCCTCCTACAGAAGGTTAGTAACAAAAAAGTCACTCCAGACATGAGGGCTCCGTGTGGTGGGATTTTCAAGGTAGGCTTGTTTATTACTATTTATTATAACATGTTATGGTTTCAGAGGTTTTACTGAAAAGATCCAAGATCCAGTATTTTTTTTTTGAAATGCTGAATTGTCCTTTGAGCCCTCCTTATGACAAACAAATTGAGCCTTATGTGTAAAATTAGTTGATGATCTTCAAATTATTTTATTTATAAGATTTAGTATGTTAATATTACACCCAATACAAGAAACTGGGGCCAGCATGTACCTACATTAATATTTTAAAGATGAAAAAATTAGTGCAATGCTGGTTTTGTGTCATATTTTAGGCCCCTACGGGGCCCAGGGCATAAAAGTTCTCAGGTAAAAAATTAAATTTAATTAGGAGTCCCTTTTACACTGCCAGATTTTTCGGCAATGTTGGGTCGTTTTGTCGGCAAGCTGTGAGCGTTTAGACACATGGCGGGGTTTGTGAGTTGATCCTTGGTGCCCAATTTTCCGCCTTGTAGGGTAAACATATTGGCAGAACCTTTTTGGTTTAAAAAGACCGAGGCGGCCTTCCGCCACGGGAGGGGCTGTTGATGACTTGTGGGAGGGGCTGTTGATGACTTGAGGGAGGAGCTGTTGATGACGCCACACATGCGACCCACTGGTGGTGGATAAACAGGAAACAGCTGATAGCAGGAATTAGCGAGCAGCTAGTAGCAAGAGGGAAACGCAAACCTGACAGACACTGTAAAGATGAGCAACTGGGGAGACAAAGAATTGTGTGCCCTCCTTGCCCTTGCAAATGAAGAGGCCATTAGGCGTCAAATGACGGGGATGGAGAAGGACAGGCAGAATTGCCGAAGGACTGATCAGCCACGGCTTCCCTCGGAGTACATTACTGTTTATGTCACATGCTGAGCTACACGTTTTTTTTTACTTGCTCACACCCCACATTACCCCAAAAAGGCACATTCTGTATAAACAAAAGTAGGCAGGTGGCATTTTGCTGCACTGATTTCGCTTTCCTGCAAATTTGCACAGTTCCTATTTAAAAAGGGCTAGGGATACACTGATTCTGAAATTTTGGACCGATACCAATAATATTGTTTTGTTTTGTTTTTGTTGTTTTTTAGTTACCCATTTTGTGCCAGGGAAACAAGGACATCTTATTATTCAGCCCATTCATTACACTATTTTTTGTAATTTAATGATTTTTTTTTTTAAAGTAATTGCTTCGAAAGCATTTTTACGTTACATAATTCCCTCCCTTAATATATATTTTGTATTGCTGTGATAACATTAACAAATTTCCCCTTCAAACGACTATTTGTTCAAATTTCTTGCCAAAAACAAAATTACATTTAAAAACATTATGATAATGTAAAATTTTACCTTTGCTCAATACTCATTTTTACCAAAGAGAGCTTAAAGGCATCATAAAGTCACTCAGTGCAGCCTCCTTTAGCTGTTAGCTCTGGCCACAGGCTGCCAACAGCTAACAGCTAACGCTAACTAGCTCTCCTCCAGCTGATGCCAACACAGATTTGTTGTTCCCCTTGTAGCATTATCAGGGAAACAATAGGGTGCATTCCCTGAGGTGTCCTTTTGTCCCAAAGGCGTCCTGTGAAAGATCTCAGTTTGTCCTAAACACATTTTGTGTTGTCCCCAGGACAAAAAAGATGTTGGTCGAGCACTCCTTTTTTAGCCTGCACAAAATGAATGTGATGCAACAGAAAAACATCGGCCACTACCATTGATGAATATGCTTTTTTTTTGCCAATAGGCCAGTGGCAGGCAACAAGGCAAACATTGGCAGTTGCCAATGTGCGGCCTATATGTTGGTGCATCCCTAGTAGTAATACATCTGTAGGTAGAGTTTTAAGGCTAGTCAGATGCCAAACACTGCACAGTGGTTTATAATAATATTAGGAAGGAGGAGGAAGGACTACTGCTCTGGAAATTATAATAGAGGCAGTCATTTTACTTTTTGTACAGCAGTCACTAGGCAAACAGAGAAAATACAGCATCGTGTTATCAAGATATTTTCCTGGAATGTGTGCTTGAGCCATATTTGAGCCAGGTTCAACTTTTTTGGCCAGATGACTCTCTCTACTTTTGCCAGATCCCTCTTTTTCCAGTTATTAATGCACTTTAAAGAAAAAAAAAATTCTGTACAGTCAAACACTTTGCAGTTGAACAACTTGGGAAGAAACTCATGGTTTTGCATTCCTGAACCAAAATATATTTTCCAGGTAAATACTAGATGGAGAGTTGTGGTTTGTTGTTTGCCATCACAAAACAAATATAGCATTTGTTTGGATTTATAATTTCACTCTCAAACAAATAAACCAACAAATATTCCTTGCGTGACACTCATCCTGAATTTACTCATGAATACTAACAGCAACAGTACTTTTCTTATCAGTGCATAACTGGAGCAGCAGAAGGATGACTTTAACCCTGAAGGTTTTTGCAACCTATCGCCTCAAACAAGATGCTGATTGGACTCAGTACATTTCCCTTAATTTTTTTGCAGGACAGATATTTGAAGCACTCCTGGCTAATAATCCAGGGGTTGATTTCAGACAACAAAAATGCTTCTATCCAAACTTAATTTGCTATGCTCAGCACTACTCTGAACCTCTGACATGCACAATCTCATCTTCTGGTATGCACATGACCTGCATTATATCTCTTTATCTCTGAAGATGCTTTGTCTTCACACACTTATCTGTAGTATTATTGTCACTATGTCCCTGCATTCTTATTACTTTACTTAATATTTGTTGTATTTTCTTCAAATAATCTATATCTGTTCTGTTCTTATCTACAGTATATTCTTCCCTGTGCTGCTGCAACAACCCAATTTCCTCACAGGGATCATTAAAGTCTGATCTTATCTAATCAAATTTTTGTTTATTTGCTGTGGAAAATGTGAAAGTTTTGTAGAAGCTCAGAGCAGTGCACAGCACCGCTCAGAGAAATTAGCAGCCAGTTTCCATTCATTCTCCCGTCTCTAGATAATACTGTCCTGTCCACTTGTTTCTGTCAATGGAGATTTGGTGAGTGAATAACTGTCAGGTGGGTTATTCTACATGGAACTTGTATAAATGATGCTGAAAAGTTACAAAGTTTGTAATTGCAGTTTATGAGTGGCATTTAGAGTGGAGGGAGACGGACGGACAAAGGGAGAATGCTGGAGACAAAGTGAGGTGTAGGCCAGGGACAGACTTGATGGGATTTTAGAAATCTATGAGGCTGATGATGAATGTCTGAAATAGGTTTGTCTGCCCATTGAAAAGCCATTTGTTTTCATTAGCTCCCAATGCTAGGGTAAGTCTGCGGTGAGGGAAGAGGGTGGGTGGCTGAAGCTTATGCTGAGGATAGTCATTATGGGATGGACCATGCTAGCTAAAGGAATTAGCCCAAAGCTGTGTTGGTCCTTGTACCTGCAGCCTGGTGGAGCTCCAGTCCAGTGCTGAGTGACATTGAGGTGGCTGAAGCATGGTCGTCACTCTACTGGCTCCAAGTTACTACTACAAACTAGACTGTCCTCAATCAATTGTGGCAAGGGAGTGAATCACTCCTGTTCCGTCCCACTCCCAAAAAAGAATTCTGTCCCATCCCAGTCCCTAAAGAATGACTCATGTCCCATCCCCTTCCTGAGTTGTCTTTTTAAATAAAATAATGTTTATTCAGATTAGAACTGCATATTCATGTAAAAACTAGGCATACACAATCAGTACAGCATAATGCTGACGTAACTCATAACAGCTGAAACAGCCCTATTGTACAGATATTTATTGTTATAATATTTTTATATTATATTTTCATATTCTGTTCTATATTTATGTTTTTGACTGTTGCAGTACTTTGCCTTCAACTTTATTTCCTCATAAAGGATATTGTATGCACCAAATTCCTAATTGCAAATTCATCGTAACTGAAATCCTACTCTGTAATAAACCTCATTCGGATTCTAACTGCTACATCCATGAGGTAAATAACTAGCGCTTAGTCCGTTAGCTTGATGCTAACACATGATGGAAATTACCATTAATGCACTAACAGAAATTAACATTACAATAATATTATCTTAATGATCCATTTTACTTTACATGCTTAACATAAAACATGCTAATACTCACAGGCATATATTTCATATGGTCTGTGACAACGAGTGCTTAGCTGGTAACTTTAGATTGTTAGCTCAACATTATCATTATGGTTCTCATCCCGCCCGTGCCCCTTGACTGTCCCAGTTGCTTGATGAGTAGTTAAATTGACTCTCATCCCGCGGGGGTCTCAAACAAGTTGTGTGACTCACAGGATCCCCTCCCAAAGATGTCCCTCTGTAGTCCTTGACAAAAATATGACAACATTGGTTGATTGTTCCAATTCCTAAAAATGATCCATGTTTACAAAAAAGACAACTGCGCCCCCAAGTTATGTCTGTACTCTTCCAAAAGCAGTGGCGTAAGTAGATTGATACTGTTGTAGTACTGCCACGCCCCTCAGGGAGATTGGTCCTTACCAAGCACAGTTTCCTCTCCAAGACTGATAAAGAGATTAATGCAGATAAAAGATTGGTTTGTGTTTCATGGTGCGGGGAGAGTTCAGGTTTGCAAACCGAACCCTGCTCCAATCACATTTAAAAACAAACAAACAAAAAAAGGTAAACTTGTGTAAACTTTTGTGTAAAAATTTTCACCAACATATTTCTATGCATATGCTGTATGAAATGTTAGAGGACTTTTAATCTAAAATTATGACTTTTAATCTTAAACAGGAAGTTGCAGCATTCACCCAGTCATGGACTTTGGCACACAGCGCATGCCCTGCTGTTGCTATCCAGCCAAAAAATGTATGTAAATTCTTGGGCTGCTAAGTGATTTAAAAAAAATAACCAAATTAATTACATTCTCTGTGATTATTTAAAGCAACACAATATAGGATTGCTCTTTTTACCTCACGGGGGCCCCTACAGACAAAAACAGTATTGTTACAACTGTCGCAAAAATCTTTCTGCGCGTGCATTTGTTGACAAGCCAACGATATCAGTGAACTTCCTGAAGCTGGCTGTGTAATGTGCGATCATCATGTCTTCAGAACAGGTAAAGTACTGTAGCCTTATAGCATTTTGTACATACATGATTAGGCCGAAACTCAGAGATGAGTTGCTCTCTGCATGTCAGGGCTGACCTCCTCCTCACACCGCGTATTCGCGCGCACACAGACACACAAACTCAAGAGTGAAGTCAGACAACAGCAGAGAAGCCACGGTGCAGATGAAGGGAATATAACTTCAAGATGACTCTAGTTGACGACAGCTACGCTTGTTACTGTAAGTTAAGTGCGATAAAACCTCTGCCAGCCAAGCCAATACTTTATCAATACATGTCATCAGCATGTAGAAAGCCATATTTCAGTCTGCTCTGTCCGCAGTCTCCCATTCACCGCTATTATGATTTACGATTGCAGTGGACACAAGCACATCACGCTCGCGGTGCTAACAACAAAGTGTTAAAGACAAGCTAAAATGAAAGCTGTCTGTATGTAGGCTAACACTTTATCTGAATATGTACCTGAGGCAACCGGCCTGCAGACAGTGAGTCTTCTAAGTAGAGGGCGCACAGCAGTAACAGCGCCAGGTCACCATCGGTCGGGCATCCCTCCTCCTCTTTCAGCTCTCTCCAGCGTGTGAAAGCCAGGCCAATGTTAATCCTTGTTCGAGCTCTTGTTTTATTCCTCTTTTATTGCTCCTACACCTTCATCCTTTTCTTTGTTGCTTCAGCCATGACAACCACGTCTACTTCGTTCACCTCGGTTTGGCTACGCCAGAGATATTGGATAAAGGAGATACCCCACTGTAGGCTTATCCAATGTTAAGAAAACAGTTACTCTTCCTGTCTCCTAAGTGGGCGTGGTTAGCTCTTCCTCCAACCAGAGCCTGTTCTCCCTCAAGTTTTCCTCATTGACGACAATACATTCAGAGCTGCCGCAAGTCTCCTACGGGGGCCTGGCGCTGACATCACTGAATCAGGAAGTGAGCTGAGTGGGGTATCTCACTTTATCCAATATCTCTGGCTACGCTACTCTAAAGAGAGGAGGGGGATATGACGTATGCCGTAAAGCAGCCAAATTTCTTTTTTGTGTCTGGGTTCCTACCCGAACCCCGAAACTGCATAGTGTCAGTGCAAGTGAAACAGATGCTCTCAAGCAATGATGGAGGTGTCATCCAACATATTGTGAGTTGATGTACTATTACAAGAATGTTGCTCAAAAACCCCATTGTGTTGCTTTAAGCTAACTTTATCGCATACATCAACTTTTGCTGAAAAAGTATTTTAAAAAATTTCAAATAAAATGAAAATGAATTTTGGCAGATGTGTCGTAGTACAGCTGCTGGATTTTGGACACCATTGTCCCCCTATTCTCTACCCAAAATGGGTCTGCAGTCCATTGCATTCCATTTTGCAAGGGAGTTAGTTGATCACAGGTAGACTTACTCAGTTTGCATCTTAACGGCTGGTCGAGTGTGGCCTGGCGACCAGCACTTGCATCAGAGGCTGCAATCTGGAAATCCATTGGTTAAAAAAAAAAAAAAAAATTCTTCTGTCGTGAGGAGTGGAAGATGTGCTGGTGGATGCACAACGCTTGTAAGTTGTGCTGTTGTCCATGTTTTTCACGTTGACGAGACAGCGTTTTGGGTGGAGTGGACGCCATGGACGCGGAGCTTGCTGTTTCTGTAGGTACACATTTCCTGGGGACACCTGCACGTCACGGCCCTGCCCCCTCCATTGTGATTGGCTAAAGCGCTGCTAAATGCTTTGCGTTGAGGTGATATTTCAGGCTTTAAGGAGTGACTCCTCTTCAAGAGTACTTGAAGATGGTACGAAAATCCTTTACTGCAGAAACTACAGAGAACGGTGCTTGTAACACTTCCATCTGGGTGTAGATGTAAATATTCCATTCATGGGGCCAAGCAGCGTCGTCTCGTCTGCCTCCATCATGTGACAAAGCCACTTTGGCCACTCTGTGATGCACCACCAAATGTGATTAATCAATGTCAGTGTTTATTTTTTCAGATTAAATTATCGAAATTAATGCATTATTTTGACAGCCCTAGTAAATACATTTTCAAATGAATAACAGTACACTTAGACATACAGCACACACAGCAGAAGGGACCTGCTTTCTCTGGAGCTGTACCCACTGATCATTTAACGCAAACCTCCCCTCTTCAGCTCCGGCCCCTGATGTAAAGGCTGATTTATAGTTGTAGCCTATGCAAGTGGCCATTATGAGAATTTATATCAGAGATGTATAATGATTTATATTTGTGTAGTGGTGTGAGTCACTCTGCAATTACATAACCAAAATGCTAGTTGGTGATAAAGTGTCTCGCCACTGTGTTAAGTTTCGGTGAAAGTTTGATTTATTCAATAACACACCTAAAACACAGAAAACATGGCTCATTAGCAACAACATTGAACAAAAGTACAAAATCTGGCTCCATTTTAATTCAAAGTTACCAACAAAACTGTCTTCTGCTTAACACGCTTCCCCCACAAATCCAACATACTAATGTTAATAGCATAAGTCTGTGACATTTCCTATTGTATAAGTTAGCCTAGCAACTAGCCAACTTTCCTCTACTCATATCGAGCCAGGCCCACATGCAGCCCCTCTCTCAAATCAGAGAAAGTGGATGAAACACTGGCATCATTCCTGCTGTTTTGTGATGACTACATGTGTTTAATCAAGTACACAGAAATGGACCTGACAGTTGATACAGAAACAGTGAGGCAAACAGAAAGAGGAAAAACCCGTGTGAGTGTCTCTGCCAACTAAAGCCACGTAAATGACTCTGTAACTGTAGCAAGAAGTGATCTGTGCAGGTTTTGATGCTAACGCAGTTTGGTACCAAAATGAACACAATTGCTCTGACCAAACAGATTCAAAATACAGATCTGCACCAGAGGTAAACTGCATCAAGCCTGTACTTGCCCTAGTGTTGGCCTTACACTTGCATCAAAACAGAGCTCCTAGTCTTCTTCAAAACCAAAAAGAGAGCACACTATTCGAATTTTAGCTTCTCTTCAATGACTCTCAGTTAATTTTAGAATTGACTTTAAGATATCACTGATAGCCTGTAAGGCTGCATGTACACCCAAGTGGGGTGGTGGAACTTGTTTTTTAATTTATTTGCTAACATTAACCCCAGAAAACGTGAGTGAACATTCCGACCGGATCATCACAAGACCGGCTGTACGTTTTATGGACGAGCAACACAGGGTTAAATGAGCTAAATGGCTGCCTTGGTTAGTTTGTGTGTGTGTGTGTGTGTGTGTGTATGTGTGTGTGTGTGCGCGCACGCATGGGGATCTTCCCTGCAAAGTAAACATTGCAGCGATGAAGTCAATGTTTACTGACAGTTACTTATATCTTGTCTTTTCACTTTATTAAGATCAGATTCTGCAGGTAAAATTACAATAATAAGATGACTTGACTTGGACTTGACTTGACATTACCTGTGACTTGACTTGACTTGACTTGACTTGACTTGACATTACCTGTGACTTGACTTGACTTGCCCAAGAAAAAATGACTTGGGACTTAATTGAGACTTGCACATGTGTGACTTGGTCCCATCTCTGCCGGTCATAACCTGAGGTTCTCAGCTCAAGCTCTGCTAGCAATTCCACAGTCTAGGCTGAAAACCAAGGTGACCGGGCTTTTTCTGTAAGGGCCCCCACTCTCCGGAACAACCTCTGACTGGCGAGTTCCTTATCCTCTTTGACTCCCTCTTAAAAACACAATTTTATAAACGTGCTTTCACAGGGTTTGTGGCCTGAACTCATTTTTATCTGTAAGTCACTTATTAAAACATATTTATATACAAAGGCACTCTCCAAACATTTTTATTCATTGTTTTATCTATTTTATTTTCATTTTATTTTTAATTTTACATATTTTACTCTTTCTCGTGTGTAGCTGTTTCTGTTTTGTGTGATAGACTGTGACAGATTGTCTGCAAGGTGTCGCCACAGTCTGTGAGTCAGCTCCACCCTCTTGTCCAAATATGGCCACTTCTGGCTCCAATAAAACCAAGGTGGCCAAAGCTTGAGGCCTCATAACGAGGCTTCACAAACCAATGGGTGATGTCATGGTATGTCCATTATTTTCACTCTCTATGGTTATGTAACTTTTAAGCTGTTGTTTGTTTACTTTGTTTAACTTACATGCACATTATATGCATATTATATTGCATGTTATTCCACTATTGTTTTCAATATACAATATTCCGAATTTTTTAGAGGTCATGTAAACATATTCAATTGAATATTTCAAATTAGGCCTCATTCCAAATGTAGCATTTTATGATAAGGACATGCGGAATATGCTGACATTATTCAGGGTTAAGGAGCATTTTTTGGACATTTATACCAAGCATTTGGAATATGTGTCTCAACTGGGCTTTTTACCGCAGTTTGCGACACACAGCCTCTTGCCTGTTTACGGTCAGGTCTGTGCATTGTCATGGAAACGTTGTACACAACCTGGCGAATCCATCCTGGCGAATGGAAACCAGTGAGTGCAACGAGTCCGACTGCTCTATCTCAGCCCATTGCTATGCGCACTATACATCAACGCGCCAAAAGGGCAAGGAAACGAGCATGCGCAGAAAGACCGGAATGAACTTAAAGAGAAATGAACGTTTACATGCACACAAAATTCTTTCATTCGGAATGACATACAGAATAAACCCCCTTTAAATCGGATTTAATTTTCAATCGGAATGACCATTTACATGACCACTTTTAATCGGAATGGCCTTTCATTCCGAATGAAAGTGGAATTAAACTGTCCATGTAAATGTACTGATTGTTTCCTTAACGGCCCATTTTACACGTCCACACAGATGAACAGTAAACAGAGTTTTGATAAATCTACACCTTAGGAAGCTTAAAAAATATAAATTTTAGTTACTTAAAACTACAATTACGTGAGGCACAAATGTGGAGGAAAATATCTAGATACGTATATACAGGGTCTAAAACTGTATTGAAACCATTTTTTACACCTAACAGTTACTGGCTGCCCCCATAGTCTCTGAATGGCTGTGTGAAGTACTTCAATCATTCACATCATTTAAGACTCTTGATAAATGCAGTGTAGAATAGATGATACACTATGAGTCGTCCCTGAGAATAAAGCCCCAGCCGTGGTTTTATAGTACATACAGTGTCCATCTCAACACATCTGCACATTCATCTTTCAGATCTGCTGGAACATCTCTTATAATATAGCGAGATCTGTAAGTAGGGAATATGAACAGCTCTGGATTGGCCTTTCCCAGTCTGAAAGGGTTTGTTCATGTGGAGCTGAGAGTGGCCAGAATCAATAAGAGAGAAAAATAGGAAAATGACATGGCTCTCTCCAGATGAAAGATCTAATCTCCAATATCCATTTACAGCTCAGGGCCTTGCACTAAAGCAGCAACACTGCATCCCAGTTAGAGCAAAAACATAGATCTCACAGGCAGATCACTGTCCACATTCATCTTCACACACTCTCTTCAACAATGTTGGTGATTCTGAGGCCATGCACTTAAAGCAATTTTCCACTTCTGCTGTTGTCGCTTTTATATTTTTATTTTATAAGCTCTTCATTCCGTCCTCATAATGAGGGGATGGAATGTGACTTGTGGGTGTGGATTTGCATTTGACATAAAGTCGCATCCTGTTTCCTGATGTAGCTTTCACTTAGACGTGATGACAATTTAATACCCTCAATATAGTAGTCAAACTTAAAGTATTTCATTTTCATTTGCCTCCCATTACATTTATGCCGCTCTTTTTTCTCAGGGCTGAATATTAAAGTTGAATATTGGTGTGTTGCAGGCCTGCTGGGTCACATTAACAAACACTGACATGCATGTATTAAAACCATACAACATTCTGGGCCAAGACTTTTGCTTGCCGTTTGGTTTCTTTCTTTCTCTCTCCTCCTCCCTCTCTTCCTTCTTCATCCTTTCCTTCTGAAGGAGAGGCGCCTTTGTAGTTTCTGTCTGCTCTTATCAGTCCTGGCATGAAGCACTTGCCTCTGCCACTGTCCTCATGTTCTCTGCAAGCTCCCACTTTTGTGTTGCCTAATGAACTCGGACCAAAATTAGACATACTCTTCAACTTTTAAACTGAAGGAGCCCCTTCAATGGTTCCTTTGTGAAGTGCTGCCACCGCTGTGAAGGGAGGGTGTGTGACTGAATGTGTGTGTGTGTGTGTGTGTGTGTGTGTGTGTGTGTGTGTGTGTGTCAAAAAGTAGTGGAATGCTGGACTGTTTTATGGTAGACATGAGGAATTTAGGCTTGAGCTTCAGTCAGCCCTCAGGCAACCGGAGGATGTTGTGATCTCCTTCTCTCTTCTCTATCCACACAAACATTCAAGCTTGTGATTTTGAACATCCATTCATGTATTCAGTCAATTCTTTTATTTAAATAGTCACTGGTAAAAACCAACTTTTCAGGAAGTCAAATAAACAGACTTATTTTTCTTTACATTCTTGAATTTTTGATGGTTTCGCTGACTCAGTTGGTCCCAGATCTACTAGTGGGACGGCAGTGTCCATCCACCACTTTGATCAAAACTGAAATGTTTCCAAAATGTGTTGCCATAGAGCTTTGTACAGACAACCAAAATCCCCTGAGGATAAATCCTATCCACCTTTTTCCTAGCCCCCATAATACCCTACTTGAATTATAGGCGCAAATTCCAGCGACTGAGAAAGAAAACGTGGTTGGAGTTATACCTCAGATGGAATAATAATGTGAACATACCTCTGGCATCTGACAGCCATGTCAAAGCATTGCTTGTTTTCCTCTTTCAAGACTGGTTAAAAGCTTGCCTTGCTCCACTCCACCGTCGGTCACTCTCCATGCTCTCCTTGCTTGCCAACACGTCAACATGTCCGTCAATTTAGCCGAAAACACTGGAAGGGCGGTTTTGGCCACAATTTAGAATTTCAGCAGTGCATCATTGGCAACAGCTACACTATCCACTGTAGAACCACCATAGAAGAGTAAGTTTGTTTTCTAACTCGTGTAGCATATAAGCTAACGTTAGCTAGTTTCATATAGCTACATGAGTTGGAAAACAAATTTACAGAGTGCTGTGGTGGCTCTATGGTGGATACTCTCGCTGTCACCAATGATGCACTGCTGAAATTCTGAATTGCGTCCAAAATGACCCTTCCAATGTTTTCGGCTAAATCGCCAGACATGTTGGCATGTTGCCAGGCAAGGATGGGACACTAAAAACTCAAAGTACACATCAAATAAAATTTCCTCAAACATGGTGTCTGTTATTTTAGGTAGTTCTTATCACACTGATGTATGTCCAAGTGTTCATTTTCTCCTATTAATTTGGTTTTAATTTGTTATTTGATGCTATAAACACAGTCTGACCACCCAGACTTTTATTTTGGTACTTCCAGCGGCTGGCAGTGTGCATTTGCATATTAGCTAAATATTTTGTTTTGCCAAGCACATTTAGATTTAACAGTTAACATTTAGATTTAGATTTAACATTTAGATTAAGATTTAGATTTAACATGTAGATTTAACATTTAGGTTTAACATTTAATATTTAGATTTAACTGTGACATTATATTTAACATATTTCAAATACTGCTATAAATGTGGTATAAATGTGACTTAAAAAATTTACAGCACTATTTTAAACGTTGTTTGAAGCTAAATGTGGCAAAATGTTGCTGTTAATTTCAGTGTGAGCCACTTTACAAGCGGTACTGCATACTCTGATTTAATACTTCTATCCTCTTGAAAGTCTTTTGGTTTTATTATTTCTTATGTCATTTTAAACATGTGAAAACATAGTGTATGCATTAGAGTGTGCATGAAAATACAAGGAGAAATAGTGCTCCGTATTGATTGAGGAAGGGACAGTACATTTTATTAATATGAGATGATCCGGTATTAACGTTGTACAGTTCAGGTGGCAACCTATTCCTCTCTATAGGTAGGTGATGAAAACTGTGTCATTGGTTACAGGAACAATCCTCTTTGTTTTGGGTGCATGTTTAACACTGTTGTTGAAGCCACAAATTTCGTCTGCTTTGTTAGCAATGTTACAGACATGGACAGCTCAACAGGTACCAGAGTGCCGCAGGGACATTTTAGAAAATGCTAATTTAAGGTTCCTTAAATATCTGTTAAAAACAAAGCAGTATCTGCTAAATGAAGGCAAATTACTTTTAAAACACTGAGGCTAACCATAGACAGGCAATGCTGATAACTAGCTTACTGCGACTTCCGCAATCTCACTGAAAATTGCAACCATAATCTTTCCACAGGTGCCCCCAGGAATAAGATGGATAGTGACTCCCTGATGTTTTCTTCAGCACCATCATCAGCATGGACGTAATGGGAGGAGGCAGTTTTGGTCCCCTGCACTTTTTACTGTCCAAAAACAATGTTACACTCTAATAAACTGAGACGTGAAACTGAAGCCTGTTTCCCTCTAGAGGGCATGATGAGAACCCCAACAGGGCTCTCAAGTCTCACGCTCATTTTAACCTTTTCACACTCTCACCCGCCACACCTGGTATTTCTCATGCATAAAAAAATTATTATTATAACACCCACTGAGTTACATGCTAACGTGTTGCAAAACACTGTGGGTACCGCAGAGCTCAACAAGAGCTTGCCATGCTCCAGCCAACAAAAATAAGACACAGCTACCCATCAGCCAATCAAAAAATAACATACGGCTACCTATCAGCCAATCAGAAAATAGCATTGCTGTATCCAGGTAAGATACAGGTGATCTGACTGCAGCAAGAAGAGGGTGTACACACACGACGGGGGTGCCTTATCACATGTGTACAGTAAATCATCTCATCATTTGATTTTGTAGCCTACTGAATGAAAGTACTTGTTGCACAAAAGGAAAACAATGAGAGCTTATCTCAAGGAATATCAGCTTTTACCAGCTTTTAACAGTTTGACAAGACCACATGTCAACTTTAGCCAACAGCATTCATTGTAATGGGTTGTTGGTGGCTTACTGCATAAAGCAGGCGCGCTATAGGGCTTTTGCCACAGTGGCCCGGGTTTAAATCCGGCCTGTGGCACTTTGCGGCATGCTACTTCCTCTGTCGCTCTCCCCCTTTCATGCTTAACTGTCCTGTCAATTAAAGGCAAAATTCCCCCCAAAATTAAAAAAGAATCCTTGCATATTTCAGCAGCTATTTTAAACACATATAATTATTTGAACTTTGAATCCTTTATAAACTATCATACCCAAGGCCTGCCACATCGGTGCAGTCAACTTAACTAATCTGGTTAAAACAAACTCAATCCAGCTGCTTGCTAACGTTAATGTTGAGCACTTCACATCAGATAACGTTAGCTAGCTATTTGACTTGCCATGAAACGTAGCTAGCTTATTTAGCTAACAATTGCTAACTAGCTAACGCAGGGCACTAACATTAGCAAGTAATATTATTAGCTAATGTAGCCTACTGTCGTTGACTCCCATTCAGACCATTAATGTTTTTGATACATTTCATGAAAGTAGACATGATGGCAGGTAGTGATTGTAGGTTGTTGTTTATTATTATGATAATGTCAGGGTTCATCTTCCAGGCTTACAGCTATCAGTCAGCCAGTTGATTTTAGATAACTGCAAGGCAGTTAGTTAGAGGCACATATTTTGAACTTCATTTTGCTTTGAGGTGGAGGGCATATATTCATAAATTCAAGCTTTATTTTAACTCGAAATTACATTGAGGGACACCCCTTATTTCCAGTATCGTCAAGTTATATCAGGGCACTGTTCAAGCAATCTCTAATAACTGACGATACAGATGTTCAGGAGGTTGTTATTGGGAGCTGAATTATCTGTGACTTTCTTTCCAAAACAAACGGACCAGGTGATTAAAACTATCAGTGTTTATCCAACGCCCTCGTCCTTGAGGTGCTTCAAACTGCAGTGGCCGATGCAGAAAACATGAATGGCCCTATCTAAAGCCAGTGTTTGGTGTGTCCTTTCTGGGCTTCTGTAGAGACATGGCAGTGCAACATGGCAATCTCCATAGCCCCCTATGTGGATAGAAACAGCTCATTCTACGGTAACGAAAACACACTTGTTATTTTCAGGTGGTTATACGCTACAGAAAACATACTTATTATTTTATTTTATTCTATTTCTGCCAGTATATCCTCCTATATCCTACACATGGGACCTGTAAATCATTTAAAACCTGAAATCATGGATTACCAGAACCATCCAGCATGCCATTAACACACACACTTTAGTCTGTCTAGAAACGGAAACAGCAGCATACAATGTACGAAGAGGCAAAAGCTAAATTGCAATGCACATGTTAAGGAGCTGTTTGGATCATATTTCACTGGAGTTGTACCTTGTATGATTTCATGTGACTAATAAATGACTGATTGATTAATTGTTAGCATGCTAATGTGTTTAGCTAACAAGCTCACAGAGCCAAGTATGGCTGGAGACTCTTAAAACAAATTTTTAGTACATATTAATTCTGTACAGTAAGTACTACAAACTAAATATCATTAGTGCACAAAGAAACAAACATACAGTACCATACCATTTTATACATGAAAATATGCGATATGTGCGATGTCCTGCGCCATTTGTGACTTTGTAATGTCACTGTCAGTCCAACTTGACAAAAAACATGTAGTTCTTAAACTTTAATATATAAATAAATATTTCCAAAAATCTCTTTGAAACAGTGTCCCCACCACGCACAATTTGGTTTAACTTTTTTTCTGCTGTGAACAGCTTCTCCATTTATTTTGCATCATGGGAGAAGCTGTATTTAGCGTGTACTGTATACTGTGTGGAATGAGTACACCTAATTTTGACTCTCTTCTAGTATGAACACACTACATACTGTAAACCTGAAATTGGCAAAATTGGTGTTACAAGGTCTCTGCTTGAAAACAGAAGAACACTCCCTTATTGATTCACTCGTTCATCCTTAATATTATGCTTTATTTTTCATGGTCTAATTAATTTCTTTTTTTTTTGCTCTCTCCCCTCTCCAGCAGTCACGCCTCACCCCTCTGTGCAGAGAGGATGGAGGAGAATAAGGGAGGAGGAGGAGGAGGAGGAGAAGAGGCGAAGGGAGGGAGAGGAGGAGGATTATAAATCAAGGTAAACGGTGGCTGTTTAACCCCTGCTATGATGTCATTTCCAACAGAGCAGCGACATGCTGGCTTCCTCTCCTCTCCTCTTTTCAAAGCCCTACTGTACACTGTGCTTGCTACCATGCATGTCACCTTTGTGTAGCTGCCTATGCCCACATACACACACACACACACACACAAACAGCTCCCTACATACTACTCCCTATGCACTTGACATGTGGCTATTAAGGCAGGCTGGGGGCATATTGGGGATAAGAGGAGGGGGAGTGCCAACAACTTACAGCTGCAGTGAGAGGAGAAGTATACACACACACACACACACACACACACTATGGGGGTGAGAAGAGTAATCAAAATACAACATGCACATACATTTGTGTACTTTTAATACACATGTGGATGCGATTCTCTTGAATAGAGCACATGTATGCATTAGGGGTGTAAAACTACACATATTTGTATACTGTTCAATATGAAGGCCAAAACACACCGGTGGCGTCATGAAGGCGGCGTCATCGACGCGAGTCAAGTGCCGCCTCCAACACACACAAAAAGCGTTGCGCTGCGGGGCGTCAACCGGATTTGTATTGCACACTTCAGTCCGCTAGGCTGGGAAGTAGAAAATAGCGCTTTTTCAAGGGCGGCAACGCTGGAAAAATAGGACAGTAGCGTAAAGTGCCGCGGTGCGGCACGTTGACGTGCGTTGAGCCGCCGCCGGTGTGGGTTTGTAAATAGAAAATAATGGGGGCGGCTGTTTTGATGCGTGTCGTACGCCGCCGGTGTGTTTTGGCCTTAAAGGGAAATTTCGGTTTATTTCAACCCGTCTCCTATCGTCCTAAATTTGTTTCAAGTCACTAGTGACATAGAAATAATAGTTAGCATGTTAGCCGTTAGCCTAGATACAGCCATAGCGTCAGACCTGTTAAAACGTAATTGAACGGGCATCCTTTCAAGTGCAAAGTTAGTCCACTAAACAAGCGTTTTCTCCACAAAGACCACCTCATATCGTTAGGATAAATGTCAGAGAACATAGGACGATAGGAGACGGGTTGAAATAAACCAAAATCTCCCTTTAAGGCTTTCGGTTTGGTACACAATACAAACTGAATGATATGTTAAACTATACTATTACATCTGGAAAATAAAATATACAGATTAAACTGTTCTTAATATAATGTTCTCAGTGCCACTGTGCTCAATAAGCAGCCCATATGACAGAAGAGGCAACATGCTGTCTGACCCCCCATCCCCAGACCAAAACATTCTATTCAAGTGAGACACACTGGGAGGCAGCTACGCTAAACTGGGACCAAAGGGACCTCTGTGCTGCCCCACCACATTTACCAGGCAATGGCGGCGCACCGAACTTCAGAGAGCTGGGGATGAGAACAGGTGGGTGGACAAGTGTCAGATCTGAGCAGAGCCCCAGAACAAAAACATGGACACATCACAGACAGTATGATAATAACATCCAAAACACAAGTTTCACTATCAGTGGTTTTGGTGACATAAGAAGTATTTTCAAAACTAGTAAAGTCACTGTTTCAACATGACACGCAACATGTGATGTCATGGCACATGTAAATATACTATTTATCGCAGTTTGAGCCAACTTTTGAAATACCTATATCCAGTGTATTGATATTGTGACGAAGGTAAATTTTTGATATTTTGTGCACCCCTATACTACATGCTAACATTATCACCACAGCATCTGGGCAGGGGCAGGGCAAGCAGGGACTCTCTCTCATTCTCTCATTTACAATTTTACCATATGGATGATCTTTGGTAAAACTTTCCTTCACTACTGACATCCATAAGCCTGCAGACAAACAAATATTTACAGCTGCTGGTAGAAATATGAGGAGAAACCTTCACTCCATCATTAAGGATAGTAACATGATGTGCTTTAGACTCTTTAATGGATTCTGTGTGCATAAACATAACAAGGCTAAACGTGAAGTTTGTTATTGATTATGCCTAATATGTTTCTGTGTCATTAAGGGAGTGTCAGATGTGTTAAAGCCTATTATTATTATTATTATGCAGGACTGCATAAATTATTAAAGCAATGCAGGTTGGAACTGCTCTCAACCAGTGCTGAGGCATTGTAAGGCATGGTTTACTAAATTTATCATAATCTGGCATTAGTGGCATAATTGTTCTGTAGAAAGTGTATATGTTGAAAGGTAATAGGTACCAATATGAGAAAAATGGATATTAGCATAGACGGAATAGAATAGATAGACATTTATTGTCATCATTCAACAGTGCTGTCTCGGTGATCATTGGTGTTTCTTCATGATGCTTTCCAGTCAGTCAAAAGTGTTTCCACCCACAAACAAAATCCCAAAGTCCGACACTTGTATTATCATCCTGAGCATGACCTAAACGCAGGCATGTTAGTGGGCAGAAGTGATGTAAAGTGGGCAGAAGACCCACTTTACATCACACTGACATGCCTGCCAATCATATGGCAGCAAAGAGCAGTGACTGATGTGGGAAAGTGCGAGGTGTGAATGTCATGACTGACTGATGTCAGCCATCAGTTTAACCTTTTTTTCTGGTGGAAGTACCAACCCAATGGCTTTTCCCTGCATGAGGTCTCTACCAATCCACTTCTACGGAAAGACAAGGAAGGGAGGAGGGGAGGAGACAAGGGAGTGAGGAATCCTATTGAGACTTGATTAGTGTGTTGGTGTGTGTGTGTGTCCTAGTGGAAGACTGATGTGTACTTGAGATGGTATGTGATTTGCCCTCAGGTCAATGACATTTAAAAAACCGAGAGTGAAAAAAAAAAAGATAGACGCAGGGTGTGTGTGTGTGTGTGTGTGTGTGTGTGTGTGTGTGTGTGTGTGTGTGTGTGTGTGTGTGTGTGTGTTCCCATAGACCTTAGGCTGGAGGCCCACCCTGCCACTATTCTGTAACAGCATGATGAGGTTGTGTATGGTAATTAGAATCAGGTTACTATAACATTAATGGACAATCAAAGAACAAATAAATGGCACTTCATGTGAGTACTCTAGTTGCACTTTTTCAAACAAAACATCCAGAGTTATCACCAATTGTAATACTTGTGTTATTTGGTATGGTTGCCTACAAATACTGCACAGATTATTTTACAATAAAGTCATATTACTAGTGCTGGTTAACATGATTGATAATACATTTACTGAGGCCTTTGTGCCTGTTTTTCTGGTGCATGTGGTGCAGGCGGCACGGTGGTACAGTGGTTAGCATTGTTGCCTCACAGCAAGAGGGTTCCTTGTTCGAACCCGGGCTGGGGGGTTCGAGCCCAGAGTGGGGGAGCCCTTCTGTGTGGAGATTGCATGTTCTCCTTGGTGACTCTAAATTGGCTGTAAGTGTAAATGTGAGTGTGAATAGTTGTCTGTCTCTGTGTTAGCTCTGTGATAGATTGGCGACCTGTCCATGGTGTACCCCGCCTCTCGCCCAGTGTCAGCTGGGATAGGCTCTAGGCTAAAAAATAATTATTTATGTAGGCCTACACAATTTCAGATTACTGTTGCACAATAACAATGCTCAGGGAGGTGTAGTTTGTGTTCATTAAAAGTGGATTTGAAATTGACTGTCAGTGAACTGTCAAATCACTACAGGTTGACAACTATACTCTTTTTTCTTTTGACATTTAAGTGAGTGTCTGGCTGTGTTTATCTTACTAACAATGTCTGCCACATAGACCCTTTTAGGACCTATGTCACAATGACGTGATTTTTTTAGCTGGAAGCAAAACACAACTCGCCACCACAGGGTTGTAGGTTACATAGGGGTCCTTAAATGTCATCTTGTTGTGTTATTGGGAGCCAGAATAGAAGGAGTCATGGCTCAAAACTTAATTTTTTTTGCATACCAGCTGCCACTGCCTGTCAACAAAAACAAAGACATCTATGGTTAAATGTGAAGAGGTGTGCGTATGTGTTTGGATAAACGATGGTACATTTCGACAGCGCTATGAATTTACGAACGTCCAGTTTGTGCCAGAGTGCACTTGGAACTAGTATTTCTGAATGAACCATTTGTATCATCTCCCTCCATTGTCTAAAACAAACCAACAGAACTTGCTAGCTAGCGCTAGCTAATGTCTGTGGAGAATTGTTTTGCCTCCAGCTAAGCCCCAACCACCAAAAAACATCATACTGTTTACTAACAGTAAAAAGCAAATCAAATCAAATCAACTTTATTTATATGGCACTTTTCATACAACAGTAACACAAAGTGCCTCACAGAGGTTAAAAACAACAAAGATCCAAACAGAAAACAAAAAGAAAAGAGAAAACCCAACCCTCCCACCCAACAAAAAGCTATTTAGCTCATAAAAATTAGTTAGTAGCTAGGTAAGAATGATCTAAAACAGAGACATAAAATGCATCAAAACTAAAACCTATAGGCTAACTAAAATAACAAAAGATAAAGGTTAAATGAGATAAGAATGTAAAAAGAGGAAGGGTAAGAATATAAAAAATAAATAAAAAATAGATAATAGATGGATAAATCAGTTATAAGAGGAATTTAAAATAGATAAATAAAGAGATCAGTTAAAAGCCTGATTAAAAAGATGAGTCTTGAGCCTCTTTTTAAAAACATAAACAGTCTCTGCAGCTCTGAGGTTCTCCGGCAGGCTGTTCCACAATCGGGGGCCATAATAATTAAATGCCGCCTCCCCGTGTGTTTTAGTCCTAACGTGTGGTATGGTTAAAAGGCCGGTGCCGCAGGACCTCAGGGTCCACGAGGGTTGATATGGTAAAAGCAACTCAGATAAATAAGAAGGCCTAAGACCGTGAAGACATTTAAAAACTAATAAAAGAACCTTAAAATCGATCCTGAAGCGCACGGGGAGCCAATGCAGCAATTTTAAAACTGGTGTAATGTGCTCCCGCCCTCTGGTCCTCGTCAGCACTCGTGCAGCTGAATTCTGTAATAATTGTAGATTTGAGATACTCTTTTTGGGAAGACCAGAGAGCAGGGCATTACAGTAATCTAACCTACAGGAGATAAAAGCATGCATCAGCATCTCCGTGCTGGCCTGAGAGAGAAACGGGCGGACTCTGGCTATATTCTTAAGGTGGTAGAAACCTGCCTTTGTTATGTTTTTAATATGTGGAATAAAACAGAGCTCAGAGTCAAAAATCACACCCAGATTTTTTACAGATTGTGTTGGTTTAAAATCCTGTAGTTTTGGTAAAAGTTTCTCTCTCTGGCCTTCAGGACCAATGACTAAAGCCTCTGTTTTGTCCTGGTTGAGCTGCAGGAAATTCGCTGCCATCCATGACTTTATATCTAAAATGCAGTTAAAAAGGGCATCAACTGGCCCTGTGTCATCAGGAGACACGGCGATGTACAGTTGCGTATCATCAGCATAACTATGAAAACTGATGCCGTGCCCCCTGATGATGTCCCCCAGAGGAAGCATGTAGAGATTAAAAAGAGTTGGGCCTAAAATTGACCCCTGGGGGACCCCACACTTTAACTCATGGGTTCCTGAGGAACATGTATCCATACTTACAAAGAAGTGTCGATCAGTAAGGTAAGAGATGAACCAGTTAAAAACAGTACCAGAGAGGCCGACCAGGTGCCTCAGTCTATTTAATAAAATGTGATGGTCTACTGTATCGAAGGCGGCGGTTAGATCCAGTAGTACCAAGACTGTGAGTTTATGGTTATCAAAATTGCACCTGATGTCGTTTAAAATCTTTAAAAGGGCTGTCTTACTGTGGTTCATCCTAAAACCAGACTGATACTTCTCTAAAGTGTTATTTGTATTTAAAAAATCATTTACTTGGTTAAAAACCAGTTTTTCTAAAATTTTGCTTAAAAATGGTAAGTTGGATACAGGTCGATAATTATTAAGAATGTTGGGGTCTAAATTGTTCTTCTTCAGAAGGGGCCTCACCACCGCCGTTTTCAAGGAGGCCGGGAAGACATCTGTCTGAAGAGAGCAATTCACCATGTACAGTAGCTGTTCCTCAAAGAATCCATAAAATGTTTTAAAAATGGTGTGGGAATTGGGTCTAAAAGGCAGGTTGTGGGCTTTACTTGGGAGAAAACTCGACCAAGTGTCCTCGCATCAACCAGGGCAAAACTCTCCAGTGTTTCCTCAGGTAAAAGCAATGATCCAGGTGTGTTGATAGTTAAAATGTGTTGCGATAAGAGACTGGATCTGATGTCATTGATGTTACTTCTGAAGTGGTCTGCAAAGTCCTCACAAAGGGCATCGGTTGTTGTCTTAGGTGATCTGTTAAAATTACTGTTTGTTAAAATATCAATTGTGGAGAAGAGGAATTTGGGATTGTTTTTATTGTCAGAGATTAGTTTTTTGAAGTGGGAAATTCTTGCCTGTTTGACTGCGTTATTGTAGGTTTTGAGATGTTGACGTAATATTTCGTAGTGGACTGTTAGGTTTTATTTTCTCCACCTTCTCTCAGCACTCCTGCAGTATCTTTTCAGTTGTTTGATTTCCTGATTTCTCCATGGGAGAGTAGGTTTTGTTCTAATTGTTTTGATTAAAAGTGGAGCCACTGAGTCCAGCGTTGACTTGAGTTTGTTGTTAAAATTGTCCACAATAAAATCACAGGGTGCAGGTAAAATTTCAGCAGGAGTGTTCTGTAAAATCTGGATAAAATTTGCAGCCACTTCAGAAGTTAGGTAGCGTTTCCTCACTGTTCTCACCGGGGCCTCCTGTTGGTTAAAACTGGTGATGTTAAAAAACACACAAAAGTGGTCGGACACAGCCAGATCCACAACAGAGGACACACCCACGGACAGGCCATAGGTTATGACCAGGTCCAGGGTGTGCCCTCTACTGTGGGTCGGCTGCGTGATATGTTGTTTAAAATCTAAACAGTTTAAGAGGTTTAAAAATTCTCTGGATACTGGGTCCGAGGTGTTGTCAATGTGTAGATTAAAATCACCAGTTATTAAAAGGGTCTGTTAACACCATGTTCACCTGCTCCACCTTCAGATGCTGGACCTGCTGCTCCATATTCCTCCACCTGTTGTGGTCACTTGTACATATTTTGCAGGACCTTGATTTGTCTCACTCTAACTCATTCTCTGTCCAGTGAAGGTTTCCAGTGTCTCTTACTGCATTAGCAGCTTGGCATAAAGATTTTATTTACTTTTATAGGTAATATTTTGAGTAATTGTAGCCATTTTTCTCATATACACAGATTGCCATTGCATATAAACATACAGGACACATTTGTGTACCAGTAAATCTGGCCGTAAGACACAACAGCCATGCTGGCAGTGACACCTTTCCATAGACTGTATAGGGGCTCACATTTTAAAGCCTATAGTCTGGCATTTCGGCAGTCTCCATCTTGTTTTTTTTGGGCCAGAAGTGACCATATATGGAAAAGAACATGAACGAGCAAGGGGTGGCTGTGACTCATTGATGGTAATGACACCTTGCAGACAACCTGTCATTCAAGTGGCCTCACCCTTAAATATGCTTAACTTTAAGCATATTAAAAGTTAAACAGGTGAGGGTTTTTTTTGTACCAAACATGTTTATTTCTGTTTATTTATGAGTTTGCCTCAAGTGGCCATTAGAGGAACTGCAGTTTGTGACATTCCCGCGTTGGCTTACTTTTCAGCCATGAGGGTTGCTGTTGGACCGCACTTCAGTTGAAAACACACAGGCACCGGAGCAGCGCGACACATCATGTCAGGTGCTGCCCCTAGCACACACTAGATGTGATGCACTGCAGCTCGTCAACAGACGACCACGCAAAGTTATTGCTACTTTTACTGAAAGATCTATACATCTTCCACCTATAAATTAGCATGAAATCATGTGTGGACAGCAACCAAATTACACTCGATTTCACACCTGAAAAGCCAATCTCGGAAGCTATAACTCGGCAGGCAATATCTTTTTGGTCATCGTCTTTATAATAACTGGATTGGTGGTCGTTTAGCTTGAGATATTTCTCGACCTCAACAACAAGTCACCCCTGATCCATTCCTTGTGTCACACGAGACATCAACAGCTACAGGGTTCTCTTTATACATCCATGGTGAGGAAAGGAGTCGGGCTGCCGTAAGGAGCAGAGAAAAAGAGCTACTACGGGAGCTGGTATGTACAAACAGAGAGCAAGTGGGGGGAAAATGCATTTAATTATGGGGGCGGCAAGTCTGGAGATAGGACAATGGCTTGAAGTGCCAAGGGGCAACACGTCTGGAAGCACCAATGTGCATCTAGCCGCCGGTGTGGGGTTATACATTGAAAATAATAGGGACAACTTTTTTGACGTGTGGCATTCGCCACAGATGTGTTTTGGCCTTTAGGCGCAGCGGTGCCTTGAGCTAAATGCCAATATCAGCATGCTAACATGCTAACAATTGCAGTGCTTACATGCTAAAGGTACAGTGATAACCATTTTAAGCCCTGATCATTATCCAGGACGGACAGAGACGGTGGACACCCATATACTTAAACAGACTACAATTTGGGGCATGTGTACACAGCCACATTCCATAGATGCACACTAGAAAACATGATGGCAACCTCCTGACAACTATAAAAGGAGCTCTTTTGTTTATTGCATTTGGCTAATCAGCATTAAAAAGACAATACTCACAATAAGACGATGGATGGTGACTACTGTACATACATACATTACAGGAAACAAGCATCCAGTTTTATTTTCCTGGCGTGTGTGCTGTTGATGCGCTGATAATGCTGACATTCCCTCGTGGACTTGGGCAGATGGCGCAATCACTTCATGCCACTATTCTAAAAATCCTCTTGGTCTGGTGACATCAGTTCAGATGATAGTGTAATATTCAGTGAAAGCGCTAATTACAGACATTTCTCTGTGTTCAGTGATACTGTTGTTAAGTACTTGTGCATCAATGTTTAAATGTTTTCAATTAATATTTGAATGTTTTTCAGTCATTTGATTATTCTGTTAGTTTGAATGGCAACATTTGCCAAGGACTTTGGATTACCTCAGTTCCATTTACTGCATGAACATCTTAAAAAGTCATTTATTGTGGTATTAGTCTTTGTAATATCACTGGAATTGTTTCCAGTGTAAATAACATGATTTAAGAGTTTTGTTGGCTCAAGTATTATTTTCCCCATAATTAATACAGAGCACTAATTCTAGCATGAATGTGATATCGTTACTTGCTTAAAGCAAAATCTGACATTAGTGGAGTGGCATTGTAAACAAATGGAGATATACTGGTGTGCCAGCAACCTTTTGGTGGACTCAGGCTGTCTGAAGAGCAGGGGCGAAAAAACATTACAAAGGGCACCAGCTGAATGTGGTTGGGCACCAGTGCATGGAAAGTTTTCTATCATGTAAGACAGTCAGCCATGCCACTGCATCATGATACTTTCCTCTGGAAGGGCACCTTTCAGTGCACTGCATCACATTCTCTCCACTGGAAAGAGATCCTAGATGAAACTGTATTGTGTTTTTTTCCATTTAAAAGGCACCCTCCACTTCATATCAATGTTTTCTCCACTGGAAGGGCAACCTAGAGGGCACTGGATTGTGTTTTCTCCATTTACAGGGCACCCGTTAGTGCACTTCATCAGATTTTCATCACTGGAGGTGTGGCCTTTAGTGAACCCAATCACAATTTTTCCACTGGAAGGGCACCCTAGAATATATTTGATCATTTTTTCTCAACTAGAATGGCCCCTAAGAGGGAAATAGATCATGTTTTCTCCACTGTAAAGGTTACTTAAAGGGAACTGCATGTTTTCTCCATGTTAAGGTCACCCTTTAGTGCACTTCATCACATTTTCTACACCAGAAGGGAACTGCATTGAGTTTTTTCATGTCAAGGTCAGCCTTTACAATATCATGTCCTCTTGCACCTTGGGTGAATGCCCCTCCCCTGAGTCCACCATTCATACTGTGCATTGGTTTTTGGAATATACTGTAGTGTTGGACTTGTCAAGGACTTTTCTTGAGCTTACCAGTGATTTGCAGGTACATTGTTATGAGGAAAATCAAGAAAGTGTTTCCATTAAGTGTCTCACTTCCCAGATGTTTCTAAACTTTTCTATAAAACCCTCATTTTCAGTATTTATTTGGTTGTCTTTCATTCTTAATCTCTGTCATTCTGTCTCTACAGAAGGATACTACTACCACCGCTGCCAGGGGCATGGAATACACACAAACACACACAGTATGGACAACATACACAGGCCGTTGCTACACACATTCCCTGGCTGGGCTTGATGAATGGGCCTAGTTTAAATTATTTTGTGCAGATCTCATTTAGGCCCTTGAAGAAGAGATCCAGCCTGTTTATTCATTTCACATTTGCACCCGGGCTTCAATATCTCTGTCTATGCCTGCAAAGGATTTACCCTCCTCCCATCCAAGAGGAAAAAAAAAAAGCCTGTAAAGAAAAGACAGAAAGAGACAGAGAGACAGGGAGGGAGAGAGAAAAAAGCAATTTACACAATGTACATAAAATGATGCGCTCAGAGTTTGATAACCTGCATAAATTATAGAGTATAATTAAATATTATACCCCGTGAATCACCAAGGAGAGAGGATGGTGGGAGAACAGACAAGAGGATAAAAGCAGGGAGTGGGGAGAGAAAGCGAAAGAGAGAGGAAGAGAGAGAAAAAACAAAAGATGGCGAAGAGGAGAAGAAGAGGAGAGAGCATTGGTGCTAGGCTTGGATCTCATAATTGTTTTTATTGATTATTTCTTAAGGTGAAATGGTTTTAAGATAGATAAGAACAGGGAGTCAGGTGAGGGAAGGGCAGAAACCAGGGCGATGGAATTTCTATGAAAGAAATGTCTCTTTTTTAAAAAAGAAAAAAAAAGAATCAAGGCAGCTTTTGGCATTGTCAGATTGCCTCAGTGGTGGCCCATATAAATTAAATGGAATATTAAAAATTTAAATTGTTCGGCAAAGGGTAGGCGTGGAGGCCGTTTCTGGTGAGCGCACAATTGACCCAAAAATATATTCAAATTAGCATAGCTAAACAGTGTCTGCTCACTGAGGGAGGGAGGGAGGTGTTTGTGTGTATAAGTGTGTGTGTGTGTGTGTGTGTGTGTGTGTGTGTGTGTGTGTGTGCAGAAGAACATGGACATATTTGTTCACTCTCTTGTTCTTCTTTGACCCCACAAGAGAGAGAGAGAGACATGAAGAGATAAGAAGAAGAAGAAGAAAGTAATATAAAAAGAGAAAGAGAATATATGCAGTGTAACAGCTGTCATTATTCTGTATGTGGGATAGAGCTGGGTCAAGACAGAGGCTTTACTGATACACTGTATACTTCACAAGTTACTGTACTATTGGGAAGACTGGAATAGGAAGACTGAAAGCTGTAGCATATGACAATATAAATTTTTAGACATATTAATGATAATAGGCCCGTTTCACCGCAGGAACTTTGGGGTAATTTTACAGAGCCGGGGCCGCTGGTCTCCACCGCAGGAACCACCCCTGAAGGACAGAGTTCCGGAACTTTTACGGGGGCTAAACAAGTCCCTGCCTCGAGGTAGGTACTCAGAACGGCCCCGAAAGACTCCTGGCTGGGGCTTGGGGATTACTTGGAGCTGATTGGATATACTCAAGGAGGGATGTGACGTCAACAGAAAGCAGCAAAATAGCCGGCATTTTTAAAACTCAGCAGACGAGGGTTAGCTTGTTCATATAGCTTCCTCTGCCATGTAAAAAAAACCTCACTAAATGGCCCGTGAAAAAATATTCTTTCCAGCGGATATCTTAGTTACAACATGATTGAGCTAGCAAAGCAGTTTTGTGTTGCTATGTGTGGTATTTATTCAGTTTTGGGAAATCACGATGTTTAGAAAGCATCAGCTGACACGGACAGCTAACAGCAGCAGCAAAGCTAACATCAGGACGTCATCTGTTAAAAGCCTCCCGTTGTCGGATACGACATGAAACTACCCCTGTTAGCTCAATCATGTTGTAACTAAGACGTCTGCTGGAAAAAATATTTTTTTCACGGGCCATTTAGTGAGTTATTACACACACCGCTATCGGCTAACGGCGTCCCTACGTCGCCCCAGTCAAAATGGTCGCACAACGATTATGTCACATCCAGAGGCAGCCCGTAACTTTAGAGGAACCTTCCTCGTACTCCGCTCTCAGTGGAGACACGGCAGTTGAGAGGGCCAAACGAGAGGATGTTGCTGTAGTAGTTCCTGCCCCCAAATAGTACCAGGAACTTCTTCAGTGGAAACGGGCCTAATATATATCATCTTGATGGTCTGGAAGCCAAACCACACAGGTTGTAATGAAGAGACACATGATGAATAACACGGCCAAAGGACTACAGCCATGCCAAGTCCTCTGCGGGGCTGTACTTAGGCACTGTGGTGCTTTGAGCTCAATGTGAACATGCTCACAATGACAGTGATCACATACTAATGTTTAGCAGGTAAATATAGCAGGTTTTCCATTATTAACATGTTAGCATACTGTGACGACCCTCTCTGTCCTGCCTGCCTTGTTGTGTTCTCCCTTGCAGGTAGCAGTGGGCGTGGCTGCGAGTAATCAGGGAAGTGGCAGCACCTGAGCTCAGTGCGCTTTTAAAAGCTCTGGCTGCACACTGCTTTTTCTCTTCTCCTTCCTGAGGCAGCATTTGGTTTTGGGTTTGGTTTTATCTTAGTTTCTACACCCTACAACATCACACACATACATTGTTTCACTCATGCCCTCACCTACACCACTGACTTCACTGATTGCAAACACCATGTTTAGTTAGGTTCTTTTTTCTTATGTTTATTCTTTAGTAAATAAAATCCTTTAATTGGCTTTCCTTGTGTATGTGTCTCTCTCTTTCTCATGGCCGTACAGCCCGGTTCGTGACAATACAAAAGTTTACCAATGAGCAATTGTCATTAGTCTTTAGTGTTGCAGGTATTTGTACATTAACAAAGGTTTTGGAAAAGTTTTGGCTCAGATGAAAAGTCTGGGAATCATCAGACTTGTGACAGTTTATCACGAATGGAACATGAAATTTATGGCAGCCAATCCAATAACTGTCAAGATATTCCACTCTGGAACATAACTGTCAACGTCATGGTGGTACCCAAAAAAAAGTCAGGGGGTCACAAAAGTCTTAAGAGCCCCGTTCCCAACAAGCAGTACAGTGCGGTTCAGTTCAGTCCCGATTTTTTTGGTTTCCACTGTGAAAAGTTGTGAATGGTACCAGTGGCACCGTTGCTTACTGTCCCTGTCTTTGGTCACCCCTCTGTTGGGATACCTAGCACACAGATCCAGTACTGAATTTGACATATGTCTGTGCATCCACCATATTGGAGCTGTCATTATTCTAGTAAACAAATACAATGTGTATTGACAAAATGGAGACTTCTTTACAAAATCAACTGTGACTCATAGATTCTGAACAGATTTCTATGAAATGAGAAAATGAGAAATGAGAAATTAAACATAATACTGTTTACTTATTCAAATTAAATTTATTCAGCTCAATGCCAGAACATTAACCTCAGAAGCCACAACTTCCTCTGGGACATGCAGGCTCTGATCTACGAATAGGCCATATAAAGTGTAAATTATTTAGAATAACACAAGCAGTCAGACAAGTTAAAAGTTCATGCCCTGTCTAACTCCCTTATGGTGTCTTCATGACCTCAGCAATGAAGTTGTGGAGTACAGTATAATGTTAGTATAGCAAATATGAATGATGGTCAAAACTAGAAAAATAAGACAAAAGTTGCAACAAACTGGAATTCATCTTCAAGTTTAAATGTTTTAGAACAGATATTGCCCAGCATTATGTTAATATATGTATTAACATTGCCACGTTAATTTGATTTGCCTGCTATGAATCAACAATCGCTTTAACACAATAACGCAGTTCATTAAAGCCTTTGCATTCTGAGCACAGCAGGTGATGTGGACTGAACTGGTTATTTAGCATGAGCAGTAATAGTCAGCAGCTGAACACACAAACTTCATCGAGTGGCAGCCGATCTGAGCACAGCAATGAAAACTCCACTGCACCAGTGATGGAGAAAATAAGGAGAATTTTCAGCATTAAAATGACAGTATGGGCATGCCAACTGTTAGCAAGAAATCACACAAAAATCCCCAAAGATCATTTACCAAGGTAACAACAATAGAAACAACAGCAAAAAAAAAAAAAAATACTAAAGTGCTCTTTTCTGGACTTCCTGGACTTCCCTAGTCTTTATTCTTTTGAAATAGTAAGTAATATGACCTCTTTGAGCCTCAAGGAATTATTCAAATTAAAGGTCAAGTGTGTAATAAGGGAATTTTAGGAAATATAGAAATTAAGGGGGATTTAGTGCATCCAGAGGTGAGGACTGCAGATTGCAACCAGCTGAAACTTCTCCTGGTAAGAATTCCCTCAGTGGTCTTTGTTCTGGATGTTTTTACCAGGAGCCAAATTAGCCGCAGAGGTCTCTTCCTCTCAAAAAGAAACATACGAGGTGACTTAAACCAGTAAAAACAATTTGGCAGCCCAGGACCTACAGATGTGTCCTCACCTATTTTCTCTGTTAACGTAATATATGCTCACCTTATTTCTTCATTCAAGAGATTTTTACATGGCATTCCCTCCTCTTCAAAACAAATGAGTCCAGTGATTTAAACTGGTAAAAACACTGAATAGAGCAGTTTCACATTACAAATCTGTGTTTTTCTGACACTGATTGGCATGTCGGAGATGGGCCTCTAGCCCCGCACCTGCTAATGTGTACTCTTTTTTTCTAAGATAACTTAAGATCCACAGATTCAGGAGGTTTTTATCGGAAGCCGAATTATTTCTTGCAAATCATTGAGGAGGGGCTTCTAACTATGTGGCTGACATAAAAAGGCGAATAACCCTATCTAGAGCCGGTGTTTGGTTTGTCCATTCTGGGCTACTGTAGAAACATGGCGGTAAACATGGTGATCTCTGTAAATGAGAACCATAGATTTTGATAATAACAAGATACCGGCCGCCAAGATGGTGCCTATTCATTCCAAGAGAGTTGCACGCCTGCTGCATATACCAGAAAGTTTTCTAGCTTCCAGGTTTACTTCCGCGGTATGGGGCCCGCTGAATATGCGCAGTAGTGTTTCTCCTGCTGGCCCTGCTTGCGAGTTCCTGCTCGGCTCAAAGGCTTTACATCATGATGACATAACTGATTTTTTAATCACATTTCTCAGCTTGAGGAAAGTTGTACAAATACAAAATTACCGTGGCAAAAAATTTCATGTTAGAATGAGTCATAATTGATCTTGTTTACAGTTCGAGGTGTCCTGTCATTTTAGCAATCTTATACTGTAAGTTTAGTGCAGCTACACTGTGCAATATGGATCTAATAAACTTGGGTACGTCATCAAGTTTGATGTATGCAGACTGTACGATGACAGCGCCTAGTGAACCGCAGAAAAGGCTTCTGCTGCCACATCTCCACAAGGTTTTCCTCTTTGCTGGACTCCCACACATTTCTCTTAGCACATTTTGGCTCCATGGTGAGCTGCTACCCATCTATTTGTTTGGGTTTAGCGCCAGTGTGTCATTTCATGCTGCATTTCTATTGGCTGGCTAGTAGACATAGGTCATAACAGCAGTCACACTGTCCTTGAACCTCTCTCAATGCGTGACATTTGGACCATCATTTTAGAGCCACGACCGGAGATATCGCCATGTTTCTTTCACGTTGGTCAAGCCAAAATCACACAGTGTATACAGGTTTTTACAGACATCTCTCTTATAATGGTGGCCTACTGGGACAATGGTTTTTGGTCCGCAGGGGATTTTTTTTTTTTTTTGGCTGCAATACCGTGAGTCACCACTGGGAAAAATTGAATGCAACGTTGAGCAGTGTTCCTGGGGGCCTGATGAGGATCAGCTTCCTATGTAGCTATAAACAACTTATTCAATGTAATGAAAACACAGCAATCCTTATTTTCAGGTTATTATACACTAAGGAAAACATACATACTAATACACCCGCCTAAATCCTACAAACTGGACCTTTAAGTCACCTGAGAAGATCACTAATGACAGTACATAGTTTTTAGTTACTCTCTAACATTTCCCCCACAGCCGATACAAAATATTTCACAAACAAATCTCATCAAAGAAGCTAGAGTTCAAAGTGCACTATTCTTGAATGATGGTTCCTTTTAAATCTCCATTGACATGTAAGTGATGGTTGATAACAAACAGAGAGATGACAGCACAGGACCAGTATGCGCTGAGCAAACTACAGTCTTTAGCTTTCAAGTAAAAACACACCATCTAACGACCACTCCATCTTTGTCTCTCTCCCTCTCTCGCCCATTGTTTATTCAAATTTTACAGATGGGGTACTTTTTCCAGTTCAGCACCTTCACCAGTTTTGTGAGAGAACGGCATTATGCCTGTGTTATTATGCAATTCATCACCAATAATAGATTTGTTTACGGGGGCCCCCGTCTCTCGCCCGCTCTCAGCGCTGCATTTTCAAAATAATAATAATAATACATAGTGTATAATGACGGTAATGGTACGAAGGCTTTGATAATAGATGTGCTGGGAGGGATAAGGGAGCCCTGATCAGCCTGGGTCTCAGCTCAATTGTCTTCAAAGCACTGTTTAATGTAGAATAGGCATCCTGGGAGATTGTCTCGAAACCAAGAAAAAGGTGGGTGTACGGATAAGAGAAATGAACGCACCGATGGGAGTATGCACGCACACACACAGCACACGTGCAAGCACACACACAAGCAGACATACACTACATACTCAAATAAGCTCTCACACAACCACCCACTGGTGCGTCTCTCCTCAGAGGGCTCTCTGGTGTAAATGTGTTAAAACTCTCCCTTGGTCTTTGGCTTCTGCTGAATAAATCTGTGTTTTAGTCTTCACTTTAGCACTTTAAACTCGGGGTATTTCCAGCATGTTTTCTCTCTGCCTCCTCCTGGGCTTTAACTGAGATCTCAAGCTGCCGACGGATATAGCAGCACTAGTTTCGTGAGTGTGCGGCGGTACATGTAGGTGAGAATGTTTTATTACTTCCCTCAGGAAAAGTACACTTCAATCACTTACTTTTTCATATTTAAGCAATAATATGACAGTTGAAAAATATGTTTTTAACATTCATTATCACCTGCTCTGATTCTTAGATTGAAGATGAATTATGAATATCTCATCCTCTAGCCTCCAATTTAAACAAGCATTACTGAGAAAAGGCAACAAAGAAAAAAAAAAGATTACGGGTAGCGAAGGAAGAAGCACCAGTTACAGGCTCTACAGAGAAAACTACTTTGTATAACGACAACTTTTTAATGATTTTAAATAGATTATGTTTCTAGAGTATTTAAGAAATACATGTATTACATTACTATTGCTCTGATGAAGGAAAGCAGTAAAAAAAAAAAAAAAAAGCTGAGCTTAATAACATGGCAGATAAGACTTCCTCAAAAACTCAGCAATCCTCAGTACTTTATTTCCACACTGGTGCCATCTGAGGTCACGTTGAGAGAGGAACCTTCATTCAGAATTCAACATATGTTCTTTTCAGTCTGCATGAATGAATACTGGCTACATATCAGATGCAGTAAACTCCTTAATACACCCAAACACTGATTTTTATTGAGGCTGGCTGTGTCAGTTCTGCTCTAGCCACGCAGGAGTGTATCCACAATCATTCCAATGTTATATCAGGTGCATACTGAGTTGATGTCGAAGCATTGTAGCTGTATTCAATAAACCTTTCTGGGAGCAACGACTCAGTGTACGGGCACCTTTTCCTTTTCTGTTTTTCTTTTCCCGTATTCAAAAATGTACACTTCACCTTCAACTTACAAAACTCTGCACATAAGGGTTTTTAACTGATATGAATCAGTATCACTGATATTTAACCCAGTAAAATGACTGTGTATAATGTGAAAGTGTCTTATGAGTGCACGGAGAATTAACACCCAACTATGCAACTCTACCAGACCATTCTTATTCTGAAGTCATCAAATACCACCACTTTGTCAGTGATTTCAGCGTCAAACACCAATGCCAGAAGCCACCTTTCGTAGTGGTATGATACACCCATGGGTGGCATCAGCTCATAACGCGGCCAGACGACACCTAGCACAGCAGCTTCATACACCACAGGACAGCGTCAGTTTGAAACACGGCTGGTAACAAGGTAATGGAAGGCACTGCAAAGTCCCTATGGTGGGGCGGTTGATGGAACCCTGGACCTTCAACTGGGGGCCTGGTGCTCGCTTTACCATATGAATGTAGAGCCAAACCATGATGTGTAATTCTAAACCTAACCACATGCTTTTGCTGACGTCTTGCCATTGGTTGCGGAGTCCCAGAACATTAACAGCATGATATGTAGACAGTCCACTGACGAAGCCCCGATATGTGATGAGAACGTGTTGGCTATACATAGCTTTGTAGCTCCTCCGAATATACGGAACTGCGAGCAGACCTCCACGGGCTGATGATGCAAAGGTAGCCTGGGAGGAGGTCACCACAATTGTAAATCAATGTTGCGTTTCTCTCATGCGCGCTCTCTCTTTCTCTCTCGCAGTCTCACTCTGTTTCTGTTCTTTTGACTTTTCTAAGATGGCAGATGCTGAATATATACTCCCTATCTGATGCTGTGGCTGTTTGTGGTTGGCTGAGAGGGATGTGAACTCATTAGTTTGCGACTGTGTTAATCAAATCAGGTTGGGTTTCCATTACGCGTGCCAAATGTGGCAATCCCCTTTGATCTGACATCAGATGTGATGGGACAGTCGATATAGAGATACATTTATGTGCTGATTGCAGATAGTTGCATTGAATAGTGGTTTTTTGGGTATTTATTTCATCGTTAATGTGCCTGACATTCTGGAGACCTGCCTGTGAGGTTCTGGTGACGTGTGCGCACTGTCCGCCGGCCAGCCAAACTTCGGCTTACACCGGCTGCGCTCCCCCTGCACTGACAGTAGACCTGGTTTCAGTTGGCGAGCTTTTAGCGCACCTTCGGCGAAGCCTTTTGGCACGAAACTGTCACTGCGCCAAGCTGGATCTGTCGACACCTCCCCCTGCAGCACTGCCACACCCATCTCAGCGCACCTCAGTCTGCCAAACTACTGAGCGCGCCTCGGGTTGCGCTGCTCGAAACTGGCTCTGCATGGGGGTTCGCCACCCTGCACCACTTGTGCTGCGCCGGGAAACTAGAGCCCAATATGTTAGAACTAGGGATGTAACGATATCAGAAACTCACGATACGATATTATCACGATAAAGAGTCCACGATACGATATATATACAAGGGGAAAAAAAGAGAAAATTTATTGTTAAAAATAGCTATTTTATTCAAAAATAGTGCATGTGCACTGTACAACATGTTACTTTTAACTTGGAAGCGTATCATAAACAAATCAACACACAGTTGAACATGTGCTTTCATTTCCCCCCTATTACTGCTAGGCAGGCAGACATTAAAGTGCCATAACAAAGTCATGTCAATTAAAACTATAGTGACAGAATATGAAAATGGAAACATTCAGTATTTTTCTACTCTGAACAAAAGTAGTGTAGTACTATTATTAGAAAGTCATCTGAATTACATCAAATTATGAGGATAGAGTAGTCTTAATATTCATCAAATATACAGAACTTAGAACAATCAGACCCTGCGACAACAACAAAATTAACAAATTAGAAATAATGTAAACTCAATAACACACAATCCCTCACTCACAGATACACAGAGAGACAGAGAGAGAGAGAGAGAGAGAGAGGGAGAGGGGTAGAGATGTGTGTAAAAGAAAACCAAAATAAATAAAGCCCAGCCATTTCCCTGGAAGTCATAGAAAAACTCAAAAAAACACATTCACTCAGTTTGTTCACGCCAGGTTGACAATCTTGACATCAAGGAGACCCTAACACTTTCTCATAACAGGAGATGAGGAGAGGAAAGCTCTGGTCCTGCGCTTTCATGTGATATGCGTGGCATTTCTGTGCGACCCTGCATTCGTGAGTAATCCATCCAAAAGTAATGTGTGTGCAAAGCTGTATGAAAGCTTTGTTATACATTATTTTAGTGTAACTTTGTCTTTTTTTTTTCGCTGTGAAAACATTGGACTACCGACAAGTGCTTGGTCTTGACGGAAAGCCGCAATTCCGCTGTTTCACGTGATATGAGTGGCTTCTTGCTATGACGGACGGTCGCGGAGAAAATCCACAGAGAAGAACAATCAATCTCCTTACTTTTATTCGCTGTTTCCTCCGGTCACGCACGGGTCAGAGTCGGAGGCTGAGAGGCTGAGCTGCACGAGTGTGCTCTCACCTGCGCTCGCAGTTACATGCAAAAGATTATGGGGAATGTAGTCGCACAGTCATATTACTGGCTCTGTAGGAGAACGCAGCTATATAACTACCGTGGCATTCCCACGACGGTATCGAGAAGTTATTTTACCGCGACACCGCGAAATTCGAGATATCATTACATGCCTAGTCAGAACTGAAGTCGGTCAGCTTGTTTTGATGTTTTTATGCTCCCTCGTGGCTAAAACCTGATTAATGCAGCTTTAAGTAAAAACTAATGTAGCACAGCTTAAAAATATTTTATTCCAAAATTTTGTGGAGTAAAACCAAGCAATTATTACAAGTATTACGAGATCTTTTCCCGTAATTAAGAGATCTTTTCTCGTAATTACGTGTCTAATTTTTTTTTAATCCAATGAAGGCAATGTGCTTCCGTAGAAAATAGTTACGGGTCATGCATGTTGGATCAAATGAAAAATCAAAATCAAATTTCAATCGTGGCCCATTTTTCGATTTGTTATTTTTGATGTGAGCATAAAATCAAAAATAAGAAAAACAAACTGCTTTTTGTATTTTTGAATTTGATTATTAAACGAATGTGTTTTTTGATTTTTGATTTTAAATTGAAAATGGAATGAACGAATGATACACGGACCGTAAAGCACACAACTTGTTGGATTTTGTTATTACGGGTCTAGTGGTCAGTGTGTTCTAACTGTTAATGCTGAAGCATTGCAATTTACAGAATATTAATATTAATGAAAATCTTCCTTGTGTCCATAATTTTTCATAGGTAGCTTATTTATGCTCATACCACTGAATCTATTTCAAATGTTTTCATCAGGTTACACTGCATATCTCTTATCTATTCTGAGGCATGGGGGCATTTTTGTTTTTACGATGTTCTAAAATGATTGAAATAGCTCTGTAACTTATGTTACCTTGGTTACATTGCAGTGTACACTTTGTACACATTATATTTTTGTGGATTATTTTTATCATTGAAGTCACCATACTAATTTATGTTGTTACAGAATACTGTGGAAAGATGATTATTTTAGTGGAAATATTTCCACAGTAATTTTGGACTTAGACTCAGAATTAATATGTATTATTACATACAGTAATTATTCCATCATCATTCATGGCACTTTACCTATTGTTTATTTATACATTTTTATCTGTGCCATTAAGTTGCTATTTTATGTCCCCTTAGCATCTGATGGGAGTAAGAGTAACTTTAGTTTAGTTTTTAACCTGCCGTTGTTTTGCCGGCGACAGGTTTAAGTGTGATAGACACATGTTCTGCAACTAAGTTAGAGTGAAGCTGGGTACTGGTGTAAATAAAAGAAGATAAAACAAGAAACTGTAGCCCACTTATTACCCACAAGCCAGAAGGACTGAAGAACGCTATAAAATAAGAAAGTAGGGTTACACTCCAGTAAACTGAATTCAAATTAAAAAAAAAAAAAAAATGAGAAATCTGCCTATCAAAATGCCAGTGAACATACCTTGGTTGAGACTGTAATTGCAGTACATTTTATGATATGCATGTTTACATGAAAAATCTTGGTCTTCAAACTCGTAACAATTGCAACATTTAGGTTTTACTGTCAGGTAAGTAAATGAAAGGAAAAGGAAAATAAGGCCCAGACACACCAAACTGACTTCTGCTGTGTCACCTGACGTCGCTGTGCCTTGGTCAGAAAGCTGCACACGAACACACCGCAAAGACTACAGCTGATGGACAACCAGCACATACTTTATGTGCCTTAATGAGAGGAAGTAACTCTCCACACCAGCAGATGGCAGTAGTCTGTTTTCTTAACTCAAAAAGGGAAACTGGAAGACTGTCTTGACTCTAGTTTGCCAGTTCGCACAATCCAATATTGAAAGAACAGTGTATTTACCATGTGCCAGTGAACAATAACAAAAACCATCATGAAACATTTCTGCTAAAGAGCTCAGTGGCAAAAGAAAAATAATCTTACCTTATGTAATAAGATTGTTTTGATCTCACTTCCTCTTTACCTGACCCCTTTGTTTACTTTCCTCGCTTCTCTTTCTCTTCTCGAACGCTGAACTGAACTGCCAACTGATGGGCTCTGCTGTCACCGTAACCAATTCCACATGCTGAATCAGCCAAAAAACAAAACAAAACAAAAAAACAGCCAACGGGGGCCAACAAGGGGCAGTGATGCAGGACATAGCGCACTGACTAGTGTGACAAACGCTCAGCCACAGCCAACCATTGTTGGCGATATGTGTAACGCCGGATTTCCACTGGATGCATGTCCGTTGCAGAACGGTAGCGCTGGTTATCCGCTGCGTGCTCCGCCGTCCGTCAATACCCACCGGCTGCATTTGCTGTACGGAGCGGTGCAGCTCTGCCGGAAGACATCTCGGTGCACTGTCCATGGTGTCAGCCGGTGGAAGCACACACATTGACTAGAATGGAATCCTATCGGCTCCGCTGCCGTGCCAGAGCGGAGACGCAACCAACACGCATCTGGTGGAAATTGGCCATAAGGGCCTTAACAATAATATTTGTCATATGATCTTTAACCTCACAGACACTTTTAAGGAGTTGAAATTCATGTTTGTAGTGTTTGCAGTGGTGGAATGTAGCTACTTAAATTTACTCAGTTACTGTACTTTAGTACAATTGTGAGGAATTTGAGCTTTATTCGGGTATTTCATGCAACTTTATACTGACGCTACATTTCAGAGGAAAATGTTGTGCTTTGTGTGTCACTTTATTTATCTGACAGCTATCATCACTAATTACTTTGAGAAGTGAGGTAATAAATCAGTGTGTTCGTGTATCAGCTTTCATATGACTACAATAAAAATAAATTGTGAAGGACACACACAAACACACACGTTGTGCTACACTGTGACATATTTTATGGCATGCTCATCACCTCTTCATCCACATGACTGAGTCTTCTCACCCTTGTGTGTGTGTGTGTGTGTGTGTGTGTGTGTGTTTGAGTGCGCATACTGTGTACATGGTTTTCCCTCTTTTAGATGAATCTGGGTAAGTAAATTCAGACATGTCTTCTGTGGTATATATTGTGAAGTCACAGGCGTACATTAAACACACCCTGCTACGTTCACATGCCTGCACGATTATGAGAAAAAAATCATGCATGCAGAGAAAGGACAGATGAGCAGAGCAATGTAGGACAGGTATGGCCCATTATGACATGTGATAGGAAAGCACAGAGACACACACACATGCACACACACTCCATATGTCGCCAGGTGTGGCTGTCACCCTCTCCTGCCCTGTGCACCACTATAATCAATTTAACAGGATAGTTTCATCATCAAATATCCAAATGATGATTGCTTACTTTACCTAATCTCCTAATGCCAGTGACCTCTAAATGCGTGGAGGGTAATCATGTTTTCCTGCTTGTTGCTATACTCATGTACGTGTGTGCTTCAAACTGCCTGGATGGGTACGGGTAGCCTGTTTTATTTTGGTAAAACACTGGGGAATGCTGAAGCACCGCAGAATGCCTCTTGTAATCAAATTTCTTTATGTGTGTTAGTGTGTGTGTGCTCTTTTTTCTGCTGTTTGTGATTGGCGTTGAATGCAAAGTGACTGTCAGTGATCCTCATGAATGCCGAAGTAGCTCATTGACTGTGAACTGGGTCTTGTTAGCAGTTGGGTAAGCAGGAATAGAAATATAAGCACTTAGACTATTTATTCATGCCGACTGCCTTCCCCTGGCTTTTTGAAGGTAAAGAGGAGTGTTTTGTGTGCATGAGTGTGTGTGTGTGTGTGTGTGTGTGTGTGTGTGTATGTGTGGTTTTATATGTGTCTGTTTCTTTGCATGTATATAAGAGAGAGGAAGAAAAAGAGAAAGCTAGAGATTGACTAAGATGACAATGTGATAGTAGTGGCGATGTGAAGTTTTTGCCATTTAATCAGTGGTCTCTTGCCTTGGAAACAGTTTTGCAGGTGAGGACAGTAACTGATTTTCTATCTTCATTGAAGTTTCAAAAGATTTTACACTTTTTTGATTCATTTTTATTTAATTAAGAAATTATGCACTAAATAGCAACAATTATATATTGAACAAAAACATAATACTGTAGGCTTGGTTTGGTTTTATTGGTTTTATTTTATAACTGTACAAAAGTTGGCTTTGGGTCTTCTGACATGTGGTCCAGGTACTTGTTCAGAGTAATTCCATTGAGACCCATGTTTGTGGTGCACTGATATGTAGCCTAAATGCTAATCATAACTCTGTACCAATTGATAGCACTGGAAATTAACAGAGTTAACTCTAATATATTGTCTACCAGATCATTTTGATTTCATAATTCTGAGAGTTAAATTGCATAACTTCTGGGCGCTGAGTAGGCAGTCTGTTACAGCAGCTCTGTTCCTTGTTTTCGGACTTTTGCCTTCTTTACACTATTGCCAATTTCAAGCACTTTATGTAAGCTTGTTTGTACTGGTGCAGTGTATTCAGTTCTCAGGAAGCTTTCTCTTGCGCACAGGTTACCTGGAGACTTTAGCCCCTTTCCCATTGCACAAAAAAAACATTAATGTCTGGCTTTTGTGTGTAATGGGAAAGATTAGAATCAGAATTTACACCCGGGTCAGATGACTTTGCAATAGTCACAGGTATTTATCGGCTCCAGCTCCAAACAGGGGCGATGGAAATACAACACCCCTTTACTGGTGAGATGCAACCAGAAAAGGGGTTAATTGAGATGCATCTCCGGCCAAGCAGCTCTCGAACATCGATCCAAATTAGTCTGCACAAAGTACGAATGAGAGATTCTGAGGGTACCGTACTGAAAAGCCCAATGTCCAGCAATATTCCAGTATGGTTCAGTTCAGTTCAGTATGCATTTTTTTCCTTTCCCCAAGTGCAAAACAGTGGAGCTAGAAACACTGCAGTCCGTTGATTGGTCAATAGAGAATGGTCACTCTTGCTCAGGGCTGAGTTGTGGCTGGTTTTGGGGCTTATGTAACCTCTGTTTATCCTGTTGCAAGTTTTACATATATTAGTAAAATATAACTAAAAGCATCAATGGTTCCTGTGTGCTCCAACAACATGAACAAAATGGTGAAATCTACATCCAGGGCCGTGCATTTTTGGACGGATGAAATGCACAGAGCTGTGAGGTTGTCCAACATGGTACCAGTTTGCCGCTTGCCAACCATAGCTAACTTGTTTGTCAATTGTTTGGTCTGCGACATAATAGGTCACCTGAAAAAAGGTCCACTACTAAGAAGCTGAAAGAGGGCATATTGCCACCTATTGTACTGACATATTTGACAAACTTAGTTTAATAAATCGATTACCCTCCTGTGCTTGTTTACTGGGACAAGGACAGTAGTCCAATTAAATGGCCTAAACAAGCTATAACCTTATCGCTACTTAACAGTGCGTGCAAACGTACTAACTGTCCTGAACCTACAATGTTAACATTAATCATTTTACTTCATTAAAACATAAAACGTGCAACAACATACAAGATTAGTTTAAAGAAACAACAGAAAGCAACAAAAACAGAAAATGTCTTATGAATTTGGGAAGAGAAAGTTTTTCCAATATAAGATTTAAGATTAGTTTACAACAAGAAAGGACAGAAACACACATAATTTTTTATAATTTTGTTGGGGTTAATGGTGCTATATGCTATAAAACTGCGATGTCAGCACTACATTTTTATTAAGTTCAGTTGCACTGTTTAAATAAACATGTTTTAGCAAATAAATACTGCTTTTTAAAAGTGCTCATGATATTTGTAAATTGTATTTATTTTTATTACTCTGTTGTTAAAATGGCATTGCATTTGGTGAAGGTCACATAATAACTTGATTAGGACAAGGAACTCAAAGTTTAGGACTTGAACCTGACTTGAGATTTGTTAGCCTTGACTTGGGACTTGACTCAGGATTTAAGTGCAAAGACTTGAGACTTGAGCCTTGTTCACATTACACGATTTTCACCCTGATTCATGTGTGTTCATGCCTGGCGACATGTGTTTCTGTCAGCAGGAGTCTCGCCAACTGCATTACGACCTGTGTGTGCACACCACAAGATTTCTCCACCGAGCCCTCACCGACAGAGCCCCAGATAACGCGGTGACATCACCAGACTTGGAGATGACACATCATAAAGGCATGGATATTCTTTATTATCCTCGGTCCAAACAACGCGCTCCCCATGACCATGTGGATGCCGCCGTTGTTGTTGCTTGCTGGCCGGCTTGTCAGTGTTGCCAGATCATGGGAGAGAAACAAGCAACCAGGGCTATGTAAACAAGCCCAAAAGAAGCGACTGCAGTCCGACATACTATCATGCGTTTAAATAACTTATTAGATGGATATATATAGAGGAAGGTGACGTTTAGAGAGCAAGCCCAAATAAGCAACACACTTTAGAAACAAGCCAGGTCGCGGCTAATAAGCGGACCTGGCAAGTGGCAACCCTGCGGCTTGTCCTCCTCACATTTCCTCAGTCCTCCTGCGTGCTTGGCTGATGCTCTTTGTCAGTCATGTCAGCCTTCTCCAGGTTTCTAGCATGCCAGATATCCAGTCCCAGTCACAGACGAGGGGGCGACTTGCTCGTAGGCTTGTTCACAGATGTGGACTCGTCGCGGCAGACTACCTGCCGACTCACCTCTGACCCAAGGTGGCTCTCAAGATCCTCTGCAACGTCAAAATTGCGGTGAAACTCATGTAATGTGAACTAGGCCTGACTTGGGACTTGCTAAACAATGACTTGGTTCTCCCTCTGTTCAAAGAAGACATCATACTCTCCAAAAACATCCACTGCTTCCTTAACAATAAACACTGGATTGCTAAAGTGATCAAATGCCTTCTCAGTGAAAAGAAGGTTTTCATGGGCAGGGATCAGGTAGAACTGTGGGCTGTCCAAAAAGCGCTTAAGAGGAAACTGAGAAAGGCCAAAAATAACTGCTGGGAGAGGAGTGGCATCAAAATGGGACATATCAGTGTGAAAAAGGTGTGGAATGGGAGAAAATGAATGTCAGGCGCTAGCAAGCCTGCATCTTTGGTACAGGGGGACCCAAAAATTGCTACTGAGCTGACACAGTCCCAACCTGTGTGCTTGACATAACGTGTGGGTCCACACCCATCACCTCTACCCTCATTCCCACCTCTGCTGGGGTCTCTGCTCTCCTCCACACAATGCAAACCATTAAGACCAGCAAGAACATGGTTTGCAACAGTGTTTCAGCACCTCTTCAGTATTTCCATGAGGCTGAGAAAGGTGCCTAACCTATAGGACTTCCTGCATTGTTCCAGTGCCATATAAGGACATCCTAGCATCATCATTGACTATAGACCTGTGGCACTTTTGTCATGTCGTGAGGACCTTTGTGGGGCTGGTTTTGTGCGAACTGCTATTCTGGACCTACTGCAGTTTGTATACTGGTCACACACTGGAGCAGAGGATGCTATCATCTTTCTGACACTCAAGGCCCCCCTGCACCTGGAGAAGCAGGGAAAAAGAAGCATTGAAAAGCTTCTGGCGATCCAACTGCACATTGCATCCTGGATCAGTGTCAGTTGAACATACTGAAGGCACTACTCTACCCTGCCTGCCCACACACTGCAACAGAGACTCTTAAGTTTGGAGATGTTTCTTTGTATCATTGGTAAAGAGGAAATCCAGCAAGAGCTGGATGGAGCAGTGAGTAACAACCCCACCTATATTCAAGTACAGTGGAATCGCAAAACAGATCTCGGGTTTAGGTAAATGCCTGTATGGGTTACGTACCCTCTCTAAGGATACTTCACCAAAAGTGTTTGTGCGCACTTGCACGCGAGACCAGCGAAAGCACGTGAACACACATGAACGCAGTGCCCATGTCTCACGGTCTCGTGCAAGCGCGCACACGTGGGCGCGGTGCACAGAGAAGCAGTTAGAGCTACAGGCTACAATGAGGCTAAAAACAGAGGTCAAATGACGTTTTTCCAAACAACTTTTTATGTCGGGGCTTCAGGACATTTGGATCACTCTGGAAGAGCAGTATGGAGATATTTTGTGGTTTCAATTATGTGTTTTTGGACGTTTGAATCTGGGGCGCCATAAGCCTCCCTTAGGTGGAGTTGTGTTGCTACCCACTCTCCCCTGGGATCTCCGCAAGGGATGTGAGGACTCTAAAACTTCACCTGAGCCTCCCTCGGCATGGGGGTGACTAGATAATGGCTGAATTTTCATTTTTGGGTGCACTATCCCTTTAATAATATTAATTTACTTTCTAAAACTGCATAATAATCCAGATGTCTTGCCTTGGCTATAAAAGGGTGGTGGGACGTTGGATCCCATGGGTAGTTGCTGTCCTGATTTAGGCAGTCACTTGTATCCAAAATCAACATAAACATTTGATTGATGATACACAACCTAAAAGTAAGCTTTGTCTGCTTATTAATACATGGCTTATTTATGACACTGAGTGAAAAACGGAAATTAATTTTACTTTTAGAACATTGTTGGGATGTGTTCTGGCACTTTTCCACCCATGAGTGTATAACTAAGAGTTAAGTCAGAGATACTTAAAGTTGTCCTGTGGAGTTCTTTGAATCACTTGTGTCTACTTGACTTTTTAACTCAAATGCATAGTGTCGATCCTTTAGACCTAAAAATGCATTTCCCTCCTCTTGAAACATACGCAAAGCCAGTTTATTGAAATATTTTATATCGTTCATTGTTTACATCCACATTTGCTAGCTTGCAGTCTCCTTCACTTCCTTTGCAGGTGCATTATTAGTCTTCTTTGGGCAGATACGTGTTTTTCACCTGCCTGATAAAATTGCGCTATACTGTGGAATATTGTTTGCCATGTGTGGCATGTGGTTGTTTAATGTGCAAAGTATCCCTTTCAAAACTTTTCAGCTGTAGATTCAAACATCCAGCTAAATGTGCTAAGGTTTTAGTATCTCAGTGTTCCACACTTAGTTTTAGAATGAGCTCAGTAAATGACATGGGGTTGATATGCTGAGTTAAAAAAAAAAAGTAAGTTGATTTTCCGAGTGCTCACAGCAATTAAATCTCCTCCTCATGCTGTATACAGTACAATTCTTTGTTGTGACACTGGTGGGTTTTGTCATTCAGAGTCACACGGGTATGTGACATCCTTTTCTAGTTGGGATCAAGCACAATGTGCAAAGAGAGGAAGAGAGATGGAGAGAGAGAGAGAACTGTAGCAGGGAATGTGTGTTCATACGCATGTGTGAACGTACCAGTGAATATAAGTGTTTTTTTTTGTCTAAGTGAGTTCGTAGGGTGAAGTGGGTTATAGAGGCAAGAAAGAGAAAGGGAATCCTTTTATGCATTATCAAATGTTTCCCTTTAGAAATTCAACACTCTTTTCAATATTGAGTCTAAAAAGAATGTGCTCAAGACTTTACCCTGCCTGCTAGAATTAGTCGGAGGACCATTTTTAGTCATAAATTATGCATTGAAACAAAGAGATAGTCTCTTTTTTTGTTCTCTCAGCGTACGGGCCCGAGCAAACGCCTTTTAAAAATCTTTAAAATTGTCCATTCAACTCAAAGTTACTGAGTGTAGCAAAAATGTCGAAGACATAAAGTCGGGGGAAGATTGAATAAAATAATGCGGGGGGACAGATTAGTCATGGAGTTGAGCCCACACGCTCTTTCAGCCGCCGCACAATGCCACTTTTTATAAGCGGCCCCCATCTCCACAAAGGCTGCGTTCAATATATCGAGGATGATACATGGTCAGACGTGTAATCTCTCTTTGATTCTCTGCTCTCATTCATCCCACAACCTTTTCAGCCCTGACACTGATGAGCTACTGGGCTCGATCACACACACGCATACACAGACAGACACACACTGTCAGACGTGCACACTCACAAGACGTGCAAACGTAAATGTACGTATGTGTCTACACTCTTGCACTGACAAATGTACATGCGCTTACATACTTTCACACACACTCATGCTGTTACATGGTTACACATACACAAGTGCACAACATACGCGCGCGCGCGCACACACACACACACACACACACACACACACACACACACACACACACACACACACAGCCAGTACTTCCTGGTCTTAAGAGTTCATTACAGCCACAGCCAGTCCTGGCATCTCTATTGCAGCTCCACAGTCTCTCTGTGGTTTTATTGACCAGAATGTTCAGGTGGTACAGAGCCAGCTATTGTTGTAGGATAATGGCACTCAGTGTGATGTTAGGAGGCAGTGTGAAGTCGTGGAGGTTTAGAATTATAAACGATATTGGATTTTTCATATTGTGAAAATGTTAAGGTTCCCTTCTTGGCCAAATAACTTGGGATTGACTGATCTACCTGTGGGTGAGCTGCATTTCACTGGGGATATGTCATGGAATTTGCACATCCTCATTCTGATACAGTTAAACTTACCTTCTCTAAAACTAGCCCAACCCTCTGAGTGGTGTCACTACTATTAAATATTAGCTGAAAGTGATGGTCCTAAGGGTCCATGCTATCTTTGGAAAACTATTTATTTGGTGTTTTTAAGAAGTGACTATTATCTATTGTACATTGCTCCATTGGCAAAGGTAAAAATGTGCATTTATTCCAGATTGCTTCTGTAATCTGTCCTAGACATACAGAATGTGGAATCAGGTAAGACATTTGTTCCCAACCCTTTTGACTTGCAACTTGTGTGAAAGTATGTAAGCGCAAAAACATGTCTACTTAGGACCTCTTAAACAGTGGGCATTATGCCATTGTTTGCTACCAGGCCCTCAGGTTGAATCAACATTTTGTGTTATTTCATTCATTCAGCCTGACACCAGTTCATGTTAGACAGACTTGTGGTGGGAGGAGGGTATTTTTGCTTACAGCAGTGAGTGGCTAACATGGAAGTTGTGGTCGGGCTTGTTAGTAGCAGCACATTTATAGTCCTTCTCCACCAAAATTAGTGCATGCACAGGGGTTTTTTTAAACACAGGAAATCCCACTAAGAATAGGCTATAGACTCCTTGACTACTGCCTTTAGAGTTGAGTACACGGCTGTGCAGCAGATGAGCATGCCTTTCCTTTTTGTTTTGTTTTGTTTTGTTTTGTTTTATTTTGTTTTGTTTTGGGTTTTTTCCTTAGTAGTGTTTCAACTTGGATGTCACAGCTAGTCAGAAAACAGTTTAGTAAACAGCAGAAAGCAGCATGAAGGCAAGCAAAAATGTTACAGTGGTTACTTCTTTTATAGATCTCTTACTTATTAAGTCCTTCTTTTATCTTGGTGCGACTAATTTGGATTAATGTTTGAGCACTGCTTGGTCAGAGGCAGGCGTATTTTGTGGTGGTGTATCATTGCATCTCGCCAGTAAAGGGGCTAAAATTACCGTGTTCACCTAGGTGTTGTATTTTCATCACTGCCGATCAGAGCTGGAGCCAATAAATACCTGTAATTATTACAGAGTCATCTGACATGATTAGTGATCCTTTCCTATTACACACAAAAGCCAGATGTAAGTGGGTTTAAAGTGCAGTGTGAGAGGGGCTTAAATGTGTTGTTTTGTTTTTTAATTTGTTGCAAATTTTCATGATTGTAGTTAGATAGCAGCTAGCTAGCTATATCAGAAGTCCCCACGTGTGTGCGTGTGTGTGTGTGCGTGTGTGTTGTGCACTTGTGTATGTGTAACCATGTAACAGCATGAGTGTGTGTGAAAGTATGTACGCGCATGTACATTCGTCAGTGCAAGAGTGTAGACACATACGTACATGTGTCATACTGAAGTCCCCACTCTTTATTTCTGTAAGGAGTTTACTTGTCATTGTCTGAGACAAAGTGCCATCCAGAGGCAATATCAGTGTCTAGCTACAGGAGCTCCAGGCCTGAATATTTTCTCATAAGCCCTGAGTTTCTTAGGCCCACTTTTATTTGCCATTGTTTGGGATCCTTGATTTGCAATCACAGCAGCCCAGATTATTATGGGATGGATTCAAATGTAGCAGCTTTGTCAGCTGAACACTCATTCTGTGAACTCTACTCCAGCATAGTATATCAAAAATAGGGTTGAAGATTAGTAATGCTGTTTATGTCAAATTACTACACAGCCTGTTTTATGTAGCTTAAATATAGTAACATCAGAGGATGTTGCCTCTTTTTGGTGGCAGGAGTGAAAATGACTCATCCACAACATTTGTGTTATAGTTTCAGAATGATGAGGACAAGTTGCGTAATAATTAGATACAAAATAGGATGTAGGCCTTACAGGATGATTGTTTTCCCAGGCAACTACCAGGGTTTTCCGAAATATTGTACAGATTTTTAGGCATTTTATGATATAGAATGGCTTGAAAAATAGTGCACATAGCAGGCATAAATGAGAAAAATATCCCAAGGAGCATGACCCCAGACCCCCTTTGTTCGGGCTGAATCTCAAATGTTACTACTGCACTTGCTATTAGAAACTTTAGTTTTATTTTTTTTTTTTCCTTTTTTTGGGCGCGCCAACCTTTGTGATTTTAATAAAATTAAACAATTGCTTTATGAACCTATAAAAAACTGTAGCTTCTGGGAAAATTTCCCAGCGTATGAGATTGGTTTGTATAAAATACCGTTGTTATCTAAATGTGGATTGAACCACACTGATTAAGTTGTGTCTTAAGGTGTGATTTTTACTTATTTGTGTTATTCCAATTGTCAGTGTGGTTTTACATGAAGTTTTCTTACTTCTGGAACACAAACCAGAAGTTCACTTAAGCTCTTTATTTGAAATGCTGAACAAATCTGAGATGTGGGCAGTGATTTAAAGGTCTGGAACGAGGCTCACCAGCTCAACCAAAGATTGAGTTTCCCCTCTGAGTTTGTTTTTATCATTTATTGAGGTTTAAAGAGGTGAAATTGTTTCACAATTTATGATTTATTTATTTTCTGCATTTATATCCTGTTCATCAACATCTTGTAGTCCCTCAGATTTTTCTTGCAACCCTTTGGAGTGTCCTGACCCACATTTTGAGAATCAGTGAGGTAACAAGTTGAGGGAAAGAGGACATAAAGATGAGATGATATGAGGAAAGGAGCAGACAAAAAGCCTCTTTAACAGTGGTCTTTGTTACCATCTCATACAATATGCTGACCAATCACAATCAGCCAAATTCCACAGCTCCCCCACAACCACACTGAATGACGCTCCCTAAATATTACAACTGCCTCATGTCCTAGGGTGACTGGAAGATCCTGCATGCCCCCAGCGTACACACAGCACAAATGGAAGTAGCAAACATACAGAAATACACATATGGACACACACACACCACAGTCCATACACATGTACTTCCACACCTAGACACATACTGTACATTTGCCACACGTGGCCATTTACCTCCTCCAAGCTATTCATTTTACAAATTCCATAATCTCTTAGAATTTCTTCATGTGAAGAAGATTGCTGCCTGGTCTCAGATTCATTATGGTGATTGAATTCCCTTCAATAGAAAACTTTTTAGTGAGAGAGAGAGAGAGAGAGAGAGTAAGAGACTGAATGGGAGCGAGAAAGAGACAGAGAGAGAAGAAACATAAAGAAAGAGAGAGAGAGACAATCAGAGGAACAGACAGAGAGTGAGCAGTCTGTCTTGCCTGACTGAAAACTGAAGGCAACAGGGCTAAAAGCTCATCTGGGTGCTGAGAAACAAAAATGCAGTATTTTTCACCTCTGCTCACCTCTCTGCTCCCATCTTCATTTTCATTTGGTTACTTTTAACTCTGTCCTCGTGCTTGTTTTTCAGGATCAAATGTGAAACAAATGCAGTCAGTACAGACCTCTCTTATTTTGGGCTCCCTTAAAAGCTTAGATTTGTTTTTTTCAAGCCTGTACAACACTCAAAGGCCATGTGTTTGTTAGTTGTGAGTCCCTGTGATCATTCCTCTTCTCCATACAGGCCAACAAGTGGTTCCCTCATACTGAAACAAAAACAAAATCCTCATTGCTCTCTGCAAAAACACAAATTCAGCCTGAGCTAATATGCTTCAACAATCTGAGTTAGCCAAATCAGGTAAGTGTTGTCATCTTAGTAGTCTTGTGTAGGTTTATTTTATGTTATGGCAATAAAACTAACCTACATGCAAAAGAAAACTGTCTAAGGAGGAGGAAGAACTTCACCATTTAGCATCTAAACTGACGTAATAGTACTTGCAGTGTATTTGTGTTAAGCAGGATTTAGCCTACACACATCACCTATGCTGTTGTAAGCATTTAAACTTGTGCGGTGGTGTGTCCATGTCACTCTGCAGTTACACCTCCAAAACACTAGTTGCCGGCAGAGGTTTCTGGGAAGTGCTGTAAAGTTTAGTTGATTTAAACACACATTAAATATGGCTTAATAGAGACAATTTCAAACATAAGTACACAAATTAGCTTCACCAAAACTTGCAAAATTCACAGACAAAGCACTTGTCTTCGTCTGGTCACATTTTCTCCACAAATGCAACATGTTAATGTTATTAGCACAAGCCTATGGCATTTTGCATTGTATAAATTAGCCTAGCAGCTAGCGATCTTTTCTTCTTCTCCTATAAACCAGGGGCAACAGCAACATTTAACAAAGGTAACAGCACATAATTTGGCTTCATTACAACTCACAAGGTTCACTGACAAAACAACTGTCTTATACTAAACACGTTTTCCAAACAAATGTAACATGCTAACGTTATTAGCACAAGCCTATGGCATTTCACATTGTATAGATTAGCCTAGAGTCGAGCAGAGATATCCTGTGCTCATATAAAGCCAGGATAAATCCCAAAGTATAAATCACTGAAGGAAAATTCACACACAAGATAGGGCTGTCAGAACGAACTTCGTTGTTCGAAAACAATTTGAATTATTGTAAAAATAAGTATATTCGAAGTTCGAATATTTTGGGTATATTTGGGCACCTTTACCTTCATTAGATAGCATGCAAAGCTAACAGAAAATGAGGGTGGAGAAAGAGAGAGCATGACAGTAACAAAAATCCACGGTCGGATTCTAATCATTGATGTTTTGTTCACTGGGTTACCATGAGTCCAAAAATGCATTTTTGTTGGGCATCTTTTACAGTGTAGTCACATTAGAAAGGGCTCACCTCATGGCCAGTATGGACAGGAAGAATGATTACAGAGACCAGTCATTCTCTCAATGTGCATATGGGCATGTGAGTATCGTAGTAAGATGGACTTGAAAATACAAGACCATCCTTTAAAATGAGGCCTTGTTTATAATGGCTCACATACATAATTAGTATACATATGTAATTTTGCTTTTCTCTGACTCTGGTTTTCTCTTTCTATCTGTCTCTGTCTCTCTCTCTCACCATCCCTCCCTCTTTCCCTTTCCTTTTTTACACCAGTAGCACCTGGACCTGCACTATTCATCATGCGGATGACTCGGAACATGAATTAGTTTTCTTTTTTTTTTCCTTTTTTTTTTTTTACAGTGGAAGATGAGAGGGCCAGATGGCATAGAATAAAAAAAAGGCTGGAAATAAAAAAAGAGAGGGAAGCATGGATAGAGGGAGGAAAGGAGTTAAGGAAGGAGGGATGGAGTAGAGGACGACATAATTTAGCTTTTTTTTGCCACTATATCGTCTTCTGCTCTTTACACTCTGTCTTCTATGTTATCATAGAGGGCACATGGTAGTGTTGGATTAAGGTCTTGGATTTTTTACGCCATCACGCTCTGCAGTAGAGCTTTTCACATGACCTCCATTGTCGTTTCTTTTACTTCAAACAAGAAAATTGTGAAACTCTAATTAGTCTGAATAATTGAGGCCGGATGAAGCGCTGCCAATCGGAGCTCGTCTCATGCAAGGTGGAGTGGTTTTGTTCACTGGCTGTCTTTTCATGGTGGCCTGGCCTCTCTTTATTTCTCTCTTTCTCTCCGTCTCTGTCTGTCTCTTTCCCTGCTCTCTCTTAGCTTTGTGCTCGTCCCTTTTTTGAAAAGCAGAGAAAAGGCTCTACTCGAGAGGGCCAGGAGGTGAGGGTTGCGTTATTAGAGCATCAATTGTGGCCAATTACAGTTGTGCGAGTGCATGCACAGTACCTGCTGCATGCAGTTTGGGTGTAGGAGACCAGCAGCAGGCTCCAACACCAGCGGGCCTCGCCACCTCAGCAGCTACTTGTTTTCACTGCAGACCAACAATATGCTCTCTGCATCTGCTATCTGTTTGATTAAGCCTGGCCTACACTAAAAGATTTTTCAAATCTTAACCGATGCTAAAAATGTGAGACTCAAACACATAACGACATATTTGACAAACATAACAGTTGCGTTCCTTTGGTGTGTGGAAAGCAACAATTTGCACAGCACACCACACACTACAGATTCCATTCAAGAACAAGCAGAGTCCCGACGCTCGAAACTACAAATGTCACGTGATTCAATGTGTTGAAGGAAACAAACATATTGGACAACAGGCAGGAAGAACTAGCTGTTAGTTTTTGCACTACTTTTTGCAGGAACTATACAAGGAAAAAAAATAAAAATATGGATATAGTCAGGAAGACAGGGTGGACATGAACTGTCAATCCCGTCTCACTCCAAAGTCATCAAAATCCAATGCTTGGTGAGTGACTTGACGAACACCGATGAAAGAGCCGTCTTTCATGTCGGCATGCTATGCAGCCACAGTTATTGTTTAATGGCACCCAGTGGCGTCAGGGAGAAATACAGTGGGAAAACAACTAAAGTTAAGGCGGCAAAAGTCTGAGTAGGGCAGACAGGAGGGGTGGTGAATGGGTTTAACTACCTCCGACTTTTGACTAGGAGTAGGGGTGTATCGGCGCCGATCACGTTATTTTTACAAAGTCGAAATCGGTAATAAAAACAAAATCAAAACAACAAAAATGGCCAGGTTTTTCATCTATGTTGTTCACTGTTACCTCCACTTTCCAATGTATAAAGTGTGGCGATCCTGTATATTTTATAAATACATTTTTTTTATAAGACCGTGGACATCAGCTGATGGCTTGCTTATCTCCAGACACTGAGGTACCTCCAGACACACCCCTCTGGTGCTATCAGCCAGTGGAATGGCTGGATCAGCTGAGCCCAGGTAGACCGCCCCTACATTATGCCGCTCCTGGCAGTATGACGGGAGTCACCGGCGAGTGAGAAATGAGCCAGAAGTCCTCTGCGTATTCGGCCTACCACGGCATTTTACACCGCTCAAAGTCCGCAAAATCGGTGCGCTTCCCTGTGGAATATCATCCATCCGGCCTCCGGCCTCACCTCAGAGATTCCGCCACGGATATCAAGGGATCCTACAGAGCCTCCGCGCCCGAAACAACGCCGGAGCGTTACGGCATTCACCCACGGTCCCGTGAGTTGGCAACAGCCAGGGGTTACTTTCCGTTTCATTATTCCTTATTTGGAACCTTTGGGCCGGGTTGATTTATTGTTTTGAAACTGAACTGAGTCAGAGCAAACAGTGGATTTTCTTTACCTCCTTGTTTGCGGGAAAACCTGGGGTGGGGTTTTCTTTTGTTAAGCGAAGTGTGGATTGAACTGAATTGAACTGTGATATGTTATTTGGAAATCCCGGAGTGGAGTTTTTTGTTTGAACTGGATTGAACAGACTGAACGGAATGGAAAATTTCTTTACTTTGGTGAAAGAAATATATACTTTCTTGAAACTGATTACTGTTGTATTTGTATTTTTGTATAGTATAGTATAATTCTTTTGTTCTACAGGAACCAGGTAAATATAATTTAATTTTGGTGTTAAGGGACCTGTTTTATGGGTTTTATGGTTTCTTTGTGGGGTTTGACTGAGTAAAAGAAAAATATTTGTTTCATGTGTCAAACCGCTACAAAAGATATTGGCCTATTTTATTTGTTGAATACAAGAAGAAGATATTGAATTTGTTTTAGCATTTTGTGCTGCTGAACCACCGATAAGCTTTTTGGATACTATTTAGCCTAAGTAAAAAACAAACCTTATGGGACAACTTGGATGCATTCTTTTTTTTTTCTTTCTTAATGCTTTGCAAAGTATCGGATCGGACTCGGTATTGGACTCGGTTTCAAAATAAAGGACTCGGTATCAGATCGGATGCAAAAAAAAATGTAATCGGGCGGGACATCCCTAACTAGGAGGCCTGCGTTCACTTCCCGTAAAATTGTAAAACCAAACCCTGTTGTTTTTTTTCCCCTAAACCCAACCAAATGCTTTTGTTGTCTAAACCTAACCATTGGCAAAATGTAACCATTTGTGGTGTTGTACTGACGTAGTGCGTATATTTTGAAAGAGAATGCATGCAAACGGTACATTTCCTGTAAAAACAGAAGTGTATTTTTGCAACGGACAATGTAAAAAACAGGCAGAAGTAAAAAACAGGCAGAACTTCACACGACGTCCCAGAACGTTAACAACCAATGCACCCAGGGTACCTTGCATGCGGTATGTCAATGTGAAAAGTCCACAAACAAACGTGGATACGTGACATGGTTGGAGTGAGAATAGGCCCGT